>NC_084562.2:33245754-33928254 GCF_033978685.3 Nerophis lumbriciformis
GCTGGGTCTCTGCCACACCAGAGTCCATTTTGAGAGACTGGAGGAGATGCAGATGAAGAGACAGGGCTGCGGAGCTAGCACTGAGCGCAGGGACGGACAGGCTTCACAGTGTCTTGGCTGAATGAGCAGGTATCGGACACCTCGGTCTCCTTAGACGTATCCTCGCTCATCCATGAGGGCTGGACACTGGCCGAGTTAGTGGGCGGCCGAGAGTGGAGTCGGCTCTCTTGGTTGCTTTGTTGGGTCTGCTCCTGTCTCTGGCCATGCTCCCTCCACCCCAGCAGAGGATGGCGTGGAACACCGCAGAGGCCACCACAGTGCATATGTTTCTTTTACTTTTTATTCATAGTTGTATGTAGAAGTGGCTGGTTGCATCAGCTCTGCTCTTTTTAATGTATTTTCTGTCCTTTGTGTTCTTTGATGTTTCCCTCTTACACACATGTAAGAGGGATGTGTGCTATGGCTATGAGATGTTTTTTCCCTTGGCCTCAGTCTGGACCCCCTCTCCAGGGGCCCAAGCTTAGACCGATTATTTTTTTCTCACCCCGCATTGTTTACCTGTATCTCACCTTTTTTGTAGGGGCGCCGGAAGTTGGCAGACCCGTCAGCGATCCTGTTCTGTCTCCCTGTAATGTTTGTCTGATCTTGAATGGGACTGTGCTAATTTTTTTTCATTTCCCCTCTGGAATTAATAAGGTATTTCTGATTCTGATTCTGATTCTGATATATGGAGTTTGTAAGTCACTAGCAAGGACTTGTTGGCGCCATGTTTTGCTGTTTATCGTTGTTTGGTCAACGTATGACTCTTAAAATCTAAAACATAGGCGTTCCTCTTTTTGGCACAGATTCCTCTTCAGGATTTATTGGTTATGCTTCCATTGTATTCTTTGTCCGTCTCTGCTACATTGTTCACGTGTGCTCTTGCCGGCCTTTGCATGCAATGATTTATCAGTGCCTATAGTTCTTCTTCAATTGACATCAAGCAGCAGCGTTGCTGCAATTACATTAGCACAGACGTTAAAATTACAATATGAGCAATAGAGATTTATATCGTACGATAAAGATTTTTATTTCACGCTACAATGTATATCGTAATATCTCACAGCACTACTAACATCTAGTCAGTCTGGATCACTAATGAGAAGATACTAGGGCATTGCCACCTTGTCAATGTTATGGACCCTTCAGCCCGACTTATATTTACATAAGATTTAGGTACGTTTGAGCCTTTATGTATAATTATAACACGATGTAAATTTTAAATAGTGCACTCAACTGGTATGTAAACATTTGATGCAGCACTGTAGCTGCATCTTATGGATAAGCAAAATATTTATTTGTATACATTTATATTTTACAGTGAATCACAAATCATTTATTTTGCTTGTGCAATTTATAACATTCAAATCAAATCAAATCAACTTTATTTATAGAGCACATTTAAAATTTACCACAGGGGTAGCCAAAGTGCTGTACAATGAGTAGGTTAAAAGATAAAACGAGTACCGAGCAAACACAACACAACACAAACAGAACACGATAAAAAATAAATAATTAAAATAGAATTAATAAAAACATAAAAACATAAAAACAGGATCACAGCAGGTGTATTATGGGGCGCCATTGCAGGATGGATATCACTCAGTGTTAAAAGCCATGGAATAAAAGTATGTTTTTAAGAGAGATTTAAAAACAGGAAGAGAGGAGGCTTGTCTAACACTCAGGGGTAGGTCGTTCCAGAGCTTGGGAGCAGCAACGGCGAAAGCTCTGTCACCTCTAAGCTTCAGCCTTGTGTCAGGGACCGTCAACAGCAGCTGATCGGCTGATCTTAAGGATCGGGTGGGGCAGTAAGGCTGAAGGAGGTCGGAGAGATAGGTTGGCGCGAGGTTGTTTAGACATTTAAAAACAAATAAAAGGAGTTTAAAATGTATTCGGTAACGCACAGGGAGCCAGTGAAGGGACGCTAAAATAGGGGTGATGTGCTCACGTCTGCGGGTCTGTGTTAGCAGACGAGCAGCAGAGTTCTGCACGAGCTGCAGGCGGGCGAGGGAGGCCTGGCTAATGCCAACATACAGGGCATTACAATAATCAAGACGAGTCGAGATAAAAGCGTGGATTAATTTCTCAAGATCATGTCTTGATAGAAGCGGTTTCACTTTCGTTATTTGGCGTAATTGATAAAAGCTTTTTTGAACGACGCTGCTGATTTGTTTTTCGAATTTAAAATCTGAGTCAAACTTTACCCCCAGGTTTGTGACAGAGTCGCTGAGATACGGGGTCAGAGTGCCGAGGTCAACGTTGGGGGAGGGAGAGCGACTTGGACCGAACAACATAACTTCTGTTTTATCTTCATTTAGGCTCAGGAAGTTAGCTGAAAGCCAGACTTTGATGTCGTGCAGGCAGTCAATAAGACGTTGAACCGTGTTATTTTGTGCCATGGGAAAATAAATCTGGCAATCATCGGCATAAAAATGAAATGCAATACTGTACTTCCTAAAAATAGAACCAAGGGGGAGAAGGTAAAGCGCAAATAAAATTGGGGCAAGGATTGAGCCCTGGGGGACCCCATGTGGTAAATGAGCTGTGGACGACATAAAACTGTCTACTTTTACACAAAAACTCCTGTCGGTTCAACATTGTAGCTGAAAGCAAAATTCAAGTGTTAAAAAACTAAATAAAAAATAAACAGTTTTCAGATTTTCCTGGTATGAGGCCTCCCTACTGGTTGGTGCCCCACCATTGTTTTAAAAAAACACTTTTGTGCAGCTAACCTGTTTAACCACCTTCAACAAAGCCAAAAGTTTTTGAATGTATAACTGAATGGACTGTAATGAATGTTGCTTGGCAAAGTTTACAATTAATTTTCCAACAAGAAAAAAATGCTGCAGTATTTAACATGAAAAGACAGCAGTCGTGGGCACTGACTGATTGGCCCCATAACGACAGGGGTCCTTCCAGAGGTGAGAGGGGTCAGCCAGCCTCCTCCTGCTCTCATTAAGCCTATAGCAGCAAATTACTGCATAGCTTCAGGCAAGGGAGAGGGACATAGCTCTAATCAAGACGAGACCAATTGTTTATTTTACTGACATTAGGGAAACACGCCCAAATTGCTGGTTGATTAGGCAAAATAGCTATTTTGGTTTGACTACTATTGCTTAATTTGATTATGAGTTACTGAAAAAAAATATCTTCAGTCTTCGGATTATTAATGCAACATATCAAACTTCAATAGTTCTACGGTTAAAGCCGGGGATTTACGTTGGATTCTGGAAACAGAGTTTTAGGAATTAAAAATAGTAATAGTAATAGTAGTAGTAATGGGACGAGTAACACACTAGGAAATGGGGATGTAATGATATGGAAATATCATATCACGGTTATTGTGACCAAAATTATCATTATTATCACTGTATTGTTGAATATGCTCAAAAAGTACGTATGCACACACACTGAAATCTTTTGACCTAGTTATTTTTTTAAATAACTAAAATGAATATACACACTGTTAAAAAGTGCCTGTTTTGTGTTTCTTATGCTTAACTGATAGTGTTTTAGGCTCATTTCGAATTCTCCCTCCTACCACTCCCTTTTCTACTTGACCCTCCACATTGGCTCTAGCATCTAGTACCATGACGACATATTGCAAATGCGCCCCTATGCATACGGACGTCGCTTAAATCTTGCTACGTCGTCAACCCTCGTCGTTTCCCAGCAGTGACTTAAGGCAGATGCGACAAATGTTTGTTTACTTTTAAGACGCTATTGCACGCGATGTTCGGTTTTGCTTGTGCACTTTTTATTTTTTGTATGTCTTAATTAAGAAGAAGACAACGTTTTTGGCTATATATGCAAGTGCTAGCGCTTCAGCTTACGGCATGTAAAATGTGTTTCATTGTGTATTTGTGTTTGCAGCCAAAATTTACGTGCAGCAGCAAAGGTTTGAAGTCCGACTAAAACCACAAGTGTCATTAAAAAAAGTATTAATTATGCTAATTACTTACAATTTGTAAGCTTCTCTGGGTTTCTGGTCTGCCATCCTTCTCCTTACACTCCATTGTATAGGGAGGTCTGTGAGCTCACTTTGCTTTGAGGAAGGAACTTTGCCCTTCCCTCTACCTGACGGATAATTCGAACGCCTCTTGATTAAAGTTAAAGCATAAAACCAAGGAGGAAGGAGAAAATGAAGGGGCCCAGAGGTATACTAGTTTTAGTATTTTACCGTCAAGGGTGTAATGATGGATCAATACATCGATAGATCGATTTATATTCCTGAACTTAAATTATATTGATCTGTGCTCAGCAAGTTTGCTTTCCAAAAGATAGGTAACGAACCAAGATCGTTTTAAAAGGGAACCGATCGATTTCATCGACACTAGAAAAAGGAAAACATTGGATTTAAGAACGGCAGACTTTATATGAAGTTTAGCACTTGTAATAATAAAGATTTTAAATGTAAAGTATTTTCCAGTGTGTAGCGTCATCAAAACAAAAATGGCGGATATCTATGATGGAGGAGAAATGTCATAACAAACGCCACAAGACAATAGTGTAATATCTGTGAAATGTGTCTGTGTGCCTTTAAGAGGTAGTGCTGTTGTGTGTGATGTGTGCAAGAGAGGCTGTGTGTTCAGTGTTTAAACGTGGGTTTTGACTCCCTGAGTTTGTTTCCGCGTGTTAAGAAAGTGTCTTAACATTATTGTTTTCATACTGTACCTCCTCCACCGTCCTATACTATACATTCAAAGTAGGTGGGTAAGTTGTCTTTGCAATTGTATGTTTTACATGTAGAAAACATAAAAATTGCGAATCAAATTGCAATCGCAATTTTGGAGGGAAACTGTAACGACGTGGTCGCATAGTGATGCGGGTGTGGTTCTCCCAAGGATGCAGACGGCTTCGGACACAGCTTGCAGGTAGGAAAATGATTTATTTTAAATATAAATCATATGATGGATAAACAAAAAACATGCATGTAGCACAAAAGGCAAAACAAAAGGACTAGCGTGGGAGCTAGCAGGAAAAAATAGCATAGCGTGAAAAGCTAGCAGAATCAAAATAGTCGTTAACAGTTGTATGAGAACAAACTAGGAAGCCAGACCGAGTGAGGCCAGAACAAAGACTAAATAGCCCTCTGATTAGTGCCCGGGCAACAGGTGCGCGTCCCGAACACTAACCAGAGGCAGGTGAAAGTAATCAGTTGACATGGCAACTGAACACAAACAAAATCAATGTGCTGAAAACATATGTGACGAGAAACATAAACAAACTATGATCCGTGCAGCGGATCGTAACAGTACCCCCCCCTTAAAGGACAGATTCCAGATGTCCCTTGACACGAAATAAAACTAGAACCCAAAAAACAAGAAACAGTTCAAGAGACCAGGGAGGGTGGAGGGAGGATTTGGTGGAGGGTCGCCAGGCCACGTGTCCCCGAATCCACCGGGGAAGAGTCAGGTGGCGGCGGCGAGTGGAACGCCGCTGCCGCAGGCGAGGCGGGCGACCACGGAAAGGCCACATTCGTGGCTGCCGAGAAGGTGGGCGTGAGTGGCGCCAGAAGTTCAGCAGCCGGAGAGTTCTACGACTACGTCTCGGGTGTCGCTGCTGTTTGCGCCACTGGCGTCCATAAACAAACCTCCGAGAGCACCGCTTGCGCAGCCAGACCACTCGAGGTCGCTGAGACGAAGACGAGGAGAGAGCTGACGTCGCCGTGGAAACAGGAGGAGCCGACGTCGCCGTGGAGGCAGGAGGAGACGTCGTCGCCGTGGAGGCAGGAGGAGACGTCGTCGCCGTGGAGGCAGAAGGAGACGTCGTCGCCGTGGAGGCAGGAGGAGACGTCGTCGCCGTGGAGGCAGGAGGATACGTCGTCGCCGTGGAGGCAGGAGGAGACGTCGTCGCCGTGGAGGCAGGAGGAGACGTCGTCGCCGTGGAGGCAGGTGCAGGTTCTGGTACCAGCCGTGGAGCAGGTGCAGGTTCTGGTACCAGCCGTGGAGCCGGCGCTGGTGTGGGTACCAGCCGTTGAGCCGGCGCTGGTGTGGGTACCAGCCGTGGAGCCGGCGCTGGTGTGGGTACCAGCCGTGGAGCCGGCGCTGGTGTGGGTACCAGCCGTGGAGCCGGCGCTGGTGTGGGTACCAGCCTTGGAGCCGGCGCTGGTGTGGGAACCAGCCTTGGAGCCGGCGCTGGTGTGGGAACCAGCCTTGGAGCCGGCGCTGGTGTGGGAACCAGCCTTGGAGCCGGGACAGGGGTTGGTCTTGGAGTCGGTGCTGGTGTGAGAACCAGCCTTGGAGCCGGCGCTGGTGTGAGAACCAGCCTTGGAGCCGGCGCTGGTGTGAGAACCAGCCTTGGAGCCGGCGCTGGTGTGAGAACCAGCCGAGGAACTTGGCATGGTGGAGCTTGGCGTGGTGGAGGTACTGGAGACGAAGCTTGGTGTGTCAGCCGAGGTGCAGGAACAGGTGCTAGCCGAGGTGCAGCTGGAGGTGGCCTAGCTGGCGGTTGTGGCTTAGCAGGCCAAAGGACTGGTGGCGGTGGCCGTGCAGGAGGTTGCGGCTTAGCACGCCGAAAGACTGGTGGCGGGGGCCGTGCAGGAGGTTGCGGTTTAGCACGCCGAAAGACTGGTGGCGGGGGCCGTGCAGGAGGTTGCGGCTTAGCACGCCGAAAGACTGGTGGCGGTAGCCGTGCAGGGGGTTGCGGCTTAGCACGCCGAAAAACTGGTGGCGGTGGCCGTGCAGGAGGTTGCGGCTTAGCACGCCGAAGTTGTGCCACCGCACTAGCACAGTTCCCAGTACTAGCCCCCCCCCTCAAGACGCGGATACCAGACGCGCTCTTTGCGGTTTGGAACCGTCTTCAAGGGTGGGTGGGGGGAGGTAAGGAGGGGGGTATACTCCTCCTTTTTAAAATGTTCAAATTGACTGTTAGTCTTCCCAATATCATGGGACTGTAGGGACGACCAGGAGGGAGAAAACAGAGGAGTGGGCGGACCTTGAGCTATAGGGGGTGGGGCCAAAGTAATTGGGGGCGGGGTTTGAAAATCAGAATGTGACTGACTAGACTTGAACTTAACAAAAATGTCCTGATAATGTTTTATCTTAGAATGAAAGTCATTTGGTATTGGCTGACAGAAAGAATTAGAAGATGGAAAAAAAAAGTCTTGTTCAATGATGTCATCAGAAGTGGGCGGAGTTACCTCTTCGGGAGGCGCCAATGAAATGACATCACTGTTGCAACTGTCCATGTGACTTACAGCCCAATCGGAGAACTTTTTGGCGAAGTGGTCGATGGGGTTGCCAAACATCTGAGGAGGAGGAGCTTGAGCTGCATGTAGCTTGCTTCGGTCCGGGGGAGGAGTTTGCAGGAGCGGCGCGTCTTGACAGCGAGGGGAAGACCTTCTGGCCGGCTTCCGTCTTCGCTGACGCGTCCCGTACTGCGGGGGTGTGGCGATGTCCTCGGGCCAAACGGAGTGGATTGGGACCAGCTTTCCGTTGGGACCCCATATCAGGTCCTGGCGCTCCGAGGGGGAATAGCGAAGAGTTTCCGCTTCCATTGCTCGCAACACCTCCCACGTACCTTCGTCAAACTCCTCAATGGCTGCCGCGGGAGAATTGTTATTTGCTGGCTTCCTACTGTAACGACGTGGTCGCATAGTGATGCGGGTGTGGTTCTCCCAAGGATGCAGACGGCTTCGGACACAGCTTGCAGGTAGGAAAATGATTTATTTTAAATATAAATCATATGATGGATAAACAAAAAACATGCATGTAGCACAAAAGGCAAAACAAAAGGACTAGCGTGGGAGCTAGCAGGAAAAAATAGCATAGCGTGAAAAGCTAGCAGAATCAAAATAGTCGTTAACAGTTGTATGGGAACAAACTAGGAAGCCAGACCGAGTGAGGCCAGAACAAAGACTAAATAGCCCTCTGATTAGTGCCCGGGCAACAGGTGCGCGTCCCGAACACTAACCAGAGGCAGGTGAAAGTAATCAGTTGACATGGCAACTGAACACAAACAAAATCAATGTGCTGAAAACATATGTGACGAGAAACATAAACAAACTATGATCCGTGCAGCGGATCGTAACAGAAACATCGCAATTAGATTTTTCCTCAAAATCGTTCAGCTCTATACTACAATGGCAGATTAGCACGAAAACCGTGGGGATAATTTTTTTTACCATATGTGGAGATATCTGCATATCTCCACATATGGTGGAGATATAAATGATAAATGGGTTGTACTTGTTTCGCGCTTTTCTACCTTCAAGGTACTCAAAGCGCTTTGACACTACTTCCACATTTACCCATTCACACACACATTCACACACTGATGGAGGGAGCTGCCATGCAAGGCGCTAACCAGCACCCATCAGGAGCAAGGGTGAAGTGTCTTGCTCAGGACACAACGGACATGACGAGGTTGGTACTAGGTGGGGATTGAACCATGTTTTGGGCCTTTTTGAGGCACCTGGCACTGTACAGTTCATCTAGGGAGGGGAGAGAGCAGCCAGTGATCTTCATGGCAGTTTTTATGACCCTCTGAAGTGCATTTTTCTCTCTATATATTTCTGCCATGCTTCCATGGTTTGATTTCAATTTTCAGGACTCATGCAGATCCCTAATACACAAAAACAGTTCATTTCAGTTAATTAATTTATTTCATTCATAAAAAATCAAACAAAGGAATAAAATAAAAATCAATCAATCAACATAACATTACAGTAAAATATTAATGAAATGGAGCAGAAAGAAGTTAAAAACATATAATATCTGCCCCGTATTTTCACAAAGTACCAATAGGTAAGAAAAGTTGTTTTTGCTTAATACAATGAAGGTCCCATTTAAGTTTCCGCAGTGACATATAAGACTCCTGTTTAAAAGAGTAAGACAAGGAATAAGTATTCCATACAGGACTCATCTTGACCTTTGACCCCCACCCCACTTGAGACGGAGCTGCGACACAGTCAGTGTTTGTGAAAGCCCGGTGGAGGGTCCAATTGTTATAAGTAGCATGCCACTGAATAGACTGACACAACCTTTAGCAGATGTTCAGTCTTCGGACCCTGCACTTAGCTCTGACCCCCTCTGGGACTATGAATGAAGCGACAACCAACTGTGGTCGTACTCATGAACTGAGCTGCTTTCGCTGCTAACGAAAGTCTTTGTGCTTCAGCAGCTGCTCCCTCTGAAGTCCTTGTTGAACATTTTAAAGATAGCTCCCCTGTGAGTGGCTTTGTCACTTTGCTTTGACTTTTTAGATACATCAAGTCTCTGCTGGCGTACGATCGCCAAATACTCTTAGCAAATCCACCCTCTGTCAAACGTGTAATCATGGTGGACAGAAGGCAGGTTCACTTTTACCAAGCCATGGCAATCAGCTGGTGAAAGTGGTTGTCTTGTTGTGTTTCGACTAGAGCTGCACCAAATGATAATATATTGAACTAGTTCATCTATCGATTATTTTCTTTTACACATTTTATGAATGAATATCCAAAAACTCACCAACAAATGTTCTCGTATGTATAAAAAACTAGAAAATTATTTAAAACGAACATTTAAAACCAAAACTTAAATTAAACACAGAGACGTTTTACTTCCTCCGCCATGCTGAAGAATAACCCTTGATGCCGTCTTTCTAAGTGCTCGTGTATATAGGGTTGTTCTGATTTTATGCTGTCAGTTCCAATACCGATCATCCATAAGTGAGATCATCCATCCATCCATCCATTTTCTTGCGTTATCCAAGGCCAGGTCGCGGGGGCAGCAGCCTAAGCAGAGGAGCCCAGACTTCCCTCTCCCCAGCCACTTCGTCCACCTCCTCCCGGGGGATCCTGAGGCATTCTCAGGCCAGTCGGGAGACATCGTCTTCCCAACGTGTCCTGGGTCTTCCCCGTGGCCTCCTGCCGGTCGGACGTGCCTTAAACACCTCCCGAAGGAGGCAGTCGGGTGGCATCTTGAGCAGATGATACTGAAATGTATTTTTTAATTTTTTAAATCTTTTTAATTGTGAATATATGGGAAACACTACTTTATGTTTAAAATAAAATAGCACAGAGCACCCTCCACCATATGTCTCCCATGAATGATCATCTAACTTAAAAACAATACAGAAACAAACAGCTCTCAGATATCTATGTATATGTTCATGTAAATCTAATTGTCTCTGATTTCAGACTGATATTGAACATAATCCCTCTTACAAGTGAAGCATTTCACACGTCTATGTTTAGCAGACAAGAGCATGACATTAATCTCATCTCAACAACGAGCTTTACTTGAGAGTGACAGTAACAACTTTGTAGCTATGTTGAGAAGGCGTCCACAACAAGCAAAGCAAGTAATATAACCAGTTAACAATCACAACTACACATTTGTTGCACCTGAAATCCTATACTGTATGTAGATAACAATGCAGAACATTTTCAAATAGTGTCCATCAAATAGGCTACAATACGCCATATTTCAGTGGGCTGTGAAATATGTAAGAAGCATGCGAACTATGCTAAAACACTACAATAAACCTGCTTCAAAGGAGACCCACTAACATGCATTGGCCTAAAGCAGTAAACACTTATCTGGCCGAACCTTGAAACAATCTATCATCTAGGTTAATGTGCAGGAGTGAACCAAGTCTAGTACCTTTTTCAGGACAACAGATCTGTGAAATGATAACATGGGCGAGTTCAGAGAGAGGTGTTGACAAACTAAAGATGCAAGTCTCTAAAGGAGACTGTGAGGAAGTTGTTGTTTTTTTCCCTCATAAGGATATTACACAAAGATTCATTATTTTAACTTCCATCCATCCATTTTCTAGCGCTTATTCCCTTTGGGGTCGCGGGGGCGCTGGAGCCTATCTCAGCTACAATCGTAAACCTGCTTAATTAGTCCTGCTTATTTCGACAACCCTTCCATTTTGAACAACTCATCAAGTCCTAGTCAACCGTGTTCTTCTGTTCACAAAAAAGTCAACATAAATGTTGCACCTCTAGTGTCGACTAAAATGTGAGCGCCAAAGGGTTAATTTCTATGAAAAATCTTCCCATTTATACTGACATGTGTTGTTAACTTCCTCGTTATCACTAAGCAGTGTGAAACAACAACACCTGCATTACTTCTATCTAATTATATAGCATTAAAACGTGCACACGGGGACTTTCTGTACAGTGCAAAATAAGCTTCACAACTAAGGCCGCACAAATAATCGTTTTTAAATCATAATCTGATCATTAATAATACAATCTTCATAAAAAGTTAATTGTTAAATTAATTTTCCACTCTATTATGTCTTGTGTCTACCCAAGCTACTTGAGACCCTTTTTCCAGCGAGCGTTTTCCATTTATTTGTAGCCACAAGTATAATATACCCAGTCCCAACTTCGATTTTGGCATCCTCGCTCATAAACAAATTATAATGATGCTATGGTGGTGTGCGCCATACTCCACCCTATGCACACATGCTTTGCCAGACAAGACGCATCACAAGGGTTCTTTGGGGCCAATTTTGCAACTTTTGACAAGGAAAGGCGTGCATTAAAAGTGAAAGTGTGTTGTGCATTTATTCGGATTCAATTACAAGCGGTAACAGAAGGCGAAATATTCGCCTCATTAGCGAAGATCTTTTGCAAGCCTTGAAAGCAAGCAAACAACTGCATGCTAAACGTGCAGAATGTTAGAGGCCTACTGAAACCCACTACTACCGACCGCGCAGTCTGATAGTTTATATATCAATGATGAAATCTTAACATTGCAACACATGCCAATACGGCCGGGTTAGCTTACTAAAGTGCAATTTTAAATTTTGCGCGGAATATCCTGCTGAAAACGTCTCGGTATGATGACGCATGCGCGTGACGTCACGGATTGTAGAGGACATTTTGGGACAGCATGGTGGCCAGCTATTAAGTCGTCTGTTTTCATCGCAAAATTCCACAGTATTCTGGACATCTGTGTTGGTGAATCTTTTGCAATTTGTTCAATGAACAATGGAGACAGCAAAGAAGAAAGTTGTAGGTGGGAAGCGGCGTATTGCGGCAGGTGTTGTGCCGGATAACGCACCCCCGCCGTAGAATGCACCCTTTGACTGTTGGGCCGGATAACACAGCCGGTGTTTCATTGTTTACATTACCGGAAGATGACAGTCAAGCTTTACCATTGGCCTGTGGAGAACTGGGACAACAGAGACTCTTACCAGGAGGACTTTGATTTGAATGTGCAGACGCAGTACCGTGATATGGACGGGAGGGGGGAGGTGTTTGTTATGCGGGATTAATTTGTGGCATATTAAATATAAGCCTGGTTGTGTTGTGGCTAATAGAGTATATATATGTCTTGTGTTTATTTACTGTTATAGTCATTACCAGCTGAATATCAGGTCCCACCCGCCTCTGACAGCATCTTCCCTATCTGAATCGCTCCCACTGCCCTCTAGTCCTTCACTCTCACTTTCCTCATCCACGAATCTTTCATCCTCGCTCAAATTAATGGGAAAATCGTCGCTTTCTAGGTCCGAATCGCTCTCGCTGCTGGTGGCCATGATTGTAAACAATGTGCGGATGTGAGGAGCTCCACAACCTGTGACGTCACGCTACTCGTCTGCTACTTCCGGTACAGGCAAGGCTTTTTTATCAGCGACCAAAAGTTGCGAACTTTATCGTCGATGTTCTCTACTAAATCCTTTCAGCAAAAATATGCCAATATCGCGAAATGATCAAGTATGACACATAGAATGGACCTGCTATCCCCGTTTAAATAAGAAAATCGCATTTCAGTAGGCCTTTAAGTTTGTTACTTGTTTTAATAACGCAGGCTCAGCAGCTTTCACCAACACATGGACCCTTATTTACTACGCTGCAGTATTACTCGCTCGTATCTCCACTAGTGCTTCCGGTTTTGCTCCACCGCTAGACCTCTGGGTAATGTAGCTACTCTTCAAGTACCGACAGAAAGAAACCTCCAGAAGATAAAGACCTTTATCACTTCCATAAGTGCTAAGAACTTGAAGAGACATGATTCCATCGTTTGGCAACACTTTTGAAATAATAAGTACACCAGTGGTGTTTAAATTTGGCCCTGCATGGGCCATTTGTGGAACACAGCTTTTTTATTGACCGTATGGCACATTGTAGAAATAAATAAACAAAAAAAAACATACAAAATTGAAAAGTAGAGCAAAAAGGCATAAATTAATGAAAAAAAGCAGAAATGTTTATACAAATTATGAGAAAATCCTTCTGTTTTGTAGTTTTTACCAAAAAATTTTGAAAATCGAGTTTTCAGAGAAAATAATAAATCTCTGGTCTGCCTCAGAATATATAAGGGAATTTAGCTATCGCTATAGTTAGAGCATAATCTGACTCCATATATATATTTTTTAAAACAATAAGCAATCAAATCTTGTAAGGACACTTTTGCAAATACCAGAGGTGGGACCAAGTCATTGTTTTGCAAGTCACAAGTAAGTCTCAAGTCTTTGCCCTCAAGTCCGTGTCAAGTCCCGAGTCAAGACAGGCAAGCCCCGAGTCAAGTCCAAAGTCAAGACTGGAAAGTCTCAAGTCAAGTCCTAAGTCCTGCATTTTGAGTTTCGAGTCCTTTCAAGTCCTTTTAACCACAGACTAATATATTAACACAGATTGTGTATGCTTTTCAAACGCTGTATTTATTTATTAAAACAAGTGCATTTTAAATTGCAGGAAAGAAAATTGTGCTGACATTGCACTTTATAATAGCACTATTAACCAGTCATTTTAAACATTAACTCATTCCTTTACAGAACAAACACATTGAAAAATAAAGTGCAAATGTACTTATTTGTACAAAAGTGTTAACATTGAAAAAACATGACATATACGTGAACATAACAAAAAAGTTGTACTTTTTATATGTCAGGGCCCTATGCTGCATTGCATTTGCAAAAGACCAAATTAGCCAAGAGTCTGTCAGTCATTTGTGCACGATGGGGGCGTAGTATGATGCCACCATGGCTGAAAACTCGCTCCACTGGAGCACTGGAGGCAGGCACTGCCAAGACTCTCATGGCCACTCGGAACAGTGAAGGAAGAGTCTTCATGTTCAATGCCCAGAACAAAAGGGGGGAGAGAGTTGTTTTGGGTTGGTGCACTACTTGTAAGTGTATCTTGTGTTTTTTATGTTGATTTAATTAAAAAAAGAAAAAAAAATATATATATATTTCTTGTGCGGCCCGATACCAATCGATCCACGGATCAGTGGTCCCCAACCTCAGTGGTTGGGGACCACTGAGGTAAACAACCAACAGTATGTCAGAAAGCTAGCTAAAACGGTACACATATTCATAATATAGTATACATTTTAACTGACCTTTATTTTACTATTTTTGTCTTTTTTTAGGTGGCTAAAATACGCGGTGCTGCTGACCGCCGTCTAACGTTACGTGTGATATATTGACTAACGTAACCCTGCTTAAAAAAAATCACTGAACAAAAAGTATGAATAAGGTAGTGAACTGCAACAGATTCCCGTGTTTGCAATAACGTTATAACGTTAGCAGTGAGTTTACAGCCTCACTGATTTAACTACACAGCAAATAAAAGTCACGTTACTTAGCCAATAAACGTTATCTTACATTCAAAACTTACCGTTCTTTGTGCAACTTCAAATGCCGGACGAAGTTGGAAGTAGTTGCCTCTCCATCAGTAATTTTCGAACCGCATGTGTTGCATATTGCAAACCGTTTTGTGTTGACCACCTCGTAATTTTTATACCCAAACGAAATTATTTTAGGTATCATTTTTTGTTCACTGGCGTGTGGTTTGGACATGTCTTCTTCGTTGGTTGTCCTGCAATTTGATTGGATGAATGCTGTGTGATGAAAACAAAGTAGATCTAATTTGATTGGCTGTTGTACTGAGACCACACCAGCTGACACACGCAACGCTGATAGACAAGTACACAATGAAAAATACGGAGCACTCCCGAATAACTTTTTCATCTTTGGGTTTTGGGGAAAGTAGCAAGTCATGTCAAGTCATGTCAATTCAAAAGGCTCAAGTCCAAGTGAAGTCACAAGTCATTGATGTTAAAGTCTAAGTCGAGTTGCAAGTCTTTTTACATTTTGTCAAGTCGAGTCTAAAGTCATCAAATTCATGACTCGAGTCTGACTCGAGTCCAAGTCATGTGACTCGAGTCCACACCTCTGGCAAATACCCATCCTTACACTTTCCATCATTGTAACTGAGCTACTGTGTTGAACAATTTCCCTTGTGGATCATTAAAGTTTGTCTAAATCTAAGTCTAATATTGCAATTTATAGCAGCAGAAAATGACATCATGGCGTGCAATAACCAAATTAGAGTTCCTACAGTATTTATAAGCTATACAGTAGGTTAATTGTAAGGCTGAAACGACGCGTCGACGTAGTCGACGTCATCGGTTACGTAAATACGTCGACGCCGTTTTTGTGCGTCGATGCGTCGCATATTTACGTCACACTACCGTCATGGCGGAGCGCAAAGCAGACGATGCGAGCGGTGCGAGCGAGGGGAAAAAAGCACGCCAAAAGTCGTCAAAA
The DNA here is from genome assembly GCF_033978685.3 of Nerophis lumbriciformis. Taxonomy (NCBI): domain Eukaryota; kingdom Metazoa; phylum Chordata; class Actinopteri; order Syngnathiformes; family Syngnathidae; genus Nerophis; species Nerophis lumbriciformis. The sequence continues at coordinate 33,261,286 of NC_084562.2, forward strand.
GTGTGGGAGTATTTCAATAAACAGCCTAATAATGTTGTAGCGACGAACAGCTGTCTCGTCAGCTGAAGCGCGAGCTCGCAACCGTGGCTGTTTAGCAACCAGCCAAACCCCACTTAATAAAATTATATTTTATCTTAGAGCACATCCGCATCCCTATTCACCTAGGCAACCCCAGGAAATGTATATAATTCGGCATTATTTCGGCCAGTCGGCTTATATGATCAGAACCGATCAGTTTACGTTCACGCGCAGGTATAACGCGGCGCGCTCCCGTCTCATCTGCTGGTGCGCGAGCCCGGTAATTAGACCGCTGTGTCAAATCAAGGAGTACAAAAGACGCCAGCGCAGAGTGGAAAAAGGTTTAGTTCGTTACAGAAAACCCAGAGTTGTGCCAAAAGTGTACCAAAACCAAAAGCTGAACGGACAGCCGGTAAGATTGCACTTTACTTCTCTTTGTGGGTGTGGCGCACCTGTTGCGCTGGTGAGATGGATGGGGGTGCGGGGGGGGTGCATGTAGCGTGCTTAGTCTGGAGGCTAAATACACACGGTGTTTTGTGTAACTGTTGTTTAGTAAGGAAGTGTTGATATTCTTTGCTTAGTTTGATAAATGTTGGAGCAGTTTGCTTCATCAGGAGGGTGAAGTCGCTCAACTTAAAGTGTTGGATTTAACTGTGTTGGATCATTGGCTGCTGGTGAGGGCATAGAAAAAGGGGCATTTTTCTACCAGTAGACGGCGTTTAAGATTGAGTGTTTCACTGCTAATTTAATAATATATTTATATTGAATATGGATTTTAAATATGTATCTAAATAGGTGGTTAATTGGTTAGGTATTTATGTATTTGCATATTGGGTTTTCTGCTGCATTTATCTATTGTGTTTCTGGGTTTAAATGTATTTTATATGTATCTTGGTGCATTTATATTGAGACAATTTATTTAAAATCTGTTTTAACTTAAAGGGAAAAGATGTGTCCATTTTCTTGCACTTGTTTAATGGTTAAAAGTTTGATTGCCTAATTAATAATTGTAAATTATGGGATTGATAATTGATTGATTTCTTACAGCATGTTAATCTTGTGGTGTTTTGTCCTTAAAGGTTTTTCACCTACTAAAGAAGCTAAAGGCTACTAAAGAAGCTAAAGGCTACTAAAGGCTACTAAAGGCTACTAAAGACAGCTAATGACAGCTAAAGAAACTAAAGTCTACTAAAGTCTACTAACACTGCTAAAGAGTGCTAAAAAGACTAAAGAAGAAAAAAGAAGCTGTTTCTTCGTTGGAAAAACTGTTGCAAACTAAAGGAAAATAAAAGGAAAAAGTAACTACGGTCTGGTCTTTTGAGTGAAATCCAGAAGCCACATTTAGCATTGGTACATCCCTTCAAGTGTGGGATAAGCACAGCGAAAAAAGCAAAACACTTGACAGTTGTTGTATGCACACTGTGTCGAGCGGAAATGGCCTATCATCGCAGCACAACGGCTATGAACGAACATTTGAAAAGAAAACACCCGACAGCGTTCTTGCCATCACCATCAACTAGTCAATCGTCCGCGTGAGTATACGTTGTCATCATTACACAAAAACATGAATGTGTCATTTGTATCTGCGTTGTAAATTCATAAACTAAAACACCGTTTCGCTCTGAGAGGCGCGTTTGGCGTGCCTGTTCAGTGTTTACAAAGACGCTAACGTTAATTAGTTGTGCAAATACCTTTTACAACATTAACAGTTACATATACTATGTACAAACGAACAATTAACTTTCACTTTAATCATACTATCATTGTTGTGTTATTAAGCAAAATAAGCAATACTTTTACTTTTGTTGAAATGTTTACACTGTTACAGAATATTCCGTTTTGCACTTTTTTGTATTGGATGTTTATCTTTATTTTTGTACATTTTAAAGCAAAATAAGCAATACTTTTACTTTTGAAATGCTTATACTATTGCAGAATATTAAGATTTGCACTGGATATTTACTTTTATATTTGCACATTAAAAAGCAAATAAGCTACTTTTAATTTTGTTAAATGTTAAAAGTTTTAAATGTTTACATTGTTACAGAATATTTTGTCATGTTGTTGTCAATGTTGACTGAGTGGCCATACTTTTTTTTTTGTAAATAAGTCATGCCTTTTGAAAAAAACTGGCCAAAATTTATTTTTTCATCTTCATTTTAAATAAAAAAATAATCGGTAAAAGGAAAAATAATCTATAGATTAATCGAAAAAAAATCTATAGATTAACCGATTAATCGAAAAAATAATCTATAGATTAATCGATAGAAAAATAATCGTTAGCTGCAGCCTTAGTTAATTGTTCCATTGTAAATTAAGTTCAAGTGTTCCTAAACACACATTTATCCACAGAATAAACCAATCAGAGATGTTCTCTGTGCCATAGCCTGTGTGGACCAATCACATTGACAGTGTGATGTCCATCTGACAGACATGTGGCACGTCACAGATGAAGCACCTTAAAGGCTTACAGGGCTGACATATTCTTGTCTTTTGTTTCCACAAACACAGCGAGGCAAAGGCAGATTTAAGGTCATGATGCTGAGACACAGATTAACAAAAAATAGAGTTTGTATGCACAGTTGTAGCTGTGGATTTGAGCCAGTGTTTGTGTAAATGAAAAATATGCATGCTAGTTTTAGCAGGTGACATTTAGGAGACAAAAGCTGTGGGGCTGTATACGTGCTCAATTTAAACGATATACAATAGAAATGACAGATATTCGGCCTATGATAGAGATTTTTATTTTATCGCCGAATCGCCATAAATTGAATATTGAGAGCAATAAGCTCCAACATGTTGAAGAAGTGGTTAGCTAGTAAAGTAAAGTACAGTATGTCAATGCATGCTGAGACTTCTTCTACCTCCATGTAGGAATGTAACGATAAGAAAATTGCATATCATGGTTATTGTGACCAAAATTATCATGGTTACCAATATTATCGTTCAGCTAGAATTTTACTGGACGATATATTGAACAACAAATTATTGCCAATAAACTATATTATTGCCAACAATATTTTGAGACCAAATTAACCACTGACATAATGGTAAATACATAATAATATTTAAATGTATACCCTTTCAAAGGCTGTAAACTTACTTATACGCACATTAAAATCTTTTCACCAAGTTATTTTTTAAATAACTAAATACATTGACACACTTTTAGAAAACCTATTTTGCATGTTTTATGTTTCTTATGCTTCACTAGTGTGTTGGTCTTCTGGTTTGATTTACTAAAGGTTTGCATGTACCAAAACATGTGCAAACTTGAAAGCACACGCAAAGCTGATCTACTAAACGTTAGGTGAGCGGAATACCCATTTTGTGTCTCTTTTCTTCATTAGTATGCAGAATATATGCTGATACTCAAAACGCTCACAAAACTGGGAGGAGAAGATACAAATATATTATACAGCACGTGCAATGTGATTCATCAACACTCATCACCATTTTGCGAGGCACTAATTTGCGTTATATTAAGCACTTTTGAAAAGTACGTGCAAACTGACACACACTCGGTGCTCCCGCAGCAAAAACACAGACGATTGACAGATGTGTGTGTCAACATTTTTTCATGGTATGTCAGAAGTAAAAAAAAAAATAGATGTATTGTTTATTCAGCAACATCCTTTTATAATTTTACAGCTGCATGCTGGGTGACTGATTTAAAAAAAATTCAATTGATGCGCAAATTTGTGTGCACAAAAAACTAGTACACACCTTTGTCATTTCAAATCACACCTGCAGTAAATTGTGCGCATAAGAGTTTTATGAGTTTAGTATCTCATAAAATTTAAAAAACTACAGGTTTATGCTTCACCAGCGAATACAATGCTAACATTTCCTAAGCCATTACCATTAAACGTGATGTCATTTTGCACTGGTATGTTGTGACCTGTGGAGTAACTTCCAGCTGGAAGAGTTTAAATTGAAAAACAAACCCTGAGCCTTGAATTGGTCTACTATAATTGTACCCCTCTTCTAATTTACTGACATGCATATGTTTATTGCTTGATAGTTGATACTGCTAAATGTATACAGTAACTAAATAAATTAAACAGATTATGTATTTATGCATTATTAAATTTGTGATTATTAATCATTTAAAAAAAAGGAATACATTATTTAAATATAAATGCATTTCCTGGTAATGTGGCAGCACTTTATATTGCCAATCAATTCAATCCAACCCATTTTTTACACAGCACATTTAAAAGAAACTATAACAATTTAAGTGCTGCACAGTAGTTATAACACACATTTAAAAGCAGGATTAAACTAAGAACAGTTAAGTGTAAGAAACATTAAACTAAAAAATAATAAATCCATAAAATTCCAGAACCTGAAGAAGGAACCGAACCCTGAGTTCCTCAGGGTTCGGTTCTTGGCCCTGCACTCTTTAGTATTTACATGCTGCCGCTAGGCGACATCATACGCAAATACGGTGTTAGCTTTCATTGTTATGCTGATGACACCCAACTCTACATGCCCCTAAAGCTGACCAACACGCCGGATTGTAGTCAGCTGGAGGCGTGTCTTAATGAAATTAAACAATGGATGTCCGCTAACTTCTTGCAACTCAACGCCAAGAAAACGGAAATGCTGATTATCGGTCCTGCTAAACACCGACATTTATTTAATAATACCACCTTAACATTTGACAACCAAACAATTACACAAGGCGAATCAGTAAAGAATCTGGGTATTATCTTCCACCCAACTCTCTCGTTTGAATCACACATTAAGAGTGTTACTAAAACGGCCTTCTTTCATCTCTGTAATATCGCTAAAATTCGTTCTATTTTATCCACTAGCGACGCTGAGATCATTATTCATGCGTTCGTTACGTCTCGTCTCGACTACTGTAACGTATTATTTTCGGGTCTCCCTATGTCTAGCATTAAAAAATTACAGTTGGTACAAAATGCGGCTGCTAGACTTTTGACAAGAACAAGAAAGTTTGATCATATTACGCCTATACTGGCTCACCTGCACTGGCTTCCTGTGCACTTAAGATGTGACTTTAAGGTTTTACTACTTACGTATAAAATACTACACGGTCTAGCTCCGTCCTATCTTGTCGATTGCATTGTACCATATGTCCCGGCAAGAAATCTGCGTTCAAAGACCTCCGGCTTATTAGTGATTCCCAGAGCCCAAAAAAAGTCTGCGGGCTATAGAGCGTTTTCTATTCGGGCTCCAGTACTATGGAATGCCCTCCCGGTAACAATTAGAGATGCTACCTCAGTAGAAGCATTTAAGTCCCATCTTAAAACTCATTTGTATACTCTAGCCTTTAAATAGCCCCCCTGTTAGACCAGTTGATCTGCCGTTTCTTTTCTTTTCTCCTCTGCTCCCCTTTTCCTTGAGGGGGGGGGGGGGCACAGGTCCGGTGGCCATGGATGAAGTGCTGGCTGTCCAGAGTCGGGACCCGGGGTGGACCGCTCGCCTGTGCATCGGCTGGGAACATCTCTGCGCTGCTGACCCGTCTCCGCTCGGGATGGTGTCCTGCTGGCCCCACTATGGACTGGACTCTTACTATTATGTTGGATCCACTATGGACTGGACTCTCACAATATTATGTCAGACCCACTCGACATCCATTGCTTTCGGTCTCCCCTAGAGGGGGGGGGTTACCCACATATGCGGTCCTCTCCAAGGTTTCTCATAGTCATTCACATCGACGTCCCACTGGGGTGAGTTTTTCCTTGCCCGTATGTGGGCTTTGTACCGAGGATGTCGTTGTGGCTTGTGCAGCCCTTTGAGACACTTGTGATTTAGGGCTATATAAATAAAGATTGATTGATTGATTGATAAAATAAAATAAAATCACACAACTCTCATGCTGGTTTATAAGCCAATCAGGATGCTTTCTAACCCAGCCCTGTCCTCTTTTTGGATCATTGTTTGACTTTTGTGCTTACATTTTTAAGCCTTCTGTTTTGCCTTCTTTGTGTTGTAGCGAAACGTGCATAGCCTTTCCTGTGCTTCTTGGGCACTTCCCTGATGCACTATTTCTTTATATTTGTTAATAGATACATTGTACCTGCACTTTACCTGCCGTCTCTGCATCCTGAGGTCACGACCAACAATGCAACACAACAACCATAACTTTTTTCTTTTTTTTTTAAACATAAAAAGGGGACTAAAAGAGCAGACAAGTGTAAGTTGAAACGTTGACACTAATACCACAAAGCTGACATGCAAGCTGATGTTTTTTGTTTTTAAGACACCCCTGACTTAAAAGCACAGGAAATGTGACATTTCGGGCCACAACATGCAATGATTTTAATTTTTAGGGACAAAACATAGAAAGGGGGAGCAAAGTCAACTGTGCCAGGAATGTATCACCTCCTCCTTCACTGCACTGCAAAAGTGTTGCAGCGCCTTGCAAGTACAAGAGAAGTCAAGGTAAATATTTGGCAATACTGTCCCTTGAAATGTCCAATTAAGAGTCCAATTAGCAAACAGTAATGGAGGACCATCTCCATTCCAAGTCACGTACAAGCAGTGAACAGGTCTTACCTGGCCGAGGAGGATGAGTACATGGCGGGGGACACTTCTGAAACAAGTCAGGTGCACTTTGGTTCCGCTTTCATGGCGTCCAACGGCGCGGCTCGGGCTCACTTTGCATCCCAGCTGACAGCGTCCACAGTCGGACGTCAGAGCCTCCCATGGCCGCCTCCCGTCTTCTGCCCTGACTTCATCCAAAACGTAATAAATAAAAAAAAAACGACTGTCCACTTTCAGCTGTCACAAACAGATCGCCTTCAACATCTAACGACACATTTTAGGCGCGCAAATACATACAAAAGTCGGCTAGCAAAGAGCCGCATGAAAATGAGATAAATACATTAGTCTCCCTCTAGGTTGAAACAGAATTAAATATACAGTTTGTCTGTTTTCTCAGGTCTCAGTCCAATACAAGTCCAACGTCCTCCACGAACACACACAAGCAACACTCAGACTTCAACAAAGTCAAGGAGTCTCTCTCCCTCTCTCTCGCTCTCTCTCTCTCTCTCTCTCTCTCTCTCTCTCTCTCTCGCTCCACCTGAGCTGCATTCCTGCTCTCCACCAATCACAGCTCAGTGTGTCCCTGCAGTCAAGAGGTGTAACAATAACTCCCTGAGCTCCAAATGGACACATACAGGTAAAAGCCAGTAAATTAGAATATTTTGAAAAACTTGATTTATTTCAGTAATTGCATTCAAAAGGTGTAACTTGTACATTATATTTATTCATTGCACACAGACTGATGCATTCAAATGTTTATTTCATTTAATTTTGATGATTTGAAGTGGCAACAAATGAAAATCCAAAATTCCGTGTGTCACAAAATTAGAATATTGTGTAAGGCTAATACAAAAAAGGGATTTTTAGAAATGTTGGCCAACTGAAAAGTATGAAAATGAAAAATATGAGCATGTACAATACTCAATACTTGGTTGGAGCTCCTTTTGCCTCAATTACTGCGTTAATGCGGCGTGGCATGGAGTCGATGAGTTTCTGGCACTGCTCAGGTGTTATGAGAGCCCAGGTTGCTCTGATAGTGGCCTTCAACTCTTCTGCGTTTTTGGGTCTGGCATTCTGCATCTTCCTTTTCACAATACCCCACAGATTTTCTATGGGGCTAAGGTCAGGGGAGTTGGCGGGCCAATTTAGAACAGAAATACCATGGTCCGTAAACCAGGCACGGGTAGATTTTGCGCTGTGTGCAGGCGCCAAGTCCTGTTGGAACTTGAAATCTCCATCTCCATAGAGCAGGTCAGCAGCAGGAAGCATGAAGTGCTCTAAAACTTGCTGGTAGACGGCTGCGTTGACCCTGGATCTCAGGAAACAGAGTGGACCGACACCAGCAGATGACATGGCACCCCAAACCATCACCCAACCATGCAAATTTTGCATTTCCTTTGGAAATCGAGGTCCCAGAGTCTGGAGGAAGACAGGAGAGGCACAGGATCCACGTTGCCTGAAGTCTAGTGTAAAGTTTCCACCATCAGTGATGGTTTGGGGTGCCATGTCATCTGCTGGTGTCGGTCCACTCTGTTTCCTGAGATCCAGGGTCAACGCAGCCGTCTACCAGCAAGTTTTAGAGCACTTCATGCTTCCTGCTGCTGACCTGCTCTATGGAGATGGAGATTTCAAGTTCCAACAGGACTTGGCGCCTGCACACAGCGCAAAATCTACCCGTGCCTGGTTTACGGACAATGGTATTTCTGTTCTAAATTGGCCCGCCAACTCCCCTGACCTTAGCCCCATAGAAAATCTGTGGGGTATTGTGAAAAGGAAGATGCAGAATGCCAGACCCAAAAACGCAGAAGAGTTGAAGGCCACTATCAGAGCAACCTGGGCTCTCATAACACCTGAGCAGTGCCAGAAACTCATCGACTCCATGCCACGCCGCATTAACGCAGTAATTGAGGCAAAAGGAGCTCCAACCAAGTATTGAGTATTGTACATGCTCATATTTTTCATTTTCATACTTTTCAGTTGGCCAACATTTCTAAAAATCCCTTTTTTGTATTAGCCTTAAGTAATATTCTAATTTTGTGACACACGGAATTTTGGATTTTCATTTGTTGCCACTTCAAATCATCAAAATTAAATGAAATAAACATTGGAATGCATCAGTCTGTGTGCAATGAATAAATATAATGTACAAGTTACACCTTTTGAATGCAATTACTGAAATAAATCAAGTTTTTCAAAATATTCTAATTTACTGGCTTTTACTTGTATAAAAACACTACTTTACAATAATAGTCTTTATTGGGCTGTTGCTATTTATTATTTTGTCTTCGGGTTATCTATTGATCAGGTTGTTTGATTAATCGAGTAATCGGATAAAACACACTTTATAGCAGGGGTCGGGAACCTTTTTGGCTGAGAGAGCCATGACAGCCAAATATTTTAAAATGTATTTCCGTGAGAGCCATATCATATTTTATAACACTGAATACAACTAAATGCGGGCAGCACGGTGGTAGAGGGGTTAGTGCATCTGCCTCACAATACGAAGGTCCGGGGTTCGATCCTGCGCTCGGGATCCTTCTGTGTGGAGTTTGCATGTTCTCCCCGTGACTGCGTGGGTTCCCTCCGGGTTCCTCCCACCTCCAAAGACATGCACCAGGGGATAGGTTGATTGGCAACACTAAATTGGCCCTAGTGTGAGAATGTGAGTGTGAATGTTGCAGAGGTGTGGACTCGAGTCACATGACTTGGACTCGAGTCAGACTCGAGTCATGAATTTGATGACTTTAGACTCGACTTGACAAAATGTAAAAAGACTTGCAACTCGACTTAGACTTTAACATCAATGACTTGTGACTTCACTTGGACTTGAGCCTTTTGAATTGACATGACTTGACATGACTTGCTACTTTCCCCAAAACCCAAAGATGAAAAAGTTATTCGGGAGCGCTCCGTATTTTTCATTGTGTACTTGTCTATCAGCGTTGCGTGTGTCAGCTGGTGTGCTCTCAGTACAACAGCCAATCAAATTAGATCTACTTTGTTTTCATCACACAGCATTCATCCAATCAAATTGCAGGACAACCAAGGAAGAAGACATGTCCAAACCACACGCCAGTGAACAAAAAATGATACCTAAAATAATTTTGTTTGGGTATAAAAATTACGAGGTGGTCAACACAAAACGGTTTGCAGTATGCAACACATGCGGTTCCAAAATTACTGATGGAGAGGCAACAACTTCCAACTTTGTCCGGCATTTGAAGTTGCACAAAAAACGGTAAGTTTTGAATGTAAGATAACGTTTATTGGCTAAGTAACGTGACTTTTATTTGCTGTGTAGTTAAATCAGTGAGGCTGTAAACTCACTGCTAACTTTATAACGTTATTGCAAACACGGGAATCTGTTGCAGTTCACTACCTTATTCATACTTTTTGTTCAGTGATTTTTTTTAAGCAGGGTTACATTAGTCAATATATCACACGTAACGTTAGACGGCGGTCAGCAGCACCGCGTATTTTAGCCACCTAAAAAAAGACAAAAATAGTCAAATAAAGGTCAGTTAAAATGTATACTATATTATGAATATGTGTACCGTTTTAGCTAGCTTTCTGACATACTGTTGGTTGTTTACCTCAGTGGTCCCCAACCACCGGCCCGCGGCCCGGTACTGGTCCGTGGATCGATTGGTATCGGGCCGCACAAGAAATCTTTTTTTTTTTTTTTTCTTTTTTTAATTAAATCAACATAAAAAACACAAGATACACTTACAAGTAGTGCACCAACCCAAAACAACTCTCTCCCCCTTTTGTTCTGGGCATTGAACATGAAGACTCTTCCTTCACTGTTCCGAGTGGCCATGAGAGTCTTGGCAGTGCCTGCCTCCAGTGCTCCAGTGGAGCGAGTTTTCAGCCATGGTGGCATCATACTACGCCCCCATCGTGCACAAATGACTGACAGACTCTTGGCTAATTTGGTCTTTTGCAAATGCAATGCAGCATAGGGCCCTGACATATAAAAAGTACAACTTTTTTGTTATGTTCACGTATATGTCATGTTTTTTCAATGTTAACACTTTTGTACAAATAAGTACATTTGCACTTTATTTTTCAATGTGTTTGTTCTGTAAAGGAATGAGTTAATGTTTAAAATGACTGGTTAATAGTGCTATTATAAAGTGCAATGTCAGCACAATTTTCTTTCCTGCAATTTAAAATGCACTTGTTTTAATAAATAAATACAGCGTTTGAAAAGCATACACAATCTGTGTTAATATATTAGTCTGTGGTTAAAAGGACTTGAAAGGACTCGAAACTCAAAATGCAGGACTTAGGACTTGACTTGAGACTTTCCAGTCTTGACTTTGGACTTGACTCGGGGCTTGCCTGTCTTGACTCGGGACTTGACTCGGACTTGAGGGCAAAGACTTGAGACTTACTTGTGACTTGCAAAACAATGACTTGGTCCCACCTCTGGAATGTTGTCTGTCTGTCTGTGTTGGCCCTGTGATGAGGTGGCGACTTGTCCAGGTTGTACCCCGCCTACCGCCCGCCTGCAGCTGAGATAGGCTCCAGCGACACCCCGCGACCCCAAAAAGGGACAAGCGGTAGAAAATGGATGGATGGATGGACAACTAAATGCGTGCATTTTTTAAGTAAGACCAAGATTTTTAGCGTATAATAAGTCTGTAATTCTTTTTAATAATATTGTTATTTCTTGAACAGGTGCGGTAGAAAACAGATGGATGAGAATGTTTTATATTTTGAACGTTATTTTTAACATCGTGATTACCAGCGGAATTATTCATTACTTATCGTGTTAAGCAATGTCAGCAAAGATGTATCTGAGAGCCAGATGCAGTCATCAAAAGAGTCACATCTGGCTCTAGAGCCATAGGTTCCCTACCCCTGCTTTATAGTCTCAATGCATATTTCAGAGTTGAAACACTGTTATGCCTGCGAAACCCTTCATTCTTTGTTTCTATTAAATTCACATAATCGATATCAATCAAATTGCGCTTTTAACATGCGTGTATTAATTTAAACACATTTAACTTCCGCTGTTAGCCGCCACACATATCAGGGCACCTGCACCAGGGGCGCCGCTAGGGATTTTGGGCCCCATGAAAATAATCTTTACAGGGCCCCCAACACAGTGTCATTATTTTTTCTGTATTATAATTTCATCATCATTAGGGGCCTCTCTGGGCCCCCCTCCATCATGGGCCCCTAGAATCCGTCTCCTTGGAACTATGTCCACACATTTAAAGTTCCGGGCACTCCATGCGGTCTCTGGATTTGATAACATTTTTATTAGTTACACACTAGTGTTGTCCCGATACCAATATTTTGGTACCGGTACTGGTACCAAAATGTATTTTGATCCTTTTTGATACTTTTCGATACTTTTCTAAATAAAGGGGACCACAAAAAATTGCATTATTGGCTTTATTTTCACCAAAAAATCTTACGGTACATTAAACATATGTTTCTTATTGCAAGTTTGTCCTTAAATAAAATATCGAACATACAAGACAACTTGGCTTTTATTAGTAAGTAAGCAAACAAAGGCTCCTAATTTAGCTGCTGACATATACAGTTACAGGTTGTGTCATTTTCCATTCTATTATTTTGTTAAAATTATTAAGGACAAGTGGTAGAAACTGAATTATTAATCTACTTGTTCATTTACTCTTAATATCTGCTTACTTTCTCTTTTAACATGTTCTATCTACACTTGTGTTAAAATGTATTAATCACGTATTCTTCTCTTCTTTGACACTTTACATTAGTTTTGGATGATACCACAAATTTAGGTATCAATCCGATACCAACTTGTTACAGGATCATACATTGGTCATATTCAAAGTCAAGATTTTGTGATGCTAAAAAATATCGATGTAATCATAGTAGTATCGACGAGATACGCTCCTGTACTTGATATCATTACAGTAGATTTTAGGTGTTTGTTTACATTGTGACGCCGGTGAGCTACGGTGTGTAGTGAAGCATGTTTATGTCTATTCCTCGTCCTGCAGGGATGATACTTGTAAGAAACGTACTTTATTTGTCGCCATGGAGACCAGGATTAGTGATTGAAAAGTAGCTAAATCACTGCCGACTGCGGCCGGACTTTAGTGGCTAGCTAGCTAGTCATATCTTAAAGCACATTTTCCTGAGGGCGTGTCAGTGTTATAACTTCACCTTTATCGTTAGTTTTTAAGCCAAAACGCGTCCGTTCTCCCTTTTCTGTCTACACACATTGTCTGTTTGTAAGTACGCCGTGATTGTGCACTGCCGAACATGCTCCTCTGCTCGTAAAACCAGCAATGACACGACGTGACGACAACGGGGAGAAGGTGGGGTGGGGGACCGGTACTTTTTAGAGGCAGTATAGTACCGAATATGATTCATTAGTATACCAATACCGCTATATTGTACAACCCTATTACACACATTAAACAATTAATCAAAGCAACAGAATTGAAATCAAAGCTTTTTTCCAATTAATTTAATCAATTAATCGTTGCAGCTGTTTAGTCGTTCTCAAACCTTTTTCACCAAGTACCACCTCAGAAAACACTTGACTCTCCAAGTATCACCCTATTGACCAACATTAAAATACAGTAGCGTAGTAGACCTAAGTATTCATAAAAAACAAGGCAGAGGTTTTAATTAAGAAGCTTAATTAACAAGTGGGGCGACGTGGTTCAGATGGTAGAGCTGCCGTGCCAGCAACTTGAGGGTTGCGGGTTGGAATCCAGCTTTCGCCATCCTGGAGAAAATGGACTGCAAATCCAGGCCCAAAAAATATGGAGAAAATACAATGACCTGTATGAATGAGAACATCCATACATACAGAGAACATCCATGATGATTGGTTGGTGTTCGTATGATGAGTCACAATTGGCTAAGGTTAGGGCCAAACATTACGGATCGGCCAATCAGAGGCAAGATAAGGCGGGTCATTGAAACTAGTAAGCACAACCGTAGCAATCATGCACTCAGGTCACATGACGACGAGGGAGTCGGAGACAGAGGGACGCTTCAAGCTGACGACTCAAAACAAAACAAAAACATACTTGAAAATGGCAGAGGAATCCTCTCCCGCAAATTAGACTTTTTAGTGATAAAGATGGCATGCAGGAAACCCACAATAATGTGTGTCCTTGGCCATATGTACCGGTAGATAAATGTATGCATTTAGAGAAAACAATGCCCACAACCTTAGTTTTTAGTTGTTTACTCTGTAAAACAATATCATAACTGCTCTCTTCATCTAAGACGTGAAATCACAAATTTAGTAACACACTTTAAGGTGAGTTGACTTCATGAACAATTTTACTGTGCATAACTATTAACAACTGTTCCCAACAATGTTGTTTTTTTTTTTGTCAAGGTACAGATAGATGCTGTTTTCTTTACTGTTGGTAGAGAAAATAAATAACATAAGGGATGGCCAAAGAAAAGGCAAACTAAATAAATACATACAGTGAGTTGCGGGGACCCCTGGAGGTAGCTGTAGGGTGTCCCCAGCTAAATGACAGATAGTTAAAAGTAATGGACCCTTATTGGGTACACTTTCAGTTACATTAATATTGATATTATACATGTGGGCCATAGATAGAATTGTTGTTAAAATGTAGTTTTGATGTAGCAAGCTACTTGTGCCGTGTATCTTGTAGTGTAGCTTTCTACAATTCTCTGGGGATAGCTTCCCCTGTATCTTAGCTACATTTAATCAAGAGTAATTTGTAGCTTAGCTTACTACATTTTCCAAGCAGCTTGCCCAAGGTAAGCCTTCACCATACAGGTAAAAGCCAGTAAATTAGAATATTTTGAAAAACTTGATTTATTTCAGTAATTGCATTCAAAAGGTGTAACTTGTACATTATATTTATTCATTGCACACAGACTGATGCATTCAAATGTTTATTTCATTTAATTTTGATGATTTGAAGTGGCAACAAATGAAAATCCAAAATTCCGTGTGTCACAAAATTAGAATATTACTTAAGGCTAATACAAAAAAGGGATTTTTAGAAATGTTGGCCAACTGAAAAGTATGAAAATGAAAAATATGAGCATGTACAATACTCAATACTTGGTTGGAGCTCCTTTTGCCTCAATTACTGCGTTAATGCGGCGTGGCATGGAGTCGATGAGTTTCTGGCACTGCTCAGGTGTTATGAGAGCCCAGGTTGCTCTGATAGTGGCCTTCAACTCTTCTGCGTTTTTGGGTCTGGCATTCTGCATCTTCCTTTTCACAATACCCCACAGATTTTCTATGGGGCTAAGGTCAGGGGAGTTGGCGGGCCAATTTAGAACAGAAATACCATGGTCCGTAAACCAGGCACGGGTAGATTTTGCGCTGTGTGCAGGCGCCAAGTCCTGTTGGAACTTGAAATCTCCATCTCCATAGAGCAGGTCAGCAGCAGGAAGCATGAAGTGCTCTAAAACTTGCTGGTAGACGGCTGCGTTGACCCTGGATCTCAGGAAACAGAGTGGACCGACACCAGCAGATGACATGGCACCCCAAACCATCACCCAACCATGCAAATTTTGCATTTCCTTTGGAAATCGAGGTCCCAGAGTCTGGAGGAAGACAGGAGAGGCACAGGATCCACGTTGCCTGAAGTCTAGTGTAAAGTTTCCACCATCAGTGATGGTTTGGGGTGCCATGTCATCTGCTGGTGTCAATACTCAAGTATTGAGTATTGTACATGCTCATATTTTTCATTTTCATACTTTTCAGTTGGCCAACATTTCTAAAAATCCCTTTTTTGTATTAGCCTTAAGTAATATTCTAATTTTGTGACACACGGAATTTTGGATTTTCATTTGTTGCCACTTCAAATCATCAAAATTAAATGAAATAAACATTTGAATGCATCAGTCTGTGTGCAATGAATAAATATAATGTACAAGTTACACCTTTTGAATGCAATTACTGAAATAAATCAAGTTTTTCAAAATATTCTAATTTACTGGCTTTTACCTGTATGTAAAGCGCTTTGAGTCTCTGGAGAAAAATGTATCAATATAATTCACTTCACAATATTTTACAGTTTTTGGTGGACTTGGGGATTTTGAGGCAAGATCATTTGCCCCCAGAATGACCTCAGAGAACTTCCTCGCCCTTGGTGTGTCACAAGCCCATCTTATCAGGCATGTGCAATAGCTTAAATCCCCCAACCTTGAACTATCATCTAAAGCCCTGCAGACGTAACAGGACAGTGTACTGCACTTAAAGGATATGTTATTGTCAAAACAGACTCAGAACCTATACCTGGCAGTCGACTATATTCATTAATGTTGCAGAAAACATTTAGCACTTTTAGGACCAAACACAAACTTCTTGTTCAGACATGGACCTCATGTGGCAGTGCTTTATTTTCTTCTTAACTGTTTTGGTTGTTTTTACCCCCAAGGTTAGTGAGATTACATAAACACTATGAGGGTTCAGATGTGGTGCTACTGTCTTTGAATGTGCAAAGTGGTCCACCTTGTCAGGGGGAGGCATGAAATAAGTATTATAATTTGTTCATTTAAGTGTTTTAAATGTCAATCAATCAATCAATCTTTATTTATATAGCCCTAAATCACAAGTGTCTCAAAGGGCTGCACAAGCCACAACGACATCCTTGGTACAAAGCCCACATACGGGCAAGGAAAAACTCACCCCAGTGGGACGTCGATGTGAATGACTATGAGAAACCTTGGAGAGGACCGCATATGTGGGTAACCCCCCCCCTCTAGGGGAGACCGAAAGCAATGGATGTCGAGTGGGTCTGACATAATATTGTGAGAGTCCAGTCCGTAGTGGATCCAACAGACGGGTCAGCAGCGTAGAGATGTTCCCAGCCGATGCACAGGCGAGCGGTCCACCCCGGGTCCCGACTCTGGACAGCCAGCACTTCATCCATGGCCACCGGACCTGTGCCCCCCCCCCCCCTCAAGGAAAAGGGGAGCAGAGGAGAAAAGAAAAGAAACGGCAGATCAACTGGTCTAACAGGGGGGCTATTTAAAGGCTAGAGTATACAAATGAGTTTTAAGATGGGACTTAAATGCTTCTACTGAGGTAGCATCTCTAATTGTTACCGGGAGGGCATTCCATAGTACTGGAGCCCGAATAGAAAACGCTCTATAGCCCGCAGACTTTTTTTGGGCTCTGGGAATCACTAATAAGCCGGAGTTCTTTGAACGCAGATTTCTTGCCGGGACATATGGTACAATGCAATCGACAAGATAGGACGGAGCTAGACCGATGTATTTTGTCTATGCTTCTAATCCAGCGGTGTCCAAACTACGGATCGTCATGTGAAGTGCGGCCCGCGAGACATTACAAGTGTAACATTAATTGGGGCGGCATAGCTCGGCTGGTATGGTGGCCGTGCCAGCAATTTGAGGGTTCCAGGTTTGATTCCCGCTTCCGCCATCCTAGTCACTGCCATAGTTCCACCCACACTGGTTTGAATGAACTTAGATATTGGGTTTCACCATGTAAAGCGCTTTGAGTCACTAGAGAAAATCGCTATATAAATATAATTCACTTCACTTAACATGAAGATTGGCCAAATTGCCTAAATTTACTCCCCTGAGAATTCAATAGAAGTGATATTGCCAAAGATAGAATTGATCATCCTGGGGTAGCACTAAATGCTGTCATAGCAAAACAAACAGTCCAAACATTTTTGCATACAAAGTAAAAAACTGAAGCATGCGGAAGCTAGTTTATTTTTGTCTGTATTGTTTATTAAAAACGTAATAATCTCACAGGTAACTTTGCACATATTTGGGTTCTTGGCAGCTTTTTTCCATTTGTTGTAGATGATGTCACTGCTGATGTGTGCATAACATGAAAATCATTCTTCTGCTGAGGCTGATCTGTTTCCAATAGAGCAGATGATCTATTTTTGTACATGCTTAAGGTCAGAAAGCAAAAGCATGATGTTATGTTCCTCCATGCTCTCAGAAATCCACTTTTATTACTGTTAGGGTTGCTGAATAAATCCATCCCTGTTATCATAATCCTTCTAAACATGGCCGTCACTCTTTAATTGCCGTATAAACGTCAGTTCTAGAGTGGCGTGCTTCAGCTCTTCTTGCCCCAGCTTGCAGAAAGATTTCCCTCATAGTTCCGTCCTAGTAATTGCTCAACACTCCACATTTACAGTGCAGCGTGTTTGCTGAAAGATGGCAGCCTTCAAACACATGTTTACAGTCATCACGGTATTCTTCATTGTACGTTTGGCAGCAGTGTTCCTCTCTGTAATAAGAAGCCCACCGAGCCCAAGAGGGACTTCACGGCTCCAACAAGACATTAAAGGGCCGTCCTCGTTCCCGCCTTTCACAGTCTGGCAACCTGCCAAAGGTAGACCAGGTTTCACACGCTGATAAAACACTGAAGAGTCACACTCAGCGTGCAGAACTTTCCAGCTCGCTAGATAGTGTTGTGTTCACTGACATGTTGAAAAACTAGTTATCTACTTATTGTCATTCTCTGAAAATGCTTTCCAGCTGTACAAGGAAATATTTTCTGGGCATATCTTTTTTTAAACTCTCAGGTATCTTTTTTCTCACAGAGATAAGCCTCCAAGCGTAAAACAATCCACCAAATCAGTGACTTTTGCATCCACTGTTACGTGGACAAGAGGAAGGAGACGGCACAGAAAGGAGGGACGCCGTATTAACTCTATTTATTTATATATATGCACTATATACAAACCCCGTTTCCATATGAGTTGGGAAATTGTGTTAGATGTAAATATAAACGGAATACAATGATTTGCAAATCATTATCAACCCATATTCAGTTGAATATGCTACAAAGACAACATATTTGATGTTCAAACTGATAAACATTTTTTTTTTTTGCAAATAACCATTACTTTAGAATTTGATGCCAGCAACACGTGACAAAGAAGTTGGGAAAGGTGGCAATAAATATTGATAAAGTTGAGGAATGCTCATCAAACACTTATTTTATTAGAGCGTATCAAAACACGTATTGGTATGTCAGACTTAGCTTTGTCGTGGTTTAACTCTTATCTTACTGACAGGATGCAATGCGTCTCCCATAATAATGTGACCTCGGACTATGTTAAGGTAACGTGCGGAGTTCCTCAGGGTTCGGTTCTTGGCCCTGCACTCTTTAGTATTTACATGCTGCCGCTAGGCGACATCATACGCAAATACGGTGTTAGCTTTCATTGTTATGCTGATGACACCCAACTCTACATGCCCCTAAAGCTGACCAACACGCCGGATTGTAGTCAGCTGGAGGCGTGTCTTAATGAAATTAAACAATGGATGTCCGCTAACTTCTTGCAACTCAACGCCAAGAAAACGGAAATGCTGATTATCGGTCCTGCTAAACACCGACATTTATTTAATAATACCACCTTAACATTTGACAACCAAACAATTACACAAGGCGAATCAGTAAAGAATCTGGGTATTATCTTCGACCCAACTCTCTCGTTTGAATCACACATTAAGAGTGTTACTAAAACGGCCTTCTTTCATCTCCGTAATATCGCTAAAATTCGTTCTATTTTATCCACTAGCGACGCTGAGATCATTATTCATGCGTTCGTTACGTCTCGTCTCGACTACTGTAACGTATTATTTTGGGGTCTCCCTATGTCTAGCATTAAAAAATTACAGTTGGTACAAAATGCGGCTGCTAGACTTTTGACAAGAACAAGAAAGTTTGATCATATTACGCCTATACTGGCTCACCTGCACTGGCTTCCTGTGCACTTAAGATGTGACTTTAAGGTTTTACTACTTACGTATAAAATACTACACGGTCTAGCTCCGTCCTATCTTGTCGATTGCATTGTACCATATGTCCCGGCAAGAAATCTGCGTTCAAAGAACTCCGGCTTATTAGTGATTCCCAGAGCCCAAAAAAAGTCTGCGGGCTATAGAGCGTTTTCTATTCGGGCTCCAGTACTATGGAATGCCCTCCCGGTAACAATTAGAGATGCTACCTCAGTAGAAGCATTTAAGTCCCATCTTAAAACTCATTTGTATACTCTAGCCTTTAAATAGCCCCCCTGTTAGACCAGTTGATCTGCCGTTTCTTTTCTTTTCTCCAGGGGGGGGGGGGGGGCACAGGTCCGGTGGCCATGGATGAAGTGCTGGCTGTCCAGAGTCGGGACCCGGGGTGGACCGCTCGCCTGTGCATCGGCTGGGAACATCTCTACGCTGCTGACCCGTCTCCGCTCGGGATGGTGTCCTGCTGGCCCCACTATGGACTGGACTCTTACTATTATGTTGGATCCACTATGGACTGGACTCTCACAATATTATGTCAGACCCACTCGACATCCATTGCTTTCGGTCTCCCCTAGAGGGGGAGGGGTTACCCACATATGCGGTCCTCTCCAAGGTTTCTCATAGTCATTCACATCGACGTCCCACTGGGGTGAGTTTTTCCTTGCCCGTATGTGGGCTTTGTACCGAGGATGTCGTTGTGGCTTGTGCAGCCCTTTGAGACACTTGTGATTTAGGGCTATATAAATAAAGATTGATTGATTGATTGATTGATTTGGAACATCCCACTGGTGAACAGGCTAATTGGGAACAGGTGGATGCCATGATTGGGTATAAAAGTAGATTCCATGAAATGCTCAGTCATTCACAAACAAGGATGGGGCGAGGGTCACCACTTTGTCAACAAATGCGTGAGCAAATTGTTGAACAGTTTAAGAAAAACCTTTCTCAACCAGCTATTGCAAAGAATTTAGGGATTTCACCATCTACGGTCCGTAATATCATCAAAGGGTTCAGAGAATCTGGAGAAATCACTGCACGTAAGCAGCTAAGCCCGTGACCTTCGATCCCTCAGGCTTTACTGCATCAACAAGCGACATCAGTGTGTAAAGGATATCACCACATGGGCTCAGGAACACTTCAGAAACCCACTGTCAGTAACAACAGTTGGTCGCTACATCTGTAAGTGCAAGTTAAAACTCTCCTATGCAAGGCGAAAACCGTTTATCAACAACACCCAGAAACGGGGTCGGCTTCGCTGGGCCTGAGCTCATCTAAGATGGACTGATACAAAGTGGAAAAGTGTTCTGTGGTCTGACGAGCCCACATTTCAAATTGTTTTTGGAAACTGTGAACGCCGTGTCCTCCAGACCAAAGAAGAAAAGAACATTCCGGATTGTTATAGGCGCAACGTTGAAAAGCCAGCATCTGTGATGGTATGGGGGTGTATTAGTGCCCAAGACATGGGTAACTTACACATCTGTGAAGGCGCCATTAATGCTGAAAGGTACATACAGGTTTTGGAGCAACATATGTTGCCATCCAAGCAACGTTACCATGGACACCCCTGCTCATTTCAGCAAGACAATGCCAAGCCACGTGTTACATCAACGTGGCTTCATAGTAAAAGAGTGCGGGTACTAGACTGGCCTGCCTGTAGTCCAGACCTGTCTCCCATTGAAAATGTGTGGCGCATTATGAAGCCTAAAATACCACAACGGAGACCCCCGGACTGTTGAACAACTTAAGCTGTACATCAAGCAAGAATGGGAAAGAATTCCACCTGAGAAGCTTAAAAAATGTGTCTCCTCAGTTCCCAAACGTTTACTGAGTGTTGTTAAAAGGAAAGGCCATGTAACACAGTGGTGAACATGCCCTTTCCCTACTACTTTGGCACGTGTTGCAGCCATGAAATTCTAAGTTAATTATTATTTGCAAAAAAAAAATAAAGTTTAAGAGATTGAACATCAAATATGTTGTCTTTGTAGTGCATTCAATTGAATATGGGTTGAAAAGGATTTGCAAATCATTGTATTCCGTTTATATTTACATCTCACACAATTTCCCCAACTCATATGGAAACAGGGTTTGTATATATATATATATATATATATATATATATATATATATATATATATATATATATAAAATTATATATATATATATATATATATATATAATTCCTTGACGTCACTTTCAACCTGAGAAATAACAGCTACCAACCATTCACGAAACCCAACACAACACTCCAATACGTGCACCATGACAGCAACCACCCACCCACCACCACGAAAAGAATACCTACCGGAATCAATAAAAGGCTATCGATGCTGTCATCTAGCAAAGCTGAATTTGACCAAGCAACCCCCCCGTACCAAAAAGCCCTTGATGAAAGCGGATACAATTTCACCCTCACCTATGAACCCACGCCAGGAAACCAGCCAAAAAAGAACAGAAAACGAAACGACATCATCTGGTACAACCCCCCATACAGCAAAAACGTCTCAACGAACATTAGACACAAATTCCTCAATCTGATTGACAAACACTTTCCCAAAGACAACAACCTAAGAAAAGTATTCAACAAGAACAACATTAAATTGAGCTACAGCTGCATGAACAATATACGACAAATCATCTCAAACCACAACAAAACAATTGCAAATGAGCCGTCGACCCCCAGTCAGAGTGACTCCAAAACCAACAAAGCATGTAACTGTCGAAAGAAACCTGATTGCCCCCTCAACGGGGGGTGCTTACAAACATCAGTTGTCTACCAATCTAAGGTAATACGCAAGGACATTAACACATCCGACACATATGTAGGATTAACCGAGGGTGAATTCAAAACCAGATGGAACAATCACAAGGCTTCTTTCAGGAACAAAAACCTGCGAAATACCACAGAACTCAGCAAACACATTTGGGACCTCAAAGACAATAATGTTGAATATTCAATAACATGGCAAATTCTTGCATCGAGCACACCTTACAATAGTGGTAATAAAAGATGCAACCTATGCTTGAAAGAGAAGCTGTTTATTATTTACCGTCCAGACCTGTCATCCCTCAACAAGCGCAGCGAAATTGTAACAACATGCCGCCATAGACGGAAACACCTCCTAGGTAACACATGAGCCAATCACCACGCCCATAGGCCAGCCTGTACCCACCCACTCTGTGCCCTATATAAACCATGGTATGCGAATGCTCCCATTAAAATCTCCTGACGATTGAGGGTACCCCCCCTCATGAAACAGGCCTGTAGAGATGAAATAGTCTTGTGATTTTTTCCCCACACATACATATATATATATATATATATATATATATATATATATATATATAAAATTATATATATATTTATATATATATAAATATATATATATATATATATATATATATATATAAATATATATGTATATATATATATATGTATATATATATATATATATATATATATATATATATATATATATATATATATATATATATATATAAACAATAACTTAAGTGTGTGTACTAATCCAAGATGTGTGTGGTGTGTGACTATGTGTAGAGATTAGCTGTAGTGTGTTACCGGTAGTGTTAAACGAGAGGCGCGGAAGTCCAATAGGGGCAAGGCAGGCTCGTAGGTCCGTGAGCATAGGCAGGAAGTCGGGGGCGATAGCGAGGCGTCAAAAGTCTGTGTCCAGGCGAGAGGTTGAGATCCAAGAGGTAGTCAGGGAAGCAGAGGGAACACGGGGAGACGAGACACACAGCTTGTGATGCGGGAACGGAGGTCTGCTGTTGGAAGGCAACAAGGAGGACACGACACAAGTGAAACACGGCGGGGGGAGAAACACAGAGAGAGTATGCATAGAGCTTTATTACGAGTCCTTACTGTACAAAACAGCAAACTACGTTCTGGCCCCGGATAGCAGGTTGTGCTGGCTTAAGAAGGCAGGTCTCATCATCAGCTTCAGGTGTGTTGATTGCTTGCAGCTGCTAGCTGCAGCCGGACTGGCATGCGCCTGGCGCGCTCCTGGAGGTGCGCCCAGCGCAGCGCACACATGAATGCGCCTGACGTGCGCCCGGGCCGTGACATCCACAGGATATAAAATGCACAAAAATCTATGGAAAAATAATTTTTTGATTAAGTGTCCTGCATGTTGATCTGATTGCATATTCAATAAATACCATTTAAAAGATTATCTAAAAAAAAAAGATGAATTACGGAGTTCCACAAGGTTTGGTGCTTGGCCCTGTACTTCGCCAATACGGAGTTAGTTTTCACTGTTATGCTGATTACAGCCAACTCTGCATACCCCTAAAGCTGACCAACACACCAGATTGTAGTCATCTGGAGGCGTGCTTTCATGAAATTAAAAATATTTTTGCATCTTAACACCAAGGAAACGGAAATGTAGATTATTGGTCCTGCTGGACACAGGCACTTATTCAGGGATACCACCTTAAAGGGGAACTGCACTCTTTTTGGAAATTTGCCTATCATTCACAATCATTATGAAAGACATGGCGATGGATGTTATTTTTGTTGTTGTTGTTGCATTCTAAATATTAAATAAAAGCGATGAAAATGCGCTTGCAATGGAGCCTATGAGAGCCGTGCAACTCCGTCTACAAAACATTCAAACATCTCCATTAAGGTTTTATATACAGTACATGATGTAAGTATATATGTAATGTAGTAACGGGCACATTTATAATAACATTTAATATTTACGTATTATGCTCATTTTAAGCATACACGGCACATTAATTTAAAAAACGCATCACAACGTTTGCTTTTTTTTTTCTTTATCACTGATTATTTACTCACTGCAGACTTCATGAGAGCCAACAAACATGATAAAACATCACTTACTGTACAAGGTCTGCTTTCATTAGGATGCCGACTGGTGGGAAGTTTAAATATTCCCATTTAGATGAAGAATGTCTCATAATCCTCAAGAAGAAACGGGGTGGGGGTGGGGGAAAACTTATTTTTGTGTCGTTCTGGACATTTTCAGGTCCTAAATAACTGTGAAAGTGTACCAACTTATCGGATTACCTACTCAGACTTGTTCTGTCCAGCTGAGAGGCATGATTTATGATCTAGAATAAACTTACAGGGAGCAAGGAAGCGAGGAAGCAGCGGACCACTCGATGATGTAAACATAGGGACACACGGTCTGCGTTAGCGTTAATAATAACAATATCACTAATACTTGGTTAGTATTCAATTCCCGAAATGTAAATGGAGTATTGTTGGTGGTTTTTGAATGGTTATTTATCATAATCAGAATCAGCTTTATTGTCATTACGCAGGGTAACGAGATTGAGGATTTATTGGATATTATGGGCGAAATAGTGGCACTCCCATTGGCTCCGCTGTAAGTGGACTTTTATTTACGTTTATCGAACAGAGATCATTATCAATGCGTCTGTTACGTCTTAACTTGATTACTGTAACGTATTATTTTCAGTGTTGGGACTAATGCGTTACAAAGTAATTTTTATATTCAGTAACTCAGTTACCGTTACTACATGATGCGTTACTGCGTTATTTTACGTTATTTTTAATGTCGTATCGGCTAGAAACAGAAGATCTGAGTGTGTTTTATTGCAGCGCTGCAGTGTCGTCCTTCTGAATCTCTTGTGTCACAAGCCGGAGGCACGCTGTGCATGTGTGTCTGGGTGTGGGTGTGGGTAGGGGGGTGCGCAATACAACGTAAACCTTTGGCCTACCAAAAAGTAACCACAGAACACTATTGTGTTCTGTAGTTACTTTTTGGTTGGCCAAAGGGACGTGACGACAGGCTGTCCTCAGTCAGGTCCGCACGGACCTGGAGGGGGCGTGCCTTAAATCCGGCTGGAAATCGGGAGAATGGTTGTCCCGGGGAGTGGCACTGAAATTCAGGAGGGTTGGCAAGTATGAGATATTCTCACTTATTTTCTTTTGTCGAGCACAAAGAAAAGAACATTTTAGTTAAATGTAAGTTGTGTCTTAGATCAAAGATCCCGTCTACTGCCCAAAACAACAATTCAAATCTGCCTGGTTACTTTGTGTATGTCACATGTGCCTTCCTTAGGTGAAGCCAGGTTTACAGCCATATTGTTATTATGCTGTTTGTTACTTATGTATGTTATGTTGCAGCTATTTAAAATAGTTTTGTCAATTTGTTCTGGCCTGAAAAAAATTGGCCCTTTGAAACATATCTTTGTCTTTGTGTGTTGTATGTAGACCACATTGCTTAGCAGAGTTGAGTGATGCAAATGCATGTCAAGTTGATCAACAGATTGTATTATTCTCCAGTGCAATAACAGTACTGAAATGAAGGCTAAAAGGGCATTAATGGAAGCTTTAAAGAAAAAAAAGAAGAAGAAAAAAAAAGTAACTGAATAGTTACTTTTCACAGTAACGCATTACTTTTTGGTGTAAGTAACTGAGTTAGTAACTGAGTTACTTTTGAAATAAAGTAACTAGTCACTGGTTTTCAGTAACTAACCCAACACTGATTATTTTCAGGTCTCTCCAAGTCCTGTATTAAAAGATTACAATTGGTACAAAATGCGGCTGCCAGATTTTTGAATATAGAATGAGAAAGTTTGACCATATTACGCCTATACTGGCGCACCTGTACTGGGTACCAGTACACCTAAAATGGGATTTTAAGATTGTATTACTTATATACAAAATACTAAACGGTCTAACACCATCTTATCTTGCTGATTGTGTTGAGCCGTATATTACGTCCCGAAATCTCTGTTCCAAGAACGCCGGCTTTTTAGTGATTCCCAAAGCCCCAAAAAAGTCTGCAGACTGTAGATCAGTGGTGTCAAACTCGTTCTTATTGAGAGCCACCTTGCAATTATGGCTGCCATCAGAGGGCCGCTTGTAACTAGGGATGGGTACCATTTACATTTGAAATAATGCATAGTTTACGGTGTGTGTTTTTTGTTCTTTTGTTGCGCCCTAAAAAGTGTTCATAAGGTAAGTATACTACTAGTTACGCACCAGCTGTTTGATTGCAACGTGCATCTTAGTTGGAATTTGTATTAAGACATTTGGAGGTGTTAAAGTCACCATGTAAAATTCTGAATCAATCAATCAATCAATCAATGTTTATTTATATAGCCCTAAATCACAAGTGTCTCAAAGGGCTGCACAAGCCAAAACGACATCCTCGGTATAGCCCACATAAGGGCAAGGAAAAACTCACCCCAGTGGGACGTCGATGTGAATGACTATGAGAAATTTTGGAGAGGACCGCATATGTGGGTAACCCCCCCCCTCTAGGGAGACCGAATGCAATGGATGTCGAGTGGGTCTGACATAATATTGTGAGAGTCCAGTCCATAGTGGATCCAGCATAACAGTAAGAGTCCAGTCCACAGTGGGGTCAGCAGGAAACCATCCCGAGCGGAGACGGGTCAGCAGCGCAGAGATGTTCCCAACCGATATACAGGCGAGCGGTCCACCCCGGGTCCCGACCCCGGACAGCCAGCACCCCATCCATGGCCACCGGATCTGTGTGTCTTCCCCTCCACAAGGGATAGGGGGGAGCAGAGGAGAAAAGAAAAGAAACGGCAGATCAACTGGTCTAAAAAAGGGGGGCTATTCAAAGGCTAGAGTATACAAATGAGTTTTGAGATGGGACTTAAATGTTTCTACTGAGGTAGCATCTCTAACTGTTACCGGGAGGGCATTCCATAGTGCTGGAGCCCGAATAGAAAACGCTCTACAGCCCGCAGACTTTTTTTGGGCTCTGGGAATCACTAATAAGCCGGAGTTCTTTGAACGCAGATTTCTTGCCGGGACATATGGTACAATACAATCGGTAAGATAGGCTGGAGCTAGACCGTGTAGTATTTTATACGTAAGTAGTAAAACCTTAAAGTCGCATCTTAAGTGCACAGGAAGCCAGTGCAGGTGAGCCAGTATAGGCGTAATATGATCAAACTTTCTTGTTCTTGTCAAAAGTCTAGCAGCCGCATTTTGTACCAACTGTAATCTTTTAATGCTAGACATAGGGAGACCCGAAAATAATACGTTACAGTAATCGAGACGAGACGTAACGAACGCATGAATAATGATCTCAGCGTCGCTAGTGGACAAAATGGAACGAATTTTAGCGATATTACGGAGATGAAAGAAGGCCGTTTTAGTAACACTCTTAATGTGTGACTCAAAGGAGAGAGTTGGGTGGAAGATAATACCCAGATTCTTTACTGAGTCGCTTTGTGTAATTGTTTGGTTGTCAAATGTTAAGGTGGTATTATTAAATAAATGTCGGTGTTTAGCAGGACCGATAATCAGCATTTCCGTTTTCTTAGTGTTGAGTTGCAAGAAGTTAGCGGACATCCATTGTTTAATTTCATTAATGCTAATGCTAATCAATGTATATCAGCATCAAGCTAGCACATTTTTTGAAAAGTGGAACGCTACTTTATTAATGTTGGAGCTATCTTTGTGTTGATTTCTTTGTTGGCATTGAAAATGGCAACATTACATAGAGCCGGGGTGTCAAACTGGCTTTCACTGAGGGCTGAATCGCAGTTCTGGCTGCCCTCCGAGGGCTGCATGTAACAGTGATTTATGTATGCGTATACATTTATGAGATCATCACACAATTGCCTATGCATTTCACTATTAAAATGTTTTCAGTACACTGTAAAAAAAAAAATCTGGAGATTTTGCAGTGATTTTTTACAGCATGTTACTGTAAATGAAAAAAACGGCACCGTTGTTTTTCACAGTAAAATTCTGGCAAATGTAAAATCTTTTGTCGTTTTTACAGTGTACAATTTGATGGATAACTTGCTTTGAATTCATAAAGCACGCAGATATATGTATTTTTATTTTATTTTGACAAAAAAAATTGTTGAATTGTATGTTAGTATATTTGTTGCCTTATTAATAAATAAGAAAGTTTAAAATATATGCAATTTGATGCATATCAAATTGCAGTAGTTTTTTTAATTTGTCAAAAGGGAACGAACGAAAATATTTACTAAGAACATACTTTATTGACGTATATTTTTTAAAGGCTTTTGTGGGCCACATTAAATGAAGATTTGGCACCCAAGCCTTGATTTTGACACCTGTGCTCTAGAGCTTTTTCCACTCGGGAATATCCTATCAGGAATAGTCCGAGTTGCTACCTGTCGAAGCATTTAAATCCCACATTAGAAATCATTTATATAATTTAGCTTTTAAATAATCCCCTGTTTAGACCAGTTGACCTGCCTCTTCTCTTTTCTGCTCTGCCCCCCTCTCCTGCATAGAGAGGATACCAGGTGGTCATGCATAATCTCTGGGGATGTACCAGTCTGGAAGAGGTGCTGGCTGTTCCAAGATGTGACCCAGGGTGGAGCACTCTGCTATGCATCAGTGGTGACGTTTCTGTGTTGTCGACTGGTCTACATGGAAGAAGATCACCCTACCACCCTTTGCTGGATTCCTGATGGACTGGACTCTCACATTATCATGATATAATTGTACCATCTTGGCATCCATTGCAGCCAGTCAAGGGGTTCCCCTTATCTGTGGCCCCTTCCCATGAGGTCTTCTTTTACCAGTTCGGGCTTTTGAAAATGTCCCTTGCCTGGAAATGGGTTCAGATTTGGTTGTGGTTTGTGAAGCCCTTTGAGGCACTTGTTAGGGATGTCCAATAATATCGGCCTGCCGATATAATCGGCCGATAAATGGGTTAAAATGTAATATCGGAAATTATCGGTATCGTTTTTTTATTATTGGTATCGTTTTTTGTTTTGTTTTTTATTAAATCAACATAAAAAACACAAAATACACTTACAATTAGTGCACCAACCCAAAAAACCTCCCTCCCCCATTTACACTCATTCACACAACAGGGTTGTTTCTATCTGTTATTAATATTCTGGTTCCTACATTATATATCAATATACATCATATATATATTGGACCCCGACTTATCCATCCATCCATCCATCCATCCATCTTCTTCCGCTTATCCGAGGTCGGGTCGCGGGGGCAGCAGCCTAAGCAGGGAAGCTCAGACTTCCCTCTCCCCAGCCACTTCGTCCAGCTCCTCCCGGGGGATCCCGAGGCGTTCCCAGGCCAGCCGGGAGACATAGTCTTCCCAACGTGTCCTGGGTCTTCCCCGTGGCCTCCTACCGGTCGGACGTGCCCTAAACACCTCCCAAGGGAGGCGATCGGGTGGCATCCTGACCAGATGCCCGAACCACCTCATCTGGCTCCTCTCCATGTGGAGGAGCAGCGGCTTTACTTTGAGCTCCCCGCGGATGACAGAGCTTCTCACCCTATCTCTAAGGGAGAGCCCTGCCACCCGGCGGAGGAAACTCATTTCGGCCGCTTGTACCCGTGATCTTGTCCTTTCGGTCATAACCCAAAGCTCATGACCATAGGTGAGGATGGGAACGTAGATCGACCGGTAAATTGAGAGCTTTGCCTTCCGGCTCAGCTCCTTCTTCACCACAACGGATTGATACAGCGTCCGCATTACTGAAGATACCGCACCGATCCGCCTGTCGATCTCACGATCCACTCTTCCCTCACTCGTGAACAAGACTCCGAGGTACTTGAACTCCTCCACATGGGGCAGGGTCTCCTCCCCAACCAGGAGATGGCACTCCACCCTTTTCCGGGCGAGAACCATGGACTCGGACTTGGAGGTGCTGATTCTCATCCCAGTCGCTTCACACTCGGCTGCGAACCGATCCAGCGAGAGCTGAAGATCCTGGCCAGATGAAGCCATCAGGACCACATCATCTGCAAAAAGCAGAGACTTAATCCTGCAGCCACCAAACCGGATCCCCTCAACGCCTTGACTGCGCCTAGAAATTCTGTCCATAAAAGTTATGAACAGAATCGGTGACAAAGGGCAGCCTTGGCGGAGTCCAACCCTCACTGGAAACGTGTCCGACTTACTGCCGGCAATGCGGACCAAGCTCTGACACCGATCATACAGGGAGCGGACCGCCACAATCAGACAGTCCGATACCCCATACTCTCTGAGCACTCCCCACAGGACTTCCCGAGGGACACGGTCGAATGCCTTCTCCAAGTCCACAAAGCACATGTAGACTGGTTGGGCAAACTCCCATGCACCCTCAAGGACCCTGCCGAGAGTATAGAGCTGGTCCACAGTTCCACGACCAGGACGAAAACCACACTGTTCCTCCTGAATCCGAGGTTCGACTATCCGGCGTAGCCTCCTCTCCAGTACACCTGAATAGACCTTACCGGGAAGGCTGAGGAATGTGATCCCACGATAGTTAGAACACACCCTCCGGTTCCCCTTCTTAAAGAGAGGAACCACCACCCCGGTCTGCCAATCCAGAGGTACCGCCCCCGATGTCCACGCGATGCTGCAAAGTCTTGTCAACCAAGACAGCCCCACAGCATCCAGAGCCTTAAGGAACTCCGGGCGGATCTCATCCACCCCCGGGGCCTTGCCACCGAGGAGCTTTTTAACTACCTCAGCAACCTCAGCCCCAGAAATAGAAGAGCCCACCACAGATTCCCCAGGCACTGCTTCCTCATAGGAAGACGTGTTGGTGGGATTGAGGAGGTCTTCGAAGTGTTCTCTCCGCCGATCCACAACATCCGCAGTCGAGGTCAGCAGAACACCATCCTCACCATACATGGTGTTGATAGTGCACTGCTTCCCCTTCCTGAGGCGGCGGATGGTGGTCCAGAATCGCTTCGAAGCCGTCCAGAAGTCGTTTTCCATGGCTTCCCCGAACTCCTCCCATGTCCGAGTTTTTGCCTCCACAACCGCTGAAGCCGCACACCGCTTGGCCTGTCGGTACCTGTCCGCTGCCTCAGGAGTCCTATGAGCCAAAAGAACCCGATAGGACTCCTTCTTCAGCTTGACGGCATCCCTCACCGCCGGTGTCCACCAACGGGTTCTAGGATTACCGCCACGACAGGCACCAACTACCTTGCGGCCACAGCTCCAATCAGCTGCCTCGACAATAGAGGCGCGGAACATGGTCCACTCGGACTCAATGTCCAGCACCTCCCTCGTGACATGTTCAAAGTTCTACCGGAGGTGGGAATTGAAACTCTCTCTGACAGGAGACTCTGCCAGACGTTCCCAGCAAACCCTCACAATGCGTTTGGGCCTGCCAGGTCTGTCCGGCATCCTCCCCCACCATTGCAGCCAACTCACCACCAGGTGGTGATCGGTTGAAAGCTCCGCCCCTCTCTTCACCCGAGTGTCCAAAACATGAGGCCGCAAACCCGATGACACAACTACAAAGTCGATCATGGAACTGCGGCCTAGGGTGTCCTGGTGCCAAGTGCACATATGGACACCCTTATGTTTGAACATGGTGTTCATTATGGACAATCTGTGACGGGCACAAAAGTCCAATAACAAAACACCACTCGGGTTCAGATCCGGGCGGCCATTCTTCCCAATCACGCCTCTCCAGGTTTCACTGTCGCTGCCAACATGAGCATTGAAGTCCCCCAGTAGAACGAGGGAATCACCCGGGGGAGCACTCTCAAGTACTCCCTCGAGCGAATCCAAAAAGGGTGGGTACTCTGAGCTGCCGTTTGGCGCATAAGCGCAAACCACAGTCAGGACCCGTCCCCCCACCCGAAGGCGGAGGGAAGCTACCCTCTTGTCCACCGGGTTGAACTCCAACGTGCAGGCTCTGAGCCGGGGGGCAACAAGAATTGCCACCCCAGCCCGTCGCCTCTCATTGCCGGCAACGCCAGAGTGGAAGAGAGTCCAGCCCCTCTCGAGAGAACTGCTTCCAGAGCCCTTGCTGTGCGTCGAAGTGAGTCTGACTATATCTAGCCGGAACTTCTCGACCTCGCGCACTAGCTCAGGCTCCTTCCCCCCAGCGAGGTGACGTTCCACGTCCCAAGAGCTAGCTTCTGTAGCCGAGGATCGGACCGCCAAGTGCCCTGCCTTCGGCTTCCGCCCAGCTCACACTGCACCCGACCTGTATGACCCCTTCTATGGGTGGTGAGCCCATTGGAGGGGGGACCCACGTTGCCTCTTCGGGCTGTGCCCGGCCGGGCCCCATGGGGACAGGCCCGGCCACCAGGCGCTCGCCATCGTGCCCCGCCTCCGGGCCTGGCTCCGGAGGGGGGCCCCGGTGACCCGCGTCCGGGCGAGGGAAATCTGGGTCCTTTATTTTTATTCTTCATGGAGGTCTTCGAGCTGCTCTTTGTCTGATCCCTCACCAGACATACAGCTCCTCTCTGAGCTGCCACCTTATCGTGGTAGAGGAGTTTGCGTGTCCCAATGATCCTAGGAGCTATGTTGTCCGGGGGCTTTATGCCCCCTGGTAGGGTCTCCCAAGACAAACTGGTCCTAGGTGAAGGATCAGACAAAGAGCAGCTCGAAGACCCCGACTTAAACAAGTTGAAAAACGTATTCGAGTGTTACCATTTAGTGGTCAATTGTACGGAATATGTACTTCACTGTGCAACCTACTAATAAAAGTCTCAATCAATCAATCCATCAATACAGTCTGCAAGGGATACAGTCCATAAGCACACATGGTTGTGTGTGCTGCTGGTCCACTAATAATACTAACCTTTAACAGTTAATTTTACTAATTTTCATTAATTACTAGTTTCTATGTAACTGTTTTTGTATTGTTTTACTTTATTTTTTATTCAAGAAATGTTTTTTAATTTATTTATCTTATTTTATTAATTTTTTTAAAAAGTACCTTATCTTCACCATACCTGGTTGTCCATATTAGGCATAATAATGTGTTAATTCCACGACTGCATATCATCTGGCATCTGTCTGTCTCGAGAGACAATAGAGTTTTGCGCACAAATGTCAATTCATGTCATGTGCAACGCCTGTTGTGACTATATAAGCCAATTCTTGACAGGCATGCTTTGTTGCAGTTCCTGCATACATATTGTATTGTTGGTTGATTCAGTGGGGGTGTGACTGCTCGCTTTCTACGTTCATGCTTCTCCTCCCACTGTCTTACTCTTCTTAAGTCACTCTGATGTACGCCCTCCTTCACTAACTTCCTCCATTTCCCACGTTCAGCTGAAGAAGCTTCCCAGTTTAATGGGTTGATGTCACTGGCCTTCATATCACGCTTACACACATCTTTAAAACGAAGGACAGGTCTTCCCACAGCCCTTGTTCCAGAGGCCAGTTCACCGTACAGGATGTCTTTTGGAATGCGACTGTCATCCATTCGACTTACATGGCCAAGCCATCTCAGACGTCGTTGTGTAAGGAGAGCGAAGATTGTCTTCATTCCTGTTTTCTCGAGGATATCCTTATTCGGGATGCGATCCTGCCATTTGATTCCCAGAATCCGCCTCAGGCACCGAAGATGGAAGGAGTTCAAACGGCGCTCTTGGCGTGCATACGAGGTCCATGACTCGCTGCCATAAAGTAGAGTGCTGAGAACACAGGCTTGATAGATCTTCATTTTTGTGTTGATGGTTAGCAGTGTGTTCTCCCAAGCACGCTTGGAGAGTCTAGCCATCGTTGTAGATGCTTTGCCGATGCGGATGTTGAGCTCGGCATCGAGAGAGAGATTGCTGGATATGGTTGAGCCAAGATAGGTGAAGTTCTCAACAACTTGCAGGGTGTGGTTTCCAATGGAAATCCTTGGAATGTTGCGCATATCTTGTCCCATAATGTTGGTCTTCTTGAGGCTTATAGTTAAGCCAAAGTCTTTGCATGCATCAGAAAAGCTGTTGATCAGCCTCTGTAGTGCTTCCTCTGATGGTGCGGCCAGAGCAGCATCATCTGCAAAGAGCATCTCTCTGATGAGGACTTTACGCACTCTAGTCTTTGCCCGGAGACGTGCGAGGTTGAACAGTTTCCCGTCGCTCCTTGTGTGCAGGTAAACACCATCGTCAGATGATTTGAATGCTTCTGACAATAGCAACGAGAAGAAGATTCCGAAGAGCGTAGGAGCAAGAACGCATCCTTGCTTCACTCCATTCTCAATTGGGAATGGGGCTGATGCGGAGCCGTCACACAGGATAGTTCCTTGCATATCTTCATGGAATGATGTTATCAGCTTCAACAGCTTTGGTGGGCAGCCTATCTTGTGCAAAAGCTTGAAGAGAGCCTTCCTGCTAACTAAATCGAAGGCCTTTGTAAGGTCGATGAAGGCGATATACAATGGTTGTCTCTGCTCACGGCATTTCTCTTGTAATTGTCTGATAGAAAATATCATGTCAATGGTTGATCTCCCCGACCTGAATCCACATTGTGATTCTGGATATACACGGGCAGCAAGCAATTGCAGTCTGTTGAGTAACACTCTAGCGAAGGTCTTCCCGACAGTGCTTAGGAGGGATATTCCACGGTAATTGTTGCAGTCGCTGCGATCCCCTTTATTTTTGTACAGTGTGATGATGTTTGAGTCTCGCATATCCTGAGGAATTGTTCCTTCATCCCAGCATTGACATAGAAGCTCATGAAGATGGTCTAGAAGAACAGTGTCCTTACTGTTCTTGATGATCTCAGTGGTCTTTAACAGTTAATTTTACTAATTTTCATTAATTACTAGTTTCTATGTAACTGTTTTTGTATTGTTTTACTTTATTTTTTATTCAAGAAATGTTTTTTAATTGATTTATCTTATTTTATTAATTTTTTTAAAAAGTACCTTATCTTCACCATACCTGGTTGTCCATATGAGGCATAATAATGTGTTAATTCCACGACTGCATATATCAGTTGATATCGGTATCGGTTGATATCAGTATCGGTAATTAAAGTGTTGGACAATATCGGAATATCGGATATCGGCAAAAAGCCATTATCGGACATCCCTAGCACTTGTGATTACCCCTCACCTGAGTCCTCTTTACTGATTTGTTCCCATTCCTCTTTACTAGGTTGTAATTGGACAGCACACTGGTGCCTGGGAGATAAAGCCTAGAAGAATGTCATTAAAATCCATGAAAAAAAAAAAAATTTAAATTAAAAAAGGCCACGTGCACGTCAGTGTGTGTAGGCACGCTGCAAGAGCTTCTTCTTCATAGCTAGATGTGAATAATAATCTGTAGATGAAAATGTGTTTCACATGTCATTATAAACAATCTGGTGTTTTTTTTCTAATGACTTGTATTGAGTACTGTTGACTGTTGTGTTTGTGTGCTTGAGCAGGAGAGTGTGACAGTTTGATGTTAACTGTCAAAAAAACAATCCAATCAGTTGACAGGGAGAGGAAATAAACAGGGAACACCCACATTTAAGGCTTGCTCCACCCACAGTGTGCATCTTAGATTAAGGTGCGCGCTGACAGACTTAAGTTAAGTTGACTTAAATCGAGTGGGAAAATGTTGTGCAGAACGCGCACCTTTTTTCACTTAAGTAAAGAATATGGCCTTTCGTACACGCAATGTGATTTATCAAGGCTAAAATGGTTTTGCGGCTGCTGTTTTGCGTTTTCATCTAGCACAGGGGTCTCAGACGGCGTTGTGTGCGGAGCTGAAGGAATCTACCAATCACGGTGTGGCATATGGCTCTCGACAATATTGAGGGCGTGCCGTGATGGCACTTGCCTTTAGTGTCCTCTAGAACCTGTCATCGCGCCGTCTTTTTCTCCATACAAACAGCGTGCCAGCCCAGTCACATGTATGCGGCTTCTGCAGGCACACACAAGTGACTGCAAGACATACTTGATCAACAGCCATACAGGTCACACTGAGGGTGGTCGTATAAACAACTTTAACACCGCTTTTCCACGACACCCGCACGCGCTCTTCCTCCCTCCCTCCCCGCCTCCCTCGCTCGCCCGTCTGCTCGCGACACCTGTCCGTCAGTAATAAAGTCCCTGATAACCGGGACCAGTTCAAACCGTTATTTGTTTTTTTTATTGTTTAATTTGCATTGCCTCACACGATGAACACTACATATACAGGTAAAAGCCAGTAAATTAGAATATTTTGAAAAACTTGATTTATTTCAGTAATTGCATTCAAAAGGTGTAACTTGTACATTATATTTATTCATTGCACACAGACTGATGCATTCAAATGTTTATTTCATTTAATTTTGATGATTTGAAGTGGCAACAAATGAAAATCCAAAATTCCGTGTGTCACAAAATTAGAATATTACTTAAGGCTAATACAAAAAAGGGATTTTTAGAAATGTTGGCCAACTGAAAAGTATGAAAATGAAAAATATGAGCATGTACAATACTCAATACTTGGTTGGAGCTCCTTTTGCCTCAATTACTGCGTTAATGCGGCGTGGCATGGAGTCGATGAGTTTCTGGCACTGCTCAGGTGTTATGAGAGCCCAGGTTGCTCTGATAGTGGCCTTCAACTCTTCTGCGTTTTTGGGTCTGGCATTCTGCATCTTCCTTTTCACAATACCCCACAGATTTTCTATGGGGCTAAGGTCAAGGGAGTTGGCGGGCCAATTTAGAACAGAAATACCATGGTCCGTAAACCAGGCACGGGTAGATTTTGCGCTGTGTGCAGGCGCCAAGTCCTGTTGGAACTTGAAATCTCCATCTCCATAGAGCAGGTCAGCAGCAGGAAGCATGAAGTGCTCTAAAACTTGCTGGTAGACGGCTGCGTTGACCCTGGATCTCAGGAAACAGAGTGGACCGACACCAGCAGATGACATGGCACCCCAAACCATCACTGATGGTGGAAACTTTACACTAGACTTCAGGCAACGTGGATCCTGTGCCTCTCCTGTCTTCCTCCAGACTCTGGGACCTCGATTTCCAAAGGAAATGCAAAATTTGCATGGTTGGGTGATGGTTTGGGGTGCCATGTCATCTGCTGGTGTCGGTCCACTCTGTTTCCTGAGATCCAGGGTCAACGCAGCCGTCTACCAGCAAGTTTTAGAGCACTTCATGCTTCCTGCTGCTGACCTGCTCTATGGAGATGGAGATTTCAAGTTCCAACAGGACTTGGCGCCTGCACACAGCGCAAAATCTACCCGTGCCTGGTTTACGGACCACGGTATTTCTGTTCTAAATTGGCCCGCCAACTCCCCTGACCTTAGCCCCATAGAAAATCTGTGGGGTATTGTGAAAAGGAAGATGCAGAATGCCAGACCCAAAAACGCAGAAGAGTTGAAGGCCACTATCAGAGCAACCTGGGCTCTCATAACACCTGAGCAGTGCCAGAAACTCATCGACTCCATGCCACGCCGCATTAGCGCAGTAATTGAGGCAAAAGGAGCTCCAACCAAGTATTGAGTATTGCACATGCTCATATTTTTCATTTTCATACTTTTCAGTTGGCCAACATTTCTAAAAATCCCTTTTTTGTATTAGCCTTAAGTAATATTCTAATTTTGTGACACACGGAATTTTGGATTTTCATTTGTTGCCACTTCAAATCATCAAAATTAAATGAAATAAACATTTGAATGCATCAGTCTGTGTGCAATGAATAAATATAATGTACAAGTTACACCTTTTGAATGCAATTACTGAAATAAATCAAGTTTTTCAAAATATTCTAATTTACTGGCTTTTACCTGTATATATATATATATATATATATATATATATATATATATATATATATATATATATATATATATATATATATATGTATAGCCCAGCGATGAGGTGGCGACTTGTCCAGGGTGTACCCCACCTTTTGCCCATGTGCAGCTGGGATCGGCTCCAGCACCCCCCACTGCCCCATATGAATCCCCAAATGTTTTATACATTCTGAACCTGAGGACTTTGTTTGTCCTGATGCCACGTAACTGCTATTAAATTATGTACGACCCTGAGGGTTAGTTTCATTTCATATTATGCTGCAGACCGATAAAAAAAAAAACAAAGTTTAGTCCAATAGTCTAAAAAGAATGTTTGGAATATCTGTCACCATTCACGTCTGAGTTACTTGAAAACATGCAACTTTTGTCACAGAGTACCACTTCAGAAAACACTTGGATCTCCATGTATTATGACCATAATGACCAACATTAGGATACGGTATCGTAGTCCGTCTAAGTATTCATTAAAAACAAGGCAGAGGTTTTATTTAGCAAGTATACTGTAACATTACACACAGTTTGAACAGTAGCACTGTGTTTGAATGTAGGAAAATAAAACTCTTACATACAATCTTTAATTAAGTGATTATTTGGCGGACCACGATAGAGCCGGAGTACCACTAGTGGTACCCCTACCACAGTTTGAGAATCACTGGTCTAGATCATAACACACCTGTCGATGACAATGAAGACGACAAACACTTTGGCATTTTCTACTTCTTACAACTGCAATCCATCACAGGCGCTCCTTTTTGGAAAAGTTGCAGTAGCTGTAAAACATTTTGGCTTCATGCCAAGCTGGGCCAGATTTCCACCAGCTGGCACACACACACACACACACTTATACGCACACACACTCACACACACACACTTATACGCACACACACACACACAATCTTGTATTTGTTACCTTCTTGAGACCTCCAAAAATGCCTACCTCTTTAGGACCACCCTTTCTAGAAATATAAAGATTTGTACTTACAACATTAATAATGTATACATATTATGCAAATATAAAAAAGGTAAGCTTTTAGTACATTTTTTTTGGGGGGGGGGGGGATTATTTTTTTGTAATTTGTTTTTAATCTTCATTATTTACTTCAAGTTATTGCATTATGTCTCTATATACATGTTTATTTATTTTTTGATTAATTTTGGTCAAAGGGGGCGCATTTCAATTTCTTACACACACTTGTTATTACATATGTTGGCCAGAGGGGGAGCACTTCAATTTTTTTTTTTTTTTTTTTTTTTATTTTTTTTTTTTTTTTTGTGTCCTGTCCAGCTTCTCAGGCAAATCATATAGTTGATGTAGATGCCCATGTCGGCTGTTCAGATTTACTTTACAAAAGAGAAGTGTAGGATACTTCTCTTGTTGCCTTATTTGTATTTGACTTTATTAAATGTATTTATATTATCATTTAGTGCAGCCGGGCCGGAGCAGGAGGGGATAGAAAGAGAAAAAAGAAGAAGACAGAGGGGGAAATTGTGGGGACAAGAGGGGGATTAGACAGAGAGACAAAAACAACAACAGCAAACACCAACAACAACAACAATAGAGCAACATCAGCAAATATGACATGTACAAATATGATGGTAAAAGTAATAGCAAATAAGCAGTTAGCGAAAAATAAAAAATAATACAGAAATGACAATGAGCATTATTACACTACAAATGGATCAATACAAATACCAATAGAAATAGCGCTATTGATAATGAACAATACCAATAATTTACCTTTATTATCAACAATACAGTTGTTTAAATGCAACAATACATATACGTAATGATAACTTGAGATACGAAAGAATGCAGAAAAATGGAGGGGGAGAAAGAGAAGCAACCTACATTAACCTTGTAGATTGTTATAGTCACAATAGGTTAAGCTTTGTCAGTGTGCCATGTGTTACACCCAGTTTACCCTAGGGCAACAACGTTAATATATGTTTGATGAAACGTGATTATGTGCATGAGTGTAAGTATGCATATGTACTTGTATATGTACAGAATGTGTATATGTGTTTGTACAATGAATGTATATGTACAGAATGTGTATATGTGTTTGTACAGTGAATGTATATGTACAGTATGTGTATGTGTATGTTTGTATATTGAATGTGCGTGTGGATGTACGAACATTAGGTAGGTAAATATGTACTGTATTTGTGTATGTATGTGGGAGCGTAGGTACCTATGTACGTATGTGAGCATATGTGAATTTGCATGTACAATACATTCGACTCCCAGAGTGTGTGGGAGCCAGAGCACGGCCCCATCACCCCCGCGAGCCCAACCCACAAACAGGAGGCGTGGTGCCCAGGGAACCAGGGACCACCGCCCCCACGCAGCCAAGCCGGCCAGCGACAGGAGCCCCAGAGCCCGACCCACCGTACCGCCCACAAGGGCCAGCAGCAGGCCGCAGACAGACGCACCCGGCAGAGGACAGGGCACGAGAAAAGCAGGGGACAGCCAGACCCCAAGCCAGCGAGAGACCACACCCCACACGGGCAGAAAGGCGAGACGCCCCGCCCGAGGGACCCGGAGACTCCCCGCAACCGGACGGGAAGACCGCCCCCGCCCCACCGGCAACCGGGCCCCCACGAGCCCACCCCCCACCCCCGGAGAGCGCGGCGAGGCCAGCCCCCGGCCACCCCACCCAAACCG
This sequence comes from Nerophis lumbriciformis, assembly GCF_033978685.3. Taxonomy (NCBI): domain Eukaryota; kingdom Metazoa; phylum Chordata; class Actinopteri; order Syngnathiformes; family Syngnathidae; genus Nerophis; species Nerophis lumbriciformis. The sequence continues at coordinate 33,301,711 of NC_084562.2, forward strand.
GCCGCCGCAGGACCACCCAGGCACAGGGCCACGGGAACCACCCACCCCACCCGCAGGGACCCCAACGATGGAGATGGAACAACCAGCAACCGCCCCGCCGAGCCCCCCCCTGAGGGAGGGGAAAATAAAAAAAATAATATTAATAAAATATATTAAAAAATAAATAAATAAATAAATAAATTAATTAATTAATTTAAAAAAAAAAGAATTAAAAGAAGACCACAGACATGCTGACAAACAAGGTCACTACCCCAGCAACTGGCCGACTCGCAGCACCTCGGAATACCTTGCAGCACCAAGCTACCACAATAGACGCAGGGACTAGGCCCAACAGGCCCCAACCAAGACGGGCACCCGGAAGGGATGGACAGCGGGACCCAGGAGCTCCAGACACGCAGTTCGGATGCAGTAGCCTGAGGCGTCGACCCCCGTCTGACAGGCAGGCCCAGAGCGTACCCCCAGAAATATACATACATGCATACATATATACATACACATACACACATACATGTATACATACCCACACATACACATATATACATATACATACACATATGTACACATACACATATATAAACATACATACATACACACACATATACATACATATACACAGTTCGTCAGCCCCGACAGCCATCACGCGCGCGCGCTGCCACCAGTCACAACATCAGCCACACCCCTGCACCAGACCCAGCAGCCACGGGCGCCCACACCACAAACAAACGGCAGCAGAAACTTCAAATTTTTACACACACTTGTTATTTCATATGTTGACCAGAGGGGGCGCACTTTTAAAACCAACACACAGTCCATTTGAAAAATCCCTCCTTTTTGGAACCACCCTAATTGTAATATATTTCACCACCAGAGGTGCAAATGAGACATTCTCTATTAGATGCAATGGTTTTCCATATTGGGACCATGGTTTTGGTCCTAACTTGTTCACCGGTCCTCATATGGAAGGTACTTTTCCTTGTTGATGTCTCAAGAAGGGTAGAAACACAAGAACACACACACACACACACACACACACACACACACACACACACACACAGGTCCTCAGGAATTTCCAGCCAACATCATGACACTGTGGACTGACTGATGATTGTGATTATCTTTTCAAGTAGCTCTCTCCCCACATATACAGTACATGCAGGATATACGGTCTAGTATATACAGTAGATGTGTGGTGTTTAGGGAACATGTGCACTGCATTTTGTGCAGGAGTGCTGGCATATTTCCAAGAGGCCACACGGACATCTGGCAGCACAAACATTGACGCAAACACCCCTGCAGTACTACTATTACATTATCAACTAGAGATAGTATTTATGGCTTTTTGAAGGCAACCATTATTTTCAAAGAGCCGTTCAAAAGACTAGCTTGTTATTATATATATTTTTTTAACTGTTTTTTTTACTCAAGGAAAGACTTACAGGTAGCAGTTACACGATCAGATATGGATGAGAATATATTTAATGTACACCCATATACAAAACCCAAAACCAGTGAAGTTGGCACATTGTGTAAATGGTAAATAAAAACGGAATACCGTATTTTCCGCACTATAAGCCGCACCTAAAAACCACAAATTTTCTCAAAAGCTGACAGTGCGGCTTATAACCCGGTGCGCTTTATATATGGATTAATATTAAGATTCATTTTCATAAAGTTTCGGTCTCGCAACTACGGTAAACAGCCGCCATCTTTTTTCCCCGTAGAAGAGGAAGTGCTTCTTCTTCTACGCAAGCAACCGCCAAGGTAAGCACCCGCCCCCATAGAACAGGAAGCGCTTCTTACTTCTACTGTAAGCAACCACCCGCCCGCGTAGAAGAAGAAGAAGCGCGCAGATATTACGTTTCATTTCCTTTGTGTGTTTACATCTGTAAAGACCACAAAATGGCTCCTACTAAGCGACAAGGATCCGGTTCATGAAAAGACGCAATCTCTCCATCCGCACACGGACTACTATTTCACAGCAACTGCCTAAAGACTTTCAAGAAAAGCTGGCTACTTTCCGTGCATATTGTAAAAACAAGATAGCTGAAAAAAAGATCCGGCCAGAGAACATTATCAACATGGATGAGGTTCCACTGACTTTTGATATTCCTGTGAACCGCACTGTGGATACAACCGGAGCACGTACGGTGAATATTCGCACCACAGGGAATGAGAAGTCATCCTTCACTGTGGTTCTAGCTTGCCATGCTAATGGCCAGAAACTTCCACCCATGGTGATATTCAAAAGGAAGACCTTGCCAAAAGAGACCTTTCCAGCCGGCGTCATCATAAAAGCTAACTCGAAGGGATGGATGAAGAAAAGATGAGCGAGTGGTTAAGGTAAGTTTAAGTTTACGCGAAGAGGCCGGGTGGCTTTTTTCACGCAGCTCCATCCATGTTGATATACGACTCCATGCGCGCCCACATCACGCTGGTTTTTAATATATTATTAAAGTTTGACTGACCTATCTGACTGTTTTTTTGACATTCCTTTAGCGCAGTTAGATGCGGCTTATAACACGGGGCGGCTTATAGGTGGACAAAGTTTTGAAATATGCCGTTCATTGAAGGCGCGGCTTATAACCCAGGGCGCCTTATGGTGCGGAAAATACGGTACAATGATTTGCAAATACTTTTCAACTTATATTCAATTGATTAGACTGCAAAGACGAGATATTTAATGTTCAAACTGAGAAACTTTTTTTTTTTGTTGCAAATAATCATTCACTTAGATTTTAATGGCAGCAACACATTGCAAAAAAGTTGGCAAAGGGGCATTTTTACCACTGTGTTACATGGCATTTTCCGGCTTTTATACCCAATCATGGCACACACCTGTTCCCAATTAACCTGTTCCAAATAAGTGTTTGATGAGCATTCCTCAACTTTCTCAGTCTTTTTTGCCACTTATGCCAGCTTTTTTGAAACATGTTGCTGGCATCAAATTCCAAATGAGCTAATATTTGCAATAACAAATAAATAACAAAGTTTACCAGTTCGAACATTAAGTATCTTGTCTTTGCAGTCTATCAATTGAATATAGGTTGAAAATAATTGAAAGTTAAAGTACCACTGATAGTCACACACACACACCAGGTGTGGTGAGATTATACTCTGCATTTTTGCTGTTGGCGTTTAAAGCTTTGCATGGACTGGCACCTCAATATATCTCGGACCTCATCCAAATGTACACTCCTGCGCGCGCTCTGAGGTCCGAGAGACAGCTCCAGCTCGTGGTGCCCAAGACCAGACTTAAAACCAAGGGAGGCAGGGCCTTCTCTGTGGTCGACCCTAAGCTCTGGAACACTTTTCCCCTCCATGTTCCAACTGCTCCCACGGTGGAGTGTTTTAAGTCTCGTCTTAAGACCCACTTTTATTCTCTAGCTTTTAACACTACGTGTTTTTCAATTTTGATTTCTATTTATTGTTTTTTAATTGATTTTACCCTTTAAAATCGTTTTTAATCATATTTATTTTGATATTTTTGTTTTTTGTTTTTATTCAGTCATTGGTGGAGCTAAGGATAATATTTGAATCTTGTTTTTAATATTGTTGTGCAGCACTTTGGAAATATCTTTGTTGTTTAAATGTGCTATATACAGGTAAAAGCCAGTAAATTAGAATATTTTGAAAAACTTGATTTATTTCAGTAATTGCATTCAAAAGGTGTAACTTGTACATTATATTTATTCATTGCACACAGACTGATGCATTCAAATGTTTATTTCATTTAATTTTGATGATTTGAAGTGGCAACAAATGAAAATCCAAAATTCCGTGTGTCACAAAATTAGAATATTACTTAAGGCTAATACAAAAAAGGGATTTTTAGAAATGTTGGCCAACTGAAAAGTATGAAAATGAAAAATATGAGCATGTACAATACTCAATACTTGGTTGGAGCTCCTTTTGCCTCAATTACTGCGTTAATGCGGCGTGGCATGGAGTCGATGAGTTTCTGGCACTGCTCAGGTGTTATGAGAGCCCAGGTTGCTCTGATAGTGGCCTTCAACTCTTCTGCGTTTTTGGGTCTGGCATTCTGCATCTTCCTTTTCACAATACCCCACAGATTTTCTATGGGGCTAAGGTCAGGGGAGTTGGCGGGCCAATTTAGAACAGAAATACCATGGTCCGTAAACCAGGCACGGGTAGATTTTGCGCTGTGTGCAGGCGCCAAGTCCTGTTGGAACTTGAAATCTCCATCTCCATAGAGCAGGTCAGCAGCAGGAAGCATGAAGTGCTCTAAAACTTGCTGGTAGACGGCTGCGTTGACCCTGGATCTCAGGAAACAGAGTGGACCGACACCAGCAGATGACATGGCACCCCAAACCATCACCCAACCATGCAAATTTTGCATTTCCTTTGGAAATCGAGGTCCCAGAGTCTGGAGGAAGACAGGAGAGGCACAGGATCCACGTTGCCTGAAGTCTAGTGTAAAGTTTCCACCATCAGTGATGGTTTTGGATTTTCATTTGTTGCCACTTCAAATCATCAAAATTAAATGAAATAAACATTTGAATGCATCAGTCTGTGTGCAATGAATAAATATAATGTACAAGTTACACCTTTTGAATGCAATTACTGAAATAAATCAAGTTTTTCAAAATATTCTAATTTACTGGCTTTTACCTGTAAATAAAGTGGATTGGATTTGGCCCATCACCCTCACCCCCTGGGAGGTGAGGGGAGCAGTGAGCAGCAGCGGTGGCCGCGCCTGGGAATCATTTTGGTGATTTAACCCCTAATTCCAACCCTTGATGCTGAGTGCCAAGCAGGGAGGTAATGAGTCCCAATTTTTTAGTCTTTGGTATGACTCCGCCGGGGTTTGAACTCACGACCTACTGATTTCAGGGCGGACACTCTAAACACTTTTGCAAATCATTGTATTCTGTTTTTATCTACCATTTACACAACGTGCCAACTTCACTGGTTTTGGGTTTTGTACATTCTATTATCCTGAAATATTGACTGTGAAAGTGGTTCTCAAACTTTTTTCCACCAAGTACCACCTGAGGGAACACTTGGCTCTCCAAGTACCACCATAATGACCAACATTATAATGCAGTAGTGTAGCAAGCCTAAGTATTTATTAAAAACAAGGCAGATGTTTTATTTAACGAGTATATTTAATATTTTTGGCCACTGTAACATTACACACAATGCACAAACATCAACAATGTTACTCCATATACAGTAGATATTTATTGACTTCTTTGGCGTACCACTGGATGAAGCCCGCGTACCCGTACCACAGTTTGAGAATTACTGGACTAAGTATAACATTCATGCTTTAACAGTTATGAATTGTATTTATTATGAAACTTTGTAGCGCAAGAGCATTTTAACAAAACAGAAATAAATACACAAATAATCAGAATAAAATGTGCATATGTATATAAAGACACAGGCCATGTCTTGTTTGTTATTATTCTTCTTAGTTTGTTCTGTTCTCAGTGCTCCCTTCTGCCTTTGTTTACCTTCAACTGAGTGGACAGACTAGCTTCTGTTTATTGATTAGTGTTTCCCCTGCAGACTAGTTTCTGTTTATTGATTAGTGTTTCCACCTGCTGCCGCCACTAATCGCTCCCCCTCTTATACCAGTCTCATCCCGCCAATCCTTGCGACTGTTTATGTTTGGCTTCCTGCGACGCTCTATTTTATGCCTGATCAAGTCCATGTTGTGCTATGCTATGTTAAGTTAACCTTAAACTTCTCGGTACGCTGTTGGTAAAGATGCCTTGTGAATTGGATTAAAAACCCTTCTTACCTGCAAGCTGCCAGATGTCCTCCGCATTTTGGAAGCGCAAAAACCACACCATGCCGAAACGTGACATAAAGAGTATAAATAAAACTACAATAATGATATGAATTTTAGAATATATGTATAATATATTTATATTATTCACATGTGAATAATGCTGTATAGTATTTATTGTCTATTGTGAGCGAATTGTGGTGCTGAATTTCCCCCAGGGATCAACAAAGTACTTTCTATTCTATTCTAAAGATTATGAGATAGTAAAAATGTGAATGCAGAATTGCACTACCTTGCTTGGTGTGTGTGCTTGAACTACTTGCTGTATCAGAATAATTAACCAGAAAAGACAACGCATCCCAGCTACAACTGGGTTCTATGAACACAGATACAACTGTATCTACGACGGATACTGCAATACAAAATAGTCTCTCTCTTTTTGATGAAATAACATTAGAGGAACTATTACAGCGTGTACGTGGGATAAAACAAACAACATGTTTACTTGACCCACTCCCTGGGAAACTTATCAAGGAGCTTTTTGTATTATTAGGTCCATCAGTGCTAAATATTATAAACTTATCACTTTCCTCTGGCACTGTTCCCCTAGCATTCAAGAAAGCGGTTATTCATCCTCTGCTCAAAAGACCTAACCTTGATCCTGACCTCATGGTAAACTACCGACCGGTGTCCCACCTTCCCTTTATTTCGAAAATCCTCGAAAAAATTGTCGCACAGCAGCTAAATGAACACTTAGTGTCTAACAATCTCTGTGAACCTTTTCAATCCGGTTTCAGGGCAAATCACTCTACGGAGACAGCCCTCGCAAAAATGACTAATGATCTACTGCTAACGATGGATTCTGATGCGTCATCTATGTTGCTGCTTCTTGATCTTAGCGCTGCTTTCGATACCGTCGATCATAATATTTTATTAGAGCGTATCAAAACACGTATTGGTATGTCAGACTTAGCTTTGTCGTGGTTTAACTCTTATCTTACTGACAGGATGCAATGCGTCTCCCATAATAATGTGACCTCGGACTATGTTAAGGTAACGTGCGGAGTTCCTCAGGGTTCGGTTCTTGGCCCTGCACTCTTTAGTATTTACATGCTGCCGCTAGGCGACATCATACGCAAATACGGTGTTAGCTTTCATTGTTATGCTGATGACAGCCAACTCTACATGCCCCTAAAGCTGACCAACACGCCGGATTGTAGTCAGCTGGAGGCGTGTCTTAATGAAATTAAACAATGGATGTCCGCTAACTTCTTGCAACTCAACGCCAAGAAAACGGAAATGCTGATTATCGGTCCTGCTAAACACCGACATTTATTTAATAATACCACCTTAACATTTGACAACCAAACAATTACACAAGGCGAATCAGTAAAGAATCTGGGTATTATCTTCCACCCAACTCTCTCCTTTGAATCACACATTAAGAGTGTTACTAAAACGGCCTTCTTTCATCTCCGTAATATCGCTAAAATTCGTTCTATTTTATCCACTAGCGACGCTGAGATCATTATTCATGCGTTCGTTACGTCTCGTCTCGACTACTGTAACGTATTATTTTCGGGTCTCCCTATGTCTAGCATTAAAAAATTACAGTTGGTACAAAATGCGGCTGCTAGACTTTTGACAAGAACAAGAAAGTTTGATCATATTACGCCTATACTGGCTCACCTGCACTGGCTTCCTGTGCACTTAAGATGTGACTTTAAGGTTTTACTACTTACGTATAAAATACTACACGGTCTAGCTCCGTCCTATCTTGTCGATTGCATTGTACCATATGTCCCGGCAAGAAATCTGCGTTCAAAGAACTCCGGCTTATTAGTGATTCCCAGAGCCCCAAAAAAGTCTGCGGGCTATAGAGCGTTTTCTATTCGGGCTCCAGTACTATGGAATGCCCTCCCGGTAACAATTAGAGATGCTACCTCAGTAGAAGCATTTAAGTCCCATCTTAAAACTCATTTGTATACTCTAGCCTTTAAATAGACCCCCTGTTAGACCAGTTGATCTGCCGTTTCTTTTCTTTTCTCCTCTGCTCCCCTTTTCCTTGAGGGGGGGGCGGGGGGGCACAGGTCCGGTGGCCATGGATGAAGTGCTGGCTGTCCAGAGTCGGGACCCGGGGTGGACCGCTCGCCTGTGCATCGGCTGGGAACATCTCTGCGCTGCTGACCCGTCTCCGCTCGGGATGGTGTCCTGCTGGCCCCACTATGGACTGGACTCTTACTATTATGTTGGATCCACTATGGACTGGACTCTCACAATATTATGTCAGACCCACTCGACATCCATTGCTTTCGGTCTCCCCTAGAGGGGGGGGTTACCCACATATGCGGTCCTCTCCAAGGTTTCTCATAGTCATTCACATCGACGTCCCACTGGGGTGAGTTTTTCCTTGCCCGTATGTGGGCTTTGTACCGAGGATGTCGTTGTGGCTTGTGCAGCCCTTTGAGACACTTGTGATTTAGGGCTATATAAATAAACATTGATTGATTGATAAAGATTGAAAAGTGAATGTACATTTTACAATAAAAGTTTAACAAATACATATTTAAAATAATAATAATAATAATAATAATATTGGTTGATTTTCACAGGCAGCGTGTGAATTGGAGCTCATCTTCACTCTAAAGAGTCGTTCAGAAGACTCGATTTGCTCACAAACGTTACATCTCTACTATCAGTGTTGAACTATTCGGTATTGATCCCCCATATATCACCACATTCATGTTTGTTTGCCAATTTATTTGTTGTTCTTTTGTCGATGTCATCCACATAGACAAACACAGCAAATCTCCTTGGTTTTTCTTTGAGATAAGACCCAAACTTTCAATATGTCCTGGAACTACATGTTGATATCATTTGGTTTTACCACACAATTTATTCATCAATCAAGAGTTTGGCCACACAGTATACCCCTTAAACCGAACTATACGTCTTCATTTTACCATTTTGGAGATAGGGGGTGGATCAATCCAAATATCAATATCAGTTGTGGATCGATATTAGGTTGACAAGACTCTGCAGCATCGCGTGGACATCGGGGGCGGTGCCACTGGATTGGCAGACCGGGGTGGTGGTTCCTCTCTTTAAGAAGGGGAACCGGAGGGTGTGTTCTAACTATCGTGGGATCACACTCCTCAGCCTTCCCGGTAAGGTCTATTCAGGTGTACTGGAGAGGAGGCTACACCGGATAGTCGAACCTCGGATTCAGGAGGAACAGTGTGGTTTTCGTCCTGGTCGTGGAACTGTGGACCAGCTCTATACTCTCCGCAGGGTCCTTGAGGGTGCATGGGAGTTTGCCCAACCAGTCTACATGTGTTTTGTGGACTTGGAGAAGGCATTCGACTGTGTCCCTCGGGAAGTCCTGTGGGGAGTGCTCAGAGAGTATGGGGTATCGGACTGTCTGATTGTGGCAGTCCGCTCCCTGTATGATCAGTGTCAGAGCTTGGTCCGCATTGCCGGTAGTAAGTCGGACACGTTTCCAGTGAGGGTTGGACTCCGCCAAGGCTGCCCTTTGTCACCGATTCTGTTCATAACTTTTATGGACAGAATTTCTAGGCGCAGTCAAGGCGTTGAGGGGATCTGGTTTGGTGGCTGCAGGATTAGGTCTCTGCTTTTTGCAGATGATGTGGTCTTGATGGCTTCATCTGGCCAGGATCTTCAGCTCTCACTGGATCGGTTCGCAGCTGAGTGTGAAGCGACTGGGATGAGAATCAGCACCTCCAAGTCCGAGTCCATGGTTCTCGCCCGGAAAAGGGTGGAGTGCCATCTCCGGGTTGGGGAGGAGATCTTGCCCCAAGTGGAGGAGTTCAAGTACCTCGGAGTCTTGTTCACGAGTGAGGGAAGAGTGGATCGTGAGATCGACAGGCGGATCGGTGCGGCGTCTTCAGTAATGCGGACGCTGTATCGATCCGTTGTGGTGAAGAAGGAGCTGAGCCGGAAGGCAAAGATCTCAATTTACCGGTCGATCTACGTTCCCATCCTCACCTATGGTCATGAGCTTTGGGTTATGACCGAAAGGACAAGATCACGGGTACAAGCGGCCGAAATGAGTTTCCTCCGCCGGGTGGCGGGGCTCTCCCTTAGAGATAGGGTGAGAAGCTCTGTCATCCGGGAGGAGCTCAAAGTAAAGCCGCTGCTCCTCCACATCGAGAGGAGCCAGATGAGGTGGTTCGGGCATCTGGTCAGGATGCCACCCGAACGCCTCCCTGGGGAGGTGTTTAGGGCACGTCCGACCGGTAGGAGGCCGCGGGGAAGACCCAGGACACGTTGGGAAGACTATGTCTCTCGGCTGGCCTGGGAACGCCTCGGGGTCCCACAGGAAGAGCTGGACGAAGTGGCTGGGGAGAGGGAAGTCTGGGCTTCCCTGCTTAGGCTGCTGCCCCCGCGACCCGACCTCGGATAAGCGGAAGTAGATGGATGGATGGATGGATGGATCGATATTAGCATGGTGAGATCGATATAGTTTGTTTTCACGAATATCTGTGGTTACGTTGTTGTTACATTATTGTATTAACATTATTTAAATTGTGGTTACTTTGAGGGCAAAAATGCAAAATGGATTTGAATTAGGGATGTCCGATAATGGCTTTTTGCCAATATCTGATATTACGATATTGTCCAACTCTTTAATTACCGATACCGATATCAACCGATGCTGATATATACAGTCGTGGAATTAAGACATTATTATGCCTAATTTGGACAACCAGATATGGTGAAGATAAGGTCCTTTTTTAAAATATTAATAAAATAAAATAAGATAAATAAATTAAAAACATTTTCTTGAATAAAAAAAGAAAGTAAAACAATATAAAAACAGTTACATAGAAACTAGTAATTAATGAACATTAGTAAAATTAACTGTTAAAGGTTAGTACTATTAGTGGACCAGCAGCACGACGGACTGTATCCCTTGCAGACTGTATTGATATATATTGATATATAATGTAGGAACCAGAATATTAATAACAGAAAGAAACAACCCTTTTGTGTGAATGAGTGTAAATGGGGGAGTTTTTTTGGGTTGGTGCACTAATTGTAAGTGTATCTTGTGTTTTTTATGTTGATTTAATTATTTTTTTTAAAACGGTACCGATGATAAAAAAAAAACGATACCGATAATTTCCGATATTACATTTAAAGCATTTATCGGACATCTCTAATTTGAATATTTATATAGTTTAGAATTTGTAGCTTTTCTTGACTTATTCTGCATTTTTGACTATATTTTGTTTAAACAATTTGACGTTTTTATGTTTTATTCATACTTTTTTTCCCCACTATTTGTAGGCATGATTCTTTTTTATTTAATTTATAGTGCTTTTTTAAAATTTTTATTATGTGTTGTAGTTAGTTTTTCCCATTTTATGGATTGGTTTGTTTAGCTACAATGTTCTGAAATGATTGTGATTTTATTTGCATTATTATTTTAAAAGAAAAAAATTACAATAATAATAATGTATGGTTACATTGTTCAAATGTTTTGTTTTTGGGGTCACAAAATAACAGTCCAGTGATTAAATTTTAGTGAAGGCAAAATAAATAAATAAAAGGTAACATCACAACATTATGAAAAGATTATTAACGACAATACTAGCCCTAGTTGACTTAGTATCGGATCAATTGTCAGTTTCGCCCACTGCAACTGAAAGGACCAAACTGCTCATGTGCATCTTTGCTGCCATCTAGCGGTAATACATAGAACTACAAGTACCACCCAACTACATGCTGAAAGTACTGTTATGACTTTTATTGTTTGTATTAAACCAAAAAGGTAAGCACTAAACACATTAAAAACCAAAACACCAAAAAAAAATAAAGCTGCAGATCAATTAGAAAATAATTAGTAACACAACAAATGGACATTCATCTTTAAATAACACAAACTGTACATTTTAAATGTGGCTAAAAGGTAGGACAAGAAAAGTGAGAGTAAATGACGTCACAGACCACGTGATGCTAGCTGGCTGGGAATATAAAACGTTGAAATTCGCGTGTAAGGCAGCAGAAGGCAGGAAACAAAAACAAGTTAGCGAATAAAGAACAATCCATGATCATTAACAGCGTTCCCGATGTTTAGAACAAAGTACAAATGCTAAATAGCTCAAAACACCCTCGAACTCGCATCATTCAAAGTCTGAGCATCTGTGTCACCTTTGACACAACAACAGTAAAAGACAAACATTAAGGTGAGGACGCTTCTTACTGACATGCATGTTGACCAGGGGTGTCCAAAAACATGCTGGAATATCAAAGGGGACATTTGTGAACAGCCATGGAGATATGCTAAGACGTTGCATACACTAGCAGTACTTCCCACAGGACTGCAATCTACTTCTGGTGTTACTGCATCGTGGGGGCGGGTGATGGTGAGGTTGAGTAATCGTCAAATCTGCATCATTGGCAATGACATACTTACTTGCAAAAAGTCAGTAAAAAACATGAAAAGCAAGACGAATATTTTTACAAGCACTTGCAATCTTTCTTCTGTCGCTTTCTTTTTGTTGTTTATTTCTGTCCCGAACATACCTGAGCTGCACGGAAATGATTTTTTTTTCAAGAAAGGGTGGCGGTAACGATTAAGTTTAGTGAATTTTCCAAGGAAAACATGAGTGTTGACACGTGGTTTGTGTAACGCATACATTATGTTAACCTACTGTAGGAAGGGGATTCATATGGCCACATTTGTTGCGGTTTACCCAAGACATAAAACGTGACACATTTGGGTTGTGCACTATCCACTTCAGCTGCCGGATGGCAGTAGAGTGTTGAATATCTTAAAATGTGTTTTGTGGCATTTCCAACTTTGACCACAGCCTCTTTTGCTAGCAGGAAGGCACTTCATATGGCCCCATTTGAAATATCTACTTTGGACAGTGTTTATTATCTTAAAATGTGTTTTGTGGCAATTCCATTTTCGACCACAGCTCCAGTTGCTATGTAGAGTGGCACTTTCAATCATTTCCAGCAGACTGCATTGCAAAATGATTAACCCTACTATCAAAGGATGAAAACATATTTCATCTTGATTTTTAAATAAATGTACAGATTAAGGAGTTGGTGAAGGTAGAAACATTTGAGGTTTGATTGATGAACATGTTTTTAAAGAAATAATTAAATATTGTGATTATTGTGAAATGTGTTTATATATCAGGCTTGTGAAAAATTCTGAATTTAAAAAAAATTGATTTGAGAAAAAAAAAAAAAAAAGTTTAATTATCTCCCACACAGTATGTTAAATTGAAAATGCAGCAAGTGCAATTAAATTAATTGCAATTCACTTATATTTCTTAGAGGTAAGTAACAGGAATAATTTGCCATGTAACACAAGTCCTAAATAATAAAAAATAATGTACAGACAATTAATTCAACCACATTTTGGAATATTTGGATTCAGTAATACATTCTCGGATATAAAGTATTTTTTCTCCAGTTTCTATCATTTTAAAGTAACAGTACCCATGATGATTTTTTTGTTTCATACCAACAAATCTAGCTAAAGTGCTAAGCTAGCATGACAGCACAAAGTTAACATCTTATACTCACAAGACTGGCTAAAATGCTAATAGTTAGCATGATAAGATAATGGCAAGTAACAATATCCATTACTTTTGCTAGAATTGTATACCTACACAATTGGCTTAAATGTTAACATTATCCATAACTTCTATCTGTCACTGCCTGATATGTTAGCGCATTAGCCAAAAGCAAGCCAGCTTACAGCCGTTTTTACAAAATATTGGCATTTTACAACCTTTCGCCAAAATATCTACTGATAACCTGATGTGACACTTAAAACTATTCAAATAACGTACACATTGTTTACTATTCAAATTGGCATCCAGGTGACATTTTTAGGTTGCAACTAAATACATTTGCTCATAATTTAAGTACTCCAATTTTCACTATACCAACACTTTGAATTCCCCCAAACTGTTATTTTTGTGATATTTGTTTTTGAACTGCGTGGTAAAACTAGTAGTAGCACATCAGGAAGTGTCGCAAATGTGACAATGTAAAAAAAAAATTGGCAAAGATGTTAACATGCTTACAGTTAGCACGCTAGCATGACAACATTAAGTGAGTGCTAAATGTCCTAAATGAGTTGAGAAGTGTGAGAGTAAAATAATATAATTTAGTACAATACAACACATCAAAATAATCCATTTGAATTTCAATTGTACAGTAGGGAAAGGTGATCATTTTGTAATGCAGTTGAATAAAAATGATGGAAAGCGCCACTCTTCATAGCAACTGGTCAAAGTTGGAATTGCCACAAAACACATTTTAATATACTCAACACTGACATCTGGTGGCTAAAGTGAATATTTTTTTTAAAATTGGGCCATACGAAGCGACTTCCTAGAAGGAGCTGAGCCGGAAGGCAAAGCTCTCAATTTACCGGTCGATCTACGTTCCCATCCTCACCTATGGTCATGAGCTTTGGGTTATGACCGAAAGGACAAGATCACGGGTATAAGCGGCCGAAATGAGTTTCCTCCGCCGGGTGGCGGGGCTCTCCCTTAGAGATAGGGTGAGAAGCTCTGTCATCCGGGGGGAGCTCAAAGTAAAGCCACTGCTCCTCCACATCGAGAGGAGCCAGATGAGGTGGTTCGGGCATCTGGTCAGGATGCCACCCGAGCGCCTCCCTAAGGAGGTGTTTAGGGCATGTCCGACCGGTAGGAGGCCACGAGGAAGACCCAGGACACGTTGGGAAGACTATGTCTCCCGGCTGGCCTGGGAACGCCTCGGGATCCCCCGGGAGGAGCTGGACGAAGTGGCTGGGGAGAGGGAAGTCTGGGCTTCCCTGCTTAGGCTGCTGCCCCCGCGACCCGACCTCGGATAAGCGGAAGAAGATGGATGGATGGATGGATGGAATTCTACTTTCTGTTTGAAACCTCAATTCAAACTCACAGAATGGAATTGGTATTTCATGAAAAAAAAAACATCTCATGCATTAAAAACTGGACACTTTGGACACCCCTGTAGTTCTTGGAACTGGCAGACTGGAGAAAAACCAACAGTGTGGACACCGGACACATGTAATATTGTTTTGATCCTTCCATAATAGGAAGCTGCATGTTGTTACACTGCATAGTGTACGTGGCACACCTGTTCAACAGGTGTGGGGGGGGAAGCTGCATAGCTGAACAGAGCAATGCTCTTATATCCTTTAATGAACCACATTGAAAAAACAGTAGGGGGCACTCAATGCCCAAAATGGCATATGTCTCTAAATCAGTTCTACAAACATATGGCCACGACACTAAATATTATCCTTGATATTTGAACATGAAATCAACACTTGATTCTTTGGGTTGTCATGTAAAAACAACAGCATGGTGGTGCAAGACAGGGTGGACCAATTAGTGCAAAAAGACAATAAGTGCAATGTTACATGGTGTCCCATGTCCACAGGAGCCGTCTGCACTCAGTCACTAAGTCTTTGCTCAGTCTCTGACTGCAAACGGAACTGATGCACAGTGGTATACGTGCCCTTTATCACAACAGCCTAGGTACAGTGCAAGCGCCAGTACAAGTCCATACAAAACTTCAAATACAACATACACCAATGTATTAAAAAACAAAATAATCATGTGGATTTCATCTCTGAAAATGGATGCATACAACATCCCTGCTAAGGGAATATAGTCTTTATGCAGCACATCTCACCAGTTTAGCTCTTGGTTATAATAAGTAACATAAACTTCAAATCATTTCTTTGTAAACACTTTGCCCTTTTTGTTGTCTAGTACATTCTAATCTTACTAAAAAGTGTGACTTATATTAATATATATGTATTTTATATATATATATATATATATATATATATATATACACACACAGGTAAAAGCCAGTAAATTAGAATATTTTGAAAAACTTGATTTATTTCAGTAATTGCATTCAAAAGGTGTAACTTGTACATTATATTTATTCATTGCACACAGACTGATGCATTCAAATGTTTATTTCATTTAATTTTGATGATTTGAAGTGGCAACAAATGAAAATCCAAAATTCCGTGTGTCACAAAATTAGAATATTACTTAAGGCTAATACAAAAAAGGGATTTTTAGAAATGTTGGCCAACTGAAAAGTATGAAAATGAAAAATATGAGCATGTACAATACTCAATACTTGGTTGGAGCTCCTTTTGCCTCAATTACTGCGTTAATGCGGCGTGGCATGGAGTCGATGAGTTTCTGGCACTGCTCAGGTGTTATGAGAGCCCAGGTTGCTCTGATAGTGGCCTTCAACTCTTCTGCGTTTTTGGGTCTGGCATTCTGCATCTTCCTTTTCACAATACCCCACAGATTTTCTATGGGGCTAAGGTCAGGGGAGTTGGCGGGCCAATTTAGAACAGAAATACCATGGTCCGTAAACCAGGCACGGGTAGATTTTGCGCTGTGTGCAGGCGCCAAGTCCTGTTGGAACTTGAAATCTCCATCTCCATAGAGAAGGTCAGCAGCAGGAAGCATGAAGTGCTCTAAAACTTGCTGGTAGACGGCTGCGTTGACCCTGGATCTCAGGAAACAGAGTGGACCGACACCAGCAGATGACATGGCACCCCAAACCATCACCCAACCATGCACATTTTGCATTTCCTTTGGAAATCGAGGTCCCAGAGTCTGGAGGAAGACAGGAGAGGCACAGGATCCACGTTACCTGAAGTCTAGTGTAAAGTTTCCACCATCAGTGATGGTTTGGGGTGCCATGTCATCTGCTGGTGTCGGTCCACTCTGTTTCCTGAGATCCAGGGTCAACGCAGCCGTCTACCAGCAAGTTTTAGAGCACTTCATGCTTCCTGCTGCTGACCTGCTCTATGGAGATGGAGATTTCAAGTTCCAACAGGACTTGGCGCCTGCACACAGCGCAAAATCTACCCGTGCCTGGTTTACGGACCATGGTATTTCTGTTCTAAATTGGCCCGCCAACTCCCCTGACCTTAGCCCCATAGAAAATCTGTGGGGTATTGTGAAAAGGAAGATGCAGAATGCCAGACCCAAAAACGCAGAAGAGTTGAAGGCCACTATCAGAGCAACCTGGGCTCTCATAACACCTGAGCAGTGCCAGAAACTCATCGACTCCATGCCACGCCGCATTAACGCAGTAATTGAGGCAAAAGGAGCTTCAACCAAGTATTGAGTATTGTACATGCTCATATTTTTCATTTTCATACTTTTCAGTTGGCCAACATTTCTAAAAATCCCTTTTTTGTATTAGCCTTAAGTAATATTCTAATTTTGTGACACACGGAATTTTGGATTTTCATTTGTTGCCACTTCAAATCATCAAAATTAAATGAAATAAACATTTGAATGCATCAGTCTGTGTGCAATGAATAAATATAATGTACAAGTTACACCTTTTGAATGCAATTACTGAAATAAATCAAGTTTTTCAAAATATTCTAATTTACTGGCTTTTACCTGTATATGTGTGTGTGTGGCCTCAAAAATAATTTGATAGAATTTTCATTGCATCATTCGACGTGATTGTCAGAGAGCCTGAAGCCGCTCGGTACTTTACATTAGTTTCCACGCGTGTGGCACGACTCCAGCAGAGCACCTCTGATCAGACACTTGTTTATGGGAGCTGTGAGAAAAGTCAACTGTGTGTTGGCATCTCTGCAGCTCGGCAATGGTATGTAGCCATGGTGATAATGTTGCCATGGCTACAAAGGGGACTGACAAAAAAAAAAAAAGGACAACGGACGGCCTCGACCGCTCATTGGATTTCCTCCCCATTTAAGCGGGAGAGGCAGCCTGCAGAGAAACAACTGTTTTTTTTACCGACACGAATGCACAACAGGCGTGAGCTTAAGCGATGTCAGATGTAAACTAGTTTCCTTTACCATCCAACTTCTCAGAAAGGGTAGAATTGCTTGCGTGGTGTCCACCTCGCTCATGATGCATTGCGGCAGTCAATACATGCATCAAGACATGCATAATCACATTCATGCACTCCACGGGCTACACTGCAAATGTGTGTGTGTGTGTGTGTGTGTGTGTGTGTGTGTGTGTGTGAGTGACAAGTCACATTCAGAGTCTGTCGCTGCGGAAAGTATCCTCCACAGATGGGTCTGGCAGCACCATGTCAGGGTCGCTGAGCATGCTCAGACCGTCCAGGCTAAGGGGCTCAATGTGCAGCTCGTCTTCCAGTGGGAAGCCTCCTTCTGAGTCGAAACACTCGGGCACGGTGGAGAGCACACTGCTGATGTCTTTAGACAGACTGTGGTGGGAGTCATCTGCTGGTAGAGAGGACACAATGAAGTATCTGATGCCAGTATCAAGCGAGGCTTCCAGGATTTCACAGAATTTTTTTGTGGGATAGTTGAGGCCCAAAATGCTTGATTTCATGTAAACTTTTCAAAAAGTCGCGGCAAACTTTGCAATGTTTTGAGACTTTTTTGGGAAGTATTATTCTTGCAAAATTATTTCCAAACTGTATTTCAATCTGTGCGCGTGTAATCCTATTTGCGTGCGTTGGTACTAATTTGTGTGTCTGTATATCAATCCTAGTATGTGTGTATTCAGATCCTTGTACGTGTGTTTTAACTTGTCTCCCTGTACCTAATCAGAAAGAACCCTCGATAGGCTGTCTACTTACACCTGACTTTTGCGACACTTCTGTTGTGTACAATTTGAGCATGTGCATCCAGATTTGTGAGTGTGTAATACAACTTAAGTGCGCGTATTCAATCTGCATGTGTGTATCTAAGGTGTGCCTCATTTAACCAACCACGGAAGACACCACCCAATTTAAACCAACCAGAAACAACATACAGCTGAGGCGCTTGAAAGAAAATGCCAAGACCCGCCTTACGTTGTTTCTGATTGGTTTAAATTGCGTAGTCTCTTCCGTGGTTGGTTAAATGTATGCACAGTTGATTGATGGCTTGGTCTGGGAGTGGTTATTTTGATCTGTATGTACAGCCATTTGGGGTGCCCACACTTTTTCTGCAGGCGAGCTACATTTCGATTGACCAAGTCGAGGGGATCTACTTCATTCATATATATAATTTAGATTTATTTATTTATGAAAGATATGTTTTGTTAACAAGTTAAAGGTGTTAAATGATAATACAAGCATGTCTCCGTAATATCGCTAAAATGTGTTCCATTTTGTCCACCAGCGACGCTGAGATCATTATTCATGCGTTCGTTACATCCCGTTTCAATTACTGTACCGTATTACTTTCAGGTCTCCCTATGTCTAGCATTAAAAGATTACAGTTGGTACAAAATGCGGCTGCTAGACTTTTGACAAGAACAAGAAAGTTTGATCATATTACGCCTATACTGGCTCACCTGCACTGGCTTCCTGTGCACTTAAGATGTTACTTTAAGGTTTTACTACTTACGTATAAAATACTACACAGTCTAGCTCCATCCTATCTTGCTGATTGTATTGTACCATATGTCCCGGCAAGAAGTCTGCGTTCAAAGAACTCCGGCTTATTAGTGATTCCCAGAGCCCAAAAAAAGACTGCGGGCTATAGAGCGTTTTCTATTCGGGCTCCAGTACTCTGGAATGCCCTCCCGGTAACAGTTAGAGATGCTACCTCAGTAGAAGCTTTTAAGTCCCATCTTAAAACTAATTTGTATACTCTAGCCTTTAAATATCAATCAATCAATCAATCAATCTTTATTTATATAGCCCTAAATCACAAGTGTCTCAAAGGGCTGCACAAGCCACAACGACATCCTCGGTACAAAGCCCACATACGGGCAAGGAAAAACTCACCCCAGTGGGACGTCGATGTGAATGACTATGAGAAACCTTGGAGAGGACCGCATATGTGGGTAACCCCCCCCCTCTAGGGGAGACCGAAAGCAATGGATGTCGAGTGGGTCTGACATAATATTGTGAGAGTCCAGTCCATAGTGGATCCAACATAATAGTAAGAGTCCAGTCCATAGTGGGGCCAGCAGGACACCATCCCGAGCGGAGACGGGTCAGCAGCGCAGAGATGTTCCCAGCCGATGCACAGGCGAGCGGTCCACCCCGGGTCCCGACTCTGGACAGCCAGCACTTCATCCATGGCCACCGGACCTGTGCCCCCCCCCCCCCCCCCCCTCAAGGAAAAGGGGAGCAGAGGAGAAAAGAAAAGAAACGGCAGATCAACTGGTCTAACAGGGGGGCTATTTAAAGGCTAGAGTATACAAATGAGTTTTAAGATGGGACTTAAATGCTTCTACTGAGGTAGCATCTCTAATTGTTACCGGGAGGGCATTCCATAGTACTGGAGCCCCAATAGAAAACGCTCTATAGCCCGCAGACTTTTTTTGGGCTCTGGGAATCACTAATAAGCCGGAGTTCTTTGAACGCAGATTTCTTGCCGGGACATATGGTACAATGCAATCGACAAGATAGGACGGAGCTAGACCGTGTAGTATTTTATACGTAAGTAGTAAAACCTTAAAGTCACATCTTAAGTGCACAGGAAGCCAGTGCAGGTGAGCCAGTATAGGCGTAATATGATCAAACTTTCTTGTTCTTGTCAAAAGTCTAGCAGCCGCATTTTGTACCAACTGTAATTTTTTAATGCTAGACATAGGGAGACCCGAAAATAATACGTTACAGTAGTCGAGACGAGACGTAACGAACGCATGAATAATGATCTCAGCGTCGCTAGTGGATAAAATAGAACGAATTTTAGCGATATTACGGAGATGAAAGAAGGCCGTTTTAGTAACACTCTTAATGTGTGATTCAAAGGAGAGAGTTGGGTGGAAGATAATACCCAGATTCTTTACTGATTCGCCTTGTGTAATTGTTTGGTTGTCAAATGTTAAGGTGGTATTATTAAATAAATAGACCCCCCTTTTAGACCAGTTGATCTCTTTTCTGCTCTGCCTCCCTCTCCTTCGTGGAGACCTTGCGGTCCCTTCCAAGGTTTCTCATTGTAGGCCATTGGGTTGAGTTTTTCCTTGCCCTGATGTGGGATCTGAGCCGAGGATGTCATTGTGGCTTGTGCAGCCCTTTGAGACACTCGTGATTTAGGGCTATATAAATAAACTTTGATTGATTGATTGATTGATGTTTAACATATAGATTCCTTTCTTTCATGAAGACATGAATATAAGTTGGTGTATTACCTGATTCTGATGACTTGCATTGATTGAAATCAGACAGTAGTGATGATAACCTATGCATTTTCAAATGGAGGAGAAAAAAAGTCCTCCTTTCTGTCCAATATCACGTGAAAGTGGTTGGTTTTTGGCATCTTGTTTGTCCAGCTTTCATACTGGTTTTTATGCACTTTACAATAAATACATTGGCGGCAAACTCCGTAGCTTGCTAGCATGTGCACGCCAGCTTTCTGAGACTCTTATTTTGTTAGCGCAGGCAGGATGAAGCAGCGATTTTATTATGAAAATAGGAACTGCGCAGTTGGTCGTTAGAGTTTTGACGGCAGGTACGGCGCGAGAGTCTGTTGAAATAAAAATAGTTGCTCGACTTCCTGCCGGTCATTTTTTCTTAATAATGAGCTCGTAGCAGCCAGCGTCATCTCACAAAACCCTCGGGTGCCGTCAATGTCAATCAAGTGACGTAAGTGACGCCTTGGTGAAGATTGATGATCGCTAATTTTTAGGTCTATTTTTTCAATGCCTGGCTGGCGATCGACTGACACACCCTCCGGGATCGACCGGTAGCTCGCGATCGACGTAATAGGCACCCCTAATGTAAAAACAGTTGTTCCTCCTTGCCTTTCCTTATACTCACCACTAGTTGGCGCTTTGCAGCCACTGGTCATGTTATTCTGCATTGAAGTCAACAACGATGGACCAAACTCTAACACTTGCTCAGAGCTGCCAAGCTTCACGATTTGAGAGTGAAAGTCACGCAATTTAGCCCTTTATCATGCGACACGCCACACTTGACATTTCTCATGCTTATATTCCCCATTCGCTACTCTATATTTTTATCACAATAGTTCACTTTGGTTTTATCAGCTTGCTGTAGTTCGAGTAACTCTGATTGATTGATCGAAATACCCAGATTGTATTACACACACGCACTTCTGAATGCGCGCGCATATGTTGTATTACACGCTCACAAATCTGGATGCACGTGCTCAAATCTTACACGACAGTAGTGTCGCAAAAGTCAGGTGTAAGTGGACAGCCTATCGAGGGTTTTTTCTGATTAGGTACAGGGAGACAACTTGAAACACACTTACGTGGATCTGAATACACACATACACCCGCTCGCTCTTTCTCACTTGCCCCAACACATGCACATAAGGCACTTAGCCAGTGATGCGTTTACAGCCACACAAAAAGTCGGACAACTCCAAGTCCAATTCCAGGTCGTTACACTATGATTTTACCAATTACATTTGTGCTTATTCTACTGTCATTAAGAGGATTCCATCCATCCATCCATCTTCTTCCGCTTATCCGAGGTCGGGTCGCGGGGGCAGCAGCCTAAGCAGGGAAGCCCAGACTTCCCTCTCCCCAGCCACTTCGTCCAGCTCCTCCCGGGGGATCCCGAGGTGTTCCCAGGCCAGCCGGGAGACATAGTCCTCCCAACGTGTCCTGGGTCTTCCTCGTGGCCTCCTACCGGTCGGACATGCCCTAAACACCTCCTTAGGGAGGCGCTCGGGTGGCATCCTGACCAGATGCCCGAACCACCTCATCTGGCTCCTCTCGATGTGGAGGAGCAGCGGCTTTACTTTGAGCTCCTCCCGGATGGCAGAGCTTCTCACCCTATCTCTAAGGGAGAGCCCCGCCACCCGGCGGAGGAAACTCATTTCGGCCGCTTGTACCCGTGATCTTGTCCTTTCGGTCATAACCCAAAGCTCATGACCATAGGTGAGGATGGGAACGTAGATCGACCGGTAAATTGAGAGCTTTGCCTTTCGGCTCAGCTCCTTCTTCACCACAACGGATCGATACAGCGTCCGCATTACTGAAGACGCCGCACCGATCCGCCTGTCGATCTCACGATCCACTCTTCCCTCACTCGTGAACAAGACTCCGAGGTACTTGAACTCCTCCACTTGGGGCAAGATCTCCTCCCCAACCCGGAGATGGCACTCCACCCTTTTCCGGGCGAGAACCATGGACTCGGACTTGGAGGTGCTGATTCTCATCCCAGTCGCTTCACACTCAGCTGCGAACCGATCCAGTGAGAGCTGAAGATCCTGGCCAGATGAAGCCATCAGGACCAAATCATCTGCAAAAAGCAGAGACCTAATCCTGCAGCCACCAAACCGGATCCCCTCAACGCCTTGACTGCGCCTAGAAATTCTGTCCATAAAAGTTATGAACAGAATCGGTGACAAAGGGCAGCCTTGGCGGAGTCCAACCCTCACCGGAAACGTGTCCGACTTACTGCCAGCAATGCGAACCAAGCTCTGACACTGTTCATACAGGGAGCGGACCGCCACAATCAGACAGTCCGAAACCCCATACTCTCTGAGCACTCCCCACAGGACTTCCCGAGGGACACGGTCGAATGCCTTCTCCAAGTCCACAAAGCACATGTAGACTGGTTGGGCAAACTCCCATGCACCCTCAAGGACCCTGCCGAGAGTATAGAGCTGGTCCACAGTTCCACGACCAGGACGAAAACCACACTGTTCCTCCTGAATCCGAGGTTCGACTATCCGGCGTAGCCTCCTCTCCAGTACACCTGAATAGACCTTACCGGGAAGGCTGAGGAGTGTGATCCCACGATAGTTAGAACACACCCTCCGGTTCCCCTTTTTAAAGAGAGGAACCACCACCCCGGTCTGCCAATCCAGAGGTACTGCCCCCGATGTCCACGCGATGCTGCAGAGTCTTGTCAACCAAGACAGCCCTACAGCATCCAGAGCCTTAAGGAACTCCGGGCGGATCTCATCCACCCCCGGGGCCTTGCCACCGAGGAGCTTTTTAACTACCTCAGCAACCTCAGCCCCAGAAATAGGAGAGCCCACCACAGATTCCCCAGGCACTGCTTCCTCATAGGAAGACGTGTTGGTGGGATTGAGGAGGTCTTCGAAGTATTCCCTCCACCGATCCACAACTTCCGCAGTCGAGGTCAGCAGAACACCATCCGCACCATACACGGTGTTGGTAGTGCACTGCTTCCCCTTCCTGAGGCGGCGGATGGTGGTCCAGAATCGCTTCGAAGCCGTCCGGAAGTCGTTTTCCATGGCTTCCCCGAACTCCTCCCATGTCCGAGTTTTTGCCTCCGCGACCGCTGAAGCCGCACACCGCTTGGCCTGTCGGTACCTGTCCGCTGCCTCAGGAGTCCCATGAGACAAAAGAACCCGATAGGACTCCTAAAAAGATTAAGATTAATATTTATAAATTAAGAGGATTAAGAATCTTAATTTATAAATATTAATCATGAAATGCTGTTATTACATTAAAGAAATACTAATACAAATATATATATTTTACAAACAGAAAGATACAGGAATGTACACATGATAACATGCTTACGTCTCATTGTGCAACATGAGAATGTTTTAATGGAAACTAAATGTGATCTCTGAAAGGGTACACATTATTTCCAAAGCAGGACCTCCACCCAGACATACAATACTAGTACACAGTTCATGAAAAACAATATTTTTTTGTTATTGTCAATGTAAGTGGGCCAAAACACTTATATTATAACATTATCTCATGGAAATGACTGCTGTCATTTGATTATAATAAGAAGAAATTGAACTTGTTATTTAGTCAGGTTTGGGACAGTGTGCACATATGACGTCACTCATATGTGCTCTACTGAATGCTCAAGGAGTTTTTGCGTTTGCTCACACACATGAAAAATTAGAGAGAACATCGGTCACAGGTTGAGACTATTTAAGAAAGCCCTGTCAGACCAACGATCATAAAAAACTTTTAAAAAACAAAAATGTATTTGTAAATAAAACTTAATTTATTTGAAAAGTCAAATGTTCTTCTTTCCACACATAAACATGTTGTTTAAACCAGTGTTACTTCACCACAGGGCTGGGGCCCATTGTTCAAAGTCGTGTATAAAGAGTAAACAACAGGTGCACTGACTGCTACCAAGGACGTGTGCATGCAATTGCTGTCGTTTTGACGTTAGTTTTTCTGACGATATAAACCAAAATATGTCTACATGTACTTCTAAACATACTCCAGCTCATAAACATACAATAAAACATGCTTTTGTTTCGTGAAAGTATAATTTTGCGACTGTATTAAACGCACTCTGCTGCTACATTCCTGCAGTGTTTTGTGACCATTAGACACTCTTAACAAGCACCCGACGGCGCAATAAACAACACAGACTGACCAAAAAAATTACTTATTACCCTCATTTTGCCAAACTCTTCATTAGCTTTGGACCAACAATCACAGAGAATTTGTGACTTTTGTGTGAAGTATGTCAACTTGGCTGCCTTCAATTTATTTGTAATCACTGTATGTATCACTCATTATTTTTTTTTCAAACTGATCCTTCTTTTTTTAAATCATGCTAAGTGACTAAGTGTACTTTTGTATTTATTTCCCCATATTTCTGCACAATTGGTTGGATTTTACTGACGGCT
Source organism: Nerophis lumbriciformis (assembly GCF_033978685.3). NCBI lineage: Eukaryota > Metazoa > Chordata > Actinopteri > Syngnathiformes > Syngnathidae > Nerophis > Nerophis lumbriciformis. Next base: position 33,327,012 of record NC_084562.2, read on the forward strand.
CACGTCCCGCCCATTAAATATGCTTGGTGGTCAAGCTAGCTGTGTTCTCAATGGGTACTAAGCGCCATTTAGCCTTCCTCGTAGAAAAAATGCCCTATACTATGGCTTTCAGCTAACTTCCTGAGCCTAAATGAAGATAAAACAGAAGTTATGTTGTTCGGTCCAAGTCGCTCTCCCTCCCCCAACGTTGACCTCGGCACTCTGACCCCGTATCTCAGCGACTCTGTCACAAACCTGGGGGTAAAGTTTGACTCAGATTTTAAATTCGAAAAACAAATCAGCAGCGTCGTTCAAAAAAGCTTTTATCAATTACGCCAAATAGCGAAAGTGAAACCGCTTCTATCAAGACATGATCTTGAGAAATTAATCCACGCTTTTATCTCGACTCGTCTTGATTATTGTAATGCCCTGTATGTTGGCATTAGCCAGGCCTCCCTCGCCCGCCTGCAGCTCGTGCAGAACTCTGCTGCTCGTCTGCTAACACAGACCCGCAGACGTGAGCACATCACCCCTATTTTAGCGTCCCTTCACTGGCTCCCTGTGCGTTACCGAATCCATTTTAAACTCCTTTTATTTGTTTTTAAATGTCTAAACAACCTCGCGCCAACCTATCTCTCCGACCTCCTTCAGCCTTACTGCCCCACCCGATCCTTAAGATCAGCCGATCAGCTGCTGTTGACGGTCCCTGACACAAGGCTGAAGCTTAGAGGTGACAGAGCTTTCGCCGTTGCTGCTCCCAAGCTCTGGAACGACCTACCCCTGAGTGTTAGACAAGCCTCCTCTCTTCCTGTTTTTAAATCTCTCTTAAAAACATACTTTTATTCCATGGCTTTTAACACTGAGTGATATCCATCCTGCAATGGCGCCCCATAATACACCTGCTGTGATCCTGTTTTTATGTTTTTATGTTTTTATTAATTCTATTTTAATTATTTATTTTGTATCGTGTTCTGTTTGTGTTGTGTTGTGTTTGCTCGGTACTCGTTTTATCTTTTAACCTGCTCATTGTACAGCACTTTGGCTACCCCTGTGGTAAATTTTAAATGTGCTCTATAAATAAAGTTGATTTGATTTGATTTGATTTATACTTGTGTTGTTTTCAGCTGTTGAAATCGCGAAAAGGATAAACGTTTCTTCAGATTTCCTCGAGAGGTAATCAAAAAGGCCGGAATATTTTAAGAGTTTACCAAACGATGACCAGAAAAGCATACAGCTCACACTCCAGGCCAAGGGAGCAGAGTCGAAGAATGCACAAGTTTGCAGTAATCACTTCATTAAAGGTTTGTTTGATATACTTTTAACGGTTATTATTCCCCATTTAATTATTATCTTGATATTACTTATATTTCTTAAACACAAGTTAGCTACGAGTGTTTCGAAAAGCACCAACTCGGTGTGTCTAAATAACACAAAGCAAATGTGAGCAAAACCTGAAAGAGTTCATCTTTTACCAAAGGCAACAATCATAAATTAAGCTTTATGGTTATATTTTGATAAAGACGGGGGAAAACACGCCACTCGTAAACAACGCGTGAAACAGCAACAAATATGGCAGCTGAGACACGAAGTTAAATCATGAAATGCAACCTTACCCGAGCAAAAACCATGCATATTTATCCGGGAGAATCTTGATACCAATTTCCTTGACATAGCCACACACAAAGAAGTTGTAGACCTCCATGCTTTTCCAAGTTTTCATCTTTTTTGTCGCGTACAATGGCGTCTGGAGCACAATTGTTCGATATGTCTGTGAACTCGATCCTTGATACCACTCGACAAATCTTTTTTTGAAAAAGTATACAGATCTGTTCCATTGCATAGTTGGATGTTATGCTCTTATCTGGTTTTTGCAGGAAGATTTAAGCCTCTTTTGTACTCAGATAGTTTGCACACTGCCTGCTGTACAACAGCCACCTTACCTTAAATGACCACCACTGGTTATCACTTTCGGGAAGAAGTCAAGTGTCGGAATATAAGCGATAACTCATATATGATAACGCTGGCAAACAGGAGAGTATGGAGTGATTTTTGGTCCAGAACATATTTTGCTTTATTCATTATTGAAGTATTTTTTGCCATTTTATGTTGTATATTTTTATGAGAATTCCAGTTCATTTGCTCATCTATTATTACACCCAAAATGTGGTTTATTTTCAACTTTCAATGCCCGTTTATTTGTATTTGAGTTTGACTTCCCATTCTACTGTTACCAAATAACATTATTTTAGTTTTACTGAGATTCAAAGGTAGTCTGTTATGGTTAAACCATCTTTTTAATTTGTGAATTTATTCTGGTGTTATTTGTATTAGCTTCAGTGTGTTCTCTTCTGAACAAAACGCAGTTTGTTTACTTCGCATAAAACACTGTAATCTGTGGCTCGCTCGTCTTTTGTCCATACTAGTCTTTCCGGGTTGTGGGGAAAGCGATGTAAAAGCTTTTAACAATTCTCGTGGGGGGAGCAGCCCAATGCTGCACAACGGGGCATCTATACACGTAGACAAACTAACGATGAAGCGCCACTCTTAAAAGGGGAACAGCACTCTTTTTGGAGATTTGCCTATTGTTCACAATCATAATGAGACAAGACGACGGGTGTATTTAAAAAAAAAAAAAGTATTCTAACTCGCAAATAAATGTAATAAAAAGTCCGCTTACCATCAAATCAAATCAAATCAACTTTATTTATAAAGCACATTTAAAATTTACCACAGGGGTAGCCAAAGTGCTGTACAATGAGCAGGTTAAAAGATAAAACGAGTACCGAGCAAACACAACACAACACAAACAGAACACGATAAAAAATAAATAATTAAAATAGAATTAATAAAAACATAAAAACATAAAAACAGGATCACAGCAGGTGTATTATGGGGCGCCATTGCAGGATGGATATCACTCAGTGTTAAAAGCCATGGAATAAAAGTATGTTTTTAAGAGAGATTTAAAAACAGGAAGAGAGGAGGCTTGTCTAACACTCAGGGGTAGGTCGTTCCAGAGCTTGGGAGCAGCAACGGCGAAAGCTCTGTCACCTCTAAGCTTCAGCCTTGTGTCAGGGACCGTCAACAGCAGCTGATCGGCTGATCTTAAGGATCGGGTGGGGCAGTAAGGCTGAAGGAGGTCGGAGAGATAGGTTGGCGCGAGGTTGTTTAGACATTTAAAAACAAATAAAAGGAGTTTAAAATGGATTCGGTAACGCACAGGGAGCCAGTGAAGGGACGCTAAAATAGGGGTGATGTGCTCACGTCTGCGGGTCTGTGTTAACAGACGAGCAGCAGAGTTCTGCACGAGCTGCAGGCGGGCGAGGGAGGCCTGGCTAATGCCAACATACAGGGCATTACAATAATCAAGACGAGTCGAGATAAAAGCGTGGATTAATTTCTCAAGATCATGTCTTGATAGAAGCGGTTTCACTTTCGCTATTTGGCGTAATTGATAAAAGCTTTTTTGAACGACGCTGCTGATTTGTTTTTCGAATTTAAAATCTGAGTCAAACTTTACCCCCAGGTTTGTGACAGAGTCGCTGAGATACGGGGTCAGAGTGCCGAGGTCAACGTTGGGGGAGGGAGAGCGACTTGGACCGAACAACATAACTTCTGTTTTGTCTTCATTTAGGCTCAGGAAGTTAGCTGAAAGCCAGACTTTGATGTCGTGCAGGCAGTCAATAAGACTTTGAACCGTGTTATTTTGTGCCATGGGAAAATAAATCTGGCAATCATCGGCATAAAAATGAAATGCAATACTGTACTTCCTAAAAATAGAACCAAGGAGTAAGGTTGTTCGGTATACCGGTACTAATAAAGTACCGCGATACTAATTGATTGAAATCAATACTATACTGCCTTTGAAAGGTACCGGTACCGTTCTTTTATCTGAGTGCAGCTGTGTGGCGGCGACTACAGATCTGAGGCGCATGATGTTGAGTGTGTCAAAACGCACACACAGTGCATACAAGCAATAACATCTTGGAGAATAAGAATGGCAAAAAACGACAATTCTACTGGTTAATAAAGAGGATGGTGAAATGCAATATGGAGGTATTTGGGCTTCAAAACCAACGATAAAGGTGACGCTTTAAACAAGGAAGCGCCGCGCTTCAAGTGTTGCTTTTAAACACGCCTCGCCAAATGTGGCAATTAGTATTCACACCTTTGCTTCAAACTCAGGTAAACATTTAAATAATAAGCATTCAGATCTGCACAAGGAGTCATAAAAAGCGACAGGTAATAATGTACCGTATTTTCCGCACTATTAGCCGCACCTAAAAACCACAAATTTACTCAAAAGCTGACAGTGCGGCTTATAACCCGGTGCGCTTTATATATGGATTAATATTAAGATTCACTTTCATAAAGTTTCGGTCTCGCAACTACGGTAAACAGCCGCCATCTTTTTTCCCCGTAGAAGAGGAAGTGCTTCTTCTTCTACGCAAGCAACCGCCAAGGTAAGCACCCGCCCCCATAGAACAGGAAGCGCTTCTTCTTCTACTGTAAGCAACCACCCGCCCGCGTAGAAGAAGAAGAAGCGAGCGGATATTACGTTTCATTTCCTTTGTGTGTTTACATCTGTAAAGACCACAAAATGGCTCCTACTAAGCGACAGGTTTCCGGTTCATGAAAAGACGCAATCTCTCCATCCGCACACGGACTACTATTTCACAGCAACTGCCTAAAGACTTTCAAGAAAAGCTGGCTACTTTCCGTGCATATTGTAAAAACAAGATAGCTGAAAAAAAGATCTGGCCAGAGAACATTATCAACATGGACGAGGTTCCACTGACTTTTGATATTCCTGTGAACCGCACTGTGGATACAACGGGAGCACGTACGGTGAATATTCGCACCACAGGGAATGAGAAGTCATCCTTCACTGTGGTTCGAGCTTGCCATGCTAATGGCCAGAAACTTCCACCCATGGTGATATTCAAAAGGAAGACCTTGCCAAAAGAGACCTTTCCAGCCGGCGTCATCATAAAAGCTAACTCGAAGGGATGGATGGATGAAGAAAAGATGAGCGAGTGGTTAAGGTAAGTTTACGCGAAGAGGCCGGGTGGCTTTTTTCACGCAGCTCCGTCCATGTTGATATACGACTCCATGCGCGCCCACATCACGCTGGTTTTTAATATATTATTAAAGTTTGACTGACCTATCTCACTGTTTTTTTGACATTCCTAAAGCGCAGTTAGATGCGGCTTATAACACGGGGCGGCTTATAGGTGGACAAAGTTTTGAAATATGCCGTTCATTGAAGGCGCGGCTTATAACCCAGGGCGGCTTATGGTGCGGAAAATACGGTAGTTGTTATATCTGTACTGCTGTTCGGCTCCGGTGCAGACGGTAGTAGAGGAGCACAGGGGAGACATTCCCTTCATTTCACTTTACCCCGGAATGGGTCTGCTAAGATCCACCTTCCGGTCAGAATTCGAGGCCGCCGATTAGTGACAATCGGGTTGCTTTATTATTAGTTTTGCAGCACACAACCGGACCCATTCATCACTTCACTGCGCAGTACGCATGCTCCTCTCTCTCTGTACTCGCCCACTCACTCACTGACGTCACAACATGTTGACATTCTCACAAATACACATACGCTACGCTTATAAGTTAACCAGCTCCCCTGTTGTGCACATATGTATACATAATATGTAGATACATAACATGTACACCGCCTTCCGCCCGATTGTAGCTGAGATAGGCTCCAGCGCCCCCCGCGACCCCGAAGGGAATAAGCGGTAGAAAATGGATGGATGGATGGATAACATGTAGCTACACAGCTGCTTGGATTGATGCCAAATATTAGCGGAGTTAAGACCGCCCATCTAACTCAACCAGCGCAAGTAAAATGACTGAATTTGGTAACAAATTGGTACAATTTGTCTTTTATCTTTAACAAAGGTGTGTTTTCCCTGCTACATGGCTTATCTGGGTACATTTATCCATAGTTTTGTTTTAAGTACTTACTAATAATTTTATTTTTCTTAAAGCACATACCAGGATTGGCAACCATCAATCATAAATCATGTAATATAGTGTAAATAAAGCTTTTTTATCATATTCGAAACTAATCCTTGATTATGGCAGACTATATGTAATATGGAAAATTGTAAATCGTTTTTTGAGTGCAGCAAGAAAAACACAATGTGTTTAATGCCCTTTAATTTATATTTTAACCTTCTAAAATTGTTCTTTGAGTGCAATAGGAAACATATGGTTATTGTATTGCAAGATTTTCTGTTAAAATACAGCCAAAATTGACATGTTTTCAAAGTTCCCTTTATTTGGAAAAGTATCGATATACGTTTTGGCACTGGTACCAAATGATTGGTATCTGGACAACCCTACAATGGAGTCAATGGGAGGTCCTCTATTCTGCCCATAAGTCTCTCTAAAAAAAACATCCAAAAAGCGCCAACAATACTCCATTTATATTTTGTGTTTTCAATATTAACCAAGTACCGTATTTTCCGCACTATAAGGCGCACCGGATTATTAGCCGCACCTTCAATGAATGGCATATTTCATAACTTTGTCCACCAATAAGCCGCCCCGGACTATAAGCCGCGCCTACGCTGCGCTAAAGGGAATGTCAAAAAAACAGTCAGATAGGTCAGTCAAACTTTAATAATATATTAAAAACCAGCGTTCTAACAACTCTGTCCCAAAATGTACGCAAATGTGCAATCACAAACATAGTAAAATTCAAAATAGTGCAGAGCAATAGCAACATAATGTTGCTCGAACGTTAATGTCACAACACACAAAATAAACATAACGCTCACTTTCTGAAGTTATTCTTCATTCATAAATCCCTCGAATTTTTCTCCTTCGGTGTCCGAATTGAAAAGTTGGGCGAATGTCGTCCGGCGCTGCCTCCCTGTCTTAGTGAAGGTGTGTTCGCCTTCGGTCATCCATTGTTCCCACGCAGTTAGCAGTCTAGCTTCGAATGCCCTGTTGACACCAATATCTAGCGGCTGGAGGTCTTTTGTCAATCCACCCGGAATGACGGCGAGTATTGAATTAAGCGCGTAAGCGTGTCTCTTAATGTGATGTTATGAGCTAGCAAATATAACAACTACACTACCCAGCATGCAACGATAGTGACGAGCATGCGCGGTAGCCCTGAGAAGCGTTGTTGTATGCTGGCAGTTAGAATGTGGTTATGAGCACGCTGTGAGTAAACGTTGAGAACTCAGTTAACACGCCTCGTCTGCATTATTTATAATTAGACAGACAACACACTTAATAGGAGCCATTTTGGGGTCTTTACATAAACACACAAATAGAAATGAAACGTCACATATCCCAGCATGCACCGCGCGCTTCTTCGTCATCCACTGTTCCCACGCAGTTAGCAGTCTAGCTTCGAATGCCCTGTTGACACCAATATCTAGCGGCTGGAGGTCTTTTGTCAATCCACCCGGAATGACGGCGAGTATTGAATTAAGCGCGTAAGCGTGTCTCTTAATGTGATGTTATGAGCTAGCAAATATAACAACTACACTACCCAGCATGCAACGATAGTGACGCGCATGCGCGGTAGCCCTGAGAAGCGTTGTATGCTGGGAGTTAGAATGTGGTTATGAGCACGCTGTGAGTAAACGTTGAGAACTCAGTTAACACGCCTCGTCTGCATTATTTATAATTAGACAGACAACACACTTAATAGGAGCCATTTTGGGGTCTTTACATAAACACACAAATGGAAATGAAACGTCACATATCCCAGCATGCACCGCGTGCTTCTTCTTCTTCCGGGGCGGGTGGTTGCTTACAGTAGAAGAAGAAGCGCTTCCTGTTCTATGGGGGCGGGTGCTTACCTTGGCGGTTGCTTGCGTAGAAGAAGAAGCGCTTCCTGTTCTACCGGGAAAAAAGATGGCGGCTGTTTACCGAAGTTGCGAGATCGAAACTTTATGAAAATGAATCGTAATATTAATCCATATATAAAGCGCACCGGGTTAAAAGCCGCACTGTCAGCTTTTGAGTAAATTTGTGGTTTTTAGGTGCGGCTAATAGTGCGGAAAATACGGTATTAGTGATATTGTTATTAGAAGCGCTAACACAAATTAACTATTTTTAGCTGTGCCGTGATCAGAGGGAGCTAACATCTTGTGCTGGTGTGATAACATCAGCGGCTGGTGAGCTGCTCTCGATCATAAATAATGCCTCTCACCTGGATAGTAGAAGTATATACCGGTAGACATAATCTGATGAGTTGGTGAACTTTGGCAACCAATATAAACCCAGAAATGGCGAGAAATACACAAAAGCATTATGCAAGCATTATGAGTGATTCTTCTTCTAAATGGGGATATATGAATATCCTAGCAGTTGGCATTCTAGTGGCAGCAGACATGGTACACTAAGTGATGTTTTATTATGTTTGTTGGCTCTCATGATGTCCGCAGTGAGTAGTAATCAGTGATGTTGTGGAAGGAAAAAGTGTGATGTGTTTTGACATTAAAGCGCTGCCAAATGCAAAAAAATATCAAAATACATAATTATGACATGTTATTATAAATGTGCCTGTGACTACATTACAATTTAGCTTCCAACAAATAACAGGAGTTAGAAACAGTCTGGTCACAGAAGGTGACCAGTATACCATTTGTTAACAACTGAATGGTATGCTTACGTGGGGGTTTCCGACTATTTTGGACTGGTAGTAGTCGATCCATAGCAATTGTTTCGCCACACAATACCTCAATGCTAACAAGGGGAAATTACACTTCAAGGACTGTCGTTGGCTTTGACAGCAGGATTTCTCATTTGCATCAGAACAGTTGTTTTTCTCACTACGATAGGGCAAAACCATCCTTGCCCAGGCACACCCTCCTGGTGCCGGACTATAAATATTTGGGATTTTGGCACCAGTCGCAAGAATAGATCTGACCAATCTAACTCTGTGAGCACAGACTGATGAAGCCTACTCGGATGAGAGGCGAAACGTCTTCTAAGACAAACCAAACAGTCCAGTTGCGATCGATTGAATGCCCTGAGATAACAGTAAGTAATGTGTACAATTTTTACAATATTTTGGTCATTTTAAGCATTGCCAGAACGAATTTGCTCTGCGCATTTACAAGTAAAAGCCAGTAAATTAGAATATTTTGAAAAACTTGATTTATTTCAGTAATTGCATTCAAAAGGTGTAACTTGTACATTATATTTATTCATTGCACACAGACTGATGCATTCAAATGTTTATTTCATTTAATTTTGATGATTTGAAGTGGCAACAAATGAAAATCCAAAATTCCGTGTGTCACAAAATTAGAATATTACTTAAGGCTAATACAAAAAAGGGATTTTTAGAAATGTTGGCCAACTGAAAAGTATGAAAATGAAAAATATGAGCATGTACAATACTCAATACTTGGTTGGAGCTCCTTTTGCCTCAATTACTGCGTTAATGCGGCTTGGCATGGAGTCGATGAGTTTCTGGCACTGCTCAGGTGTTATGAGAGCCCAGGTTGCTCTGATAGTGGCCTTCAACTCTTCTGCGTTTTTGGGTCTGGCATTCTGCATCTTCCTTTTCACAATACCCCACAGATTTTCTATGGGGCTAAGGTCAGGGGAGTTGGCGGGCCAATTTAGAACAGAAATACCATGGTCCGTAAACCAGGCACGGGTAGATTTTGCGCTGTGTGCAGGCGCCAAGTCCTGTTGGAACTTGAAATCTCCATCTCCATAGAGCAGGTCAGCAGCAGGAAGCATGAAGTGCTCTAAAACTTGCTGGTAGACGGCTGCGTTGACCCTGGATCTCAGGAAACAGAGTGGACCGACACCAGCAGATGACATGGCACCCCAAACCATCACTGATGGTGGAAACTTTACACTAGACTTCAGGCAACGTGGATCCTGTGCCTCTCCTGTCTTCCTCCAGACTCTGGGACCTCGATTTCCAAAGGAAATGCAAAATGTGCATGGTTGGGTGATGGTTTGGGGTGCCATGTCATCTGCTGGTGTCGGTCCACTCTGTTTCCTGAGATCCAGGGTCAACACAGCAGTCTACCAGCAAGTTTTAGAGCACTTCATGCTTCCTGCTGCTGACCTGCTCTATGGAGATGGAGATTTCAAGTTCCAACAGGACTTGGCGCCTGCACACAGCGCAAAATCTACCCGTGCCTGGTTTACGGACCATGGTATTTCTGTTCTAAATTGGCCCGCCAACTCCCCTGACCTTAGCCCCATAGAAAATCTGTGGGGTATTGTGAAAAGGAAGATGCAGAATGCCAGACCCAAAAACGCAGAAGAGTTGAAGGCCACTATCAGAGCAACCTGGGCTCTCATAACACCTGAGCAGTGCCAGAAACTCATCGACTCCATGCCACGCCGCATTAACGCAGTAATTGAGGCAAAAGGAGCTCCAACCAAGTATTGAGTATTGTACATGCTCATATTTTTCATTTTCATACTTTTCAGTTGGCCAACATTTCTAAAAATCCCTTTTTTGTATTAGCCTTACACAATATTCTAATTTTGTGACACACGGAATTTTGGATTTTCATTTGTTGCCACTTCAAATCATCAAAATTAAATGAAATAAACATTTGAATGCATCAGTCTGTGTGCAATGAATAAATATAATGTACAAGTTACACCTTTTGAATGCAATTACTGAAATAAATCAAGTTTTTCAAAATATTCAAATTTACTGGCTTTTACCTGTATTTCCATAGCAGCGCACTACCGACTTCCGGCAACAAATGCGTATTTCTACATCCGGAAACAAACGTGTGTGTTCTAATCATGGCAAACTTGGTAACAGACAACAAAGACGACTGTTTGGACAAAAAATAATACGCTACCTTATCTTTAAGAAGCTGAATATACGGAGGCTGAACTACTGCTTATAGAAGCAAGCACGAAGAAGAGGGTGAAACGTTGGAGCAGACGGAAGCCGAGAGAGTGAGATCGACGTGACTTTGTCGCTGTAAATGTGGAACTTGGAGCCAAGCTATGCGGACGTGAATGGATTGCTTACCCAAAATTAACGTCCCCGGCCAGCTAGACTAAACGCAGAACTGTCCATCGAGTGAGTCACTTTAATATTGATCATGATACACGTAGCACATCATGCGTGTTAGTACAACTACAATACATACGCTGTCGAGCTAGCTATGTACAAACAAACCATGATATGTGGGCTAATACTTTAGAGCTCCTGTAATATGATTGTTCATGTTCTTCAGTTAGGACATATTGGTTTCCTATCGCATTGCATTGTGCATTACAAACTCAAACACGATTCGGGTGCTGACGTAGAAGCTAACCTTATCTCTCACTGTAGCTAGCTTATGGCTAATTCCGTAGCACGCTGATATGTTAGTACGCCAGAAAAATAGTTCCTCAGTGTTTGCTCTTACAATATTAATGTCGCTACAGCTTGGTTATTATACAGGTTACGGAATGTAAAGTAAGTATTGGTGGCGGTTTTTGAATGATTTTTTAAAGTTATTTAGAGGCTGCATTGCTAGCCACCTAGAACGAGCTGATTTTTTACATTTTAGAATGAAAAAAAACACAACTTTTGTGTTCTTGTCTCTCATAACTATAGTGAACGATAGGCAAAACTTCAAAAAAAAGTGCAGTTCCCCTTTAAGGGAATCAATTAAAAAATTGGCAAACGATTCCAAGGAATCGATATACAGGGATCTGAACAATAACTATTTTTCGATTCCCATTCCTACGGATGAAAGAACTGCAAAAGAGGAACTGATCTTTGAACGTAAGCCAAAACTTTGAAAGTAATCGACAGTTCCTTTCCTGTTCCCCTCCCACACTTCATTTGTTTTTATTGATTTGGGCAGGCACTTTTTAGCTTAACAACACAGTGGACCAGAACTTGATGAGTTGGTCGAGTTAACCGATATTGACTTTAACTACTTTCAGAGTATTACGCTACTTCAATTTGTCTCTTATAACACAAAACTAAGATGTTATGGTTTTGTTAAGACAGTTTAGCACATGACCTCCATTGTATTGGTTTTAATGTACTGGTATTTGCACGCAAATACAAAGATCAATCAATCAATCAATCAATCAATGTTTATTTATATAGCCCTAAATCACAGGTGTCTCAAAGGGCTGCACAAGCCACAACAACATCCTCGGTACAGAGCCCACATAAGATGTGATTATTCGTCACACTTACTACTAAACAAGTGCCCTCCTGTTTTTTTTAGCTACATGTTGCTTCCACAGAGAAGAAAGGCGGCAGTGGACACTCACCGGTGAGTATGATGTTGGGCACTCCTCCACTGCAGTTGGAGTACAGCATGTTTGAACTCATGTGCATGGGGTCATGCAAGTTACCGTGGCTACCACCCAGCCCTGTAAGGCCAGCCTGGGAGTAGTACAGAGAGGAAGAAGAAGGGTCGAAGCAAGATGTAGCTGCTGTAAAAGCCACTGCGTTTTCCAACAGACTGAAGTGGTCCAACTACCCGGCAGATTTTTTGGAAGCAGATGGCAAAAAACAGAAAACAGGAGAGAGATGAAGTGTTGATGATTGATAAGAAGTACAGTGCATATTAGTTGAGATTAGTTTCAACTTCAATACATTAGCATATTAGCTAGCACATAACTACACAGATACACAAATAACAGTAATGTGTATTGATGCAGAAATTATTTTTTTCCTTTTGTACCATAAAGGTAAGCATTATTATTGAAGGCATTTTAAGGCCAAATTGATGTTTTTACCATGATGCATTTTGGAATTGGATTGGATTGTATGTACACTACCGTTCAAAAGTTTGGGGTCACATTGAAATGTCGTTATTTTTGAAGGAAAAGCACTGTACTTTTCAATGAAGATAACTTTAAACTAGTCTTAACTTTAAAGAAATACACTCTATACATTGCTAATGTGGTAAATGACTATTCTAGCTGCCAATGTCTGGTTTTTGGTGCAATATCTACATAGATGTATAGAGGCCCATTTCCAGCAACTATCACTCCAGTGTTCTAATGGTACAATGTGTTTGCTCATTGGCTCAGAAGGCTAATTGATGATTAGAAAACCCTTGTGCAATCATGTTCACACATCTGAAAACAGTTTAGCTTGTTACAGAAGCTACAAAACTGACCTTCCTTTGAGCAGATTGAGTTTCTGGAGCATCACATTTGTGGGGTCAATTAAACGCTCAAAATGGCCAGAAAAAGAGAACTTTCATCTGAAACTCGACAGTCTATTCTTGTTCTTAGAAATGAAGGCTATTCCATGCGAGAAATTGCTAAGAAATTGAAGATTTCCTACAACGGTGTGTACTACTCCCTTCAGAGGACAGCACAAACAGGCTCTAACCAGAGTAGAAAAAGAAGTGGGAGGCCGCGTTGCACAACTGAGCAAGAAGATAAGTACATTAGAGTCTCTAGTTTGAGAAACAGACGCCTCACAGGTCCCCAACTGGCATCTTCATTAAATAGTACCCGCAAAACACCAGTGTCAACATCTACAGTGAAGAGGCGGCTGCGGGATTCTGGGCTTCATGGCAAAGTGGCAAAGAAAAAGCCATAATTGAGACTGGCCAATAAAAGAAAAAGATTAAGATGGGCAAAAGAACACAGACATTGGACAGAGGAAGGCTGGAAAAAAGTGTTGTGGACGGATGAATCCAAGTTTGAGGTGTTTGGATCCCAAAGAAGAACGTTTGTGAGACGCAGAACAACTGAAAAGATGCTGGAAGAATGCCTGACGCCATCTGTTAAGCATGGTGGAGGTCATGTGATGGTCTGGTGTTGCTTTGGTGCTGGTAAGGTGGGAGATTTGTACAGGGTAAAAGGGATTCTGAATAAGGAAGGCTATCACTCCATTTTGCAACGCCATGCCATACCCAGTGGACAGCGCTTGATTGGAGCCAATTTCATCCTACAACAGGACAATGACCCAAAACACACCTCCAAATTGTGCAAGAACTATTTAGAGAAGAAGCAGGCGGCTGGTATTCTATTGGTAATGGAGTGGCCAGCGCAGTCACCAGATCTGAACCCCATTGAGCTGTTGTGGGAGCAGCTTGACCGTATGGTACGCAAGAAGTGCTCATCCAAACAATCCAACTTGTGGGAGCTGCTTCTAGAAGCGGGGGGTGCAATTTCTCCAGATTACCTCAACAAATTAACAGCTAGAATGCCAAAGGTCTGCAATGCTATAATTGCTGCAAATGGAGGATTCTTTGACGAAAGCAAAGTTTGATGTAAAAAACATCTTATTTCAAATACAAATCATTACTTCTAACCTTGTCAATGTCTTGACTCTATACTCTATTCATTTCACAACGTATGGTAGTGAATAAGTGTGACTTTTCATGGAAAACACAAAATTGTTTGGGTGACCCCAAACTTTTGAACGGTAGTGTATGTTGTGAGTCCAAGTGTGTGTCGCAGACCTGGTATGGGAGGGTTTTGCTCTGGCGACTAGAGAACTGCTGCTCCATGAAGGAATCACTAAAGAGTGCTGCCATGTTGTGCTGCCAAAAAAAACAGCCAGACTGCTGTCAAAATTAGAAGGAAAAGGTCTTTCAATATTCTTTCATTCTATTACAAATGACACGTAATATGATGATATGTTAATTTAACCTCACGAGAACCAGCGTTCTCTGCAGTGACATTTGTTTTTGTTTTTTTTCATTCCCCCCACAAAAAAAAAATTGACACAAACAAAACTGAATAAAAACAAATGCCCACTGCAGATGACGCTGGTTCTCAGGAGGATATTTAATAACATCAGTTTAGCTAAATATTTATTGATAAACAGTTATGTATTAACTACAAGACTACACATGCACAGAATAACACCATTGCTGGTGAGAAATACAACAAATATAAGGGGTGTGTTTATATGTATTTTTTTTTTTTAAATACTTGAGGATGCAGAAAGTATCTAGGTACTTACTTGACTTGGGTTAAAGTCCAGAGGGGACACAGGTTGCTGTTGATGCAATGTGAGGGTCTGGTCCGCTCCATGCTGGGATTGCTGGTAGAGCGGATAAGGAGGGGGAGGTTCCCTTGGCATGTTGCTGGTATCTAAAGCAACTCTCTACAAAGAAAGCCAACAGTTGTCACTACTAGGTTAGGACTGACAGTAAATCACTGCATTTGATTTTAAATTTCATGGAACTGTTTTTTTTTTACCATGACAGGTATTTAAATAGTGAACGCCTTTAATCAATAAACAGTACTATTAATACGTTTGGGTGCCCCTTCTACTTTGGTAGCATTAGTAAATGAGTCCAAGTGTTTGACTAGGATTTTTTTAATATGGTATTTTAAAAGACATTTAGAAATACATATACCGTATTTTCGGGACTATAAACCGCTACTTTTTTCACAAGCTTTGAACCGTGTGGTTTATACACTAATCTATGGATTTTTCTTGGGTAACGGCTACATTTTGGAACAGATTAAGCAAATAAATCAAACAATGATCCACTTTAAAAAAAAAAAAGTTCAAACTCTAAGTGTTTACAAAGTACAAAGAAGAATAATCCTGATAGACATCTTGAACCATAATAAGAAAGGAGAACATCATATTCATCTCATAAAGGATGAATAAAGTCTTAACTGACTTTACTGTTTTGTTTGATCAGCCGTTTTACTGCCGTGTTACAGTCACTGCTTGGAAACAATTAAGGTATATAAATAAATACAGGCGGGGGAAATAATAGATTTTTAGATGCATCGCAATTCGGACATGGACGATTTTAAAAAAGATTAGTAAACGTCAATAATCAATCGGTTTATTTATTGTAAATACAGTATTGCAGATAGTTCTAAAATTTGGATGACTGCAGCGAGCCAACTCATCGAGAGATCGGACCAGTTCCTTTATTATAGGGCACTTATGTTCCAGTTTTGCACACATTTCTATTAATTTAACATATGTTGAGTTGAGTTGAGTGAGTTTATTTCGAACATGCAAGCATACAACATGATACATCACAATTTCCAGTTTCTCTTTTCAACATGTTCGAAAATGAGTAGGAAGAAGCAGAGCTTATTTAATCCTACCCCTTTTCTTTTACATAACAGTTGCTAAAACTTATGTTCACATCCTGTTCTCAATTTATTCACAATATACTCCATAAGTAATCACAATAAAAATAAAATAAATAATAAACGGTGAGATAAATATGATTATCAATAAATTCAGAATGTTTATCATGGTTCTTATTCTTTGTACTTTGTAAACAAGATTGAAGAGTTTCTTGAATTGGATCATATTAGTACATTGTTTGATTTATTTGCTTAATCCATTTCATAATTTAATTCCACATACCCGAAAGGGACAAGTGGTAGAAAATGGATGGAAGGACGGATATGATATATGAAAACATATTTTTCTCTTCAAAAATGTTGTGGGTGTGGCTTGTATAACGGTGCAGCTTATAGTCCAGAAAATACGGTTTTCAAGTGTCAAGTATTTTTTATTAACATGTTTTGTCCTACCTGTGTGATAGGAGACAGTGATGGGGACATAGTGGGAGACAACTGCTTAGTCAGACCCCGACGTTGCTCCGCACCAGGAGACAGGGTGAGGGGGCTGATAGGTGCAGGTCTTCGTCGAGGAGAGTTACCAGAAAGACGCAGAGATGAGTTGATGGAGGGATTGCTGAGAGAAGCAGGAAGCTGGCAGTTGTTAAGGGACGCTTGCATTGCAGGATTACTCAGAGAAGAGGAGAGGCCTGTATGGACAAACGCGTGCAAACCTTGATTAGCCAAATTTAAAAGAATAACATTTTTAATAGCAGCCAAAAATAAAATCTAACAAGTGCCATTATTCTTGTTTTTTTTAGAATTGCGGTGGTGATAAAATCATTTCACCATATGGATTAAAAAGAATAACTGAAGCACCCCTTATTGATAGCAATATGATAAGTGTATGTAAACTTCTGACACAAACCATATATACAATGCACTATCCATTTTGAAAACCTCCCAAACAAAACAAAAAATGCATGGTTTTGTGTTCTTATTCTTTTCTTTAAGCACACACATGATCATGTTCAAAACATCAGCACACCTGCACTTAAGCTAAGCAGTAAAGCACTTATTTTCTGCCTTTAACTGTCTGCAATAGTCACCTTATACCAGGTTTCTCTTATGCTAAGGTCAACAGCAACCTACTTTCATTATATTTGAGTCTTTGTATTTTATCATACTGTTCATGCTGACTAATTCTGATGTTGATTTTTATGTAGATTTTTTTGAACGGACTCTGTTGTATGTACCATCAACTTGTCAGGAACAACAGATGGAATTCATCTCTGGCAATTCGGTACATTTACATTTCTATGTTCAATAATGTGAATTGTCCCATGTAATAAATGAAATAATATTTATGTGGTTGGCACCCAATTGAAGTGTGGAATGGAGTAGTTACTGTGGCATCCTTCACAGTTTTCAACAAAAAGTTGATTGTGCCAAACTCAACTCAACCGAACTGTATTGCCATTCAGACAATTCGGGACAACGAAAGGCCTTGTGAAGCCAAAATAAAATGCGGAAGTTACAGCTCTATGCATTATGTATTGATTTTTGCAGCATGCTTTATAACTCCATGTCCTTAACATCAATTCAGTCATTTGGGAGCTTTATTCTGTGATTGGAGAGGCCTGCAAAAATGAGAAAATAGAGCCACACAGAGAAAAGAAAAAAAAGAGATGATTATAGGGAGGCAAAAAATGTGCTGCTCAGCCAAAAACCACAGAGTCACAAACTACTATGAAGACAGGCTGAGCCGGAGTAGCCGTGGAAGGCAGGCGAAGTTCAAAGTGAGAACGCTTTTGATGATTTCCATAACACGGTTAGCTGGCAGCGACAAACATCTCAAGCTCAAAAAATGCAAGTGGTGGTTTCAACGTGAAGTAAGGCTTTGATTTATTTCACAAAAAAACTGAAACGTGCTAGAAAAGGACACGCACTGTGACTGAATGAACAAGTCAGAAACATTAGTGGGCAGGGTGCCTTCAACTTCTATTGCAGTATCTATCTCGCCATTGTTTACAAGCTGGGAGTCACTTCCAAATATCACTAAACCACAACCACCACAGTGGCCTCTTTCTCCTTACAGGATGCACATTGGTCTGGTCATTCTTTGTCCTGCTGGGTGGGACTAGATGACGCTATCAAATCATTTGCATAACTGGTCATAAGCATGTCATTTTTATAGACCCTGTGGGGTAGACAAAAAGTGAGCAAAAAACATACCAGCAAAACAAGTATAGAAATTAGGGCTGTCAAAGTTGCAATTAATCGTACTTTAAAAAATATTGTGTATAAATGCAGATTAATCCAAATAATTTAAAATAGAAATCAGCACTGTCGTTTGAAAATGTCAATAAGCTTGTTTGTCTAAGCAATTGGTTGAAGAAAGAGTAAATGCAGACAAAAGTGCACTCTGAGTTATACTTATGAACGTGTTTAGTATGTTATTTACTAGTGTACATCAGCACCTTGTTAATTGCACTTTAGTACAAAATGTGCCCTTCATACTACACTGTTACTCAACATTTTAAACAATCAATGACCTGCATTCAAGTAAAACATTTGAAAAATGTTTGTGTTTAACATTCTGAAGATAAACTTGCATTTGTGCCATATTGGGGTCTTTTTTTTTTTTTTTAGTTTTGATCATTCAAATTATGCAGGCAAGTAATTAGCTGTGATTGCGATTTATTAAAATTCAAAAGTATCAATCTCATTCAAACCGTATTTGTGGTGGCCCGCCACAAATACATTTGTGAGTAGATGGACAATCCACCATTAAGCAATGACTACTAGCCCTAGAACAAAAATATTTTGTAAACTGTAAATGTGGCACAGATATAGCGCTTCAACTAACCCTGTGAGTTGCCAATGCCTAGGTGCATCATGGCAGCCGGCAGGTTTCCGGTGCTACTTCCCCCACTAATATTAGAGTATCCTCCATTGTCTTCAGGGTCCAGTGGTGTGGAGAGGGGGGAGGGAAAGTGCAGGTTGCTGAGATCGGGTAGAGAGCCTCCAGTGTTTAATGAGCCCTGGTAGTGGGAAAGACCAGAATTTTGCTCTGGAGAAGGGAAAACACTGGAAAAAATAAGAATCTGATTAGATTTCTGTTAATATTGTCTATAATTAAAAACAACATTTACAGAAATGTACAATTACTGCTGGCTTCCTCTTGGCTTTGCATGTTTAAAAGGAAGATAGAGCTAATTTGAAAGTAAATTATTATGTTTTGGTGATTCAAAGAGCTTGGGGATCACTCTAATGTAGAGGAGAAACATTAGCTCGTAAAATTCTCTTGTTGCATCAAATAATATGTCTTACCTGTGAGAAGAAAGTGAACACAAAGCAATTCAGTGCCGAAATCAAAATAACGAATGTACTTAAATATGTATATACAGGTAAAAGCCAGTAAATTAGAATATTTTGAAAAACTTGATTTATTTCAGTAATTGCATTCAAAAGGTGTAACTTGTACATTATATTTATTCATTGCACACAGACTGATGCATTCAAATGTTTATTTCATTTAATTTTGATGATTTGAAGTGGCAACAAATGAAAATCCAAAATTCCGTGTGTCACAAAATTAGAATATTACTTAAGGCTAATACAAAAAAGGGATTTTTAGAAATGTTGGCCAACTGAAAAGTATGAAAATGAAAAATATGAGCATGTACAATACTCAATACTTGGTTGGAGCTCCTTTTGCCTCAATTACTACGTTAATGCGGCGTGGCATGGAGTCGATGAGTTTCTGGCACTGCTCAGGTGTTATGAGAGCCCAGGTTGCTCTGATAGTGGCCTTCAACTCTTCTGCGTTTTTGGGTCTGGCATTCTGCATCTTCCTTTTCACAATACCCCACAGATTTTCTATGGGGCTAAGGTCAGGGGAGTTGGCGGGCCAATTTAGAACAGAAATACCATGGTCCGTAAACCAGGCACGGGTAGATTTTGCGCTGTGTGCAGGCGCCAAGTCCTGTTGGAACTTGAAATCTCCATCTCCATAGAGCAGGTCAGCAGCAGGAAGCATGAAGTGCTCTAAAACTTGCTGGTAGACGGCTGCGTTGACCCTGGATCTCAGGTAACAGAGTGGACCGACACCAGCAGATGACATGGCACCCCAAACCATCACCCAACCATGCAAATTTTGCATTTCCTTTGGAAATCGAGGTCCCAGAGTCTGGAGGAAGACAGGAGAGGCACAGGATCCACGTTGCCTGAAGTCTAGTGTAAAGTTTCCACCATCAGTGATGGTTTGGGGTGCCATGTCATCTGCTGGTGTCGGTCCACTCTGTTTCCTGAGATCCAGGGTCAACGCAGCCGTCTACCAGCAAGTTTTAGAGCACTTCATGCTTCCTGCTGCTGACCTGCTCTATGGAGATGGAGATTTCAAGTTCCAACAGGACTTGGCGCCTGCACACAGCGCAAAATCTACCCGTGCCTGGTTTACGGACCATGGTATTTCTGTTCTAAATTGGCCCGCCAACTCCCCTGACCTTAGCCCCATAGAAAATCTGTGGGGTATTGTGAAAAGGAAGATGCAGAATGCCAGACCCAAAAACGCAGAAGAGTTGAAGGCCACTATCAGAGCAACCTGGGCTCTCATAACACCTGAGCAGTGCCAGAAACTCATCGACTCCATGCCACGCCGCATAACGCAGTAATTGAGGCAAAAGGAGCTCCAACCAAGTATTGAGTATTGTACATGCTCATATTTTTCATTTTCATACTTTTCAGTTGGCCAACATTTCTAAAAATCCCTTTTTTGTATTAGCCTTAAGTAATATTCTAATTTTGTGACACACGGAATTTTGGATTTTCATTTGTTGCCACTTCAAATCATCAAAATTAAATGAAATAAACATTTGAATGCATCAGTCTGTGTGCAATGAATAAATATAATGTACAAGTTACACCTTTTGAATGCAATTACTGAAATAAATCAAGTTTTTCAAAATATTCTAATTTACTGGCTTTTACCTGTATGTCTCCCTATTATTGAGCATTAATGGCTGCAAGGAGCCTGATCTGGTCTGGGTAAAAGGTGGGTGGTCTTGAATCATTGTGTGCACATCAAAATCAAAGCACAATAGTAAATACGAATCTAAAATCTTTCTAAGACTCATTGCTATTATACTGTGGAGAAAATTATCTCAGCAAACAATTACATTCTGTTCTGTGTACATTTCAACCAGCTGGACAACTTTTTGAAATATGAGTTGTCATTGGAATTTAGAATGAACTCAGCAGCTCCCAAGCACTTGGTATTGTCTTTTGCTTAGAGGTGACAGAGCTTTCGCCGTTGCTGCTCCCAAGCTCTGGAACGACCTACCTCTGAGTGTTAGACAAGCCTCCTCTCTTCCTGTTTTTAAATCTCTCTTAAAAACATACTTTTATTCCATGGCTTTTAACACTGAGTGATATCCATCCTGCAATGGCGCCCCATAATACACCTGCTGTGATCCTGTTTTTATGTTTTTATTAATTCTATTTTAATTATTTATTTTTTATCGTGTTCTGTTTGTGTTGTGTTGTGTTTGCTCGGTACTCGTTTTATCTTTTAACCTGCTCATTGTACAGCACTTTGGCTACCCCTGTGGTAAATTTTAAATGTGCTCTATAAATAAAGTTGATTTGATTTGATTTGCAAACAATACTTAATAAGAATGTGAATCTCACAACACCTCTCAGTTCGATTACGAAACAGGTTAAAAAAAGCTCCTCTTGGGCGCTGACATGATGTATACGAGGGGGCAAATAAGCACTCAGATGGCCTAAAAAATGTCTTTTATGAAATCGATTTTTTAAAATTCAGAATCGTAATACATAAGAATCGCCATTTGGATATAAATACTTTTTTTCCAACATCCCTAATATCTAATACATTGTCTAGTTTCCAAAGACAGCATATGAACGATATGCAAACTGTCAAAAGACAAAAAACACACACACAAACACCAGAGGTGGGCTTTGTGCTGGCCGAAAAACTATCAGAAGCACTGACCTACATTCACGACGACAAATTCAAGTATTTGCTCAAAGAAAGTGTGTTAATTTACAGCATCTCCGACAGTCCATCATCTTCATTGCTTCTGGTTCAATAAATCAGAGTTGAGCTTCTATAATGTGTGTTTCCATGTCAATGCATTCATAATCAGGAGTGCTGGCCAATGTCACTTAAAACTACATTAGCAATAGAGCTGTTTCTTTCAATTTCAGTATCAGATAACGAGAGCATTTTCATTTTACCGCCCTCTGTTTTTTGTGGCTAACCATTAGTATTTACGGTAGCAAAGACTACTGTTCCTGGGGTCCAGTAGCAGAATGTGGTGGATCAGAGCTAAACTGTTTGCCAAATAGTCTGTAGAACTCTGGAAAGATGGATGGATTTTGTTTGTAAATAATAGTATGTATGGAGCCAAAACAATGCCAGTAAGATTTGGTACCAAAAAAAAATGACATTGTAGAAACAGTTGTAATGGCACAAAAACAAGTTTTAGCATCAAATAAATAAAACCATTGAAAAAAAATACAATACTTTTTTAATCATGATATATTTTTCAATGCCAAAATTAACATTTGTGTACACTTTTATTGTTTTTGTGTGTTTCAAGGGTTTTTATGTTCAACTTTTTTTCACATTACCTTATATTCTGTTTCTTTTATTTTTGGTTTCACTTCTTTTTTTACAGTTTTAAATTAATGGCAGTGTTTTGGCTTGGGGGGGGCGGGTGTTTGTGTGCGGTGCTTACTCAACAAGCTTACCCGGAAGCAGTTTAATTAGATTTGGGTTTGCAGGTAATAACACCGTAGAAGAAGACGGGAGCTCTAAATCAAGTTTTTCTTTGTGTTAACCTAGCCATACTTTCAAGATGTAGCGTAAGCGGTACAGAAATTGAATATGCATTTTTAAATTCTGTATGGAACAATACAGTTTACAGGGTGTTACAGTTCTACACAAAGAGAAAAGAGAAACTTTAACATGTAGGTAAGACTGTATTTATTCATTCAAAACATCTAACACCGGACGTGTAAAGCTTGGTGTGAAATGAGTAGAGTGTGTTCAAATACGTAACTTCAACTATCGTAATGTTGAGCAACTTCCGGCGGTTCTTCCTCTTGTTTCCCCGAGAGAGAGAAAAGCCTAATATCCAGCCCACAGGCTGGATATTAGGCTTAGACAACTTCATGCGCAAGCTTTTTTTTAGCATGTGGAAATAAAGCCTTACATCTTTTTCTTTCTATTTTTAGACCTAAGTAGTTTGACTCATGTCTTATTGTATTGTATTGTATTGTCAAGTATTATTTTGACTTGTATAAATTGATAAATAATGTGCTGAAACTGTAGTGATTAATTTCCTGCCTTAGTTGCAAATATTACAAAATAGGGGAATGTATTCAGCTCCTCAATCCCACCAACACGTCTTCCTATGAGGAAGCAGTGCCTGAGGAATCTGTGGTGGGCTCTCCTATTTCTGGGGCTGAGGTTGCTGAGGTAGTTAAAAAGCTCCTCGGTGGCAAGGCCCCGGGGGTGGATGAGATCCGCCCGGAGTTCCTTAAGGCTCTGGATGCTGTAGGGCTGTCTTGGTTGACAAGACTCTGCAGCATCGCGTGGACATCGGGGGCAGTACCTCTGGATTGGCAGACCGGGGTGGTGGTTCCTCTCTTTAAAAAGGGGAACCGGAGGGTGTGTTCTAACTATCGTGGGATCACACTCCTCAGCCTTCCCGGTAAGGTCTATTCAGGTGTACTGGAGAGGAGGCTACGCCGGATAGTCGAACCTCGGATTCAGGAGGAACAGTGTGGTTTTCGTCCTGGTCGTGGAACTGTGGACCAGCTCTATACTCTCGGCAGGGTCCTTGAGGGTGCATGGGAGTTTGCCCAACCAGTCTACATGTGCTTTGTGGACTTGGAGAAGGCATTCGACCGAGTCCCTCGGGAAGTCCTGTGGGGAGTGCTCAGAGAGTATGGGGTTTCGGACTGTCTGATTGTGGCGGTCCGCTCCCTGTATGATCAGTGTCAGAGCTTGGTTCGCATTGCCGGCAGTAAGTCGGACACGTTTCCGGTGAGGGTTGGACTCCGCCAAGGCTGCCCTTTGTCACCGATTCTGTTCATAACTTTTATGGACAGAATTTCTAGGCGCAGTCAAGGCGTTGAGGGGATCCGGTTTGGTGGCTGCAGGATTAGGTCTCTGCTTTTTGCAGATGATTTGGTCCTGATGGCTTCATCTGGCCAGGATCTTCAGCTCTCACTGGATCGGTTCGCAGCTGAGTGTGAAGCGACTGGGATGAGAATCAGCACCTCCAAGTCCGAGTCCATGGTTCTCGCCCGGAAAAGGGTGGAGTGCCATCTCCGGGTTGGGGAGGAGATCTTGCCCCAAGTGGAGGAGTTCAAGTACCTCGGAGTCTTGTTCACGAGTGAGGGAAGAGTGGATCGTGAGATCAACAGGCGGATCGGTGCGGCGTCTTCAGTAATGCGGACGCTGTATCGATCCGTTGTGGTGAAGAAGGAGCTGAGCCGGAAGGCAAAGCTCTCAATTTACCGGTCGATCTACGTTCCCATCCTCACCTATGGTCATGAGCTTTGGGTTATGACCGAAAGGACAAGATCACGGGTACAAGCGTCCGAAATGAGTTTCCTCCGCCGGGTGGCGGGGCTCTCCCTTA
Organism: Nerophis lumbriciformis; assembly: GCF_033978685.3. Classification (NCBI taxonomy): domain Eukaryota; kingdom Metazoa; phylum Chordata; class Actinopteri; order Syngnathiformes; family Syngnathidae; genus Nerophis; species Nerophis lumbriciformis. The sequence goes on from NC_084562.2 coordinate 33,351,659, forward strand.
GAGATAGGGTGAGAAGCTCTGTCATCCGGGGGGAGCTCAAAGTAAAGCCGCTGCTCCTCCGCATCGAGAGGAGCCAGATGAGGTGGTTCGGGCATCTGGTCAGGATGCCACCCGAGCGCCTCCCTAAGGAGGTGTTTAGGGCATGTCCGACCGGTAGGAGGCCACGAGGAAGACCCAGGACACGTTGGGAAGACTATGTCTCCCGGCTGGCCTGGGAACGCCTCGGGATCCCCCGGGAGGAGCTGGACGAAGGGCTGGGGAGAGGGAAGTCTGGGCTTCCCTGCTTAGGCTGCTGCCCCCGCGACCCGACCTCGGATAAGCGGAAGAAGATGGATGGATGGATTCAGCTATCTTAAATGATATTTCACGTAATATTTACATGTACACTGTGATGAGGTGGCGACTTGTCCTGGGTGTACCTCGCCTACCGCCCGAATACAGCTGAGATAGGCTCCAGCACCCCCCGCGACCCCGAACGGGACAAGCGGTAGAAAATGGATGGATTTACATGTACATTTGAAAGTACAACAGTTTACAACTGATTTTTTTCATCAACTGCTATATTGCAAAGGTAAGATATTATTTAAAATTAATTAGAAAAATAGGCTGGACTTTTAGAAAATACATTTCTATTAACAATTACATTAAAACATCTTTCAAAATAATATCTGAGTAGTGATTTTTGATGTTGCTGTATTTATTTCAACAAAACATACCAAGAAGACTTCTGCCTTTCTGAAACATCTGGATTTTCTCCAGTGTGTTTTTGAGGGGACATCCTGTATGTCCAACTACAGTAAATAGTAAATGTAAATCTACTGCATATATAAAACCAATTTTGAAAGTAACAAAGTTGACCAAAGTGCTTTACGAATTAGGTAAGAAGTCAAAAAGTAATAAATGTGGTTTAAAAATCAAAGATGTATCTCTTAGCAGGACATACATTTACTAAAAGCAACACACTAAAGCCTACTTAAGATAAATGTAAAAATAACTTTTACTTCATAATTTCATATTTTGAAGCTTTTTTCAAACTTGATTTAGAGCACCTCGGTCCTCCTGTCTTCTTCTATGGTATTTCAAGTAAAACTGGTTCCGGGTAAACATGTTATAAGCCATGCCAAAACACTGCCATTAGTTTGAAACCGTAAAAAAAAGAGGCGAAACCAAAAATAAAGAAACAAAACCGTAACAAAGAAGCGAATGTGGGGATGAAAAAAAAAGTTGAACATAAAAACCTTTGAAACAACAAAACAATAAAAGTGTACACAACTATGAATATTGGTATCGAAAGCAGGTCATGATTAAAAAAAATATCCACCAAAATTATAATTTTTTCAATGTTTGTATTTATTTGGCATGGCGCCGTTGGGAGAGTGGCCATGCCAGCAACCTGAGGGTTCCTGGTTCGATCCCCAGCTTCTACCAACCAAGTAACGTCCGTCGTATCCTTGAGCAAGACACTTCCCCCTTGCTCCTGATGGGTCGTGGTTAGTGCCTTGCTTGGCAGCTCCAGCCATCAGTGTGTGAATGTGTGTGTGAATGGGTGAATGTGGAAATGGTGTCAAAGCGCTTTTAGTACCTTGAAGGTAGAAAAGCGCTATACAAGTATAACCCATTTACCATTTGTTGCCAAAACTTGTTACGGTGCCAATACAACTTTTTCTATAATGTCATTTTTTTCCCGATACCAAATCTTACTAGCAGTGTTTTGGCTCCATAAGTACGATGCATTTTCAGTACATGATTGACAATTTTTTTGAAAAATATTGTTACATTTGGCCGAGCACCAAATTTTCAAGAACCATGCTTAAAGTTACTTGCAGAAATGTAACATGTGTATTGGCGATAAGGTATTTGAAAAAAACATGTTTATCAAAGTCTTTTACTTCATGATAATGATAGTCATTCCCAATATCTGAAATGCCTATCCCTTTGTGATGCCACAACTAGTTATAATGTGTTCTTGTATATCATTTATGGTTTGCATAATTGTGACGTGATAGTGGTGGTATTACAAGATGGGTTAGGTCAGCTAAGTCTCCACTAAAGGCCCTAGTACAAAATGCACTGCCTGCCACTGATAGAAATATCTTTCTGTTGAAGAAACAATGCATTGCATAGAAATCCTGCTTAGAATTTGGTACAAGTCTTTACTTCCAAGAATCTCTTCTTTCTTTAGCTGACTACATGGATTGTGTTTTCTCAAAAGACAATTATTCGGACATATTACATAACACTTACTTGATACCAGGCACTTCACAGGATTTAGGCCTTGATGCAAGAGATTGGGCCTGAAAAAGAACAATTTTTGAGTTGAGTTGAGTTTGAGTTTATTTCGAACATGCATGCATACAACATGACCAGAATTTCCAGTTTCTCTTTTCAACATGTTCGAAAAGGAGTAGGAAGATGCAGAGCTTATTTAATCCTACCCCTTTTCCTTTACATAGCAGTTGCTAAAACTTATGTTCACTTCCTGTTCTCAATTTATTCACAATATACTCCATAAGTAAAAACATAAAAAAATAAATGAATAATAATTTGTGAAGTAAGTTACATTTCATATGGTGAGATAATTATGATTATCAATAAATTCAGAATGTTTATCATGGTTCTTATTCTTTGTACTTTGTAAACAAGATTGAAGAGTTTCTTGAATTGGATCATATTAGTACATTGTTTGATTTATTTGCTTAATCCATTTCATAATTTAATTCTACATACCCGAAAGGGAAAAGTGGTAGAAAATGGATGGAAGGACAGATATACTAAAGGTGCTAAGTGTTGTACGTGCATAAAAATATTTTACATTTACATATTACATTTTTCTCTAAGATTGTATTTCTTCTCTTTTGTTGAGAATAATTGTTGTACATTATTGGGTAGCAGGTTATAGTTTGCTTTGTGTATAATCTAGATCAGAGGTGTCAAACTCAAATACAGAATGGGCCAAAATTTAAAACTGAACAAAGCCGCGGGTCAAGGTTGAACAAATTAACCTTTTAATAGGCACTCAAACAAGTTTTGCATTGAATATTGAACAAACAAGGCTTATATAACCTTATAGTGACATGCAAAATCGAGTTTCAAATAATAATAATAATAATTCAAAAATATCAATGGCATATCAAATCCAATTTAAATAAAAATTGAATGCCTCTTTTCTATTTGCAGCGTTCTGAGGTAAATATCGACATTAACTTTTTCCACAGGCTAATAAACTTGAAAATAAAATAATGAATAAACCAACCATTAAGGACTTTAAACTGCTCAGTTTGCAACACACTGATCTAATCTGATGTGCCCAAGCCAGATACATGACATATTTTCTTGGATGCTAGTTCATTAATGTCGGGGCTCGGGCTTTGAGCTGAAGCATCCCTCATTATCGAACAAAGGTGGTTATCAGTCATAATATCTCGTATTCCACAGTCTTGGGGCGTGCCTTACAGGCACTGCTTTTAACGTCCTCTACGAGCTGACGTCACGTCCGCGTTTCATCCTTTCTAACAACGTGCCCGCCCAGTCACAAGATATGAGCAGCTCCTGTACGCACACACACGTAAATGCAACGCATACTTCATCAACAGCGATACAGTTTACACTGAGAGTGACCCTATAAGCAACTTTAACATTGTTAGAAATATATGCCACACTGTGAATCCACACCAAACAAGAATGACAAACACATTTTGGGAGAACATCCGCACAGTAACACAACATAAACACAACAGAACAAATACCCAGAACCCCTTGCAGCACTAGGTGTTGTGCCGGATAATGCACCCCCGGCGTAGAATGCACCCCCTGACGGGAGTGTTATATCAACTAAAGCCCACACTTAAAGTTTCCACGTGCAAGATTGAATCTATTTAAAAAAATGTATTTAATACGAAGCCACAATTGCAAAAACAATAATGTTCGTGTTGGAGGAGTTGTGAATGAATGAAATATGAAATCCATGCTGCAGTCGCTGCTGGGCCACAACATTAGGTACACCTGCAGACTGCAGCACGGATTTCATATTTCATTCATTCACAACTCCTCCAACACGAACATTATTGTTTTTGCACTTTTGGCTTCTTATTAAATAACGTTTTTGAATACATTCAATCTTGCACGTGGAAACTTTAAGTGTGGGCTTTAGTTGATATAACACTCCCGTCAGGGGGTGCATTCTACGCCAGGGGTGCATTATCCGGCACAACACCTGGACGCTACAATATACACCCCCGCTACCTCCAAACCAAGCCGCCCCCCCTCCGTGCGTCGGTTGAAGTGGGCGGGGTTGGAGGGGCGGGGGTGTATATTGCAGCCCGGAAGAGTTAGGGCTGCATGGGATTCTGTGTATTTGTTTTGTTGTGTTTATGTTGTGTTACGGTGCGGATGATCTCCCGAAATGTGTTTGTCATTCTTGTTTGGTGTGTGTGGCGCATATTTTTAACAGTGTTAAAGTTATTTATACGAGCACCGTCAGTGTAACCTGTATCGCTGTTGGCCAAGTATGCTTTGCATTCGGGGGTGTGTGCGTGCTGAAGCCGCACATATTATGTGACTGGGCCAGCATTCGCTGGACTGGGTGAAAAGCGGACGTGACGATTTATGGGAGGGGCACTAAAATTTGAGAGTCTCCCGGGAGAGTTTGCAAGTATGAGAATTAGTGGTGAATGCGGTGTTACCGCAGCACCGCTGAATATAATTGGCGGGCCAGCTCTAGTGTTAATTTGATATCGCCTCAAGGGCCAAGTGAAATTACACGGCGGGCCAAATTTGGCACGCGGGCCAGAGTTTGACACCCATGATGTAAACAAACTACGGTGAGTTCAAGGACAACCAAAATTAGTAGGACAAAATGGCGCTCACCAAATACTCAAATCAGTGAAGCATGTTTAATACAAACAGTGTGCTTTATAACAATTAGGGAGGTTTGTGTCATGGTTGTCCTACAGAAACCATATTAAACCAAAAAATATATTTTTTTCCCCTTCATCTTTTTCTATTTTTCATACATTTTTGACAAAGTTCCAGAGAGCCACTAGGGCAGCGCAAAAGAGCTGCATGCGGCTCTAGAGCCGCAGGTTGCCGACCCCTAACCTAGGAAGCTACAGCTTTCTCATGACTCTGCTAAGCAATAGGAAATGGACGGATTTCTAAGTTACTATGATTTGGTGCATTTTAGCCAGCGGAATATTGAAAGGGCAGCACATTTATTGTGTGCTCTTGTTTTTACTATTGCTTATTTAGTATCTCCTCCGAGTTGATTGCTTCAAGCCTAACCAAGTGTTGAAAATGTAGTAAAGCGAGTGTTAAAAAACAAGAAAAAAGTTCAACAATAGTGGGAGGACAATGTCATTACAATGCTGCTGATGATACAACAGTGGTGCATCAAAAATACATAACACATTTATTATGCAGAAACAGCGATTATACACTACCGTTCAAAAGTTTGGGGTCACCCAAACAATTTTGTGTTTTCCATGAAAAGTCACACTTATTCACCACCATACGTTGCGAAATGAATAGAAAATAGAGTCAAGACATTGACAAGGTTAGAAATAATTATTTGTATTTGAAATAAGATTTTTTTTACATCAAACTTTGCTTTCGTCAAAGAATCCTCCATTTGCAGCAATTACAGCATTGCAGACCTTTGGCATTCTAGCTGTTAATTTGTTGAGGTAATCTGGATAAATTGCACCCCACGCTTCTAGAAGCAGCTCCCACAAGTTGGATTGGTTGGATGGGCACTTCTTGCGTACCATACGGTCAAGCTGCTCCCACAACAGCTCAATGGGGTTCAGATCTGGTGACTGCGCTGGCCACTCCTTTACCGATAGAATATCAGCTGCCTGCTTCTTCTCTAAATAGTTCTTGCACAATTTGGAGGTGTGTTTTGGGTCATTGTCCTGTTGTAGGATGAAATTGGCTCCAATCAAGCGCTGTCCACTGGGTATGGCATGGCGTTGCAAAATGGAGTGATAGCCTTCCTTATTCAGAATCCCTTTTACCCTGTACAAATCTCCCATCTTACCAGCACCAAAGCAACCCCAGACCATCACATGACCTCCACCATGCTTAACAGATGTTGTCAGGCATTCTTCCAGCATCTTTTCAGTTGTTCTGTGTCTCACAAACGTTCTTCTTTGTGATCCAAACACCTCAAACTTGGATTCATCCGTCCACAACACTTTTTTCCAGTCTTCCTCTGTCCAATGTCTGTGTTCTTTTGCCCATCTTAATCTTTTTCTTTTATTGGCCAGTCTCAGATATGGCTTTTTCTTTGCCACTCTGCCATGAAGCCCACAATCCCGCAGCCGCCTCTTCACTGTAGATGTTGACACTGGTGTTTTGCGGGTACTATTTCATGAAGATGCCAGTTGGGGACCTGTGAGGTGTCTGTTTCTCAAACTAGAGACTCTAATGTACTTATCTTCTTGCTCAGTTGTGCAACGTGGCCTCCCACTTCTTTTTCTACTCTGGTTAGAGCCTGTTTGTGCTGTCCTCTGAAGGGAGTAATACACACCGTTGTAGGAAATCTTCAATTTCTTAGCAATTTCTCGCATGGAATAGCCTTCATTTCTAAGAACAAGAATAGACTGTCGAGTTTCAGATGAAAGTTCTCTTTTTCTGGCCATTTTGAGCGTTTAATTGACCCCACAAATGTGATGCTCCAGAAACTCAATCTGCTCAAAGGAAGGTCAGTTTTGTAGCTTCTGTAAAGAGCTAAACTGTTTTCAGATGTGTGAACATGATTGCACAAGGGTTTTCTAATCATCAATTAGCCTTCTGAGCCAATGAGCAAACACATTGTACCATTAGAGCACTGGAGTGATAGTTGCTGGAAATGGGCCTCTATACACCTATGTAGATATTGCACCAAAAACCAGACATTTGCAGCTAGAATAGTCATTTACCACATTAGCAATGTATAGAGTGTATTTCTTTAAAGTTAAGACTAGTTTAAAGTTATCTTCATTGAAAAGTACAGTGCTTCTCCTTCAAAAATAAGGACATTTCAATGTGACCCCAAACTTTTGAACGGTAGTGTATATGTATGGTGGCCTGGTGACGTGTGATCAGGTAAGGCAGGTGATGTAAATTTTAGATGACAAAAATCAATTTAATTTGATTGTGCTTGGTTTCTCAAAGCCATCTGCATTCATACAGAGGTTAGCGAGCACAAGCTTAGCAAAAGCAGACACAGATCTCACCTTTTTGGCTTCCCACAGTTGCTTGGGGAGGGGCCTACTGACACCAAGGAGACTCTCGTCATTTGGTAGCGTTGGAAAAGAAAACACTGTAGAGATGGTGACATGCTTTATTTTACACCATTCTGCTGACACACTAACACAATATTCTCTGGAAAATGTGACTCACCATCTCCAGACCCATCCACCTGTGTCTCATTTATACTAGCTCCATGCCAGCCTGCACAAAAGAAAAACATATATAAAAATAAACAAAAATGGTTACTACTCCTTTTACTTTTCATAGCAATTTTGTACACATTTATTCACTTCCTGTGCTCAATTTGCAACATAGGTTAAATAAATAAATAAATAGCCAACTAAGTTATCATGAATAAATAGTTAAGTTGTGATTCACATAATGAGATGTTTCAGAATAGTCTTTATACTTTGTAAACACTTTGAGTTTAAACAGTTTCTTAAACTGGATCATTAACAACGTAGGCAATCAACTTTAAAAAAAGCCGCAACAACAAAGCATAGGAGTGTTAACAAGTAATAAGTAAGGCCAGCTGTTTGTATTACTGTACCCATACATCAAAGCATGGGAGCTTATAGACAGGTCTGTTTTACAATCTCCAGTAGTCACAATAAGTACTATAAAGTATGATCAACTGAAATGAGATAAGCATAGTACGGATGGTATCAAAAATGTCTCATGCAGTAGCTGTTACAATATCCAGAGTTAGGATTTACAGATACAAATGCATTTCCATTAAAACACAACAGGAAAGAAAATGAGCATTTATTGTAGTGCTCCAAGTGTGTGTGTCTGTGTAAAACTACACTGCACTGCTACACTCACCATTGCGCTGAGGGGGACCTCGGCCCATCTGCCTGTTCACGCTGAAGGGGTCCTGTGGGTTCATAGCACTTGTATGAAGAGCAGAGTCTGAGTTGGTTCTGTGTAGGAGGAAGAGGACAAATGTTCAAAATGTTGTAGCACCTTGGACAGAGGCAGATGTCATCCCAGGGCCATAAATTCAGTGAGTCATTATGCTTTCCTCGCATTATTCTACATTGTCATGCACCATTAAGTAAATCCTAGGAGATACAATTAGAAAAATATGGAGAAAACAACAGTGCTCTGCAGCACCTTTTCATAATCTAGCTAGTACAAAAATAGTGTAACACAACAAACAATTCTGTGAAAAATCCAACTATAAAAAACACGGTCTTTCTACCGTAATCCTGAAAATCGTTCTAAAAAGATAAGATCTTCAGGTAAAAACTCAAATACACATAACGTCATAGAGTTTTTACAATAATTTACTAATATCCATCCATCCATCCATCCATCTTCTTCCGCTTATCCGAGGTCGGGTCGCGGGGGCAGCAGCCTAAGCAGGGAAGCCCAGACTTCCCTCTCCCCAGCCACTTCGTCCAGCTCCTCCCGGGGGATCCCGAGGCGTTCCCAGGCCAGCCGGGAGACATAGTCTTCCCAACGTGTCCTGGGTCTTCCTCGTGGCCTCCTACCGGTCGGACATGCCCTAAACACCTCCTTAGGGAGGCGCTCGGGTGGCATCCTGACCAGATGCCCGAACCACCTCATCTGGCTCCTCTCGATGTGGAGGAGCAGCGGCTTTACTTTAAGCTCCCCCCGGATGACAGAGCTTCTCACCCTATCTCTAAGGGAGAGCCCCGCCACCCGGCGGAGGAAACTCATTTCGGCCGCTTGTACCCGTGATCTTGTCCTTTCGGTCATAACCCAAAGCTCATGACCATAGGTGAGCATGGGAACGTAGATCGACCGGTAAATTGAGAGCTTTGCCTTCCGGCTCAGCTCCTTCTTCACCACAACGGATCGATACAGCGTCCGCATTACTGAAGACGCCGCACCGATCCGCCTGTCGATCTCACGATCCACTCTTCCCTCACTCGTGAACAAGACTCCGAGGTACTTGAACTCCTCCACTTGGGGCAAGATCTCCTCCCCAACCCGGAGATGGCACTCCACCCTTTTCCGGGCGAGAACCATGGACTCGGACTTGGAGGTGCTGATTCTCATCCCAGTCGCTTCACACTCAGCTGCGAACCGATCCAGTGAGAGCTGAAGATCCTGGCCAGATGAAGCCATCAGGACCAAATCATCTGCAAAAAGCAGAGACCTAATCCTGCAGCCACCAAACCGGATCCCCTCAACGCCTTGACTGCGCCTAGAAATTCTGTCCATAAAAGTTATGAACAGAATCGGTGACAAAGGGCAGCCTTGGCGGAGTCCAACCCTCACCGGAAACGTGTCCGACTTACTGCCGGCAATGCGAACCAAGCTCTGACACTGATCATACAGGGAGCGGACCGCCACAATCAGACAGTCCGAAACCCCATACTCTCTGAGCACTCCCCACAGGACTTCCCGAGGGACACGGTCGAATGCCTTCTCCAAGTCCACAAAGCACATGTAGACTGGTTGGGCAAACTCCCATGCACCCTCAAGGACCCTGCCGAGAGTATAGAGCTGGTCCACAGTTCCACGACCAGGACGAAAACCACACTGTTCCTCCTGAATCCGAGGTTCGACTATCCGGCGTAATTTACTAATAATTATTTTGTAATGTCAATTAGGGAACAATATTTCACAAAGGTGAGTACAGTGTCCATAATGTTTTTTGGTGTAAATGTCCCTCCCTTCCCCTCCTTTCCGTCATCGCAAATTAGAGTCATCAACTAAAGTTAAAAGTGATGTTGATTATTCTTTTATCCATTTAATTCATTATTTGTTTTTATTTCACATGGTTTTCTTCATGTAAACTCAATTATTTTCGATAACATTTGTTTTGTGTTATTATATTTTGGTTCTCTGGAACAGATTAATTGGATTTACATTATTTCCTATGAGAAATAAAGCAGACCCCTTGGAATGGATTGCTAACAAAAAAACAATTTACCCCTGTACAACTTTCACAAATCATCCAGGGTAATAATTGTATGGACAACACACAGCACATAAAAGGATGTGAACAGAATGAGAGGAGCGAAATGTGAATCATCAGCCTGGTTGCTTGGTAGTGGAAGAGCTTGACTCCTGAAGCTGGGTTAGTAAGAAAGAAACGATTGATTAATGTCTCAGATACCAACCTGCATGGATGAGCGGGGAAACATTTGGGAATAAGAATATTGAATAAATCACCAGAATAAATATTAGTTGAAACTTGGCTGCTAAAGAGGAAAAATAATTATTGTGATGTTACAAATAAGAGATCATAATACAGCAAATTGAAAGTTGGATACGTGACGTGGACTACATGAGCAAGGGATAAAACAGTTAACAGACACTAGGGTAAAGAGAGGAGAGGGGTCAAGGGTCACCTGTTGAGTTGTGATATCAATCTAAACCCTGGTCGTTTTTCCTCACTCCATGGAGGCTGATCCCTTCAAAAGAAACAAATGTAATACGGAGTTAAAAAAATAAGTATTTGAACTATATTGCGTATGCTCTCTGAGGCAAAAAGACCCTAAACAATGTCAGAAGTCTTTAAAAACAGTCGATAACTAAACAGTGACAAAACAGGGATTTTTTTTGGGGATCCCCTATTGATTTTGTGTGTTTACCCACTTACAATGACATTAAGTCCAAACCTTTTATGGTAGGTTTCTTTTACCACATAGTGACAGGATATCAACAGTGAAGTGAGGGGATTTATATTTATACAGCACTTTTTCTTTAGAGACTCAAAGCGCTTTACATAGTGTAACCCATTATCTATACATCTTTTAAGCTACATTTATACCAGTGTGGGTGGCACTGGGAGCAAGTGTCTTGCCCAAAAGACACAGTGACAGATGGCGGAAGCTGGAAGTGAACCTGGAACCCTAAAGTTGCTGGCATGACTGCTCTATCAATTGAGCCACACCGCCCCCCAAAATATATGTTGAATATCAACATCCCAGAAAATAAAATAGTTATGAATTAAATTATATTTAATATTGAGTATTGAAATTGGGTGAAGTTGATTCCAGACCAACCAGCAATAATTCTGACCTCCATAGACCACGAATAACACAAATTAGTTGTACACTTATATGAAAGTATTCCTAACTTCAAAAACAGTCTCCAGTGTTTCCATACTTAATTTTAATAACTATTTACCCAGTGGCCGTAAGGTACAACAATTGTATTCACACTTCCACTACCTACCTACAAAACTTACTGTAGAAGTACAAACAACTCAACATTACCACCTTACGACAACACTCATATTACATGTCATTTGTTGAAAACAAATTGGCTATCTATTTTTGCAATGTCGCAGTCTGCGCTTAAACTTTTTTAAAAACGTTTTCAGATTAAACCTTGCATGTATTTCAACCAGAAATGGAACGCTGCAGGGCACCAGCCTGAAAAACCTTCTCGCAGTCCAGCACATGGTGGTCGGGCCAAGCCTCAACAAGTCACACAGGACCATCACTGGGGATTGCTTTAAGACTGCAAGGGAAGCTCAGCTTCCCCTAAAATGTAAAACAAAATCTAAGTGGTCAAATATGTACTTATGTGTTTACATTTTAATGAATTAGTATACATTCAACTTTTGTTTAGACTTTGTTCTCATTAATTCTCGTAGCGTCACAGTGCATTAAACAGTGTTGAAGCGGAGCGTCCATTAACTTCAATGGGGGAGCATAAAGTGGGTTGTTCCACTACAGCCAAACTAGACAGTAATTACAGTAGATAAATACTCAACTTTGTCCCTCCCATCGGACGCTCAGTGTCTCTGGTAGCTTATGGAAAATGGGCTTGGCATCGGCTGGGCTGGGCTGGACGATGAGCTTCCGCATGATGATTGGGTGATCTATCTGAGGCTAAGTCTCTCTCTTATTGAAAGCAAAATGAGTGAATCAGCGATCTTTAATAGCATTTTTCAAGCTTTATTCAGTTGTTTTCAGTTGATATGGAGATTTTCACAATTCTCTGAGTGACATTTTCTTTGTAAAATCTAGCAACTTTATATATTTAATCTGGTATTGGAGACTGTACTCATGTTTAGAGAGTAGCTAAATATGAACTACTTGAAAGACCAGTAGCCACCACTTCCACACATGGTTCCCACCACCCACAAGTGCTAACAAGAGACATGCTTTGTAAAGTCTGGGTTGCTAAATAGTTTGAAATCTGTCAGTCAATGGCCCTTAGTGAAATAACAGTGGTACCTACTCAGTGGCCTAGTGGTTAGAGTGTCCGCCCTGAGATCGGTAGGTTGTGAGTTCAAACCCCGGCCGAGTCATACCAAAGACTATAAAAATGGGACCCATTACCTCCCTGCATGGCACTCAGCATCAAGGGTTGGAATTGGGGGTTAAATCACCAAAAATTATTCCCCGACGCGGCCACCGCTGCTGCCCACTGCTCCCCTCACCTCCCAGCGGGTGATCAAGGGTGATGGGTCAAATGCAGAGAATAATCTCGCCACACCTAGTGTGTGTGTGACAATCATTGGTACTTTAACTTGAACTTTTTTACCTCGGGAGACAAGTTAAATTGGTCCAGCGACACAACTTATACGGCTAAAAACATCCATCCATTTTCTACCGCTTGTAAAACATTTCTTACAAAATAGCAATAATCATTGAAATCAATTGAAATCAGTTTAATCTTTGCTTGGTCCACCAAACCAGTACTATTTTAACATGTAAATTGCCTTTTAAAAAAAACAAAACATTAAGATAAGAAATATTAAATTAAAAACAATACAATAGAATGTACTACAAACTACAGTAGATTTTTGAAGTAATATAATAATAATGTACAGCATTTAATTTTCGTCCTGGTCGTGGAACTGTGGACCAGCTCTATACTCTCGGCAAGGTCCTTGAAGGTGCATGGGAGTTTGCCCAACCAGTCTACATGTGCTTTGTGGACTTGGAGAAGGCATTCGACCGCGTCCCTCGGGGAGTCCTGTGGGGAGTGCTCAGAGAGTATGGGGTATCGGACTGTCTGATTGTGGCGGTCCGATCCCTGTATGATCAGTGTCAGAGCTTGGTCCGCATTGCCGGCAGTAAGTTGGACACGTTTCCAGTGAGGGTTGGACTCCGCCAAGGCTGCCCTTTGTCACCGATTCTGTTCATAACTTTTATGGACAGAATTTCTAGGCGCAGTCAAGGCGTTGAGGGGATCCAGTTTGGTGGCTGCAGGATTAGGTCTCTGCTTTTTGCAGATGATGTGGTCCTGATGGCTTCATCTGGCCAGGATCTTCAGCTCTCACTGGATCGGTTCGCAGCTGAGTGTGAAGCGACTGGGATGAGAATCAGCACCTCCAAGTCCGAGTCCATGGTTCTCGCCCGGAAAAGGGTGGAGTGCCATCTCCGGGTTGCGGAGGAGACCCTGCCCCAAGTGGAGGAGTTCAAGTACCTCGGAGTCTTGTTCACGAGTGAGGGAAGAGTGGATCGTGAGATCGACAGGCGGATCGGTGCGGCGTCTTCAGTAATGCGGACGCTGTATCGATACGTTGTGGTGAAGAAGGAGCTGAGCCGGAAGGCAAAGCTCTCAATTTACCGGTCGATCTACGTTCCCATCCTCACCTATGGTCATGAGCTTTGGGTTATGACCGAAAGGACAAGATCACGGGTACAAGCGGCCGAAATGAGTTTCCTCCGCCGAGTGGCGGGGCTCTCCCTTAGAGAGAAGCTCTGCCATCCGGGGGGAGCTCAAAGTAAAGCCGCTGCTCCTCCACATCGAGAGGAGCCAGATGAGGTGGTACGGGCATCTGGTCAGGATGCCACCTGAACGCCTCCCTTGGGAGGTGTTTAGGGCACGTCCGACCGGTAGGAGGCCACGGGGAAGACCCGGGACACGTTGGGAAGACTATGTCTCCCGTCTGGCCTGGGAACGCCTCAGGATCCCCCGGGAGGAGCTGGACGAAGTGGCTGGGGAGAGGGAAGTCTGGGCTTCCCTGCTTAGGCTGCTGCCCCCGTGACCCGACCTCGGATAAGCGGAAGAAGATGGATGGATGGATGGATGGATGGCATTTTACTTGGAGAGTGGACTTCTCCGTCAGATCCACCATCTCTATATTTTCATTGATAAATAAAATTCTGCTCGAGTATGGTGCACACTAGCAGTGATACGTTCCAACTGCTTCACCAAGTCGACTATACGCTTGGTCATGTTTTTTGATAATTGTTTTCTTTAATTCAATTAATTAATTCTTCTTCTCAGCACTGTCCTTCACCTTCACTTTCCTTTTTCCCATGGTTGGAAAAAAAAGTTATGTTGATCTCTAGCTATAAGGTATTGCTAGCGAGTAAAAATAGATGGCTTGGTCGGATCTAAAGGAGTTCATTGTGACAATCGCTACACCAACTAGCGGTGGGAGGCTCGTAACCCAAATTTTTACTTGTAACCTAAATTTAACACTTAGCTGAGAGATAGCGCATAATCTAAAAAAACTGATAAGCTGCGGCACTTGTATCCTGAGGTATCACTACTAGTCATGGTACTTAAGCAGTTAGAACTGACTCAGTGGTTTTCACTCTGACTGCTGTTGTTGGATGACATTTGTAAATCGAACATATTTAAAAAATATACTTGCCGGCACAGCTACATTGTAATACATTTTGGTAGTAAGGATGGCATTGTACTTGCACACAATCTCAAAGAGGTCACAGTAAGCTCACCAAGCACTTCAGTAAAAACCCAAAAGAATGGCCATAAATGAACTCCCAGAGGGAAGCAGACATTTTAAAATATCTCCTTTGAAGGACATTTTACAGTGCCATCTCCAGGGAGTTTGGTCAGATTCCACCCAAGAAACACTGCTGGTACATGAACAGAAGGCCAAAGGCTTGTAAAAAAGAAGGGTGAGTGGAGGGTTCATGGGATTTGGACCATGGTTTTGACCCTTAAGGAGACACATGTTTTCAACATAAACAACTCAACACTGATAACAAGTTTTATACAACTAATACAAATTATTACACCTGCTTAACGTCAACACAGAAGTTTGGCAGTGTTGTCAGTCTTTGTAGCTAAAAAGCATCACTACTTCATCAACAGTATTTGTCCTACCATTGTCATCATATTAGAGGCCACCACATTGCCTTAACAAACCCTTCGTTTAAATTTCTATATATCAGCGATCACAACAGAAGTCGTTCATGGATACCATAATGACAGAACATGTCAGTACTTTGTCATTTCATTAAACCAACTAAATATCCACACGTTATTTATCTTATTTCCATGACAGAATGTAATTTCTGTCTCAACATGGTCGCGTGTTTTCAAATCTCATCTGCGATCTGTGTCACGCACAACGGTAATTGCATTACTTAAAGGGGCTGTGTCCAACTTATTCACAGTTATATTTTCTAAGCAACAAATATAACAAAAACACAATTGGCGAGTTTGTTACCATTACAAGGTCTCTGCAGGTTTCAACATGTCAAATTTAATAATAATAAGCCTGCTGCTGGCCCTTGTGGGCGGTGCGGTGGGCCGGGCTCTGGGGTTCCAGTCGCTGGCCGGCTTGGCTGCGTGGGGGCGGTGGTCCCTGGTTCCCTGGGCACCACGCCTACTGTTTGTGGGTTGGGCTCTCGGGGGGGCTGGGGCCGTGCTCTGGCTCCCACGCACTCTGGGAGTCGAATATATTGTACATACAAATTCACATATGCTCACATACATACATACAGTATATAGGTACCTACGCTCCCACATACATACACAAATACAGCACATATTTTACATACTTAAAGTTCGTACACCCACACGCACATTCAATATACAAACATACACATACTGTACATATACACTCACTGTACAAACACATATACACATTCTGTACATATACACATTCTGTACATATACAAGTACATATGCATACTTACACTCATGCACATAATCACGTTTCATCAAACATATATTAACGTTGTTGCCCTAGGGTAAACTGGGTATAACACCTGGCACACGGACAAAGCTTAACCTATTGTTACTATAACAATCTACAAGGTTAATGTAGGTTGGTTCTCGTTCTCCCACTCCATTTTTCTGCATTCTTTCGTATCTCAAGTTATCATTACGTATATGTATTGTTGCATTTGAACAACTGTATTGTTGATAATAAAGGCAAAGTATTGGTATTGTTCATTATCAATAGCGCTATTTCTATTGGTATTTGAATTGCTCCATTTGTAGTGTAATAATGCTCATTGTCATTTCTGTATTATTTTTTATTTTCGCTAACTGCTTATTTGCTATTACTTTTACCATCATATTTGTACATGTCATATTTGCTGATGTTGCTCTATTGTTGCTGTTGTTGTTGTTTTTGTCTCTCTGTCTAATCCCCCTCTTGTCCCCACAATTTCCCCCTCTGTCTTCTTTTTTTCTCTTTCCATCCCCTCCTGCTCCGGCCCGGCTGCACTAAATGATAATATAAATACATTTAATAAAGTCAAATACAAATAAGGCAACAAGAGAAGTATCCTACACTTCTTTTTTGTAAAGTAAATCTGAACAGCCGACATGGGCATCTACATCAACTATATGATTTGCCTGAGAAGCTGGACAGGACAAGAAAAAAAAAAAAATAATAATAATAATAATAATAATATTGCATTAGATTTTATATCACGCTTTTAAGACTTTTTTAAGACTATCATGAAAATAATTTAAGATAATTTCACATCCGTAAAGATAAAACATACAACAACAAAGTAAAATCAGAGGTCCAGAAAAAATTTTAAGTATATGATTTCATTCACTGCTCTTTCACATTGGAAAACAAAATGGTTAAACTAACTAAATACACCAGGAGCTTCTCTAGTGTAAACTAATTGAAATAAATATTAGCAAACATCGTAACAGCCAATTTTCAGATTTGCCATAGAAGTGTTTTCTTGCAAAAGGTGCAATGTGCTCAATATCAAGAGTTTTCATGTAACATCAGCAATGGTAGAGAAAATCACACCATAATATTGTCTGTGAAAGGGACAGTTAGCATCTCATTTTTTTGGCTGTCAGAATTGAGCAAACCGATAAAAACATCTACAGTGTGTGCAGACAGACTGATTGTCTAAAAAGAAGGAAGGCCATTATGGCTTGCAAGCCTCAAACAGAATTTGGATGTGAATAATGTGAATAACATTCAAATGTGGTCAGCTCATTTTGAATCTGGTGTGTATGGATACATTTTTTCTTGTTTTTTAATGACTTTTTTGAAAACATATTGCTGATACACAAGAATTTGTTTTTATTCAGGCATGACAAGATGACATTCACAAATCTCCATTGCTTTCGTCACCCCACAATAAGATAAGTGTAAACACTAAACAGACAACCGATTTAAGTTAACTTGGAGAAAAGATTAGGCATGAGAAGCTGACCTGAAATTATTGCAACAAATAATAGAAATAATATAAGAGATTTATATATATATATACAGGTAAAAGCCAGTAAATTAGAATATTTTGAAAAACTTGATTTATTTCAGTACGGTAATTGCATTCAAAAGGTGTAACTTGTACATTATATTTATTCATTGCACACAGACTGATGCATTCAAATGTTTATTTCATTTAATTTTGATGATTTGAAGTGGCAACAAATGAAAATCCAAAATTCCGTGTGTCACAAAATTAGAATATTACTTAAGGCTAATACAAAAAAGGGATTTTTAGAAATGTTGGCCAACTGAAAAGTATGAAAATGAAAAATATGAGCATGTACAATACTCAATACTTGGTTGGAGCTCCACCAGCAGATGACATGGCACCCCAAACCATCACTGATGGTGGAAACTTTACACTAGACTTCAGGCAACGTGGATCCTGTGCCTCTCCTGTCTTCCTCCAGACTCTGGGACCTCGATTTCCAAAGGAAATGCAAAATTTGCATGGTTGGGTGATGGTTTGGGGTGCCATGTCATCTGCTGGTGTCGGTCCACTCTGTTTCCTGAGATCCAGGGTCAACGCAGCCGTCTACCAGCAAGTTTTAGAGCACTTCATGCTTCCTGCTGCTGACCTGCTCTATGGAGATGGAGATTTCAAGTTCCAACAGGACTTGGCGCCTGCACACAGCGCAAAATCTACCTGTGCCTGGTTTACGGACCATGGTATTTCTGTTCTAAATTGGCCCGCCAACTCCCCTGACCTTAGCCCCATAGAAAATCTGTGGGGTATTGTGAAAAGGAAGATGCAGAATGCCAGACCCAAAAACGCAGAAGAGTTGAAGGCCACTATCAGAGCAACCTGGGCTCTCATAACACCTGAGCAGTGCCAGAAACTCATCGACTCCATGCCACGCCGCATTAACGCAGTAATTGAGGCAAAAGGAGCTCAAACCAAGTATTGAGTATTGTACATGCTCATATTTTTCATTTTCATACTTTTCAGTTGGCCAACATTTCTAAAAATCCCTTTTTTGTATTAGCCTTAAGTAATATTCTAATTTTGTGACACACGGAATTTTGGATTTCCATTTGTTGCCACTTCAAATCATCAAAATTAAATGAAATAAACATTTGAATGCATCAGTCTGTGTGCAATGAATAATTATAATGTACAAGTTACACCTTTTGAATGCAATTACTGAAATAAATCAAGTTTTTCAAAATATTCTAATTTACTGGCTTTTACCTGTGTATATATATATATATATTTTTTTTTTTTTATAGTTTTACTGCTGAGTACACTACTGCCACAGAGAAATGAGCATGTGCTTACTGTTTGTAATAGTATGATTTCACTACTAAACATCTCATAGTGATCTCCTTCGGCAATTGGCGCCACTTAACCCACATAACACTCCTTTGGGGGGTGGTTACGTTTATCTTTGTAAAGTTGTGCAAGAGTTTGTGGCGTTTCAGCATCTTTTGACACAGACTTATCCCGGATTTTTGACTTTTACATAATCATTCCATTCACTTTCACCGCCATGTTTACAAACGCTTCCCTCCTGATGGCTGCACATCTGGGTACTAAACACTTTATACGTTTCCATCCACCGGGTTCAACCAAGCATTAAATTGATCATTCAGGAGACACAAATCGTTGAACCTTTACCTTAACCATCTTATGCACGTAATTTGGCTTTGCTGTGGGCTTTCGTTAAGTTGTATCCGCTGCTATGCTAACTAAGCTGTCAATACACAGCTGCGCGCGCACAGCAATAGCCAGTGGTGTTCGATAAATTCTGACCGGGCAGCACAGTTAGTTCTGCTGTGTAGTTACGTTATAGCGTCCTCAAAAATCGAAACATTTTAAAGCGAGACTGAAGTTGATGCATGTTTTAAATAAAAGTAACGTCAATTGATTTTTAAGACCTTTCAAAATCATATTTAAGATCTTTAATGAGATTTTAGGAGAATTTTAGACATTTTAAAGCCTTAACTTCAAATAAGCTCGAAGACCTCCATGAAGAATAAAAACAAAGGACCCAGATTTCCTTCGCCTGGACGTGGGTCACCGGGGCCCCCCTCTGGAGCCAGGCCCGGAGGTGGGGCACGATGGCGAGCGCCTGGTGGGTTAGGGTGCCCGGCCGGGCACAGCCCGAAGAGGCAACGTGGGTCCCCCCTCCAATGGGCTCACCACCCATAGCAGGGGCCATAGAGGTCGGGTGCAATGTGAGCTGGGCGGAAGCCGAAGGCAGGGCACTTGGCGATCCAGAAGCTAGCTCTTGGGACGTGGAACGTCAACTTGCTGGGGGGAAGGAGCCTGAACTAGTGCGCGAGGCGGAGAAGTTCCGGCTAGATATAGTCGGACTCACTTCGACGCACAGCAAGGGCTCTGGAACCAGTTCTCTCGAGAGGGGCTGGACTCTCTTCCACTCTGGCGTTGCCGGCAAAGAGAGGCGACGGGCTGGGGTGGCAATTCTTGTTGCCCCCCGGCTCAGAGCCTGCACGTTGGAGTTCAACCCAGTAGACGAGAGGGTAGCTTCCCTCCGCCTTCGGGTGGGGGGACGGGTCCTGACTGTGGTTTGCGCTTACGCGCCAAACAGCAGCTCAGAGTACCCACCCTTTTTGGATTCACTCGAGGGAGTACTTGAGAGTGCTTCCCCGGGTAATTCCCACGTTCTACTGTGGGCCTTCAACGCTCATGTTGGCAACGACAGTGAAACCTGGAGAGGCGTGATTGGGAAGAATGGCCGCCCGGATCTGAACCGGAGTGGTGTTTTGTTATTGGACTTTTGTGCCCCTCACAGATTGTCCATAACGAACACCATGTTCAAACATAAGGGTGTCCATATGTGCACTTGGCACCAGGACACCCTAGGCCGCAGTTCCATGATCGACTTTGTAGTTGTGTCATCGGATTTGCGGCCTCATGTTTTGGACACTCGGGTGAAGAGAGGGGTGGAGCTTTCTACCGATCACCACCTGGTGGTGAGTTGGCTGCGATGGTGGGGGAGGATGCCGGACAGACCTGGCAGGCCCAAACGCATTGTGAGGGTTTGCTGGGAACGTCTGGCTTCATCTGGCCAGGATCTTCAGCTCTCACTGGATCGGTTCGCAGCTGAGTGTGAAGCGAACTGGGATGAGAATCAGCACCTCCAAGTCCGAGTCCATGGTTCTCGCCCGGAAAAGGGTGGAGTGCCATCTCCGGGTTGCGGAGGAGACCCTGCCCCAAGTGGAGGAGTTCAAGTACCTCGGAGTCTTGTTCACGAGTGAGGGAAAAGTGGATCGTGAGATCGACAGGCGCATCGGTGCGGCATCTTCAGTAATGCGGACGCTGTATCGATCCGTTGTGGTGAAGACGGAGCTGAGCCGGAAGGCAAAGCTCTCAATTTACCTGTCGGTCTACGTTCCCATCCTCACCTATGGTCATGAGCTTTGGGTTATGACCGAAAGGACAAGATCACGGGTACAAGCGGCCGAAATGAGTTTCCTTCGCCGGGTGGCGGGGCTCTCCCTTAAGAGATAGGGTGAGAAGCTCTGCCATCCGGGGGGAGCTCAAAGTAAAGCCGCTGCTCCTCCATATTGAGAGGAACCAGATGAGGTGGTTCGGGCATCTGGTCAGGATGCCACCTGAACGCCTCCCTTGGGAGGTGTTTAGGGCACGTCCGACCGGTAGGAGGCCACGGGGAAGACCCAGGACATGTTGGGAAGACTATGTCTCCCGGCTGGCCTGGGAACGCCTCGGGATCCCCTGGGAAGAGCTGGACGAAGTGGCTGGGGAGAGGGAAGTCTGGGCTTCCCTGCTTAGGCTGCTGCCCCCGCGACCCGACCTCGGTTAAGCGGAAGAAGATGGATGAATGGATGGAATTCCAATAACTGGATTTAAGACTTTTTTTTTGAATTTTTAAAAACCCTGCAGATACCTTGCATTAGTGGTTGACAATTACGAAGCTTATGTCATAAAAAAAAAATTACCAGCCCGGATAAAATGATTGGTGTTTAAGGCAGTCATCCACCCTGTTTCGTCTACTCGTACGCGCACGGAGGGAGCGAGTGCACACATACAAAAGCAGCCCAAAAGAACAGGGCCGTAACTCGGATTTGACAAATACCGAGGTTAAACAGTGGTGGTCCAAGAGGAGTTTTGAAAGGCTGAAATCATGTGTATTCCAGCACCACATAAATGATATTGCCTTGAGCAACACAATGCATTTACAGAATAACAAAAGTTTTAATTGAGGTAGAACTATCACGTGCTATATTATCTAAAATCTTTGACATTCAGCATGATTTTGTAACAGTCCACTTTTTTATTATTATGCTAAGGTTTATAATAAGGGTAGGACCAACAACATGCACACAGATCATCACAATAAGCAATATATGTTGGTCTTTAAAAGTGAAGGAGTAAGATACACTCATTGCATAAGCTTTTTGCTCAATAAAGATTTTTGTGGCAAGTCAACAAACATTTTATAATGGTATCAAATATCTGATTAAATGTGTAGTGTTTTGTTGGTTGCACTTTTTCCTGAGGGAGTTTCTCTGAAAACATGGGTGATGTAATGCTCATGTGTTGAGCAACTGTTAGATTAGGATCACTGTCCAAAAACTGTATCAAGCTGCCCTTACATTAGAGCTTTTCAAAATATTTTGAATATAGTGCTGATATGTTGTGCTTTGTAGGCGTGGAACATACAAATCCACAATTGAGGGGGAGGGAGCAGTATTACATACTGTGACAACAATCTGCTGCAGGTCGGTGCAAGAAGCCACGTTTAATCTGCATTTATTTGAAAAGGCTAGTCCCAATCATATGGTATAATATTAGTAATGGTATAATCACAGTATAATAAATTCAAATGAAGAGAGAGAGAGCTACTATATCGGATTGATTTTCAGAACACTATAGAACATTTTTTTAAAAGCTATATACAGTCGTGGTCAAAAGTTTACATACACTTGTAAAGGACATAATGTCATGGGGAATGGCTAGAATTAAGGTTTTAGAATGGCCTTCCCAAAGTCCTGACTTAAACATGTGGACAATGCTGAAGAAACAAGTCCATGTCAGAAAACCAACACATTTAGCTGAACTGCACCAATTTTGTCAAGAGAAGTGGTCAACAATTCAACCAGAAGCTTGTGGATGGCAACCAAAAGCGCCTTATTGCAGTGAAACTTGCCAAGGGACATGTAACCAAATATTAACATTGCTGTATGTATACTTTTGACCCAGCAGATTTGGTCACATTTTCAGTAGAGCCATAATAAATTAATATAGGAACCAAACTTCATGAATGTTTTTTGTGACAAACAAGTATGTGCTCCAATCGCTCTATCACAAAAAAAAATAAGAGCTGTAGAAATGAATGGAAACTCAAGACAGTCATGACATTATGTTCTTTACAAGTGTGTGTAAACTTTTGAACACAACTGTATCCTTCTTTGTCAAGTTTGTTGTTTATTGTCAGAATCATATACAATCCCTTTACAAAGTCGACATTGTGTCATGTCGTATCTGATTTGAACTTGAGACAGAATTAAGATGTTTACACACAAAACACATAAAAACTGATGCTGGGACTGCTGATTTACTCTGCATGGTGGTTAGCATAGCTGCCAACATTTTGTGTTCGCACTGCTTATGATTTTATATATATATACACTACCGTTCAAAAGTTTGGGGTCACCCAAACAATTTTGTGTTTTCCATGAAAAGTCACACTTATTCATCACCATACGTTGTGAAATGAATAGAAAATAGAGTCAAGACATTGACAAGGTTAGAAATAATGATTTGTATTTGAAATAAGATTTTTTTTACATCAAACTTTGCCTTCGTCAAAGAATCCTCCATTTGCAGCAATTACAGCATTGCAGACCTTTGGCATTCTAGCTGTTAATTTGTTGAGGTAATCTGGAGAAATTGCACCCCACGCTTCTAGAAGCAGCTCCCACAAGTTGGATTGGTTAGATGGGCACTTCTTGCGTACCATACGGTCAAGCTGCTCCCACAACAGCTCAATGGGGTTCAGATCTGGTGACTGCGCTGGCCACTCCATTACCGATAGAATACCAGCTGCCTGCTTCTTCTCTAAATAGTTCTTGCACAATTTGGAGGTGTGTTTTGGGTCATTGTCCTGTTGTAGGATGAAATTGGCTCCAATCAAGCACTGTCCACTGGGTATGGCATGGTGTTGCAAAATGGAGTGATTGCCTTCCTTATTCAGAATCCCTTTTACCCTGTACAAATCTCCCACCTTACCAGCACCAAAGCAACACCAGACCATCACATGACCTCCACCATGCTTAACAGATGGCATCAGGCATTATTCCAGCATCTTTTCAGTTGTTCTGCTTCTCACAAACGTTCTTCTTTGTGATACAAACACCTCAAACTTGGATTCATCCGTCCACAACACTTTTTTCCAGTCTTCCTCTGTCCAATGTCTCTGTTCTTTTGCCCATCTTAATCTTTTTCTTTTATTGGCCAGTCTCAGATATGGCTTTTTCTTTGCCACTCTGCCATGAAGCCCAGAATCCCGCAGCCGCCTCTTCACTGTAGATGTTGACACTGGTGTTTTGCGGGTACTATTTAATGAAGATGCCAGTTAGGGACCTGTGAGGTGTCTGTTTCTCAAACTAGAGACTGTAATGTACTTATCTTCTTGCTCAGTTGTGCAACGCGGCCTCCCACTTCTTTTTCTACTCTGGTTAGAGCCTGTTTGTGCTGTCCTCTGAAGGGAGTAGTACACACCGTTGTAGGAAATCTTCAATTTCTTAGCAATTTCTCGCATGGAATAGCCTTCATTTCTAAGAACAAGAATAGACTGTCGAGTTTCAGATGAAAGTTCTCTTTTTCTGGCCATTTTGAGCGTTTAATTGACCCCACAAATGTGATGCTCCAGAAACTCAATCTGCTCAAAGGAAGGTCAGTTTTGTAGCTTCTGTAAAGAGCTAAACTGTTTTCAGATGTGTGAACATGATTGCACAAGGGTTTTCTAATCATCAATTAGCCTTCTGAGCCAATGAGCAAACACATTGTACCATTAGAACACTGGAGTGATAGTTGCTGGAAATGGGCCTCTATACACCTATGTAGATATTGCACCAAAAACCAGACATTTGCAGCTAGAATAGTCATTTACCACATTAGCAATGTATAGAGTGTATTTCTTTAAAGTTAAGACTAGTTTAAAGTTATCTTCATTGAAAAGTACAGTGCTTTTCCTTCAAAAATAAGGACATTTCAATGTGACCCCAAACTTTTGAACGGTAGTGTATATATATGTTTGTAATTGCATTACAATGCTTAAAATTTAAGCTACAGACCATGATCATGACCACTCAGATTTCTGACAGAATCTTAATGTTTTTAATAATCAGAATAATATGCACTTATAATGCACACTTATTAATTTGATATAAAACTGACTGCATATGGAAGTTTTACAATTCATTTTATACATGTTTTCTAAATACAAAAGTCAATGTTGTAATAAAAAATACCTACACAAATCAGTTTACATTTTCAAAAAACATGATAAAATACAAACAATAACATCAAGATATACATAACGCTATTTAACTATTCAACAACTGTTATAGGGGTCATATTTTTTTAGAAAGCTGAAGACTAAGTGGCTTTATTTGTACCTTAATTTTTTTTTATTGTTTTTGCACATTATGTAAGGCTTCCATGTTTTTAGCAAATATTTTATGATAATCAAAGATCCTTTAAGTGTCAGGAACGCTCTGCTATTTGTGAGAACCAACTTGAAAAAAAAATACACTAGTTATGGATCTCTTCTATGACAAGTACCGGTGTGTAAAAATCTACTGTGAACCTCATGACATACGGTAAAAATAAAGATGTTTTATGGAGTGTGCTGCTGTGTTAGCAAGTACGTTTTTAACCACTATTCAACTAGTAGTTAAATAGTTATGCGTGGTGTACCTGGAAAAGCTCTGGATCTGCATTGTCTAGCTCCTAGCTTTCGTGGTGTCTTTGTGCTTGTCAAAGCTTATGTGCTTGCTAGGTTGCTAGCGAATGATGCTTACACTAGCCAGCTCTACTCTGTGCATGGTACACACTACGGCGAAATAGAGAGTCAACCATCTTTTTTTTCCGGGCTGTCTTCAATTCCGCTTTGATAGCAAGCTTACAGTAATATTACACATTCACACAATATTTATTATTTTTACAATTAGGTTGACAAAGTATTATAAAACCTCACAAAAACAACACAATCCAGCAGATTTTTAATTGAGTCTGGGTGTCAGTTGATAAATGTGATTTCCAGAAGTTGGCAACTATGTGTTAGGGGTAAACATTAAAATATGTCACTTGTCATTGACAAAGATATAGACGTGCACTAATACAGGTAAAAGCCAGTAAATTAGAATATATTGAAAAACTTGATTTATTTCAGTAATTGCATTCAAAAGGTGTAACTTGTACATTATATTTATTCATTGCACACAGACTGATGCATTCAAATGTTTATTTCATTTAATTTTGATGATTTGAAGTGGACCGACACCAGCAGATGACATGGCACCCCAAACCATCACCCAACCATGCAAATTTTGCATTTCCTTTGGAAATCGAGGTCCCAGAGTCTGGAGGAAGACAGGAGAGGCACAGGATCCACGTTGCCTGAAGTCTAGTGTAAAGTTTCCACCATTAGTGATGGTTTGGGGTGCCATGTCATCTGCTGGTGTCGGTCCACTCTGTTTCCTGAGATCCAGGGTCAACGCAGCCGTCTACCAGCAAGTTTTAGAGCACTTCATGCTTCCTGCTGCTGACCTGCTCTATGGAGATGGAGATTTCAAGTTCCAACAGGACTTGGCGCCTGCACACAGCGCAAAATCTACCCGTGCCTGGTTTACGGACCATGGTATTTCTGTTCTAAATTGGCCCGCCAACTCCCCTGACCTTAGCCCCATAGAAAATCTGTGGGGTATTGTGAAAAGGAAGATGCAGAATGCCAGACCCAAAAACGCAGAAGAGTTGAAGGCCACTATCAGAGCAACCTGGGCTCTCATAACACCTGAGCAGTGCCAGAAACTCATCGACTCCATACCACGCCGCATTAACGCAGTAATTGAGGCAAAAGGAGCTCCAACCAAGTATTGAGTATTGTACATGCTCATATTTTTCATTTTCATACTTTTCAGTTGGCCAACATTTCTAAAAATCCCTTTTTTGTATTAGCCTTAAGTAATATTCTAATTTTGTGACACACGGAATTTTGGATTTTCATTTGTTGCCACTTCAAATCATCAAAATTAAATGAAATAAACATTTGAATGCATCAGTCTGTGTGCAATGAATAAATATAATGTACAAGTTACACCTTTTGAATGCAATTACTGAAATAAATCAAGTTTTTCAAAATATTCTAATTTACTGGCTTTTACCTGTATGTCACATTCGTTGCTTCTTCGCAGAGCAAAGGGCTGTTGTTGCCTGTGTAAATGATAATATGCTTGACAAAGCTCCCGCCGCAAAGAGATACTTTATAGCAAAAACTCAAATTCTTCACCCACATAAAGTAGATCATTAAAAATACACTTTTGGAGCAAACAAACGCTCCAGTGTTGTTCTCAGGCTCTTAGCACTTTGAGTGAAAAATCGCTAATCAAAAACATAACAGAATAAACCTTAAGCCTTTGTCTACAACTAAGAGATCATGTGCTCCGAGTCACATGGTTCAAGTAGAAACACACCTAATCGGAGAACCTTGAAGTTTGATTGTTGTGGAGGACGTTTGTGAGCCAACCTGTTTTGCAGCATCAACAAAAACAAGAGGGTGTGGGCCTTATTCATGTCTCCAGTACAAGCTATTACATTGCGCTCAACAATGAGCCTGGTGAATGTCTGTGTTGGTAATTGGCGCCCAGCCAAGCAAGCATACAAAACTCAAAAAAGAAAGAAAGTCAGTGGGGAGGAACTTGGATCAGCTTTTTTAGTTAATTCACTCTCTTGCAAACACCAAGGCAAAGTTGCAGTACCTACACGGACTGTTCTACATTGGCCATGGCTAGAAAAAGACTACAACAGTATACCAGCAAGTCCATTTTCTTAAAGATTTTTTTTTCTGCTCATCTGAACATCCCAAAGAGTATTTGTTTCATGACAACAGAAAAATCCCAAAACAGCAAGAGAAGTGCTGCTGGGTATGACCTTTAATATCAAAAGGCTGACCAACGCCTTTGTGTGATAGAATCCCCCCACAACCCCACAAATGCAACACTCACCTTCTCCAGCTGTTGTCCGGAGGAGGGGAGAGGTATACTGTTCCATACGGAGAGCTCTCTATGTGGGTTTGGTCAAGGACAAATTTTGGCAGAATACACAAACACATCATCGTAACATAGCTGTAGACCAAAACATTTTATAATCTTACAAATACAAATGCACTAAATATTTATGTCCATTAAAATGAGTAGGACTGCAGAATATTCAACACTTATTTTTTTAAATCTTTCTGCTTTTAGTTTGTAATGCACTTTGGGGCAGTGGTGACTGTTTTAGAATTGTGCTATATAAATAAATAAACCTCGACTCCAAAACAGACGGACAAATGAATATGTTCGAAACACATTATATTTAGGATTTTGATTGACAACATCAAAAAACTGTTGCACCCTTACTAGTTACTGTGATTTCAAACATAATTTATCGGTTTTCATGAGGAAAATGGGCTGCATCGTTGGGACGCATAGAGAGTGGGTTTCCTGTGCACTTTCAGATTTGTAATGTGTCAGGAATGCAGGACTACTGTATTTTCCGCACTATAAGGCGCACCTAAAAACCACAAATTTTCTCAAAAGCTGACAGTGCGCCTTATAACCCGGTGCGCTTTATATATGGATTAATATTACAATTCATTTTCATAAAGTTTCGATCTCGCAACTTCGGTAAACAGCCGCCATCTTTTTTCCCGGTAGAACAGGAAGCGCTTCTTCTTCTACGCAAGCAACCGCCAAGGTAAGCACCCGCCCCCATAGAACAGGAAGCGCTTCTTCTTCTACTGTAAGCAACCACCCGCCCCCGGAAGAAAAAGAAGCGCGCGGATATTTCGTTTCATTTCCTTTGTGTGTTTACATCTGTAAAGACCAGACTACAAAATGGCTCCTACGGGAGCACGTACGGTGAATATTCGCACCACAGGGAATGAGAAGTCGTCCTTCACTGTGGTTCTAGCTTGCCATGCTAATGGCCAGAAACTTCCTCCCATGGTGATATTCAAAAGGAAGACCTTGCCAAAAGAGACCTTTCCAGCCGGCGTCATCATAAAAGCTAACTCGAAGGGATGGATGGATGAAGAAAAGATGAGCGAGTGGTTAAGGGAAGTTTACGCGAAGAGGCCGGGTGGCTTTTTTCACACAGCTCCGTCCATGTTGATATACGACTCCATGCGCGCCCACATCACAGATGGTGTCAAAAAACAAGTGAAGCACACAAATACAACACTCGCCGTCATTCCGGGTGGATTAACCAAAGAACTCCAACCGCTGGATATTGGTGTCAACAGGGCATTCAAATCACGGCTGCGAACGGCGTGGGAACAATGGATGACCGAAGGCGAACACACCTTCACTAAGACGGGCAGACAGCGCCGGACGACATACGCCAACATTTGCCAGTGGATCGTAAATGCCTGGGCAGATATTTCGGTCACAACTGTGGTCCGAGCTTTCCGGAAGGCAGGATTCACAGAACTACTGGACAACAACAGCGACACTGACTCCGATGACTTCGACGAGACGGAACCGGCCATTTTGGATCCCACGCTTGCGCAACTTTTCAATTCGGACACCGAAGACGAAGAATTCGAAGGATTTACGAATGAAGAATAACTTCAGAAAGTGAGTGCTATGTTTATTTTGTGTGTTGTGACATTAACGTTCGAGCAACATTATGTTGCTATTGCTCTACACCATTTTGAATTTTACTATGTTTGTGATTGCACATTTGCGTACATTTTGGGACAGAGTTGTTAGAACGCTGGTTTTCAATATATTATTAAAGTTTGACTGAACTATCTGACTGTTTTTTTGACATTCCCTTTAGCGCAGCGTAGGCGCGGCTTATAATCCGGGGCGGCTGCAGTACATTCTATTGTATTGTTTTTCATAGAACATGTTTTATATACACGTTTGTTTTATCTGCTTAAAAGGCATGTTGCATGTTAAAATTGTAGTGTTTTTTCGATGGGGTGGGGAGCACTGATTAAATACATTTCAATTAATTTAAATGGGGGACGTTGATTTAAGATACTAGTGTTTTGAGTAACTAGCTCGGTCATAGAACCAATTAAGCTCGTAAGTTGAGGTACTAGTGTATTTGAGAATAGTCAGTGTATAGAAGTGTAGATTTACCGTCACTCAGCACACAGCCGTTATTGTCTAAATAACTGGCAAAAAAAGTGAATAGCAAGACAATTGTGTCTTGCCTACAGTAAAACACTGTGGCGGCAGAGTCATGGTGAGGGGCTGCATGAGTGCTGTCGCCACTGGAAAACTGTGGTTCGTTGAGGGGCCCTTCAATTCCAACATGTACCGTAATGTCCATTCTAAAGCAGATCATGATTCTATCCCTTTTAAACCCACCCCCAACACGGCAACTGCGTGGTTGAGGAAGCTGAAAGTGATGCAATGAGGTATGTCGCTTCCAGACGTGAACCCGATTGAGCACTGGTGGGGCATCCTGAAGTAAAAGGTGAAGGAGCACAAGTTGTCTAACATTTAGCCAGCTGTGTGATGTCATTCGTAACCAAAACTATTAGGCAGTGCTAAATAACAATGGTACTCACAGAAAATATTGACACTTTGGCCACAATCTGGACACGTTTACTGTTCACTTTGTTTACCAGGTACTCAAGACAATTATTTTCAGGGGACAGTAACTCTATTCTGCTTTCCAAGCTTTACACTGACTACTCTCAGTTATGTCCTCATATAATTTCAATAGCATGATCCCTTGAGGAGACAATATATGTTTGCTAAAATATGAGGTCTGTACTCACTTTTGTGAGCTTCTGTATCCAATACCTACTGTGGACACAAAGACCAAAATATTTTGATCCAAAAAATAAACAGAAAGAACAATCTTTGCCGCTCCTTTACTTGGAAAAAATCAGAGACAATAATTTAGGCAATCTTGTTGTTTGACTTACAGTGCACCTGGAAAGTATTCGCAGCCTTTTAACTTTTTCCCCATTTTGTTTTATTACAGCCTTATTCCAAAATTTAATAAATTAAATGTCCTCAAAATTCTACACACAATACCCACTAATGACAATGTGAACATTGAAAAAAAATGTTTCGACAATTTTGCAAATTTAAGAAATATAAAAAACTTCAATGTACATCATATTAACAAAAGAATTCATATCATTTGCCATGAAGCTCAAAACTGAGCTAAGGAGCATCCTGTTTGAACTGATCATTCTTGAGTTCCTACAGCTTATTTGGAGTCCACCGGTGGTAAATTCAGTTGGTTGGACATGATTTGGAAAGGCACACATCTGTCTATATATAAGGTCCCACACTTGACAGTGTATGGCAGAGCACAAACCAAGCATTAAGTGGACCTCCCAAAAGGATTGCTTCGAGGCACACATCTGGAGAAGAGTATACAAAAATATCTGCTGCCTTGACGGTCCCAATGAGCACAGTGGCCTCCATCATCTGTAAATGGAGGACGTTTGGAACCACCAGGACTACTCCTAGAGCTTGCCGGCTGTCGAAACTTAACGATCAGGAGAGAAAGGTTCTAGTCAGGGAGGAGATCAAGAACCCGATGGTCACTCTGTCAAAGCTACAACATTCCTCTGTGGAGAGAGGAGAACCTTACAGAAGGACAACAATGAGAAACATTCTCTCGTCTTGATGACACAGAGATTGAACTATTTGGCGAGAATGCCAGGCATCATGTTTGGAAGAAACCAGGGACCGCTCATCACCAGGCCAACAGCATACCTACAGTGAAGCATGGTGGTGGTATCATCAAGCTGTGGGGATGTTTTTCAGCAGGAGGAAAGTTCAAGTTAAAGTACCAATGATTGTCACACACACACTAGGTGTGGTGAGATTATCCTCTGCATTTGATCCATCACCCTCACCCCCTGGAACGTGAGAGGAGCAGTGAGGAGCAGCGGTGGCCACGCCCGGGAATCCATTTTGGTGATTTAACCCCCAATTCCAACCCTTGATGCCGAGTGCCAAGCAGAGAGGTAATGGGTCCCATTTTTATAGTCTTTGGTATGACTCCGCCAGGGTTAGACCTCACGACCTACCGATCTCAGGGCGTACACTCTAACCACTAGAACACTGAGCAGGTCAGTGGCCTGGGAGAACTGGGAGACTAGTCAGGATAGGGGGAACAAATTAATGCAGCAATGCCAAGACATTCTAGATGAAAACTTGCCTCAAAGCGCTCTTGAAGTCAGACTGGAAGACGGTTCATCTTGTAGCAGGACAATGACCCTAAGCACACAGCCAAGCCATCAAAAAATAACTTCAGGACAATTCTGGAACTGTCCTTGAGTCAGAGCCCAGACTTTAATCCATCTCTGGAGAGATCTGAAAATGGCTGCGCACCGACGCTTCCCATCCAACCTGATGGAGCTTGAAAGATGCTGCAAAGAGAACTGGGCGAAACTACCCAAAGAAAGGTGTGCCAAGCTTGTGGCCATCCATCCATCCATTTTCTACCGCTTATTCCCTTTGGGGTCGCGGGGGGCGCTGGAGCCTATCTCAGCTACAATCGGGCGGAAGGCGGGGTACACCCTGGACAAGTCGCCACCACATCGCAGGGCCAACACAGATAGACAGACAACATTCACACTCACATCCACACACTAGGGCCAATTTAGTGTTGCCAATCAACTTATCCCCAGGTGCATGTCTTTGGAGGTGGGAGGAAGCCGGAGTACCCGGAGGGAACCCACGCAGTCACGGGGAGAACATGCAAACTCCACACAGAAAGAACCCGAGCCCGGGATTGAACCCAAGACTACTCAGGACCTTCGTATTGTGAGGCAGATGCACTAACCCCTCTGCCACCGTGAAGCTTGTGGCATCATATTCAAATACTTGAGGCTGTAAATTCTGCCAGAGGTGCATCAACAAAGTTTTAAGCAAAAGCTGTGAATACTTATGTACACATGATTTCTTAGTTTGTTTGTTTTTTTAAACATTTCAAAAAGCTCTAAAAAATAAATACAATTAAATGGGGTTAAAATTTGGTGTGTAAAATATGGTGTGTAAAATGTTGATGACAATAATGATTTTTTTCCATTTTGGAATAAGGCTGTAACATCAAATGTGGAGCAAGTGAAGCGCTGGCAATACTCTCCGGATGCACTGTACGTGTTATTATAGGGTCAACTCCCATCTCTTATGTACTTTGACAAGTTGTGAGGCCTGTCTGCTATCCTGTCTTTATAGCATAGAAATAAAAGGATGTAATACACAAACACAATGGTTCTTCCACATTTTTCAGTTGAAGACCCACTTCAAAAAGAGACACACTTTCACACAACTTCCTAAAACTGGAAGAAATTTACAAGTATCTGCATTTTGCCCCAGTGGACTATATAACCAGACTGGAAGTAGGGCATCAAAATGAAAACATTACAAAAGCAAAATTTTAGCTGACCAAAAGTTCAAGATTACTGTAAAAGTAAACATAAGTGTTAAGGAAGATTTGT
The DNA here is from genome assembly GCF_033978685.3 of Nerophis lumbriciformis. NCBI lineage: Eukaryota > Metazoa > Chordata > Actinopteri > Syngnathiformes > Syngnathidae > Nerophis > Nerophis lumbriciformis. The sequence continues at coordinate 33,384,962 of NC_084562.2, forward strand.
CGAACTATATAGGCAAGGCCTCTGCAATTAACCATTGCTGTAAAGGATGGACGCAGAAAGACTAATACAAATGTACATTTCCCAAAGGATCCTGGGGGTTAAAGGACAAAAGTGACAGACCACCGCAAACTTCCCCTAGAGTTAAAGGGGAACATTATCACCATTTCAGAATGGTTAAAACCATTAAAAATCAGTTCCCAGTGGCTTATTATATTTTTCGAAGTTTTTTTCAAAATTTTACCCATCACGCAATATCCCTAAAAAAAGCTTCAAAGTGCCTGATTTTAACCATCGTTATAAACACCCGTCCATTTTCCTGTGACGTCACATAGTGAAGCCAACACAAACAAACATGGCGGAAAGAACAGCAAGCTATAGCGACATTAGCTCGGATTCAGACTCGGATTTCAGCGGCTTAAGCGATTCAACAGATTACGAATGTATTGAAACGGATGGTTGTAGTGTGGAGGCAGGTAGCGAAAACGAAATTGAAGAAGAAACTGAAGCTATTGAGCCATATCGGTTTGAACCATATGCAAGCGAAACCGACGAAAACAACACGACAGCCAGCGACACGGGAGAAAGTGAAGACGAATTCGGCGATCGCCTTCTAACCAACGATTGGTATGTGTTTGTTTGGCATTAAAGGAAACTAACAACTATGAAATAGGTTTACAGCATATGAAATACATTTGGCAACAACATGCACTTTGAGAGTGCAGACAGCCCAATTTTCATCAATTAATATATTCTGTAGACATACCCTCATCCGCGCTCTTTTCCTGAAAGCTGATCTGTCCAGTTTTGGAGTTGATGTCAGCAGGCCAGGGAAGCTAGGGTCGATATTCTTCTCTTGATCATCTTCGGTGGCATAAGGGACGGTGTGAGCCAAGACATCCAGGGGGTTTAGCTCGCTCGTCTGCGGTAACAAACTGCCGCCATTGCTTGCCGTGCTACCGAGGTCCTTTGTCCCTGAATTGCTCACACACTCCGGCAGATTCAATGGGGGTCTGGCGGCAGATTTCTTTGACTTTATGGTTGGAAATGCATCTGCTTTGAGTGTCGCAGGATATCCACACATTCTTGCCATCTCTGTCGTAGCATAGCTTTCGTCGGTAAAGCGTGCGGAACAAACGTCCAATTTCTTGCCACTTTCGAATCTTTGGGCCACTGGTGCAACTTGAATCCGTTCCTGTTGGTGTTGTTACACCCTCCGACAACACACCGACGAGGCATGATGTCTCCAAGGTACGGACAACAGTCAAAAAAACGGAAAATAACAGAGCTGATTTGACTCGGTGTTTGAGAAAATGGCGGCTTGCTTCCCGATGTGACGTCACGTTGTGACGTCATCGCTCCGAGAGCGAATATTAGAAAGGCGTTTAATTCGCCAAAATTCACCCATTTAGAGTTCGGAAATCGGTTAAAAAAATATATGGTCTTTTTTCTGCAACATCAAGGTATATATTGACGCTTACATAGGTCTGGTGATAATGTTCCCCTTTAAGCATCTGGCTATGTGACGATGTACTGTTGAGAGACCCAGTCATCACAACCATCAAATAGATGCCCAATGCAAATAGTTGCACTTTATTCCAATGTAACATGTAGTTAGGGCTTCAATGAAAAATGTAACCTTGTTGTAAAGATATTCAGCAAGTTTTAATAACTTCCTGAAATCTGATTAGTGAAAATCACGTCTTGTTAGGAAACAAAGTGAGATCTGATCTGGTTAAGTACAAAAAAGTACCCTGTATTATTGTTCAGCTTCCCCTGTTTACATTCGAGCTCTCATCCTAAACATAACTCCAGTCAAAGGAGTAAAAATGATCACTTTGTGCTGTCATTTGGTTCCTCATAAGGTTTTTGGAAGCCGGAACGACTTTGATCAAAGCGGAAAGACAATCCTTTCACAGTGCAAACATCACATTTATTATACGTTTAACATTGTCTGTAAATATGAAGGAAACTACTATTGAACATTAAATATAAGTCAGGAATTAAAAGCTGTTATGAGGTAAAGTAATTTACACCTATCACATGAAACATTGGACAGGCCATTAAATCATTGCTCAAGAGGCAGTAAATAAACACTCACCCTCGTTCAAATGGGGGCGTACTGTTGGTTCAGTGTGCAATGTATGTTACATGCAAATGTAACATATTGGGTGTGAATCCATAAAGCAATCTCTAGAGATTTTCACTTGTCTGTTGGCGACCAGTTTGCAGAGAAATGGATGCCCAGTATTAGCTGAATGACAACCTTCACTATCAACAGAGCCATTTTGCTCTGAAAACATATATCTTATAAACTTTATAACAGTTGTAGTTTGAAAAAAATATTACTGGCAAAGGAATCTGTCCAAGCAGAAATAAACCCTCTACTTTCTTCTGACATTTTTCTTCTTACAGCATAGGTCGCACACTCAAGAACCAAACGTCTCTCTTAGACGTTTCACAGTACACACCCTCCCTTTTGCTTGCCTTGCTCGTGCTTATCTAATCACCATTCATATTCATGACCTCACAGACTATCGGAAATAGTACATTTCTACAAAAATTAACTTTTTCCACACACCAAACAAGGTGGCTTGAAAAATGTAGGCACTTTTCCTCTACAAACACAACTTTATAGTTGTGTAATAATACTTGAGCCTTCATATGTAATTACATCAACTGTTGATATATTAGATGCAATTCAAACTTCAAAAACAGCAACATTTTCATGATACTGATTTAAGATTAAGATTTCACACTATTTACGTAATGGTACAAACAAGTCCTTCTATCCATCCCAACAATGAAACAAGCTAAGTCCGCAGCTTCTTCAAGAGAAAAATCTCCCCACCCTTGAACAGAACTCTCTTATTCACATGTAACTTGACTGCAGATTCAGCATTCACAGAGAACCTTATACAGCCAATGTCATTCAAGCATAAATCTTGCTGACCATCTCTGCATTGCTTCAATTAACATGATGACTAATTCTGTTTAGAGGCTACGCCCGCCTACATTTATGTAGACTCTCTTAGGACTGCAGCATATACCTCCATTTGAGAAATATGCTTAGGTAAAGCCAATTTCCACATAGCATAACAGCATGTGATAAAGACAAAACATTAAAATATCAGACTGTTCAAGCCTTAGTATGGTAGGATATCTGCCGCCCATGCTTGTCAATGGGTCTGCGATGGGGAGCGTTGATGCGGTTGCGTTCTCTGTGCACTCTCTCAACCAGCCCATGGTGGCGAGTACCTCGAACGGAATCCAGTCCCGCTGGAAAGCCACCCTGCAAACAAACATTCAAATATAATACACATAACTATTTTTCTCACATCAATGTAGCAAGCATTGCCCTTATTAATGACATTTTAAATACACTGGCACCTTGGTTTTTGTAAGCCCTCCTTTTTGTGTTTTTTGGAGCTTGATAATATTTTTCGTACGCTGTCTAGGTCAGAGGTGGGCAAACTTTCTGACTCAGGTGCCACATTGGCTTGTGAAATTTGACAGACGGGCCGGGCGAACAAATGATGCATTTCAAAGCATATCATATCTGTTGGCATTAAGAGTAGGCTTCTCAAACATGGGCTATTTTAATCATAATACATCTACTTTCAACAATAAAGGGTTAACACTTACGTTCTCTTTTAGTGGTAGCGGTGTTGTTGATCACCCCTTTTTGAAAATGCATTGAAGTCTACTATCAGTTTTGTTGCCACACATCTCAAAACAGATCTTTGCTCAATTCCATCCATCCATCCATTTTCTACCGCTTGTCCCTTTAGGGGTCGCCGGGGGTGCTGGAGCATCTCAGCTGCATTTTGCTTTAATATTTGGCGGGCCGCATAAAGGGACCAACGGGCCTGATGTGGCCAGCGGGCCGTAGTTTGCCCACCCCTGGTCTAGGTCATGGGTGTCAAACAAATTTTAGCTCAAGGGCCACAAGGAGGAAAATCTATTCACAAGTGGGCCGGACTTGTACAAGCATGGCATGATAACGTAAAAATAAAGACCATTTCATATTGTTTTCTTTGTTTTACTTTGGCAAAAATGTACAAATCACAAATAATTCTCTTGACTTCAAGAGAATTAGACTTGAAAATTCAGAGGAAAAAAATGTATTTACTTTCAAAAACACAATGAAGAACACAATAAACTTATACTTTGTCTCAGTGTATCTACAAATCCATCAAACTAAGTCACAGCCTGTCTGGGATTGAAAAGATTAAATAATAAAGAGATAAAAACTCTTATAGGTCTTAATTACCTAATTTGTCATATCCACGTATTAATCCTGTGCTAGTTCAACAAACCCTACAAACGGCGGTAAAAACTATTCATGAGGTCTGAATTAAACTCGGTGTTTAATTTTCTCTATTTCAACAGAAACATTTTGGGGCAATTGGGTACAAAATAAGCAGAAGCAGAGGACTTAAAAAGGCAGGTTTTACATTTCATTTTAATCAAGGTAAAAGAACCGCAGCCACGCTTTACTGTGTACCTCTTGCTTGGCCTCGGTATAAACCATTTGCTTGACTAACAGAATTGCTATTGCGACATCCAGTGGACACATTTAAAACAGCAGTTTCTTTCATCAAAAAATAGCTAATCTTTATACTTAGCAGACTCATCTCGCAGGCCAGATAAACCTGTTGACATTGGTGGTCTAGGTAATTGTACATCCAAAAATGTTGACAAATTAGTCTCATTGTCATTCTGCAGGATGTATTTCCCAAACAAAGCAGGGTAGTATGTCCAGTTCGGATTTTTTTGTCAAATGCGATTTTTTTATGTAGTCGTTCACATTATAAAAAGTTTGATTTCTCATGTGAACGCACACTGACCCACGTGCAGAAATGACGTTAGGCCTGGGCCGATAATACATTTTGCTTGACAATATATTGACCCAAATTATTGCCGATAAACTAAATTATTGTCAACATTATTTTAAAACCAAATTAACCACTGATGTAATGATAATACATAATAATAATAATACAAGTATACCCTTTCAAATGCAATGAACTTGTATTTCTCGTAAATGTTAACATTGTAATTACAATGTACGAATGAAGTAGTCAAGCTCATTTTAAAAGTCGAAGACTAAATTAGAGCCACTGAATAGATGTACGCTTCATAATCCGAGTTGTCAACTAATTGTCAAGATAGTCGATGACTATGACCCCTATGAGCCGACCAAAAACATCCATTGTCTCACTCAAAAACATTTAACCTGTAGCAGATGGATTGCAAAGAAGACATTACTTTTTAACAATAGGAATGGAGAAAGTGAGTTTGAAGGACACTGCTGAAAAGAAGTGGATGATATCCGCTGAATTAAATAAATAAATATTTGAAAACCATGACTGACGTGAGCATGTAGACGACTTGGTGAAGCAGTGCGAGCATAGCACTTTACAATCTGCAAAAAGTGAGTAAATAACGCCAGCCAAGGGTGTTAAAATAATATCTAAGCCAGTGGTTCTTAACCTTGTTGGAGGTACCGAACCCTTCTTTAGTGAAAAATAAACTTTTTTTTTTTCAAATTCAAGACAAAGTTATATGTTTTTTTTACTGGTGCACAAAATGAATCGTGCATGAACATCACCTTGTTCAAAGAACAAAACCAACACAGAGCATGAACTCACAACAAATTACACACCTGCAAATCAGTGCGACTTCTGCGGTTGCCGTATACATAATACGCCGATAGGGAGAAGTTTTTATTTACACGATGAGTCGGATGTGTCTTGACCTCCGCCGAACCCAACTCAGGGAACCCCTGGGGTTCGATCGAACCCAGGTTAAGAACCACTGATCTAAGCATAGAGAAGCTGCAGGAAGGAGATACCGTCGAAAGCTGTTGTCTGAGGTAAATGCTGTACATTATTATTTCATTGTGTCTCAAAACAACTGTAGTTTTTAGAAGTACAGGTAAAAGCCAGTAAATTAGAATATTTGGAAAAACTTGATTTATTTCAGTAATTGCATTCAAAAGGTGTAACTTGTACATTATATTTATTCATTGCACACAGACTGATGCATTCAAATGTTTATTTCATTTAATTTTGATGATTTGAAGTGGCAACAAATGAAAATCCAAAATTCCGTGTGTCACAAAATTAGAATATTACTTAAGGCTAATAGAAAAAAGGGATTTTTAGAAATATTGGCCAACTGAAAAGTATGAAAATGAAAAATATGAGCATGTACAATACTCAATACTTGGTTGGAGCTCCTTTTGCCTCAATTACTGCGTTAATGCGGCGTGGCATGGAGTCGATGAGTTTCTGGCACTGCTCAGTTGTTATGAGAGCCCAGGTTGCTCTGATAGTGGCCTTCAACTCTTCTGCGTTTTTGGGTCTGGCATTCTGTATCTTCCTTTTCACAATACCCCACAGATCTTCTATGGGGCTAAGGTCAGGGGAGTTGGCGGGCCAATTTAGAACAGAAATACCATGGTCCGTAAACCAGGCACGGGTAGATTTTGCGCTGTGTGCAGGCGCCAAGTCCTGTTGGAACTTGAAATCTCCATCTCCATTGAGCAGGTCAGCAGCAGGAAGCATGAAGTGCTCTAAAACTTGCTGGTAGACGGCTGCGTTGACCCTGGATCTCAGGAAACAGAGTGGACCGACACCAGCAGATGACATGGCACCCCAAACCATTACCCAACCATGCAAATTTTGCATTTCCTTTGGAAATCGAGGTCCCAGAGTCTGGAGGAAGACAGGAGAGGCACAGGATCCACGTTGCCTGAAGTCTAGTGTAAAGTTTCCACCATCAGTGATGGTTTGGGGTGCCATGTCATCTGCTGGTGTCGGTCCACTCTGTTTCCTGAGATCCAGGGTCAACGCAGCCGTCTACCAGCAAGTTTTAGAGCACTTCATGCTTCCTGCTGCTGACCTGCTCTATGGAGATGGAGATTTCAAGTTCCAACAGGACTTGGCGCCTGCACACAGGGCAAAATCTACCCGTGCCTTGTTTACGGACCATGGTATTTCTGTTCTAAATTGGCCCGCCAACTCCCCTGACCTTAGCCCCATAGAAAATCTGTGGGGTATTGTGAAAAGGAAGATGCAGAATGCCAGACCCAAAAACGCAGAAGAGTTGAAGGCCACTATCAGAGCAACCTGGGCTCTCATAACACCTGAGCAGTGCCAGAAACTCATCGACTCCATGCCACGCCGCATTAACGCAGTAATTGAGGCAAAAGGAGCTCCAACCAAGTATTGAGTATTGTACATGCTCATATTTTTCGCTCATATTTTTCATTTTCATACTTTTCAGTTGGCCAACATTTCTAAAAATCCCTTTTTTGTATTAGCCTTAAGTAATATTCTAATTTTGTGACACACGGAATTTTGGATTTTCATTTGTTGCCACTTCAAATCATCAAAATTAAATGAAATAAACATTTGAATGCATCAGTCTGTGTGCAATGAATAAATATAATGTACAAGTTACACCTTTTGAATGCAATTACTGAAATAAATCAAGTTTTTCAAAATATTCTAATTTACTGGCTTTTACCTGTATATCCTATTTTATTGTTTTTGATACAATAGTGGTTACCCAGAAGTATGTGTTTCTTCTTAAAACGCATGTTGCATGCTAAAATTGTAGTGATTTTTGGGGAACCAGAACAGCATAATGTAATTTCCATCCAAACCTAAATGGATTATACTTGTATTGCGCTTTTCTACCTTCAAGGTACTCAAAGTGCTTTGACACTATTTCCACATTCACCTATTCATACACACATTCACACACCCATCAGGAGCAAAGGTGAAGTGTCTTGCTCAAGGACACAAGGGACGTGACTAGGATTGCAGAAACTGGGGATCGAACCAGGAACACTCAGGTTGCTGGCACGGACACTCTACCTACTGAGCCACACCGTCTTTCCACCATGTCTTGGGTCTTCCCTGTGGCCTCCTACCGGTCGGATGTGACCTAACACCTCCCCAGGGAGACATTCGGGGAGCATTCTGTCCAGATGTCCTAACCACCTCATCTGGCTCCTCTCGATGTGGAGGAGCAGCCGCTTTACTCTGAGCTCCTTCCACATGACAGAGCTTCTTACTATCTCTCTCTCGCCACCCAAAGGAGGAAACTCATTTTGACCGCTTGTACCCGTGATTTTGTCCTTTCGGTCATAACCCAAAGCTCATGACCATAGGTGAGGATGGGAACGTAGGTAGACCAGTAAATTGAGAGCCTTGTCTTTTGGCTCAGCTCCATCCCTACCACGACTGACAGATGAAGGGTCCGCATCACTGCAGGTGCGGCACAAATCCACTGTCTATCTCACGATCCACTCTTCTCTCACTCGTGAACAAGACCCAGAGGTACTTAAATCCTCCACTTGGGGCAGGATCCCCCACCCGAAGATGGCATTCCACCCGAGTACTAAACCGTCGCATTTGTGTGATATCGATGGAAGTGTTTTCATGCATATTTGTACGTGCTATCGTAATGTACTCAAGCTAGCGTTGTTAGCATTAGCCAATATACTAACACGTTTACAAGTGTGTGTTAGTATCATTAATTTACAACGGCATTCTTCTTGTATTGCTTCTGCTTCACAAATTCCTCAGTAAACCCTAACCCTAACCCTTTCCTGGGAAACTTATTAAGGAGCTTTTTGTATTATTAGGTCCATCAGTGCTAAATATTATAAACTTATCACTTTCCTCTGGCACTGTTCCCCTAGCATTCAAGAAAGCGGTTATTCATCCTCTGCTCAAAAGACCTAACCTTGATCCCGACCTCATGGTAAACTACCGAGCGGTGTCCCACCTTCCCTTTATTTCGAAAATCCTCGAAAAAATTGTCGCACAGCAGCTAAATGAACACTTAGTGTCTAACAATCTCTGTGAACCTTTTCAATCCGGTTTCAGGGCAAATCACTCTTCGGAGACAGCCCTCGCAAAAATGACTAATGATCTACTGCTAACGATGGATTCTGATGCGTCATCTATGTTGCTGCTTCTTGATCTTAGCGCTGCTTTCGATACCGTCGATCATAATATTTTATTAGAGCGTATCAAAACACGTATTGGTATGTCAGACTTAGCTTTGTCGTGGTTTAACTCTTATCTTACTGACAGGATGCAATGCGTCTCCCATAATAATGTGACCTCGGACTATGTTAAGGTAACGTGCGGAGTTCCTCAGGGTTCGGTTCTTGGCCCTGCACTCTTTAGTATTTACATGCTGCCGCTAGGCGACATCATACGCAAATACGGTGTTAGCTTTCATTGTTATGCTGATGACACCCAACTCTACATGCCCCTAAAGCTGACCAACACGCCGGATTGTAGTCAGCTGGAGGCGTGTCTTAATGAAATTAAACAATGGATGTCCGCTAACTTCTTGCAACTCAACGCCAAGAAAACGGAAATGCTGATTATCGGTCCTGCTAAACACCGACATTTATTTAATAATACCACCTTAACATTTGACAACCAAACAATTACACAAGGCGAATCAGTAAAGAATCTGGGTATTATCTTCCACCCAACTCTCTCCTTTGAATCACACATTAAGAGTGTTACTAAAACGGCCTTCTTTCATCTCCGTAATATCGCTAAAATTCGTTCTATTTTATCCACTAGCGACGCTGAGATCATTATTCATGCGTTCGTTACGTCTCGTCTCAACTACTGTAACGTATTATTTTCGGGTCTCCCTATGTCTAGCATAAAAAAATTACAGTTGGTACAAAATGCGGCTGCTAGACTTTTGACAAGAACAAGAAAGTTTGATCATATTACGCCTATACTGGCTCACCTGCACTGGCTTCCTGTGCACTTAAGATGTGACTTTAAGGTTTTACTACTTACGTATAAAATACTACACGGTCTAGCTCCGTCCTATCTTGTCGATTGCATTGTACCATATGTCCCGGCAAGAAATCTGCGTTCAAAGAACTCCGGCTTACCGTATTAGTGATTCCCAGAGCCCAAAAAAAGTCTGCGGGCTATAGAGCGTTTTCTATTGGGGCTCCAGTACTATGGAATGCCCTCCCGGTAACAATTAGAGATGCTACCTCAGTAGAAGCATTTAAGTCCCATCTTAAAACTCATTTGTATACTCTAGCCTTTAAATAGCCCCCCTGTTAGACCAGTTGATCTGCCGTTTCTTTTCTTTTCTCCTCTGCTCCCCTTTTCCTTGAGGGGGGGGGGCACAGGTCCGGTGGCCATGGATGAAGTGCTGGCTGTCCAGAGTCGGGACCCGGGGTGGACCGCTCGCCTGTGCATCGGCTGGGAACATCTCTGCGCTGCTGACCCGTCTCCGCTCGGGATGGTGTCCTGCTGGCCCCACTATGGACTGGACTCTTACTATTATGTTGGATCCACTATGGACTGGACTCTCACAATATTATGTCAGACCCACTCGACATCCATTGCTTTCGGTCTCCCCTAGAGGGGGGGGGTTACCCACATATGCGGTCCTCTCCAAGGTTTCTCATAGTCATTCACATCGACGTCCCACTGGGGTGAGTTTTTCCTTGCCCGTATGTGGGCTTTGTACCGAGGATGTCGTTGTGGCTTGTGCAGCCCTTTGAGACACTTGTGATTTAGGGCTATATAAATAAAGATAGATTGATTGATTGATTGATTGAAATTCACCATAACATCATCGTGGAGTTATTGAGTCTGTTTAGCTAATTTGGAGAACTTGCTCCCGCAGCTAGTGGGTCCATGACGATGATTTCTGTTGTGTTTGATCAGCCGTTCTACTGCTTTGTTACAGGCACCGTTTGGAAACAATTAAGGTATGTAAATAAACATTTACAGAATCTTTCTGTGCAAATATCTTATTTTGCAACATTTATATATGCGGCTTATAATCACGTGCGGATATATATGGAAAAATAATGTTTCCCCTAAAATTTAGTGGGTGCGGTTTATATACCGGTGCGCTGTGTAGTCCGTAAAATACGGTAAATAAACAGACAATACTATATATGTAAATAAACATTTCCAAAATCTTTCGTACCGGTATATATCTGCGGCTTATAGTCCGGTGCGGCTGATAAATGTAAACATATTTATTTCTTCTAAAATTTGGTGGGTGCGGCCTTAACCTGGAAATGACGTTACATGTGAACTTGGGAAATATCAATTGCATTGTTCTGTTGCATTAGTTACATTACAAGTTGAAAAGTAAATATCAATCATAGTAAAACTGGTATTGACAATCTTAAGGTCAAGATGAGCGGTAGAAAATGGATGGATGGAAGAAACAAAAATGTATTCATATCATTGCGCAATAAGCTTTTTTTTATAGCTTTTACAATGATGGAAAACTGGCTTTACATGAGTTATAACGGTGTGGACAGTTAGGGTAGTTGCAATATAGTATGTTAGGGTTCAGAGGCACACTTTGGTACAGTTCTACAAACAATGCACTGCTTTTGTCTGAAAACAACCCACCTGAAATTCAGTGTTGGTGTTGCTTATCTGATTGACATTGGGCAAAGACCCTCCATAGTACTGTGGTCGTGGCTGAGACAAACGAAGCTGCTGGATCTTCTGAAACTGCACCTGTCAGTTCACAAAAGAAAGAAAATAAATGAACCATTCTCACCTTAACCAGAATGGTGATGACACAGTATTTCTTATACATGAATAGCCTGCAGGACGGAAGAATTTGGTTGATTGTTGGTTAATTGCATCTTAAAGTAATTGAGGCACTCGGCTTCCATCACCAAGGGTGCTGTTTGTTCAGTCTCAAATAGTTTGTGGTCCAAAAGAAGGCAGTTGCTGCAATTTCAAGACCACAAGTTAAATTAAAATGTCACATTCTGGTCCACGAGCAGCATACTTTAACCTCATCAAATGGCACAAGATTGCTTGTTCTTTTGTGATAAGATAAAAAATATATATTTCAGCTGCCATCCAAAAATAAGAAAATCATAGGCTTCCTTCCAACCTATTAAAGGGTGAATATTCAAATCATAAAAAGACAGACAATATTTAACATTATCAATGGATTCACAGAGAAGGAAGACAAATAGGATATGCAATCGTGGTAGTCGGGGGTTATAATCAGATTGTAAGTAGTGCATCCAAATGTACATAAAAAGAAACGAGCAAGATTAAAAAAAGCCCGAAGTCTGCAGTTTATTGAAAGCTGCATTTTAAACTCATAGACTTTACATCAGCTGATTAAAAGCTTAAAAGGGAACTAACTGCACTTTTGGGGAATATTTGCCTATCATTCACAATCCATAAGAAAAGTACACATCATGTTTTTTCTTTTTTTTCATGCATTCTAACTTGTAAATAAACACTAGCAAAAATCAGCTAACAATGAAACTAATGGGATTGGCTACATTCCACCTTTAAAGCGTTCTAAAAAACCTCCAAAATCCTCCATCAACATTTTATATACATTCTGTAAGTATATATGTAATGTAGTAACATTCATAATAACATGCAATATTTACATATTTTGGTCATTTTAACACGGTAGGGCTGGGCGATATGGCCTTTTTTTAATATCTCGATATTTTTTAGGCCATATCGCGATACACGATATACATCTCGATATTTTGCCTTAGCCTTGAATGAACACTTGATGCATATAATCACAGCAGTATGATGATTCTATGTGTCTACATTTAAACATTCTTGTTCATACTGCATTAATATATGCTCATTTTAAACTGTCATGCAGAGAGGGAAATCACAACTAAGTCAATTGACCAAAACTGTATTTATTAAACAATTAAGCAGTGGCACAAACATTCATGTCATTTCAAAACAGAACGTGCAAGATTGTCAGAGACATTTTAAAACAAGCTATTAGTGCACTTTTGTGCATGATGTCCTCAAGATGACAAATCAAAACAACACTAAATTAAAGTGCACTTTTTGTACGGAACGCCACTACAATAGTTTAAAACAAATTAAGGGCACTTCTGTGCATGATGTCACACAAGATATTTCAATAACTGTCAAATAAAAATGAGCGGCATAATAGGAAATCAAATTGTGTACGTCCTACGCTATATGGTAGGTTCCGGCGGACGTTATCTCCTTATGTCGTGGACTATTTTTTTCATACGGTGTTGATGTGGAAATGGTTGCCTCTGCATTTTGTTGGTGTGGCACCGAATGGAGATGTTGACATGCAGAGTTTCAAGCACTCTTCATTCTCGAGTGGGTGACATTTCAAATGATGCTACATATTAGCAGTAATGCTACTTTTTGTAGCAACGTTTTCGCCCCACACTTGACAAATTACGGCTGTCTGTTCGACATATTCCTGCTTGAAGCCAAACCACCGCCAGACGATGGAGCCCGTGCTGTTTTTCTTAGGAATTAATTCTTCCTTCATTTGTAACCAGATTCGCATCTTCTTTCTCTCGTATTACCACTCGCACCACAGCTAACTTTAGCCATGCTGCTACCTCTCTGCTCCGTGAGGGCGTATACGTATGTAAGAAGGTGCTCTTGTTTAAATCTCTGTGAGAAGGAGAGACTAGAAAGAGTGAGAAGAGCCTGTAGTGTAATGTCTGCAGCTAATGTGGGTTCAAACCCCGGCCGAGTCATACCAAAGACTATAAAAATGGGACCCATTACCTCCCTGCTTGGCACTCAGTATCAAGGGTTGGAATTGGGGGTTAAATCACCAAAAATGATTCCCTTGAACCCCGGCCGAGTCATACCAAAGACTATAAAAATGGGACCCATTACCTCCCTGCTTGGCACGCAGTATCAAGGGTTGGAATTGGGGGTTAAATCACCAAAAATGATTCCCGGGCGCGGCCACCGCTGCTGCCCACTGCTCCCCTCACCTCCCAGGGGGTGATCAAGGGTGATGGGTTAAATGCAGAGAATAATTTCGCCACACCTAGTGTGTGTGTGACAATCATTGGTACTTTAACTTTAACTTTAAAAGCAACTGCGTGAGAAAGTATACTCGAATATCACGATATAGTCATTTTCTATAGACAAACCCGCGATATATCGAGTATATCGATATATCGCCCAGCCCTAGTACACGGCGGCACATTCATTTCCCGTGTGCATCCATTTCCCTGATGCATCACAACATCTGCTATTTCCTTCAACAATAGCAACTCTTACTAATCATGGCAGACTTATAATGACAGAAAACGACAACTACTTTGAGACGGATGATGATACTTTGACTGATAGGCAAAATTCCTCAAACAAATTACAGTTCCCCTTTAAGATCATAGCCTTAAAAAAAACAATACACACGCTAAAATCTTCTATCAGACAATAACAAAGTCATGGTCTCCTGATGGCGAGTTGAAGATGTTCCAGCTGTTGTCCTTCTTGACTGAGGTGTACAGTCTGTGCAGCCTTTCAACAGGACCATGCAACATCTCCACATTATCAGTAACAAGTTAACGCCAGTGCCCAAGCTGAACGCCATCTTGATGCCCTTCTCTTGCAGATGCTGTCTTTTTGTTTTCAGGCTGCAGTCAACATCACTAAGGACCTTGACCGCCTGTGTATCGGTTGGGAACATCTCTGCGCTGCTGACCCGTCTCCGCTCGGGATGGTTTCCTGCTGACCCCACTGTGGACTGGACTCTTACTGTTATGCTGGATCCACTATGGACTGTACTCATACAATATTATGTTAGACCCACTCGACATCCATTGCATTCGGTCTCCCTAGAGGGGGGGGTTTACCCACATATGCGGTCCTCTCCAAGGTTTCTCATAGTCATTCACATCGACGTCCCACTGGGGTGAGTTTTTCCTTGCCCTTATGTGGGCTCTGTACCGAGGATGTCGTTGTGGCTTGTGCAGCCCTTTGAGACACTTGTGATTTAGGGCTATATAAATAAACATTGATTGATTGATTGATATGGGTCAAGGATCATCTTGTGTCTGCATGGTCAAGCGCGTCGGTCTTCCAGCTAGGTGACTTGATTTGGGGTCTATGACTTAACTTTTTAAAATTTTAATCTCTCTCATACTGCGTCCATAAGCTTATTTGCCAAGTAGACGCCAATACCCTATCATCCACTCCATGACTGACACTGTACCACTCATCCAAGGCAACGACAGCTAATATTCTTGGTCATATTCTCAAACTGCCTGATAACAAAACTTGCTGGATCACAGGTCATTAAATGGCAGACCGTGGCATACGTGCAAACCCTCCCGAATTTTCCGGGAGACTCCCGAATTTCAGTGCCTCTCCCAAAAATCTCCCGGGACAACCATTCTCCCGAATTTCTCCCGATTTCCAGCTGGACTTAAGGCACGCCCCCTCCAGGTCTGTGCGGACCTGAGTGAGGACAGCCTGTCGTCACGTCCGCTTTTTCTCCATATAAACAGCATGCCGGCCCAGTCACATTATAACATCTACGGCTTTTGGCGAGTGCACAACTGCACACACAACAAGAAGGAGACGAAGACTGAAGAAAAGACAGTCATGGCGACGACGAGTGACAGAGAATAGAACGAGGATGGACAATTCAACCCTAAACTCACTCCTCTCCTGCAAATGAAATTTCACAGATGCTGCCTGTAATAGAGTGATATAAGTTGTTTGTTGCCATCTCCTGGTGAATGTTGGGTATAGTGTTCTATGGTTACTTTTTGGTTGGCCAACGGTTTATGTTGTATTGCACACCCTGACGGCAAGTGTGGAAGTCGGTTCTGAAGTATGAAGTAAAGAGACGTAACTTCATCACCTCGCCTGGTTATTGACTCCAACCCAGAATATTACACTGCCAATACCTATGCTCCTTCAAAGGCTGTGCTACTGGCTGCAAAGCATTGCACTTTCAAATACAACACTGAATAGAGGAGTGTTATGTGTGTGTGTATATGTGTACATAAATGAACACTAAAATTCAAGTATTTCTTTTATTTATATGTATATATATGTATATATATATATATATATATATATATATTAGGGATGTCCCGATCCGATATTTGGATCGGATCGGCTGCCGATCCAGATCCAGTTTTTAAAAAAACTCCGGTTCGTGTTTTCCAACGCACCGATTTAAATAATACATTCCGCTTTTCTGCTGCTCCGTAATTTCTGTTCCGCATTTTCCAGCACACCTTCAACACATCCACACGTCTGTGAATTGTCACGCAGTTGCTTTTAGCTGCTGGCATTACACGACAGGCTCTTCTCACTCTTTCCTCTGTCTCCCTCTCACAGACAGCAAGTGCACCTTCTTACACACGTCACATACTGTCACGTCATACGTCACATACTGTCACGTCATACGTCACATACGTATACGTCCTCCCCAAGCAGAGAGGTAGCAGCATGGCTAACGTTAGCTGTGATGCTAGCGCAGCCGTGCGAACCCTCTAAGGTGCTCGCCTGTGCAATTGCGCACTGTTTAAGCGTCTTCTGCGCATAGCAAATCTATGCCACGCATAAAATCTAATAAAAAAAATAAGCGCATAACAATTTTGAGACACACGGACACGACAGAGAAAACAGTTTTCGTCATCATTGTTCAAATATTGTGACGTCTGTCGAGACGCTTATCTCCATTCGGTGCCACACGCCCACATCATCAAAATGCTGAGGCAAAAATTTCCACATCAACAACGTATGAAAAAATTAGTGATTTTTTTAGTTGTGATTTCCTTCTCTGCATGAAAGTTTAAAAGTAGCATATATTAATGCAGTATGAAGAAGAATGTTTTAATGTAGACATGCAACCCTTGAAAGAAAATTTTGAAAATCAAGACTACATTTCCTGCAAATGGGTGCATTTCTACCCTATATTTTAACTTTAGATTTATTCTCATATCAAACTCTGACACTTACATCCGGCGCCCCCCTCCACACCCTGGATTATAAATAATGTAAATAATTCAGTGTGATTATCTTGTGTGATGACTGTATTATGATGATAGTATATATCTGATAGTATATATCTGTATCATGAATCAATTTAAGTGGACCCCGACTTAAACAAGTTGAAAAACTTATTGGGGTGTTACCATTTAGTGGTCAATTGTACGGAATATGTACTTCACTGTGCAACCCACTAATAAAAGTCTCAATCAATCAATCAAAATACATAGAATCATCATACTGCTGTAATTATATGCATCAAGTGTTCATTCAAGACTAAGGCAAAATATCGAGATATATATTGTGTATCGCAATATGGCCTTAAAATATCGCAATATTAAAAAAAGGCCATATCGCCCAGCCCTAGTTCAATGATGCCATTTCTGTTTGTCATGTATAATTTTGTCTATTTTGTGTTTACCCTTGAATAAACAGGTCAGTTTCTTGTTACCAACCATTGTGTATATTATTCAAACTCCCCTAATTCAGCTGGCTAGTTGTTATCAAGAGTACTAAAACCCTTTTCAACATGATTCTGACAACTAAGTAGGCTAAATAACTTTAAACTTTAATACATGCTCGGATAGGCCAGTATCGGTATCGGTCAGTATCGGTATCGGATCGGAAATGCAAAAACAATATCGGTATCGGATCGGAAGTGCAAAAACCTGGATCGGGACATCCCTAATATATATATAATAAAATATGTATATATATATATATATATATATATATATATATATATATATATATATATATATATATATATATATATATAGCTAGAATTCACTGAAAGTCAAGTATTTATTTGTATCTATATATACATATATATATATATATATATATATATATATATATATATATATATATATATATATATAAGAAATACTTGAATTTCAGTTAATTCTAGCTATAAATATACTCCTCCCCCCTTAATCATGCCCCCGGCCCCGCCCACCTCAAACACAACCCCCACACCCCAATCTCCCGAATTTGGAGGTCTCAAGGTTGGCAAGTATGGACCGTGGTCCTAGTCCAAAGTCAGACGCCGTTCTAAACGGACTGGGACCTATAGCCCAGGAATTATATATTTTACGTTTTGACGAGGAGAGACGAGAGGGATGAGTGAGCAAGAAACAACAGAAAAATAAATACACATGGCAATCTCTGAAAAAAAAAAGGGAAGTGAAGTGAAGTGAATTATATTTATATAGCACTTTTCTCCAGTGACACAAAGCGCTTTATATAGTGAAACCCAATATCTATATTACATTTAAACCAGTGTGGGTGGCACTGGGAGCAGGTGGGTAAAGTGTCTTGCCCAAGGACACAACAGGCTCTATTGATAACCTCACTAACAACTTTGACAATGCCCTGCGCAAAACCATTGATAGTATAGCACCGCTAAAACAAAAAAGGGCCCCTAAAAGGCGCACCCCATGGTTTACAGAGGAAACCAGAGCTCATAAATTATCATGTAGAAAGTTGGAACGCAAATGGCGCGCGACCAAGCTTGAGGTTTTCCATCAAGCATGGAGTGATAGTTTAATATCGTATAAACGCATGCTTACCTTAGCTAAAGCTAAATATTACTCAAATCTCATCCGCCTCAACAAAAACGACCCTAAATTTTTGTTTAGTACAGTAGCATCGCTAACCCAACAAGGGACTCCTCCCAATAGCTCCACCCACTCGGCAGATGACTTTATGAATTTCTTTAATAAGAAAATTGAACGCATTAGAAAGGAGATTAAAGACAACGCATCCCAGCTACAACTGGGTTCTATGAACACGGATACAACTGTATCTACGACGGATACTGCAATACAAAATAGTCTCTCTCTTTTTGATGAAATAACATTAGAGGAACTATTACAGCGTGTAAGTGGGATAAAACAAACAACATGTTTACTTGACCCACTTCCTGGGAAACTTATCAAGGAGCTTTTTGTATTATTAGGTCCATCAGTGCTAAATATTATAAACTTATCACTTTCCTCTGGCACTGTTCCCCTAGCATTCAAAAAAGCGGTTATTCATCCTCTGCTCAAAAGACCTAACCTTGATCCTGACCTCATGGTAAACTACCGACCGGTGTCCCACCTTCCCTTTATTTCGAAAATCCTCGAAAAAATTGTCGCACAGCAGCTAAATGAACACTTAGTGTCTAACAATCTCTGTGAACCTTTTCAATCCGGTTTCAGGGCAAATCACTCTACGGAGACAGCCCTCGCAAAAATGACTAATGATCTACTGCTAACGATGGATTCTGATGCGTCATCTATGTTGCTGCTTCTTGATCTTAGCGCTGCTTTCGATACCGTCGATCATAATATTTTATTAGAGCGTATCAAAACACGTATTGGTATGTCAGACTTAGCTTTGTCGTGGTTTAACTCTTATCTTACTGACAGGATGCAATGCGTCTCCCATAATAATGTGACCTCGGACTATGTTAAGGTAACGTGCGGAGTTCCTCAGGGTTCGGTTCTTGGCCCTGCACTCTTTAGTACTTACATGCTGCCGCTAGGCGACATCATATGCAAATACGGTGTTAGCTTTCATTGTTATGCTGATGACACCCAACTCTACATGCCCCTAAAGCTGACCAACACGCCGGATTGTAGTCAGCTGGAGGCGTGTCTTAATGAAATTAAACAATGGATGTCCGCTAACTTCTTGCAACTCAACGCCAAGAAAACGGAAATGCTGATTATCGGTCCTGCTAAACACCGACATTTATTTAATAATACCACCTTAACATTTGACAACCAAACAATTACACAAGGCGAATCAGTAAAGAATCTGGGTATTATCTTCCACCCAACTCTCTCCTTTGAATCACACATTAAGAGTGTTACTAAAACGGCCTTCTTTCATCTCCGTAATATTGCTAAAATTCGTTCTATTTTATCCACTAGCGACGCTGAGATCATTATTCATGCGTTCGTTACGTCTCGTCTCGACTACTGTAACGTATTATTTTCGGGTCTCCCTATGTCTAGCATTAAAAAATTACAGTTGGTACAAAATGCGGCTGCTAGACTTTTGACAAGAACAAGAAAGTTTGATCATATTACGCCTATACTGGCTCACCTGCACTGGCTTCCTGTGCACTTAAGATGTGACTTTAAGGTTTTACTACTTACGTATAAAATACTACACGGTCTAGCTCCGTCCTATCTTGTCGATTGCATTGTACCATATGTCCCGGCAAGAAATCTGCGTTCAAAGAACTCCGGCTTATTAGTGATTCCCAGAGCCCAAAAAAAGTCTGCGGGCTATAGAGCGTTTTCTATTCGGGCTCCAGTACTATGGAATGCCCTCCCGGTAACAATTAAGAGATGCTACCTCAGTAGAAGCATTTAAGTCCCATCTTAAAACTAATTTGTATACTCTAGCCTTTAAATAGCCCCCCTGTTGGACCAGTTGATCTGCCGTTTCTTTTCTTTTCTCCTCTGCTCCCCTTTTCCTTGAGGGGGGGGGGGGGGGGGGGGGGGGCACAGGTCCGGTGGCCATGGATGAAGTGCTGGCTGTCCAGAGTCGGGACCCGGGGTGGACCGCTCGCCTGTGCATCGGCTGGGAACATCTCTACGCTGCTGACCCGTCTCCACTCGGGATGGTGTCCTGCTGGCCCCACTATGGACTGGACTCTTACTATTATGTTGGATCCACTATGGACTGGACTCTCACAATATTATGTCAGACCCACTCGACATCCATTGCTTTCGGTCTCCCCTAGAGGGGGGGGGTTACCCACATATGCGGTCCTCTCCAAGGTTTCTCATAGTCATTCACATCGACGTCCCACTGGGGTGAGTTTTTCCTTGCCCGTATGTGGGCTTTGTACCGAGGATGTCGTTGTGGCTTGTGCAGCCCTTTGAGACACTTGTGATTTAGGGCTATATAAATAAAGATTGATTGATTGATTGACAACGGCAGTGACTAGGATGGCGGAAGCGGGAATCGAACCTGTAACCCTCAAGTTGCTGGCACGGCCGCTCTCCCAACCGAGCTATGGCATTAAAACAGTGAAAATAAACCATCAAACCCAGAGTAGACAGACTAATTTCTGTTATTGTTCCCTCTGGAAACACACAGCCAGTCTGCCTAATATGCTCAGAGACCGTGGAACTCACAACTCTGACAATATGAAATTCCACTATGAGACAAAGTTCAAAGTTCTTTACCAAACATACCCACTTAGGTATCAGCTGAGGTTACAGAAAATAATTAAGTCTAGGGCTGAAACGACGCGTCGACGTAGTCGACGTAGTCGACGTCATCGGTTACGTAAATACGTCGAGGACGTTTTTGTTCGTCGACGCGTCGCATATTTACGTCACACTACCGTCATGGCGGAGCGCAAAGCAGACGATGCGAGCGGTGCGAGCGAGGGGAAAAAACCACGCCAAAAGTCGTCAAAAGTGTGGGAGTATTTCAATAAACGGCCTAAGAAGAAACGCTACTTTTACTCCGCTACTTTTATCTACATTCAGCTCGCTACTCGCTACTAATTTTTATCGCTCTGTTAATGCACGCTTTGTTTGTTTTGGTCTGTCAGACAGAACTTCAAAGTGCCTGCCTTACTGGTGACGTTTCACTTCGTTCCACCAATCAGATGCAGTCACTGGTGACGTTGGACCAATCAAACAGAGCCAGGGGTCACATGACCTGACTGGCTCCGAGCTAACTTCGGGTGTTACCATAGTGGTCAATTGTACGGAATATGTACTGTACTGTGCAATCTACTAATAAAAGTTCCAATCAATCAATCAAAAGTGTGAAGGAAAAAAGACCCTTTTTTTTATTTCAACCGTAAAGACTGACTGCACAGTTCCTGTCTTCACAATAAAAGTCCCGCTCCATCGTGCCTGCGCTTTCAGAATAAGAGTCTCCGAAAGCCAGCGCAAACAAGCTAGCAAGCTACGGAGTTTGCCGCCAATGTATTTCTTGTAAAGTGTATAAAAACGAATATGGAAGGTGGACATATAAGATGCCAAATAACAACCACTTTCATGTGGTATTAGACAGAAAGGAGGAACTTTTTTTCTCCTCCATTTGAAAACGTGGACGCTATCATCACTACTGTCTGATTACAATCAATGCAAGTCATCAGAATCAGGTAATACACCAACTTATATTCTAGTCTTCATGAAAGAAAGGAATCTATATGTGTTAAACATGCATGTATAATTATTAAAACACCTTTAACATGTAAACAAAAACGGCAAAATAAATAAATATAAATTATATACTGTATATATCAATGTATGTATGTATATATATATATATATATATATATATATATATATATATATATATATATGTATGTGTGTGTGTGTGTGTGTGTGTGTGTGTGTGTGTGTGTGTGTGTGTGTGTGTATATATATATACACACACATATATATATATATATATATATATATATATATGATATGTGTGTGTATGTTACTCAGTACTTGAGTAGTTTTTTCACAACATACTTTTTACTTTTACTCAAGTAAATATTTGGGTGACTACTCCTTACTTTTACTTGAGTAATATATCTCTAAAGTAACAGTACTCTTACTTGAGTACAATTTTTGGCTACTCTACCCACCTCTGCTAATAATGTTGTTGTATGCACACTGTGTCGAGCGGAAATGGCCTATCATAGCAGCACAACGGCAGCGTTCTTGCCATCACCATCAACTAGTCAATCGTCCGCGTGAGTATACGTTGTCATCATTACACAAAAACATGAATGTGTCATTTGTATCTGCGTTGTAAATTCATAAACTAAAGCACCGTTTCGCTCTGAGAGGAGCGTTTGGCGTGCCTGTTCAGTGTTTACAAAGACGCGCTCCTCTTTAACGCTAACGTTAATTAGTTGTGCAAATACATTTTACAACATTAACAATTACGTATACTATGTACAAACGAACAATTAACTTTCACTTTAATCATACTATCATTGTTGTGTTATTAAGCAAAATAAGCAAAAGTTTTACTTTTGTTGAAATGTTTACACTGTTGTTACAGAATATTTAGTTTTGCACTTTTTTGTATTGGATGTTTATCTTTATTTTTGCACATTTTAGCAAATAAGCAATACTTTTACTTTTGTTGAAATGTTTACACTGTTGTTACAGAATATTTCCGTTTTGCACTTTTTTGAATTGGATGTTTATCTTTATTTTTGCACATTTTAAAGCAAAATAAGCAATACTTTTACTTTTGAAATGCTTATACTATTGCAGAATATTAAGATTTGCACTGGATGTTTACTTTTATATTTGCACATTAAAAGCAAATAAGCTACTTTTAATTTTGTTAAATGTTTACATTGTTACAGAATATTTTGTCATGTTGTTGTCAATGTTGACTGAGTGGCCATACTTTTTTTTTTGGAAATAAAAGCCATGCCTTTTGAAAAAACTGGCCTACATTTATTTTTTCATCTTCATTTTAAATAAAATAAAAAAATCGGTAAAAGGAAAAATAATCTATAGATTAATCGAAAAAATAATCTATAGATTAACCGATTAATCGAAAAAATAATCTACAGATTAATCGATAGAAAAATAATCGTTAGCTGCAGCCTTAATTAAGTCTCAGAGCCCAATATAAATAATCCACCTGAATCCTGACCAAACAGCTGCTAAGAATTCTTCTCTCAGACCATTCCAGACCAGGTTAAAAATCCTGCCAGGACAAGCTATAGCTTGACAGTCAGTTGTTGATTATATGCAGAAGTTGATAAAACTACAAAGCTGCTTCAATATACAGTATACCACACACTAAACCATAACCCATTATGATGTTCCGGACCTGTGCTTGAAAACTATCTGGACCTAAATTTATTGTATACACTTTATGACATGTTATGTGTATTCTAATTATGGGCAGTAGAACACCTGGGTGATCATGCACTTCACTCCACCTATACATCCATCTCTATACTTGGGGAATTATGAAAACATGCTACATGAACTGCATATTGCCACTTGTGGTGCATGGTGAAATATTGTGCTCACCTGTTCTAAAGCAGAAGGACATCATAGTAGTTTGGTGTCCAACCTCAAGAGCATTGGTGCTTTGCAAGAGGCCCTGCTTGTGCTGTTCAAAAATCTTGCCACATCAAAAGCTAGAAAACCTTTTTTTTTTCCTTTGCTACCATGTCACAATGACAGTGTAAATGTTCGTCACAAAATTAATCTACTTACAGTACCATCCCATTACAATACACCAAGCAAAATGCAAATACTTGCAATTATTTGCACAGTCAATACCAATGATATATTTAACTGTAACTATATCATCTATATATCTGTGGTGGGCTCTCCTATTTCTGGGGCTGAGGTTGCCGAGGTAGTTAAAAAGCTCCTCGGTGGCAAGGCCCCGGGGGTGGATGAGATCCGCCCGGAGTTCCTTAAGGCTCTGGATGTTGTGGGGCTGTCTTGGTTGACAAGACTCTGCAACATCGCGTGGACATCGGGGGCGGTACCTCTGCATTGGCAGACCGGGGTGGTGGTTCCTCTCTTTAAGAAGGGGAACCGGAGGGTGTGTTCCAACTATCGTGGGATCACACTCCTCAGCCTTCCCGGTAAGGTCTATTCAGGTGTACTGGAGAGGAGGCTACGCCGGATAGTCGAACCTCGGATTCAGGAGGAACAGTGTGGTTTTCGTCCTGGTCGTGGAACTGTGGACCAGCTCTATACTCTCGGCAGGGTCCTTGAGGGTGCATGGGAGTTTGCCCAACCAGTCTACATGTGCTTTGTGGACTTGGAGAAGGCATTCGACCGTGTACCCCGGGAAGTCCTGTGGGGAGTGCTCAGAGAGTATGGGGTAACGGACTGTCTTATTGTGGCAGTTCGCTCCCTGTATAATCAGTGTCAGAGCTTGGTCCGCATTGCCGGCAGTAAGTCGGACACGTTTCCAGTGAGGGTTGGACTCCGCCAAGGCTGCCCTTTGTCACCGATTCTGTTCATAACCTTTATGGACAGAATTTCTAGGCGCAGTCAGGGCGTTGAGGGGATCTGGTTTGGTGGCTGCAGGATTAGGTCACTGCTATTTGCAGATGATGTGGTCCTGATGGCTTCCTCCGGCCAAGATCTTCAGCTCTCACTGGATCGGTTCGCAGCCGAGTGTGAAGCGACTGGGATGGGAATCAGCACCTCCAAGTCCGAGTCCATGGTTCTCTCCCGGAAAAGGGTGGAGTGCCATCTCCGGGTTGGGGAGGAGATCTTGCCCCAAGTGGAGGAGTTCAAGTACCTCAGAGTCTTGTTCACGAGTGGGGGAAGAGTGGATCATGAGATCGACAGGCGGATCGGTGCGGCGTCTTCAGTAATGCGGACGCTGTATCGATCCGTTGTGGTGAAGAAGGAGCTGAGCCGGAAGGCAAAGCTCTCGATTTACTGGTTGATCTACGTTCCCATCCTCACCTATGGTCATGAGCTTTGGGTCATGACCGAAAGGACAAGATCACGGGTACAAGCGGCCGAAATGAGTTTCCTCCGCCGAGTGGCGGGGCTCTCCCTTAGAGATAGGGTGAGAAGCTCTGTCATTCGGGGGGAGCTCAAAGTAAAGCCGCTGCTCCTCCACATCGAGAGGAGCCAGATGAGGTGGTTCGGGCATCTGGTCAGGATGCCACCCGAACGCCTCCCTAGGAAGGTGTTTCGGGCACGTCCGACCGGTAGGAGGCCACGGGGAAGACCCAGGACACGCTGGGAAGACTATCTCTCCCGGCTGGCCTGGGAACGCCTCGGGATCCCCCGGGAGGAGCTGGACGAAGTGGCTGGGGAGAGGGAAGTCTGGGCTTCCCTGCTTGAGCTGCTGCCCCCGCGACCCGACCTCAGATAAGCGGAAGAAGATGGATGGATGGATGGATGGATAACTATATCATATAATTTAATATCTAACTATATTTACCAAATTAAAATTGTAATTACTACAAATGAGACACATATTATTGGCTATCAGTAATGGGCAATATAATTAATATTCGATAAACAATACAAATTTGTCTTATGGTAGAGTTTTTAATTCTATGACAACAAAGCATGTCGGTGATGTAATTTGGCTGTGACCTGCAAAATTGACAGTGAAAAGCTGCAACGCATTGTGGATGTAATAATTCAACATGGCTGAAAACCAACAGGAGGGGTTGGTGAAAAATACCAGTGCAACATCCATCAGTTGGACTTGGTTTGGATTCAACTAATCAGACCATCAGAAAAAAGACAACTATACTCTGAAGAGGCAATAAGATCAATTTGTTTTACCACATCAACACAAAATACATCATTAAATATAAGCAATTTTATATCATTTAGGCAAAATAAACTAAATGTACTACCTTTCTGCACTGTTCCACACTTTTAACTCTCTGTAGCATGACACTTTTAAAGCTATCAAATGCAGTATCTGTACACTTCACTTGAAGAATTGTCTTTAATTACAAGTAGCCTTGGGTGCTATATTACATTCAAGGACTAAAACTATCTGCTTGAAGTATCTTTTAGAATGGTTTGCAATAAATGGTAAGAAACATTGAGGCTTTTTCTTTGAAGTCTCTGCAGCTGCTGTGTATATATATATATATATATATATATATATATATATATATATATATATATATATATATATATATATATATACACAAACCCAGTTTCCATATGAGTTGGGAAATTGTGTTAGATGTAAATATAAACGGAATACACTGATTTGCAAATCCTTTTCAACCCATATTCAATTGAATGCACTACAAAGACAAGATATTTGATGTTCAAACTCATAAACTTTTTTTTTTTTTTTTGCAAATAATAATTAACTTAGAATTTCATGGCTGCAACACGTGCCAAAGTAGTTGGGAAAGAGCATGTTCACCACTGTGTTACATCACCTTTTCTTTTAACAACACTAAGTACACGTTTGGGAACTGAGGAGACACATTTTTTAAGCTTATCAGGTGGAATTCTTTCCCATTCTTGCTTGATGTACAGCTTAAGTTGTTCAACAGTCCGGGGGTCTCCGTTGTGGTATTTTAGGCTTCATAATGCGCCACACATTTTCAATGGGAGACAGGTCTGGACTACAGGCAGGCCAGTCTAGTACCCGCACTCTTACTATGAAGCCACGTTGATGTAACACGTGGCTTGGCATTGTCTTGCTGAAATAAGCAGGGGCGTCCATGGTAACGTTGCTTGGATGGCAACATATGTTGCTCCAAAACCTGTATGTACCTTTCAGCATTAATGGCGCCTTCACAGATGTGTAAGTTACCCATGCCTTGGGCACTAATACACCCCCATACCATCACAGATGCTGGCTTTTCAACTTTGCGCCTATAACAATCCGGATGGTTCTTTTCCTTTTTGGTCCGGAGGACACGACGTCCACAGTTTCCAAAAACAATTTGAAATGTGGACTCGTCAGACCACAGAACACTTTTCCACTTTGCATCAGTCCATCTTAGATGAACTCAGGCCCAGCGAAGCCGACGGCGTTTCTGGGTGTTGTTGATAAACGGTTTTCGCCTTGCATAGGAGAGTTTTAACTTGCACTTATAGATGTAGCGACCAACTGTAGTTACTGACAGTGGGTTTCTGAAGTGTTCCTGAGCCCATGTGGTGATATCCTTTACACACTGATGTCGCTTGTTGATGCAGTACAGCCTGAGGGATCGAAGGTCACGGGCTTAGCTGCTTACGTGCAGTGATTTCTCCAGATTCTCTGAACCCTTTGATGATATTACGGACCGTAGATGGTGAAATCCCTAAATTCCTTGCAATAGGTGGTTGAGAAAGGTTTTTCTTAAACTGTTCAACAATTTGCTCACGCATTTGTTGACAAAGTGGGGACCCTCGCCCCATCCTTGTTTGTGAATGACTGAGCATTTCATGGAATCTACTTTTATACCCAATCATGGCACCCACCTGTTCCCAATGTGTCTGTTCACCTGTGGGATGTTCCAAATAAGTGTTTGATGAGCATTCCTCAACTTTATCAGTATTTATTGCCACCTTTCCCAACTTCTTTGTCACGTGTTGCTGGCATCAAATTCTAAAGTTAATGATTATTTAAAAAAAAAAAAAAAATGTTTATCAGTTTGAACATCAAATATGTTGTCTTTGTAGCATATTCATCTGAATATGGGTTGAAAATTATTTGCAAATCATTGTATTCCGTTTATATTTACATCTAACACAATTTCCCAACTCATATGGAAACGGGGTTTGTATATATATATATATTTATATACATACAGTATACACACACACACATTTATTATATAAGTTCTCGTATTCTTGTATTTACATTTTGGGTAACACTTTAGTATGGGGAACACATATTCACCATTAATGAGTTGCTTATTGACATGAAAATTAGTAACATATTGGCTCTTAATTAGTCCTTATTAATGCCTTATTCTGCATGGCCTTATTATACAACCAGTAAGCCAATTAATAAGAGTCTTCCCTCAATAACCTCAGAATTATTGCTTATTAGTAACCCTGACCCTAAGCCTTATATGTTCCCCTAGTGTCCAAATAACTCTAAATTAAGTCTTTGTTACTTTAATAAGCAACTAGTGAATGGTGAATATGTTCCCCATACTAAAGTGTTACCAAATTTTGTATTTGTATTTAAATGTATCTGCAACATTATATTAAATAATCATACAACGGGTTTGACCAATAAATATTCTCAAAATTATGTTTCTTTCTTTACCATCCATCCACTTCCGCTTATCCGAACGTCTGGTCAAAGGGGCAGCAGCCAAACCTGAGAAGTCCAGACTTCCCTCTCCCCATCTACTTCGTTAAGGTCTTCCCGGGGAAGGTCTTCCCGGGGGATCCCAAGGTGCTCCCAAGCCAGGTGGGAGACATAGTCTCTCCATGTCCTGGGTTATCCCCATGGTCTCCTACCGGTCGGACGCGACCTAAACACCTCCCCAGGGAGGCGTTCGGGGGCATTCTGACCAGATGCCCGAGCTACCTCATCTGGCTCCTCTCAATGTGGAGGAGCAGCGGCTTTACTCTGAGCTCCTCCCGAATGACAAAGCTTCTCACCCTATCTCTAAGGGAGAGCCCCACCATCAGACAGAGGAAACCCATTTGGCCGCTTGTGCCCGTGATCTTGTCATTTTGGTCATAACCCAAAGCTCATGACCATACGTGATGATGGGAACGTAGACCGACCGGTAAATTGAGAGCTTAGCCTTTCGGCGTAGCTCCTTCTTCACCACGATGGGCCAATACTTGGTCCGCATTTCTGCAGACGCTATACCGCTCCGCCTGTTGATCTCACGATCCAAACTTGACTCACTTGTGAACAAGACCCCGAGGTACTTGAACTCTTCCACTTGGGGCAGGATCTCCTCACCAACCATTCCACCCTTTTCCGAGCCAGAATCATGAACTCGGACTTGGAAGTACTGATATTCATCCCAGTCGCTTCACACTCAGCTGTGAACCGATCCAGAGAGAACTGAAGATCCTGGTCAGATGAAGCCAGCAGGCCCACATCACCCACAAAAAGCAGAGACCTAATCCTGCAGCCACCAAATCGGATCCCCTCAACACCCTGACTGCATGCGCCTAGACATTCTATCCATAAAAGTTGTAAACATAATCGGTGACAAAGGGAAGCCCTGGCAGGAGTCCAACCCTCAATGGAAACAAGTCCGACTTACTGCCGGCAATGCGGACCAAGCTCTGTCTCTGTCTCGCTGGACTGGAAGAGAGTCCAGCCCTATTGATAGGACTCGTTCCAGAGCACTTGCTGTGCGTTGAAGTGAGACCGACTAGATCCAGCCAGAACTTCTCTACCTCGTGCACCAGCTCAAGCTCCTTTCCCCCCAGCGAGGTGATGTTCACGTCCCAAGAGCTAGCTTCTGTAGCCAAGGATTGGGCCGCCAAGGGCCCAGCCTTCAACTGCTGCCGAACTCACAGAGCACCTGACTTTTATTCCCCCTCATATATGTGTTGAGCCCACTGGAGGGGGGACCCATGTTTCCTCTTCGGCTGTGCCCAACCGGGCCCCATGGGGGCAGGCCCGACCACCAGGCGCTCGCCATCGAGCCCCACCTCCAGGCCTGGCCCCAGAGGGAGGCCACAGTGACTCGCATCTATGCGAGCATAACCTTGGTCCTCAATTTTTTGTATTTATAGAAGTCTTTCTTTCTTAGCATTTTTAAAAGTTTGGCTTTCATTAATGTTTATGTAACATGTCAAAAATATATAAGAGGCTGCAATACATATATACACAATATAGATTTTGGCTGTACATCCCACCCTTTTGCCTCTTAGGGATATAATGATATGAAAATGTCATATCACGGTTATCGTGACCAAAATTATCATGGTTATCATTAGGGACGTATACAGAGTACCGGTATTTTTTGGTACGAGTTTCTAATTGGATCAGTTATGGAGGACCGTTATCTGCACATATGATGGATACGACTATCGATATATATTTTTTTAATCTAGCTGACCGTCGTAATTATGACATGCTGTCCACATTCATTTAAAGTGCCGCAGCTATGCATAAAAAAAAGACACGGGTAGGATCTGATAATCAAATTGGAATAATCACACACAAGAAAACAACACCAAACAAAATGTTGTTACAATATTTTCTCCTCAAAAAAGTCCCTCAAAGTCATGCTCGCTAATAAGAGTAGGTGTCCGTTTGAACCATAGCATATTATTAAGAAGCAAATATCAACATAATTCAGTTTTGCAGTATTCCAAATCAAGCAAACAAGCAGTCTTTACACATTTTTGCTTCACAAAGATGCCAATCATGGTACAGTAGGTCAAAGACTTCAGCCCCAGCACGACTTCACTACAACCCTTCTGATTGTATACACTATACTATTCAGTTCACCAGCGCCAGGCGCAAACCTTAAAGCAGCTAATTATAATTCCAGCTGTTTGCTCTGAAATGTGTTCAATGCCAACCTCTACCTCTTTCCGTCCGCAAGGAGGTCAAAGACAGTTCATACCTGAATGATAACTTAAAATTGCTTTGGCCTCAAAGCCACATCCTTTTTCAAAAACCACCTCAGATCTGATAGAAAGAGCACAATGCAACCCAATGGCAGATACATTAAATGAGCATTTTATTTATTTTTATTTTTTCATACAGCAAAAACATGGTGCTGTGAAAGGAAAGGACTACAGAGTACATGCTTTTTACTATACGTCTGGGCCTCTAAGCTGTCGATGGCTACCAGTAGCTCGCCACCCTTTTTCGAGTAGTTTGCCAGTGTAGGGAGTAGCTCTCAGAAGGTTGGAGACCCCTGAGGTAAATTCACCCTGGTCATAGTAAACTACAAACATTTTATCCTGGCAACTTATTCTTGGCTGAGTGAACTGTCGCTATGCAAAAAAAGTCATACACCTGTCACACCTAGCAACAAGGGACTCCCATGTGACCAGATCCCAGGAAACACACGCATACATCAAAGACCCGGCCCCAAAATTCTGAACAAAAAAGCCTTGCAGACTAAATAAAAGGTAGTCCATTTGCCAAAATTCTACTTCTGCAGATGACATGCTTGTCATCTTGATTTGGAACTTGATGAACTGCACACGCAATTGGGTTCAGAGGAATAAGGGCAGTTTTAAATGAGCTATTGTAACTTTAAACATCATGGTAAATCAGGGGTCCTCAACCTTTTTTCTACCAGCAGGTAGAAGCTCCTGGTTTTTCAGCAATTGAACATGCAACAATTAGCACAAAAAAAAGCACCATTTAAAGATGTTTTAGTGTTTAAAGAATTAAAGAATTGAAGAATGATCAACAGAGTTGACATAAATTCATCCAAATGAATCACTATGTCTGTTTCAGTCACTATGTTATTTAGTCACTACAGTAATTACAACTTGTGTTCACATCCACAAGAACCACATGAGTTAGCCTACTCTATACAGTATTTACAACCTTACTAGTGTTCACTTCACAGCCACAGATGGTTCATCTAATTATTCACATTATTTACACATTACTTTGGCATTTTTGCTTTGATGGTTCTGACATGAGCCTTGCTGGCAAATTTCTGAGCAGCTTGCATTTTCCTTTTTGTTTCTGCTTTAGTGGATTCTGCCTTGGATTGTATAGCCAATTTATGTATATTCGACTCCCTCTCCAGTTCTAACTGCTCCAAATGCAAAAAACATTACAAGTACAAACAATGTTTATTCTATTTGCTTACTTATTTTATCTGAGTAACGATTTGTGATTTATAGCATGAAATAAATATCTGGCAGTCATGTTGTTTATGTTTCAAAATGATTCAACTATTCAATGCCAAAATACAAACAATATAAATAATGAACAAAATGTTAGCTACTGTCTTGTTGTAAAACACCAGTGAAAATGAAATGTAGCATTTAGACAGGCTATACTGTAGCAAAAGCCATCACATGTCTGCCACAATCATGTGTGTTCTTAAATGTGTATTCCACGCTTCCATGTCGAGAGCAGTTTTGATTTGGGCTTACATGGTAAACAACTCAAATGAATGTTTTGGGTATTGTTTTATCCAGACACATACATTTGTCCAAATGTGGCCAAGTATCGGTATGGAATGGTCTTTATTGTCATTGCACAAGTACAACGGAACTTTGTCTTCAGCACAAACCCGTTCAAGATTGGACAAACAGTGTACAGGGTTACAGAACAAGAACGCTGATGGGTCACATTGTGGATTTCCTGGACATTGTCTACATCGCTAAAAGAAAAATCTAAGAAAGAGAATCCCTCTGCCATCTTCCACTAGTTTTTTTAATATAATAAATCGCCCGCTTGAATATTCCTTCTTCTCTTCTCCAACTCTCTCGTCGTCATTTGGGATGTGCGTGTCTGTTGTGATTTCCCTTCCTGGTTCCATGACCTATCTTGCCTCTGATTGGCCTGTCTGTAATGTTTTGCCCTAATCTTAACCAATCGTGACTCATCATTGTAAACCGACCGACCAATCATAGATGTTCTTTTATTTAAACCAACCAATCATCATTGATGTTTCCCGTATATGTTGTCCCCTGCCTGTGCAGTTATTTCTTTCTCTTCTCCCTCTCTCTTCTTTTGTAGCATGTAGCTTAGCTAACCGCTACATGAGTCTAAAAATAGCTAAGCTACAAAAATAAAAATAAAAACTACTGGGAAATGTAGTTAATCTACGTAATTTTGCTACGTAACTTCGATTTTTAAGTTAATAATTTTTAATGGAAAACCGTAGTTTTACTACTGCAGCCGTAAACCAGAATGAACTATCAAAACCGTACTCACTACGGGAAAACCATAGTTGTTGGCAAGTATGGCAAAGACAGATCAAGATTTTAACACACATTGTAAGTCGGTTAGATATAGTTTTTGAATATGATCAAAATCAAGAGTAAGATTTCTCATTCAGTGTTAATATTGGAGTGGTCCCCAGGCCCTTCTGTAGCGGAAAAGTTGGGCACCAAGGTCAAAAAGGTTAAGAAAACCTGTTATATACAGTACAATGAGCCTGCTGGAAACTGCAGATGAAAATTTGCCTTTGGCCACATTTTGGCACATTAACATTGTATATGTTCATTAATGTGCATTGTCCCATGTACTATAACAAATGGTGACTTCCTATCAGGAGTTGTAATATACATCTACAAACAAGCTATTGGTGTGTTTAGTGGGACTGGCGAAAGTTAAGTTGGAGAAAATATGGTTGTTTATAAATTACTTGAAAAGGATTTGCAAATCATTGTATTCTGTTTCTATTTACATCTAACACAATTTCCCAACTCATATGGAAACGGGGTTTGTAAATGACCTGAACCTAAACAGCCAAAATGTGATATCTGGCTTTAGTTTAGGAGGTACAGTAAACTCGTAATTGAGGAATTACTATAATTTTATACAAAGTACTGTATCTCCATTTTTCAATGACTGCATTAAAGTCATTGAAATCATATTATGATTTTTTTTCATAAATTCAAAACTCTTCCTTGTGGTCTAATTAACATGTAATTGTGGCTACTTTTATCCAAATTTTGCATATAATATATTTTACAGACCATCTCCAAGCCGCTTTACGTCTCTGTCTCTTTAGGATGTGCTGTTTTGTGGGCGGTCTTATTTACGTGTCGAAGTCCTCTTCCAGGCCAAGCAAGCCCCCTTCCACTGCGTCTCCACCCTGTCAGCTACGTTGTAGTTTTTAGCGCTTCTATAACTCACCTCTACCATGTATGGAGAGATTCGCTGACGTAACTAAGGCAAAATACATGACATAAGTCTCTAATTCTAAACGGCTTGTTTAGAGCAAATTCGGAAGAAGGCAATATTATTTTATAAGAATCTCCGCCATGCCTACATAGTTTGTTTTAAAATTTAGGGGACTTATGGGAATCACAAATAAACAAAAACAGGTACCAACAGGTAAGATAAGTTGGTTTTGCAATATAGCACCCCTATAAGTCTGAAGCAAAATGGGCATAAAAAAATTCTGAGTGTACTTTAGATACCGTATTTTCCGCACTATAAGGCGCACCTAAAAACCACACATTTTCTCAAAATCTGACAGTGCGCCTTATAACCCGGTGCGCTTTATTACTATTCATTTTCATAAAGTTTCGATCTCGCAACTTCGGTAAACAGCCGCCATCTTTTTTCCCGGTAGAACAGGAAGCGCTTCTTCTTCTACGCAAGCAACCGCCAAGGAAAGCACCCGCCCCCATAGAACAGGAAGCGCTTCTTCTTCTACTGTAAGCAACCACCCGCCCCCGGAAGAAGAAGAAAAAACGCGCGGATATCACCGTACGTTTCATTTCCTGTTTACATCTGTAAAGACCACAAAATGGCTCCTACTAAGCAACAAGGATCCGGTTCATAAAAAGACGCAATCTCTCCATCCGCACACGGATTACTACCGTATTTCACAGCAACTGATATTCCTGTGAACCGCACTGTGGAACGGGAGCACGTACGGTGAATATTCGCACCACAGGGAATGAGAAGTCATCCTTCACTGTGGTTCTAGCTTGCCATGCTAACTTCCACCCATGGTGATATTCAAAAGGAAGACCTTGCCAAAAGAGACCTTTCCAGCCGGCGTCATCATAAAAGCTAACTCGAAGGGATGGATGGATGAAGAAAAGATGAGCGAGTGGTTAAGGGAAGTTTACGCGAAGAGGCCGGGTGGCTTTTTTCACACAGCTCCGAAGGCGAACACACCTTCACTAAGACGGGCAGACAGCGCCGGACGACATACGCCAACATTTGCCAGTGGATCGTAAATGCCTGGGCAGATATTTCGGTCACAACTGTGGTCCGAGCTTTCCGGAAGGCAGGATTCACAGAACTACTGGACAACAACAGCGACACTGACTCCGATTACTTCGACGAGACGGAACCGGCCATTTTGGATCCCACGCTTGCGCAACTTTTCAATTCGGACACCGAAGACGAAGAATTCGAAGGATTTACGAATGAAGAATAACTTCAGAAGGTGAGCGCTATGTTTATTTTGTGTGTTGTGACATTAACGTTCGAGCAACATTATGTTGCTATTGCTCTACACCATTTTGAATTTTACTATGTTTGTGATTGCACATTTGCGTACATTTTGGGACAGAGTTGTTAGAACGCTGGTTTTCAATATATTATTAAAGTTTGACTGAACTATCTGACTGTTTTTTTGACATTCCCTTTAGCGCAGCGTAGGCGCGGCTTATAATCCGGGGCGGCTTATTGGTGGACAGAGTTATGAAATATGTAATTCATTGAAGGTGCGGCTAATAATCCGGTGCGCCTTATAGTGCGGAAAATACGGTACTTTGCCAGGACATCACCAGTCTTCAGTAGGTGAAAAACAAGCTCTATCGCAGGAGTGTCGCGCTGATATCGGCAAATTGTCAAGGCTGCAATATCGGTATTGTATTGGAAGTAAATGTTAAATGGATTATACTTGTACAGCGCTTTTCTACCTTCAAAGAACTCAAAGCACTTTGACACTATTTCCACATTCACACATACATTCACACACTGATGGCGGGAGCTGCCATGCAAGGCCCTAACCACGACTCATCAGGAGCAAGGGTGAAGTGTCATGCTCAGGGACACAACGAACGTGACTAGGATGGCGGACGCCGGGTATCGAAACCAGGAACCCTCAGGTTGCTGGCACCAACCGAGCCACGCCGTCCCCTGAAAAAGTTGTATCAAGACACCCCTGAATCCGCCGCCTCTAAATATACTCATTTTCAAAAAAGTGACTCGCAACAAATCTAGTCGAGACTCACTGCCACAAATGGATAGCAGTACTGCGGGGAACTTCACACACATCTTGATTGTTTTATCTCAAATCCATTGGGGTAATATGTAAAGGACAATCTATGACTTTTCATTCTGCAAATACTTCTAAACCAACTAGTCAACAGAAATGGTGATGGTGGAAAGGAAAGCATTGTAACGCTCCCGGTGACTACAGGAAACGGTTCCGGTTTCCTTTTTCCTGTTTGCCGTGAGTGACTGCTCGCTGTTGCCGCGAAAAAGCTAAGTATTATCTTTCTATCTGTGTGCTTTTAATTGTTTTACAGCTTTCTTTATTCCTTCCCAAACATACTTGGTAGTCGGTATAGCTCGGTTGGTAAAGTGGCTGTGCCAGCAACTTGAGGGTTCCAGGTTCGATCCCCGCTTCCGCCATCCTAGCCACTGCCGTTGTGTCCTTGGGCAAGACACTTTACCCACCTTCTCCCAGTGCCACCCACACTGGTTTAAATGTAACTTAGATATTGGGTTTTCACTATGTAAAGCGCTTAGAGTCACCAGAGAAAAGCGCTATATAAATATAATTCACTTCACTTCACTTATCTAACATGCAAACCACCCGCTCTCTGTCTCACCGCCCCTCTCTCAGCTAGCTAGCTGCTAAGCTAACAAAGCTTAGCACGACAAGGGCGGCGACGGTCTGAAGGAATCTGCTCCCACACGTTGCGCCCACTTCTCCGAAGACCGCAAGAACTCGACTCGGTGAAAGAAACAACGTTAGTATGGCTCCCTGCTCTTCGCACAGCGTTCTCATAGATAGGTTGGCCCTACTAGAGGACCGTGTCCGCCAACAAGAGCAGAATAATTTCTTAACTTTAGACGCTGCAGACACATCTGCTAGCGTTAGCTGTAGCGAGCTGACTAGTACAGTTTGTAGCAGCCCCAAGCGGCCTACAAGCAATGGTGAACCGGTTGAGACGCATAATAGATTTAGCCCTTTAGCTAGTCCTCCAACCCAGTCTACCGGGCACCACACCTTAGTCATAGGTGACTCCATCCCCCAAAACATACAGTTTAGCAAACCACCCATAATTAAGTGTAGTCCCAGGGCCAGAGCACCTGACATTGAAGCTTATCTCAAGGAGCTAACTCGCAACAGGCCTAGTAAACACATACGACAGGCTAATCGCTCCACTAGCTACGCAAACATAGTTGTATACTTTGGCTCCAATGACATTAGGATGAGACAGTCAGAGATTACAAAGAGAAACGGATTTGTAATCTCGCTAGAAAGATGTCTAAGCATCGAGTACTTGTCTCAGGCCCCCTGCCTGTGAGAGGCAATGATGAGAGGTATAGCAGATTAGTCTCGCTTAACAAGTGGCTGGCTAGTTTTTGTAGAGAACAGGCACTAACGTTTATTCATTCTGGGGCAAACTGGACTTGCTGATGAGGGATGGCCTTCACCCTAACCGGGAAGGCGCCATCACTCTATTTGGAAACATAGATTACTGGTTGAGTCACACTTGACTAACTACACTAGAGCAAACTAGGACACAGGCAATTACAGTGTCTGTTAGTAGAAAATTCCTGCACACATAGTATTTCTCGTAGAATAATACACAACTCACATAATGTTTTTCTGTAGTGACTGTGCCAGAGGTGAACATGCATTCTAGTGAGGTGGCAAATTATGACGCGTTCAATCTATCACAGCACCAAGCAAACATTCTGAAGATCCCCATCATATCAATTCATAGATATGATCAAAATTATTTAGGGCGCACTACACAAAAAAAAACGTAACGTTATTAATATCACTACTACGGATACCAATAACAAAAAATCCTCAAAACAGCCCACTACCTATAATATGGGCTTTGTAAACATCAGATCATTGTCTCCCAAAACGTTATTAGTTAATAAGGTCATTAGAGACAACAATCTTATCGTCATTGTTCTCAGTGAAATCTGGCTCAAACCAGATTCATATTCCTGCTTAACGAGACATAACTAACTATACAAATGCACATATTGCCCGTCCCTTTAATAGGGGTAGAGGGGTCGCATTAATATACAGTGCAAATCTTAACCTTACCCCTAACCTAACTAAAAAATATGTCGCTGTGGCTTGTGCAGCCCTTTGAGACACTTGTGATTAAGGGCTAGATAAATAAAATTGATTGATTGATTTTCATGCACCAAATTAGTCGGATTTCTCAAATTGTTTTTTTTGGGGGGGGTTGGCTTATTTCCTTTTAGCATTTATAAAAATATATTGCTTTTCTGGTTGACCTATGACATCACACCAAAACAATATTCCTAAATCAATAATTTATTAAAATAATGATAAGAAGTATTAATAATTGTCTAACAATAATAATGCTTTGAATTTTTAATACAAATATTATTAATTGTCGAATAAATAACAATATTATAATTTTTCAGCATGTGGCCCATGGTGGAAAAGGTTTGGACACCCGTGTGCTTATAGGCATCACTGTTTACAAATATTAATCATCATGATCATCATTATTATTAGACTTCTAATGGTCTTGTCCTGCTTTAAAGAAACTTCCACTGGTATTTTTCCACTGGTATTCCACTGGTATTTATGTAATTCTTCATGGAAGGAGACTTGACAGGGATTTTTTTTTATTTGTGGAAATTAATAAAAATAATATCCATCACGACTAAATGTGGTATGCACGCTTCCTCCACAGTACGTTAATGCATGTAATGAAAACAAGTCAAAAGAAAAATGGATTAAATAATGCAAGCATGAATGATAAGCAAGCGAGGCCTGTGCGAGTCAGCTCCGGGGGAGAGAAGAGGCGGATATGCCAGCCGTCATGCTAAGCGCGAGTCCTTGAGTAAAATGATGCAGCTCATTAAGTAAAATGTTAGACGTTTAAAAAATTGTTTGTGATTTTAAATTCAACCTTAATTAACTTTTTTTTAGGTTTTTGTTAACAGTACTACCTGGGTTTTCATATGTATTAATTTTCGCATGATTTTGTTTTGACAAAAAATGTCGCCTATAGTTAGCGCTGATTTTCATATACAGTACCGTCTCGGTTATCATACAGTCAAACACTGCGCGTGACAAATGAGACAGTTTGCGGAATCGTGTGCTCAAACTAAGAATCTCAGCACTCAGTCTCTGTGCTTTTTTAAAAATTGAGTACGACTTCAAAATAATCAACCGTAGGGCCAAAGAAAGTTGCGTCCCCCAGCACTTTAAAAAAGTAGGTGAGAAACAATTTTGAACTCAAGAAAGAACTTGTAATAATGTACAAAGTCTGCAAAAAAGGTAAAAGTGATGTTAAAGGGGAACTGCATTTTTTTTTAAATGTTGACTCTCATTTACAATCCTTATGTAAGAAAAGAAGATAATAGATTTTTCTATTTATGCTCTAACTAGTATAATAAACGAAAGCAAAAGTCAGCTAACAATGGAGCAAATGGGAATCGCTCTCTTTGCCTATAAGCGCTCTAAAAACATCTAAACCCTCCATCATTGCTTAATATACATGCTCTAAGTATATATAGTGTGTAATATAGTAACAGGCACATTCATAATAAGATGGCATATTTACACTACCGTTCAAAAGTTTGGGGTCACATTGAAATGTCCTTATTTTTGAAGGAAAAGCACTGTACTTTTCAATGAAGATAACTTTAAACTAGTCTTAACTTTAAAGAAATACACTCTATACATTGCTAATGTGGTAAATGACTATTCTAGCTGCAAATGTCTGGTTTTTGGTGCAATATCTACATAGGTGTATAGAGGCCCATTTCCAGCAACTATCAGTCCAGTGTTCTAATGGTACAATGTGTTTGCTCATTGGCTCAGAAGGCTTATTGATGATTAGAAAACCCTTGTGCAATCATGTTCACACATCTGAAAACAGTTTAGCTCTTTACAGAAGCTACAAAACTGACCTTCCTTTGAGCAGATTGAGTTTCTGGAGCATCACATTTGTGGGGTCAATTAAACGCTCAAAATGGTCCGAAAAAGATAACTTTCATCTGAAACTCGACAGTCTATTCTTGTTCTTAGAAATGAAGGCTATTCCATGCGAGAAATTGTTAAGAAATGGAAGATTTCCTACAACGGTGTGTACTACTCCCTTCAGAGGACAGCACAAACAGGCTCTAACCAGAGTAGAAAAAGAAATGGGAGGCCGCGTTGCACAACTGAGCAAGAAGATAAGTACATTAGAGTCTCTAGTTTGAGAAACAGACGCCTCACAGGTCCCCAACTGGCATCTTCATTAAATAATACCCGCAAAACACCAGTGTCAACATCTACAGTGAAGAAGCGGCTGCGGGATTCTGGGCTCCATGGCAGAGTGGCAAAGAAAAAGCCATATCTGAGACTGGCCAATAAAAGAAAAAGATTAAGATGGGCAAAAGAACACAGACATTGGACAGAGGAAGACTGGAAAAAAGTGTTGTGGACGGATGAATCCAAGTTTGAGGTGTTTGGATCACAAAGAAGAAGTTTGTAAGACGCAGAAGAACTGAAAAGATGCTGGAAGAATGCCTGACGCCATCTGTTAAGCATGGTGGAGGTATGTGATGGTCTGGGGTTGCTTTGGTGCTGGTAAGGTGGGAGATTTGTACAGGGTTAAAGGGATTCTGAATAAGGAAGGCTATCACTCCATTTTGCAACGCCATGCCATACCCAGTGGACAGCGCTTGATTGGAGCCAATTTCATCCTACAACAGGACAATGACCCAAAACACACCTCCAAATTGTGCAAGAACTATTTAGAGAAGAAGCAGGCAGCTGGTATTCTATCGGTAATGGAGTGGCCAGCGCTGTCACCAGATCTGAACCCCATTGAGCTGTTGTGGGAGCAGCTTGACCGTATGGTACGCAAGAAGTGCCCATCCAACCAATCCAACTTGTGGGAGCTGCTTCTAGAAGCGTGGGGTGCAATTTCTCCAGATTACCTCAACAAATTAACAGCTAGAATGCCAAAGGTCTGCAATGCTGTAATTGCTGCAAATGGAGGATTCTTTGACGAAAGCAAAGTTTGATGTAAAAAAAAATCTTATTTCAAATACAAATCATTATTTTTAATCTTGTCAATGTCTTGACTCTATTTTCTATTCATTTCACAACGTATGGTGGTGAATAAGTGTGACTTTTCATGGAAAACACAAAATTGTTTGGGTGACCCCAAACTTTTGAACGGTAGTGTATATATTCTGGTCATTTTAAGCATACGATCTATATTAATTTAACGGACACATCACAACGTTGGTGTTTCTCTTCATAAACAACACTTCATGTGAGACAACAAAGACTACTTTGGGACAAATAATGATCCAGAACCTTATATTTTTGAGCCTGAATATAAAGAGGATGAGGTTAACATTTTGGAAGCTGTGTGCTGAACAAATTCAGCTCTAGTGAAACACTAGGTATCATGCAGCAGAATTGCTAAGTGTGAAACAAGCTATACAAACTACGTACATAATAAAACAATCACTTACTGTACAATGTCTGCTCTCACTAGGTTGCTGACTAATGGGATGTTCATATCTTCCCATTTAGATGTAAAATTAATCATAATCCTCATGCAAGTAAAAATTTAAAAATATAAAAAAGTTGCCGCTAA
Organism: Nerophis lumbriciformis; assembly: GCF_033978685.3. Lineage (NCBI taxonomy): Eukaryota > Metazoa > Chordata > Actinopteri > Syngnathiformes > Syngnathidae > Nerophis > Nerophis lumbriciformis. The sequence goes on from NC_084562.2 coordinate 33,426,675, forward strand.
CTAGCGTATTTTGTGTCTTTGTCGGTATCTCCAGGTAGGGCTGGGCAATATTGGCTTTTATTAAAATCTCGATATTTTTAGGCCATATCGCGATATACGATATATATCTCGATATTTTGCCTTAGCCTTGAATGAACACTTGATGCATATAATAGGGCGCATTAAAGGAGTCATTTTTTTTTTTTTTTCTAAATGGAAAACACTTCCTTGTGGTCTACATAACATGTAATGGTGGTTCTCTGGTCAAAATGTTGCATAGATGATGTTTATGGGGCCATGTCCTTCGCTATGTAATAAGTTACTGCGGACGTTATCTCCTTGTGTTTGTGACTATGTTTTTCATATGGTGTTGATCTGTAAATGGAAGACGTCAGGCTCATTTGTCAGTGCAGGTTGTTTCGGCATTTTTTTGGGTGTGGCACCGGCCGGAGATGTTAACGTGCAGAGTTTCAAGCACTCTTCATTCTCTCGCAGGTGACTTTTTAAATGAAAGAACAAATTATTAGTGCTGCTACCAATGTTCCCTCTAATTGTTCATGTTTCTGAGCAAACACAAAAACTCTCTGAGCATTCAGTGGAGCACATGTGAGCAACATCACACGTGGCAATACCAGCAGCACACCTGTCTCAAACCAATCATTTATAATAACACTCAAATGAGGAGAGTCATTTTCATGAGATTATTTTGTAATATTAGTGATTTGGCCCACTTGTAATGAAAATAAAATAAATGTAGTTTTTCATAAGCTATGGATTAGTATTGTACAATATGTCTGGGTGGGGGTCCTGCTTTGGAAATCATTTGTACCCCTTTCAGAGATCACATTTAGTTCCCCTTAAACACCCTCATGTTGCACAATGAAATGTAAGCATAGGATGAATTCCTGTAACTTTCTCTAGTAACAGCATTCCATGATTAATATCAATAAATTAACATTAATAATAAATGACAGTAGAATAAGCACACGCACAGTATGACTGGGGAGTCATAGTGTAACTTTGTGTGGTGTTTGAGTTGTCCGACTTTTTGTGTGGCCATAAACGCACCAGTTGCTTAGTGGTATGCGTGTTGGTGACAGATGACAAGTTGGTTTTGGCCTGGTTTGTGCGGCAGAAAATGACTAGTATTTCGAGATAGAAGTGTTTTACTCATGTTTTGGTGTGGTTATGGCCGAATATAAACAGTTTTACTCAATAAAGTGATCGATATAATTCCTGTCCTCGAAGCATCTCGATAGACGTTACAATAATTGAACGGTGTTGACGAACACCGTTAGGGCCGCTTGTTGTCACTGTCACTCAGAGTTGCATTGCAAAATTACACAAAATAAATGTGTTTATTTTGTTTAGAATTCAGATGGGATTTGATTTGGTGCACGGCATATATTTGCTGTGCGCAGAGGAACAGTGTGGTTTTCGTCCTGGTCGTGGAACTGTGGACCAGCTCTATACTCTCGGCAGGGTCCTTGAGGGTGCATGGGAGTTTGCCCAACCAGTCTACATGTGTTTTGTGGACTTGGAGAAGGCATTCGACCGTGTCCCTCGGGAAGTCCTGTGGGGAGTGCTCAGAGAGTACGGGGTATCGGACTGTCTGATTGTGGCAGTCCGCTCCCTGTATGATCAGTGCCAGAGCTTGGTCCGCATTGCCGGTAGTAAGTCGGACACGTTTCCAGTGAGGGTTGGACTCCGCCAAGGCTGCCCTTTGTCACCGATTCTGTTCATAACTTTTATGGACAGAATTTCTAGGCGCAGTCAAGGCGTTGAGGGGATCTGGTTTGGTGGCTGCAGGATTAGGTCTCTGCTTTTTGCAGATGATGTGGTCCTGATGGCTTCATCTGGCCAGGATCTTCAGCTCTCACTGGATCGGTTCGCAGCTGAGTGTGAAGCGACTGGGATGAGAATCAGCACCTCCAAGTCCAAGTCCATGGTTCTCGCCCGGAAAAGGGTGGAGTGCCATCTCCGGGTTGGGGAGGAGATCTTGCCCCAAGTGGAGGAGTTCAAGTACCTCGGAGTCTTGTTCACGAGTGGTGGAAGAGTGGATCGTGAGATCGACAGGCGGATCGGTGCGGCGTCTTCAGTAATGCGGACGCTGTATCGATCCGTTGTGGTGAAAAAGGAGCTGAGCCGGAAGGCAAAGCTCTCAATTTACCGGTCGATCTACGTTCCCATCCTCACCTATGGTCATGAGCTTTGGGTTATGACCGAAAGGACAAGATCACGGGTACAAGCGGCCGAAATGAGTTTCCTCCGCCGGGTGGCGGGGCTCTCCCTTAGAGATAGGGTGAGAAGCTCTGCCATCCGGGAGGAGCTCAAAGTAAAGCCGCTGCTCCTCCACATCGAGAGGAGCCAGATGAGGTGGTTCGGGCATCTGGTCAGGATGCCACCCGAACGCCTCCCTAGGGAGGTGTTTAGGGCACGTCCCACCGGTAGGAGGCCGCGGGGAAGACCCAGGACACGTTGGGAAGACTATGTCTCCCGGCTGGCCTGGGAACGCCTCGGGGTGCCACAGGAAGAGCTGGACGAAGTGGCTGGGGAGAGGGAAGTCTGGGCTTCCCTGCTTAAGCTGCTGCCCCCGCGACCCAACCTCGGATAAGCGGAAGAAGATGGATGGATGGATGGGCAGAGGACGCTTGAGCAGTGCGCAATTGCGCAGGCGCGCATCTTAGAGGGAATGTTGGCTGCTACCTTTTGTAGCTACGCTTCTGCTGCATACTTTGCATATTAGTGTTGTCTGCTGAATATCTTCCCGCTTGAAGACAAACTACCGCCAGATGATGGGCCCCGTGCTGTTTTTTTTGGGCATCAATTGTTCTTCCTCCATTTGTGATCAGTTTCGCACCTTCTCTTGTATTGTCACTCGCACCGCTCCGCTTGTACCACCTGCCTCAGCTAACGTTAGCCATGTTGCTACCGCTCTGCTGGGCGAGGGCGTATGACGCTACACGCGCGACAGTATGTGACGTATGTAAGAAGGTGGGCTTGTTTTACGCCCGTGAGAAGGAGAGACTAGAAAGAGTGAGAAACACCTGTAGTGTAATGCCCGCAGCTAAAAGCAACTGCGTGACAACGTATACTCCAATATCACGATATCACGATAAAATCATTTTCTATATCGCACAGAGACTAACCCGCGATGTATCGAGTATATCGATATATCGCCCAGCCCTATCTCCAGGCATAAGTTGGATGTCAAAGTTGACCAACTTTTCTGTTCAATAAAAGTGGGAGGCATGATTTATAATCTAGATCAGGGGTGCTCATTACGTCGATCGCGAGCTACCGGTCGATCTCGGAGGGTGTGTCAGTCGATCACCAGCCAGGCATTAAAAAAATAGTCCTAAAAATGAGCGATCATAAATCTTCACTATGACGTCACTTTCGTCACTTGATTGACATTCACGACACCCGAGGGTCTTCTGAGATGACGCTGGCTGCTGCCAGCTCATTAAAATTACCGACAGGAAGGCGAGAAACACTTTATTTCAACAGACTCTGGCGCCGTACCTGTCGTCAAAACTCCAAAGACCGACTGCACAGTTGCACAATAAAAGCTCTGCTTCATCCTGCTTGCGCTACCAAAATAAGAGTCTCAGAAAGCTGGCGTGCACAAGCTAGCAAGCTACGGAGTTTGCCAACAATGTATTTCTTGTAAAGTGTATACAAAGGAGTACGGAAGCTGGATAAATAAGATGCCAAAAAGCAACCACTTTCATGTGGTATTGGACAGAAAGGAGGACTTTTTTTCTCCTCCATTCGAAAATGCGGACCTTATCAGCACTACTGTCTGATTCCAATCAATGCAAGTCATCAGAATCAGGTAATACACCAACTTATATTCTTGTCTTCATGAAAGAAAGGAATCTATGTGTTAAACATGCTTGTATTATCTTTAACCACCTTTAACTTGTTAACAATATTAACTATATGTGTTAAACATGCTTGTGTTATCTTTAAACACCTTTAACTTGTTAACAATATTAACTATATGTGTTAAACATGCTTGTATTATCTTTAAACACCTTTAATTTGTTAACAATATTAACTATATGTGCTAAACATGCTTGTATTATCTTTAAACACCTTTAACTTATTACCAATATTAACTATAAGCGTTAAACATGCTTGTATTATCTTTAAATACCTTTAACTTGTTAACAATATTAACTATGTGTTAAACATTCTTGTATTATCATTAAACACCTTTAATTTATTAACAATATGTGTTAAACATGCTTGCATTATCTTTAAACACCTTTAACTTGTTAACAATATTAACTATATGTATTAAACATACTTGTATTTTCATTAAACACCTTTAACTTATTAACAATATTAACTATATGTGTTAAACATGCTTGCAATATCATTAAACATATTTAACTTGTTAACAAAAACATATGTTTCATAAATAAGTAAATATAAATGATATATATGAATGAGGTAGATCCCCACGACTTGATCAATTGAAAAGTAGCTCGCCTGCAGAAAAAGTGTGAGCACCCCTGATCTAGATTGAACTTTTACCAACTCAGGCGATGCAGCAGCAGTGCACTGGCTCAGTATTTCAATACCTGTATAAGCTAGTTATTATGTACCGGTAACTACTCGTTTTAACAACAATTGGATTCGATTCAGAATTTGTGGTTACCGATACGATTCAGGGAGAATGTTTATTTTAAGAACAATACGATCCGAAATGATTCAGTGAGTTGAAAGCGATTCAGTAACTTTTTAGCTAAAAAAAAATCAAGTAGTGTGACAGTGAAATAAATACTTGATACTAGGTGTGGGCGTTTATATGGTCGTGATCGTTGATCCCCTAGCATTCAAGAAAGCGGTTATTCATCCTCTGCTCAAAAGACCTAACCTTGATCCTGACCTCATGGTAAACTACCGACCGGTGTCCCACCTTCCCTTTATTTCGAAAATCCTCGAAAAAATTGTCGCACAGCAGCTAAATGAACACTTAGTGTCTAACAATCTCTGTGAACCTTTTCAATCCGGTTTCAGGGCAAATCACTCTACGGAGACAGCCCTCGCAAAAATGACTAATGATCTACTGCTAACGATGGATTCTGATGCGTCATCTATGTTGCTGCTTCTTGATCTTAGCGCTGCTTTCGATACCGTCGATCATAATATTTTATTAGAGCGTATCAAAACACGTATTGGTATGTCAGACTTAGCTTTGTCGTGGTTTAACTCTTATCTTACTGACAGGATGCAATGCGTCTCCCATAATAATGTGACCTCGGACTATGTTAAGGTAACGTGCGGAGTTCCTCAGGGTTCGGTTCTTGGCCCTGCACTCTTTAGTATTTACATGCTGCCGCTAGGCGACATCATACGCAAATACGGTGTTAGCTTTCATTGTTATGCTGATGATACCCAACTCTACATGCCCCTAAAGCTGACCAACACGCCGGATTGTAGTCAGCTGGAGGCGTGTCTTAATGAAATTAAACAATGGATGTCCGCTAACTTCTTGCAACTCAACGCCAAGAAAACGGAAATGCTGATAATCGGTCCTGCTAAACACCGACATTTATTTAATAATACCACCTTAACATTTGACAACCAAACAATTACACAAGGCGAATCAGTAAAGAATCTGGGTATTATCTTCGACCCAACTCTCTCGTTTGAATCACACATTAAGAGTGTTACTAAAACGGCCTTCTTTCATCTCCGTAATATCGCTAAAATTCGTTCTATTTTATCCACAAGCGACGCTGAGATCATTATTCATGCATTCGTTACGTCTCGTCTCGACTACTGTAACGTATTATTTTCGGGTCTCCCTATGTCTAGCATTAAAAAATTACAGTTGGTACAAAATGCGGCTGCTAGACTTTTGACAAGAACAAGAAAGTTTGATCATATTACGCCTATACTGGCTCACCTGCACTGGCTTCCTGTGCACTTAAGATGTGACTTTAAGGTTTTACTACTTACGTATAAAATACTACACGGTCTAGCTCCGTCCTATCTTGTCGATTGCATTGTACCATATGTCCCGGCAAGAAATCTGCGTTCAAAGAACTCCGGCTTATTAGTGATTCCCAGAGCCCAAAAAAAGTCTGCGGGCTAAAGAGCGTTTTCTATTCGGGCTCCAGTACTATGGAATGCCCTCCCGGTAACAATTAGAGATGCTACCTCAGTAGAAGCATTTAAGTCCCATCTTAAAACTCATTTGTATACTCTAGCCTTTAAATAGCCCCCCTGTTAGACCAGTTGATCTGCCGTTTCTTTTCTTTTCTCCTCTGCTCCCCTTTTCCTTGAGGGGGGGGGGGCACAGGTCCGGTGGCCATGGATGAAGTGCTGGCTGTCCAGAGTCGGGACCCGGGGTGGACCGCTCGCCTGTGCATCGGCTGGGAACATCTCTGCGCTGCTGACCCGTCTCCGCTCGGGATGGTGTCCTGCTGGCCCCACTATGGACTGGACTCTTACTATTATGTTGGATCCACTATGGACTGGACTCTCACAATATTATGTCAGACCCACTCGACATCCATTGCTTTCGGTCTCCCCTAGAGGGGGGGGGGGGGGGGGGGGGGGGTTACCCACATATGCGGTCCTCTCCAAGGTTTCTCATAGTCATTCACATCGACGTCCCACTGGGGTGAGTTTTTCCTTGCCCTTATGTGGGCTTTGTACCGAGGATGTCGTTGTGGCTTGTGCAGCCCTTTGACACACTTGTGATTTAGGGCTATATAAATAAAGATTGATTGATTGATTGATTAATTTGAGTTTGATCACAGTTATCAGCTGTTAGCATATTTCCTTGATCAAACACGGCGGCGGGAATGTTTGTTAGAAGTTACCGCAGTAGTAATCAGTAGGAAACAACAACGCTTGGTATTATCCTGCACGGAACAATCCACCTTTATTGACCGTGATCTTATGTGCTAGTGAATGTGTGTGTTAGTGTACGTGTGCGTGTGTTTGTGTAAAATTGTGTCCGTGTGCGTGCGCACGACCTCCCGTACCACCATAGCGAAAGTCAGTCACCTCATGACGTAATGAATGTTGCAACAGCATTGTGCCTTGTCCCCTTACACAGCTGGAAATGCAGCCCAGAAGAAGAAAATAAAGTCATATGACTAACACTGGCATATAAGTTGAAACACAACAATTAAAAGGAGCAGCGACTTTACTTTCACCATCTGCTGCAGCTCACCAGTAATCCTGCCCCGAATGCATACTTGCAAAGGTGTGGACTCGAGTCACATGACTTGGACTCGAGTCAGACTCGAGTCATGAATTTGATGACTTTAGACTCGACTTGACAAAATGTAAAAAGACTTGCAACTCGACTTAGACTTTAACATCAATGACTTGTGACTTCACTTGGACTTGAGCCTTTTGAATTGACATGACTTGACATGACTTGCTACTTTCCCCAAAACCCAAAGATGAAAAAGTTATTCGGGAGCGCTCCGTATTTTTCATTGTGTACTTGTCTATCAGCGTTGCGTGTGTCAGCTGGTGTGGTCTCAGTACAACAGCCAATCAAATTAGATCTACTTTGTTTTCATCACACAGCATTCATCCAATCAAATTGCAGGACAACCAACGAAGAAGACATGTCCAAACCACACGCCAGTGAACAAAAAATGATACCTAAAATAATTTCGTTTGGGTATAAAAATTACGAGGTGGTCAACACAAAACGGTTTGCAGTATGCAACACATGCGGTTCGAAAATTACTGATGGAGAGGCAACAACTTCCAACTTTGTCCGGCATTTGAAGTTGCACAAAGAACGGTAAGTTTTGAATGTAAGATAACGTTTATTGGCTAAGTAACGTGACTTTTATTTGCTGTGTAGTTAAATCAGTGAGGCTGTAAACTCACTGCTAACGTTATAACGTTATTGCAAACACGGGAATCTGTTGCAGTTCACTACCTTATTCATACTTTTTGTTCAGTGATTTTTTTTAAGCAGGGTTACGTTAGTCAATATATCACACGTAACGTTAGACGGCGGTCAGCAGCACCGCGTATTTTAGCCACCTAAAAAAAGACAAAAATAGTAAAATAAAGGTCAGTTAAAATGTATACTATATTATGAATATGTGTACCGTTTTAGCTAGCTTTCTGACATACTGTTGGTTGTTTACCTCAGTGGTCCCCAACCACCGGGCCGCGGCCCGGTGGTTGGGGAAAGAAATATTAAAGAAAGAAATATTAAAATATTTAAAGAAATATTAAAATATTTAAAGAATTTTTTTTTTTTTTTTTTTTTTATTAAATCAACATAAAAAACACAAGATACACTTACAAGTAGTGCACCAACCCAAAAAACCTCTCTCCCCCCTTTTGTTCTGGGCATTGAACATGAAGACTCTTCCTTCACTGTTCCAAGTGGCCATGAGAGTCTTGGCAGTGCCTGCATCCAGTGCTCCAGTGGAGCGAGTTTTCAGCCATGGTGGCATCATACTACGCCCCCATCGTGCACAAATGACTGACAGACTCTTGGCTAATTTGGTCTTTTGCAAATGCAATGCAGCATAGGGCCCTGACATATAAAAAGTACAACTTTTTTGTTATGTTCACGTATATGTCATGTTTTTTCAATGTTAACACTTTTGTACAAATAAGTACATTTGCACTTTATTTTTCAATGTGTTTGTTCTGTAAAGGAATGAGTTAATGTTTAAAATGACTGGTTAATAGTGCTATTATAAAGTGCAATGTCAGCACAATTTTCTTTCCTGCAATTTAAAATGCACTTGTTTTAATAAATAAATACAGCGTTTGAAAAGCATACACAATCTGTGTTAATATATTAGTCTGTGGTTAAAAGGACTTGAAAGGACTCGAAACTCAAAATGCAGGACTTAGGACTTGACTTGAGACTTTCCAGTGTTGACTTTGGACTTGACTCGGGGCTTGCCTGTCTTGACTCGGGACTTGACTCGGACTTGAGGGCAAAGACTTGAGACTTACTCGTGACTTGCAAAACAATGACTTGGTCCCACCTCTGACTAACACTGGCATATAAGTTGAAACACAACAATTAAAAGGAGCAGCGACTTTACTTTCACCATCTGCTGCAGCTCACCAGTAATCCTGCCCCGAATGCATACTTGCAGGCACTCAGAACGTCTATGTGACTGTATTGGTCCCGACTGGGAGAATCAACACACCCACTAATTAAATCAGAAAAGGCATTTTTATATATACATATTTTATACTGTGTATGTGTGTGCAAATATTCCACTCCTCTGATCCAACGTGTACTAAAAAGAATGTGTCCCTGCTGTTGGAGTAACAATTACAATAGTATTTGTATTTTTTTTTTTTTAAAACACTTTGTGTTCTGTTTGTTAGTTTGTGGATTAAAAAACATTTTGTTCCTGTCATAATCATTAAACGTATTTTATTTGTTGGTACACAATTTTTTACAATACCTCAAATTCAAACTGCACTTTAATGAATATTCATTCAATATAAAATTTTAGTTTTAAAAACTCCACAGCGTGGGTCACCAGTTTTGTTGTTTGCCAAAGCACTGATGAGAAGCACTGATGTATACAAGTACAAATACTAATATTACCATTTGAGGTGATGTTTAGTAAATGTTAACTTGAAATACAATTATTATAGTAATCAGTACACCAATGATACTTTGTTTGCTGCAGAATGTTTGGGATGACAAGCAAAAAAACTAAATAACAGAGGAAAAAAAGTTGTTTTCTTTACCACCACAAAATGGACCGAAAAATAAGCAAAACTGTGGCTCTAAATTCAGGTACGGACTGTAGCGTGGGGTTACCTGTACTGTTGCACCTCTAGTAAACACAAATATAGACATGGACAAATTGACAGTTGTCAGCTGTTAGTATATATTACAAACCCCGTTTCCATATGAGTTGGGAAATTGTGTTAGATGTAAATATAAACGGAATACAATGATTTGCAAATCCTTTTCAACCCATATTCAATGCACTACAAAGACAAGATATTTGATGTTCAAACTCATAAACTTTATTTATTTTTTTGCAAATAATAATTAACTTAGAATTTCATGGCTGCAACACGTGCCAAAGTAGTTGGGAAAGGGCATGTTCACCACTGTGTTACATCACCTTTTCTTTTAACAACACTCAATAAACGATTGGGAACTGAGAAAACTAATTGTTTGAAAGTGGAATTCTTTCCCATTCTTGTTTTATGTAGAGCTTCAGTCGTTCAACAGTCTGGGGTCTCCGCTGTCGTATTTTACGCTTCATAATGCGCCACACATTTTCGATGGGAGACAGGTCTGGACTGCAGGCGGGCAAGGAAAGTACCCGCACTCTGTTTTTACGAAGCCACGCTGTTGTAACACGTGCTGAATGTGGCTTGGCATTGTCTTGCTGAAATAAGCAGGGGTGTCCATGAAAAAGACGGCACTTAGATGGCAGCATATGTTGTTCCAAAACCTGTATGTACCTTTCAGCATTAATGGTGCCTTCCCAGATGTGTACGTTACCCATGCCTTGGGCACTAATGCACCCCCATACCATCACAGATGCTGGCTTTTGAACTTTGCGTCGATAACAGTCTGGATGGTTCGCTTCCCCTTTGGTCCGGATGACACAATGTCGAATATTTCCAAAAACAATTTGAAATGTGGACTCGTCAGACCACAGAACACTTTTCCACTTTGCATCAGTCCATCTTAGATGATCTCGGGCCCAGAGAAGCCGGCGGCGTTTCTGGATGTTGTTGATAAATGGCTTTCGCTTTGCATAGTAGAGCTTTAACTTGCACTTACAGCTGTAGCGACAAACTGTATTTAGTGACAGTGGTTTTCTGAAGTGTTCCTGAGCCCATGTGGTGATATCCTTTAGAGATTGATGTCGGTTTTTGATACAGTGACGTCTGAGAGATCGAAGGTCACGGTCATTTAATGTTGGTTTCCGGCCATGCCGCTTACGTGGAGTGATTTCTCCAGATTCTCTGAACCTTTTGATGATATTATGGACCGTAGATGTTAAAATCCCTAAATTTCTTGGAATTGCACTTTGAGAAACGTTGTTCTTAAACTGTTTGACTATTTGCTCATGCAGTTGTGGACAAAGGGGTGTACCTCGCCCCATCCTTTCTTGTGAAAGACTGAGCATTTTTTGGGAAGCTGTTTTTATACCCAATCATGGCACCCACCTGTTCCCAATTAGCCTGCACACCTGTGGGATGTTCCAAATAAGTGTTTGATGAGCATTCCTCAACTTTATCAGTATTTATTGCCACCTTTCCCAACTTCTTTGTCACGTGTTGCTGGCATCAAATTCTAAAGTTAATGATTATTTGCAACAAAAAAAAATGTTTAACAGTTTGAACATCAAATATGTTGTCTTTGTAGCATATTCAACTGAATATGGGTTGAAAATGATTTGCAAATCATTGTATTCCATTTATATTTACATCTAACACAATTTCCCAACTCATATAGAAACGGGATTTGTACATCATTACCTCATTCAAACATGGCGGAATTGTTTGTTACAAGATACTGCAGTAGTAAACAGGAGGGATATGGTATTCGGTAGTATCCTGCACGGGACAATCTACTTTAGTAATAATTTTTTAAATATGTGATATTAAATCGGGATCGGATAATATGAAAAAATTGAATCAGGATCATTTTTTTTGCCATATCGCCCAGCCCTCCTGGATACTGGAAACTGCAGGTGAAGTTTCCTATATTATAGTTATTTCTTATAATGAAATTAAAGAGAAATACATTATGAATACAAACAAGCAATCAACAATTAATGGCCAATGCATTCACATCTTAATTGAATTAAGTGCAACCAACACTTTAGATTGAATGAACACGAGGAAACATTTTCTACTCACATTTTCTACATTAAATAAATGTTTAATAAAAGTACATTAACCAACATTTAACACCTCATCCCTTTTAATGGATTTTGGCCCCTCGCTTCCTAATTTTCGATAGCATCCTTCATCCATCTCTTGCATGTCTTTATTTCTCATGAAATGACTTTTCCTTGGTTGTCAGTTGCAAGTCCCGGAAGTCGGTGCGTCGCCGTAACTTGTCACTTCGGTTGTGTCGGTCGTAGCTTGAAGATGTGTTGCGGCTTTATATTGCAACCGTGCTGTAGCTGAAAGTTTTTGTGGAATAATTTATGATATTGTTTTGTGACATATTCTCCATTTTTGTTTTAATAACGTCACAGACGGGCAAATAGACTAAACGTTTGACTCCCTTATCATTAAAAGTGCTAAACTTCAAATAAAGTCTGTCGTTCTTAAATCCAATGTTTTTCTTTTTCCAGTATCAACAATCTTAGATCGATACCTATCTTCCAGAAGGCAAACTTATCAATATACTTGACATTTAGGAATATAAATCAATCTATTGATATATCGATCAATCGTTACATACTAGTAACCTCTCTGATCTGAAAAATAGTTTGTCTGTGTTAGCGCTTATAATAACTATATCGCTAATACTTGGTAAATATTGAGGTCACGACATGTAAATGGAGTATTGTTGGGGGGTTTTGGATGTTTTTAGAGGGCTTTATGGACGGAATAGATGACCCCCATTAGCTTCATTGTTAGCCACCTCGTGCTTGTCACATTTATGACTTAAAATGCATAAAAAAAGAAAGAGTGTGGGCTGGCTTACATAAAATGTCAGGCAAACAGACAGACAGACACCCCCACCAAGGACTGTTTTCACTGCCGGACTCTAGAAAGAGGTTCCGCAGCCTCCGTAGCAGAATCTCCAGGTTCTGTAACAGCTTCTTCCCTCAGGCCATAAGACTCTTGAACGCATAATATTAATCCCCTCAATTCCCCCCAAAAACGGATTAACTCACTGGAATATAAAAACAATATAACATACATCCTTAAACGTGGATGCATATGCAAAAGTGCAATATATTCATCTGTACAGTAATCTATTTATTTATATCTGCACCTTATTGCTCTTTTATCCTGCACTATAACGAGCTAATGCAACGAAATTATGTTCTTATCTGTACTGTAAAGTTCACATTTGAATGACAATAAAAGGAAATCTAAGGCTAAGTTGTAGAATTGCATTCTCTATTAGTGATGTTCAAAGCTAGAAATAAAGTTCATCCAAAGGACTTACAAAAGTTATTCGTGTTCACGTCTGAAGATGAGAATCACAGAAGGCCGTATGATTTTAAACATCCAAGAGTGCGAACAAATTTTAAACAAATGTGCTTGTCTGTTGTTGGTGTGAAAGCATGGAATTCTCTAAAGAAAGACTTAAAAAGTTTCAAGAATATTTTTGAATTTAAAAAGAGTTACAAAAAGAGACAACTGCAATTATATCAAACTGATTTTTTATTTTGATTGGACGTGTCACTGTGAAAATGCTTAAACGAAAATTAAAAAGTATGTTGGAGTTCGGGTGTTGGTGGCGGGAACAGTGATAAAGTCATCTAAAATAATTTGTTTTAAAAAATGGGGCATATAAATATAAGAATAATATTCTTCCATCTGCTCTTCTCTGATCATGGAAATTCATAAGAAACAAAAAACAATGAAAGTGTGGACTGTACATGGCTTGTATACAGGTAAAAGCCAGTAAATTAGAATATTTTGAAAAACTTGATTTATTTCAGTAATTGCATTCAAAAGGTGTAACTTGTACATTACAGGTAAAAGCCAGTAAATTAGAATATTTTGAAAAACTTGATTTATTTCAGTAATTGCATTCAAAAGGTGTAACTTGTACATTATATTTATTCATTGCACACAGACTGATGCATTCAAATGTTTATTTCATTTAATTTTGATGATTTGAAGTGGCAACAAATGAAAATCCAAAATTCCGTGTGTCACAAAATTAGAATATTACTTAAGGCTAATACAAAAACGGGATTTTTAGAAATGTTGGCCAACTGAAAAGTATGAAAATGAAAAATATGAGCATGTACAATACTCAATACTTGGTTGGAGCTCCTTTTGCCTCAATTACTGCGTTAATGCGGCGTGGCATGGAGTCGATGAGTTTCTGGCACTGCTCAGGTGTTATGAGAGCCCAGGTTGCTCTGATAGTGGCCTTCAACTCTTCTGCGTTTTTGGGTCTGGCATTCTGCATCTTCCTTTTCACAATACCCCACAGATTTTCTATGGGGCTAAGGTCAGGGGAGTTGGCGGGCCAATTTAGAACAGAAATACCATGGTCCGTAAACCAGGCACCCCAAACCATCACCCAACCATGCAAATTTTGCATTTCCTTTGGAAATCGAGGTCCCAGAGTCTGGAGGAAGACAAGAGAGGCACAGGATCCACGTTGCCTGAAGTCTAGTGTAAAGTTTCCACCATCAGTGATGGTTTGGGGTGCCATGTCATCTGCTGGTGTCGGTCCACTCTGTTTCCTGAGATCCAGGGTCAACGCAGCCGTCTACCAGCAAGTTTTAGAGCACTTCATGCTTCCTGCTGCTGACCTGCTCTATGGAGATGGAGATTTCAAGTTCCAACAGGACTTGGCGCCTGCACACAGCGCAAAATCTACCCGTGCCTGGTTTACGGACCATGGTATTTCTGTTCTAAATTGGCCCGCCAACTCCCCTGACCTTAGCCCCATAGAAAATCTGTGGGGTATTGTGAAAAGGAAGATGCAGAATGCCAGACCCAAAAACGCAGAAGAGTTGAAGGCCACTATCAGAGCAACCTGGGCTCTCATAACATCTGAGCAGTGCCAGAAACTCATCGACTCCATGCCACGCCGCATTAACGCAGTAATTGAGGCAAAAGGAGCTCCAACCAAGTATTGAGTATTGTACATGCTCATATTTTTCATTTTCATACTTTTCAGTTGGCCAACATTTCTAAAAATCCCTTTTTTGTATTAGCCTTAAGTAATATTCTAATTTTGTGACACACGGAATTTTGGATTTTCATTTGTTGCCACTTCAAATCATCAAAATTAAATGAAATAAACATTTGAATGCACCAGTCTGTGTGCAATGAATAAATATAATGTACAAGTTACACCTTTTGAATGCAATTACTGAAATAAATCAAGTTTTTCAAAATATTCTAATTTACTGGCTTTTACCTGTATATGCATTTTCATGAAAGGAATAAAAAGAAATGATGATAAGTCTACAATTGTATGTGTTCATTTTATCCAGTTAAAATTAATTAAGTTTTTGTCTGAACAAAGTACAAACGAAAACTGGAGTACCAATGCAAAAACCTTGAACACCCCTGCATTAGAAACATAAGCAAATAGAAGTCAATGACCAGATGCAGACTCAGGAAATAAATGTTCCCAGAACTCCTTTTTGAGTTCTTCGAAGCTGATGTCCATGTTAATAAAGCACCCTCTCCATCATGTCCAAGGATTTCAAAGAGTTGACTTTGTTCTGAAGACAATTTCTTGGTGCTGAAATGACTGGATTAGCTTGATTCCAAGAACTCTTCCAGGAGGCAAACTTGTCAAGCACAGATCATTATACCTTATTAGCACAGATACGAATGTATATACCACGGATACTGCCCTCCAAAATAGTCTCTCTCTTTTTGATGAAATAACATTAGAGGAACTCCTACAGCGTGTAAATGGGATAAAGCAAGCAACATGTTTACTTGACCCACTTCCTGGGAAACTTATCAAGGAACTGTTTGTAATATTAGGACCATCAGTGCTAAATATTATAAACTTATCACTTTCCTCTGGCACTGTTCCCCTAGCATTCAAAAAAGCGGTTATTCATCCTCTGCTCAAAAGACCTAACCTCGATCCTGACCTCATGGTAAACTACCGGCCGGTGTCCCACCTTTCGTTTATTTCAAAAATCCTCGAAAAAATTGTTGCTAAATGAACACTTAGCGCCTAACAATCTCTGTGAACCCTTTCAATTCGGTTTCAGCGCAAATCACTCTATGGAGACAGCCCTCACAAAAATGACCAATGATCTATTGCTAACGATGGATTCTGATGTGTCATCTATGTTGCTGCTTCTTGATCTTAGCGCTGCTTTCGATATCGTCGAGCATAATATTTTATTAGAGCGTATCAAAACACGTATTGGTATGTCAGACTTAGCCTTGTCTTGGTTTAACTCCCATCTTACTGACAGGATGCAGTGCGTCTCCCATAACAATGTGACCTCGGAGTATGTTAAGGTAACGTGTGGAGTTCTCCAGGGTTCAGTTCTTGGCCCTGCACTCTTCAGCATCTACATGCTGCCGCTAGGTGACATCATACGCAAATACGGTGTTAGCTTTCACTGTTATGCTGATGCCCAGAAGTGGGTAGTAATGCGCTACATTTACTCCGTTACATCTACTTGAGTAACTTTTGGGATAATACTTTTACTTGAGTATATTTATAGAGAAGAAACGCTACTTTTACTCCGCTCCATTTATCTACATTCAGCTCGCTACTCGCTACTGATTTTTATCGATCTGTTAATGCACGCTTTGTTTGTTTTGGTTTGTCAGACAGACCTTCAAAGTAGGATCTATGGCATGCCTGCGTTTCACCAGTCAGATGCAGTCACTGGTGACGTTGGACCAATAAAACAGAGCCAGGCGGTCACATGACCGTCACACGTAGACCCCGACTTAAACAAGTTGAAAAACTTATTCGGGTGTTACCATTTAGTGGTCAATTCTACGGAATATGTACTGTACTGTGCAATCTACTAATAAAAGTTTCAATCAATCAATCAAAAATGTGAAGCAAAAAAGACAATTTTTTATTTCAATTGTACTTCCTGTCAAAAGCCTAAAGACTGACCGCACAGTTCCTGTCTTCACAATAAAAGTGCCGCTCCATCGCGCTAGCGCTAACAAAATAAGAGTCTCCGAAAGCCAGCGCAAACAAGCTAGCAAGCTACGGAGTTTTCCGCCAATGTATTTCTTGTAAAGTGTATAAAAACGAATATGGAAGCTGGACAAATAAGATGCCAAAAACCAACCACTTTCATGTGGTATTAGACAGAAAGGAGGAACTTTTTTTCTCCTCCATTTGAAAACGTGGACAATATCAGCACTACTGTCTGATTCCAATCAATGCAAGTCATCAGAATCAGGTAATACACCAACTTATATTCTTGTCTTCATGAAAGAAAGGAATCTATATGTTAAACATGCATATATATATATATATTCATTAAAACACCTTTAACGTGAACAAAAACGACAAAATAAATCAATATAAATTATATACTGTATATATAAATGTATGTATGTATATATAAATGTATGTATGTATATATATATATATATATATATATATATATACACACACAGTGTATATACATATATATATATATACATACATATATATATATATATATATATATATATATATATATATATATATATATATATATATATATATATACACTGTGTGTGTATATATATATATATATATATATATATACACATACATACATACATTTATATATACATACATACATTTATATATACATCTATGTTAAACATGCATATATATATTCATTAAAACACCTTTAACATGTGAACAAAAACGACAAAATAAATCAATATAAATTATATACTGTATATATAAATGTATGTATGTATATATAAATGTATGTATGTATGTATATTAGAGATGCGCGGATAGGCAATTATTTCATCCGCAACCGCATCAGAAAGTCGTCAACCATCCGCCATCCACCCGATGTAACATTTGATCAGAACCGCACCCGCCCGCACCCGCCCGTTGTTATAAATCTAATATAGACGATGCAAGGCTTTAGTGAGGTTATAAAGCTTTTGCCTGTTAAAGAAAGGAGACTGATCCAATGCAGCACAGACATTCGCGTGCCACGCTGTCACGACCCAGACGCACACCAGTGCGCAATCATATGGGAGCCGCGCTGAGCGCACCTCCAAGCGCGTCTCGTTGCCGGCGACGGCCGGGTATGGGCCCGACGCTCCAGCGCCATCCATTTTCAGGGCTAGTTGATTCGGCAGGTGGGTTGTTACACACTCCTTAGCGGTTCCGACTTCCATGGCCACCGTCCTGCTGTCTATATCAACCAGGGTGAGCCCCACCCCTTTCGTAAGCGCACTGCGCGCGGAGTGACCCCTGTTACGCGCCCCCGGCAACAGGGGTGGCGGGCAGGTAAGCTGCGCGGGCGGAGCGCGCGGAGTGACCCCTGTTACGAGCCCCCGGCCACGGGGGTGGCGGGCAGGTAAGCTGCTTACCTGCTGCGCGTGACGCCGGCCGCGGCGAAGGCGGACGAGGCGGGGTGTCGGTGCGGTGGGCGCGGTGGTGACCCTGGACGTGCGTCGGGCCCTTCTCGCGGATCGCCTCAGCTACGGCTCCCGGTGGGGCCCTCTCGGGGGAAGGGGCCTCGGTCCCGGACCCCGGCGAGGCGTCCCTTCTCCGCTCCGTAAAAGTGTCCATCTCTTTTCTTTTTTTTTCTTCTGTTGTGGCATATGCTGCAGGTGCCTGCTCGTTTTTCGTATGTGGGTAACAACATTTAACTATGTATATATATTTCCCAATTGGTTTAACTGCCACCCGCCTGAATCTATTTAAAATCTAATTTTTTTTTATTTCAACCGCCCGACCCGACCCGCGGATAAAATCTTTTTTTTTTTTATTTCATCCGCCCGATCCGCGGACTCCGCGGTTGTGCCCGCAAACCGCGCATCTCTAATGTATATATATATATCAGTGACGTGCGGTGAGGTTGATGGCTGGTGAGGCACTGACTTCATCACAGTCAGATTTACAAACATATGAACCCTAAAGAGTATCTTATTCACCATTTGATTGGCAGCAGTTAACGGGTTATGTTTAAAAGCTCATACCAGCATTCTTCCCTGCTTGGCACTCAGCATCAAGGGTTGGAATTGGGGGTTAAATCACCAAAAATGATTCCCGGGCGCGGCGCCGCTGCTGCCCACTGCTCCCCTCACCTCCCAGGGGGTGAACAAGGGATGGGTCAAATGCAGAGGACAAATTTCATTACACCTAGTGTGTGTGTGTGACAATGATTGGTACTTTATCTTAACTTTAACTTTACACATACAAACTGTAGCACACAAAAAAGCACATAAAAAAAAAAAAACGTTATTATGGTCTTACCTTTACTAATAAATGAAGTCCATGCGCCGCTGTTGTGCTGGATTAATGCACCCCCTGACGGGAGTGTTATATCAACTAAAGCCCTCACTTAAACTTTCCACGTGCAAGATTGAATCTATTTAAAAAAGTGTAACCGAGGGTTTATAAATGTCGCCTATACTGTATGAAACTACAAAATAACAAACACGGAGGCTCCAGTTTACACGAGGACCACTTTATTTACCTTCTTTCAAAAACCTCCGCTCCACTCCAACGTGTCATCACTTCCGCTCTTAGCGCCTTCAAAATAAGAGCTCAAGGCATATACTGTATAACAGCGCATAACAGGAACTTAACATCACAAAAAGGAAAGCCCATAAAAATAGGTTACAAAAGTTATTTAATAAGAAGCCAAAAAGTGCAAAAACAATAATGTTCGTGTTGGAGGAGTTGTGAATTAGGTACACCTGCAGTCTGCAGGTGTACCTAATGTTGTGGCCCTGCAGTCATTCACAACTCCTGCAACACGAACATTATTTTTTTGCACTTTTTGGCTTCTTATGAAATAACTTTTTTAAATAGGTTCAATCTTGCACGTGGAAAGTTTAAGTGTGGGCTTTAGTTGATATAACACTCCCGTCAGGAGGTGCATTCTACGGCGGGGGTGCAGGAGGCGGGATTACTGCGAGCCTCTGCCAGTGCGTCTTTTGCAACCGTTTTATGATCGCTCAGCACAAGAAATACGTTACACACATACAGTTGTATGTATATATATATATATATATATATATATATATATATATATATATATATATATATATATATATATATATATATATATATGTGTACATTATATACCTCAGCTAACTAAAGTATGGAAATGTATAATATAGTTCATATAGCAATACGGTCTCACTGCACAGCAGGCCAGCAGTTAGCCGAGTCCGCAATCCATGTTGAGGCACAACGCAGTGACGTGCCTCAACTGGCTGCTGTTCAGCGCACCGTCTCTTCTCAGTATTTGAACGGCAAATGTGAAAATTCAGCGATTTAAATAACAATTATCTAAAACTGGTGAAGTTAAATGGAAAATAACTTTATAGTATAATCACTGGATACATATAACAATTTAATAAAATGTTTTTCTTCTTACATTTTTTTTCTTTCCATGATGGCAGGTGAGGCCCCGCCTCACCTGCCTCTAGTGACTGCACGTCACTGAGTCGAGGTGATCTACCTCACATATATATATATATATATATATATATATATATATATGTGAGGTAGATCACCTCGACTTGGTCATTTATTAAGTAATTGATTAACGTTGAAAAACGTATTGGGGTGTTACCATTTAGTGGTCAATTGTACGGAATATGTACTGTACTGTGCAATCTACTAATACAAGTTTCAATCAATCAATCAATGAATGCCTACTGAGCCTATGGTGCTGTTAAGTTATTGTGGCTCAATTTGCCTTCATTTTTTTTTATTTTAATGTATTATTATTTAATATATGTTATTGTTTTAGTTGTTTAAGAGATATTCCTGGCTCTGAATTTGCTCATTGCTATTTTTATGTTTTTGTGCATTATTTGTTGTCGTCGTCATTAAACGAACAGGTTACTCATCAGTTACTCAGTACTTGAGTAGTTTTTTCACAACATACTTTTTACTTTTACTCAAGTAAATATTTGGGTGACTACTCCTTACTTTTACTTGAGTAATAAATCTCTAAAGTAACAGTACTCTTACTTGAGTACAATTTCTGGCTACTCTACCCACCTCTGCTGATGACACCCAACTCTACATACCCCTAAAGCTGACCAACATGCCAGATTGTAGTCAGCTGGAGGCGTGTCTTAATGAAATTAAACAATGGATGTCCGCTAACTTTTTGCAACTCAACGCTAAGAAAACGGAAATGCTGATTATCGGTCCTGCTAGACACCGACACCGATTTAATAATACCACCTTAACATTTGACAACCAAACAATTACACAAGGCGACTCGGTAAAGAATCTGGGTATTATCTTCGACCCAACTCTCTCGTTTGAGTCACACATTAAGAGTGTTACTAAAACGGCCTTCTTTCATGTTCATAATATCGCTAAAATGTGTTCCATTTTGTCCACTAGCGACGCTGAGATTATTATTCGTGCATTCGTTACATCTGCGGTCCCCTCCAAGGTTTCTCATTGTTATCCCATTGGGTTGAGATTTTTCTTGCCCTGATGTGGGATCTGAGCCGAGGATGTTGTTGTGGCTTGTGCAGCCCTTTGAGACACTCGTGATTTAGGGCTATATAAGTAAACATTGATTGATTGATTGATTGATACTTGACGTTTAGGAATATTAATCAATCTATCAATATAACGATCAATCGTTACATACTGTGTACAGCTCCACTAATGGACATTGGAGTGCTACTTTCAAAGGCAAAATTAAAGTTTTGCTGGAAACATAATTTTATATGGGACTTTATTGTTTTATATGTATAGTACATGTTCCAAAAAGAAAAAAGCATAAAACACAGTAGTTTTTAAATATACTAAATGTAAAAAAGGGAATAAATATTCAAAATAATCTAGTTTGGTTGCGCCATCATGAGCGCAACACAAGGTTGTAAAAGTTTCAACTACAATTCTAAATAAGATGTCAAAAGCAATCTGAAATCAAATACACACAGCTTAAAGATTGATCAATACCTATTTATGATGATTTATCAAAATATAAAAGAAATATACCTGAACAGAACGCTCATGATGGTTACACCAAAAAGTAACGCTATGAATCGCGTTTTTGGGGCATTTTTATGCTATTTCCAAGCATCTCCTTTATATTATCGTTGATTTTAAACGGTCAAACTAATGCATATTATATGTGCATGCCCTAGTAAACAAAAAAAAGTCATATTTATTTTGATTGTTACATTTTGAAGTACATTTGTGCAGGTGGGTGCGAATGTACCCATTACCAGAGCTGTACACTACTGGTAACCTCTGTGATCTGAAAAATTGTTTGTCTGCGTTAGCGCTTATAATAACAATATCGCCAATACTTGGTAAATATTCAGGTCACGAGATGTAAATGAAGTATTTGTTGGGGGTTTTGGATGTTTTTAGAGGGCTTTATGGACGGAGTAGATGACCCCCATTAGCTTCATTGTTAGCCACCTCGTACTTGTCGTAATTACGACTTAAAATGCATAAAATAACAAAGTGTGTGCTGACTTACATAAAATGACAGGCACATTTTTTTTTTTTTTTAAAGTGTTCCTTATTACCAATGCAAAAACTTTGAACACAGCTGCATTAGAAACATAACCAAATAGAAGTCAATGACCAGATGCAGACTCAGCAATATACTTGACATATAGGAATATAAATCAATCTATCGATCAATTGTTACATACTGGTAACCTCTCTGATCTGAAAAATAGCTTGTCTGTGTTAGCGCTTGTAATAACAATATCACTAATACTTGGTAAATATTCAGGTCACGACATGTAAATGAAGTATTTGTTGGGGGTTTTGGATGTTTTAGAGGGCTTTATGGACGGAATAGATGACCCCCATTAGCTTCAATGCTAGCCACCTCGTACTACGCGTATTTACGATTTAAAATGCATAAAATAACAAAGTGTGTGCTGACTTACATACAATGACAAGACAAAAAAAAAAAAAAAAGTGTTCCTTTTTATCAATGCAAACACTTTGAACACAGCTGCATTAGAAACATAACCAAATAGAAGTCAATGACCAGATGCAGACTCAGCAATATACTTGACATTTAGGAATACAAATCAATCTATCGATATATCGATCAATCGTTACATACTGGTAACCTCTCTGATCTGAAAAATAGCTTGTCTGCGTTAGCGCTTGTAGAAACAATATCGCTAATACTTGGTAAATATTCAGGTCACGACATGTAAATGGAGTATTGTTGGGGGCTTTGGATGTTTTTAGAGGGCTTTAAAGACGGAATAGATGACCCCCATTAGCTTTATTGTTAGCCACCTTGTACTTGTCGCATTTACGACTTAAAATGCATAAAAAAAGAGTGTGGGCTGACTTACATTAAAAAAAAGTGTTCATTTTATCCAGTTTAAAGTAATTAAGTTTTCGTCTGACCGAAGTACAAACGCAAACTGCAGTACCAATGCAAAAAACTTGAACGCCCCTGCATTAGAAACATAACCAAATAGAAGTCAATGACTCAGCAAATAAATGTTCCCAGAACTCCTTTTAGAGTTCCTAGGAGCTGATGTCCATGTTAATAAACATCCCTCTCCATCATTGCAGTGGTACGACCTCTACTTAAAAAACCCAGCCTCGACCCCTCTCTCCTCTCTAACTTCAGACCTATCTCTAATCTTCCATACATTTCCAAAATATTAGAGAAGGTTGTCTACAGTCAGTTGTTGCCCTTCTTAGAGGATAATGGTATCACTGAGCTGTTCCAGTCCGGTTTTAAAGCCCTCCACAGCACAGAGTCAGCGCTTCTAAAAGTTTTTAACGATATCCTCCTGTCCACTGATTCTGGTAAATATGTTGTCCTGGTGCTTTTAGATCTGTCTGCTGCGTTCGACACCGTCGACCACGCCACCTTAATCACTCGTCTTGAGAACTGTGTGGGCATTAAGGGCGCCGCCCTCAACTGGTTCCGGTCGTACCTAACCGACAGGAGTTTTTGTGTAAAAGTAGACAGTTTTATGTCGTCCACAGCTCCTTTACCACATGGGGTCCCCCAGGGCTCAATCCTTGCCCCAATTTTAGTTGCGCTTTACCTTCTCCCCCTTGGTTCTATTTTTAGGAAGTACAGTATTGCATTTCATTTTTATGCCGATGATTGCCAGATTTATTTTCCCATGGCACAAAATAACACGGTTCAACGTCTTATTGACTGCCTGCACGACATCAAAGTCTGGCTTTCAGCTAACTTCCTGAGCCTAAATGAAGACAAAACAGAAGTTATGTTGTTCGGTCCAAGTCGCTCTCCCTCCCCCAACGTTGACCTCGGCACTCTGACCCCGTATCTCAGTGACTGTGTCACAAACCTGGGGGTAAAGTTTGACTCAGATTTTAAATTCGAAAAACAAATCAGCAGCGTCGTTCAAAAAAGCTTTTATCAATTACGCCAAATAGCGAAAGTGAAACCGCTTCTATCAAGACATGATCTTGAGAAATTAATCCACGCTTTTATCTCGACTCGTCTTGATTATTGTAATGCCCTGTATGTTGGCATTAGCCAGGCCTCCCTCGCCCGCCTGCAGCTCGTGCAGAACTCTGCTGCTCGTCTGCTAACACAGACCCGCAGACGTGAGCACATCACCCCTATTTTAGCGTCCCTTCACTGGCTCCCTGTGCGTTACCGAATACATTTTAAACTCCTTTTATTTGTTTTTAAATGTCTAAACAACCTGGCGCCAACCTATCTCTCCGACCTCCTTCAGCCTTACTGCCCCACCCGATCCTTAAGATCAGCCGATCAGCTGCTGTTGACGGTCCCTGACACAAGGCTGAAGCTTAGAGGTGACAGAGCTTTCGCCGTTGCTGCTCCCAAGCTCTGGAACGACCTACCCCTGAGTGTTAGACAAGCCTCCTCTCTTCCTGTTTTTAAATCTCTCTTAAAAACATACTTTTATTCCATGGCTTTTAACACTGAGTGATATCCATCCTGCAATGGCGCCCCATAATACACCTGCTGTGATCCTGTTTTTATGTTTTTATTAATTCTATTTTAATTATTTATTTTTTTATCGTGTTCTGTTTGTGTTGTGTTGTGTTTGCTCGGTACTCGTTTTATCTTTTAACCTGTTCATTGTACAGCACTTTGGCTACCCCTGTGGTAAATTTTAAATGTGCTCTATAAATAAAGTTGATTTGATTTGATTTGATTGTCTGAGGATTTCAAAAAGTCGACTTCGTCCTGAAGACTCTTTCTTGGTGCTGAAATGACTGGATTAGCTTGATTCCTAGAACTTAAGTGGTGTGTGAGAGCAAGACAGCACATGATAATAATGACAGCTTGCTTACCCTTGAGACAGTCAGGTCCGTCATCAGCTGTTCGAAGGCCCGCGTCTCTTCTGCCTGCTTCTGGTTGTGCAGCGCTATCTTCTCGCTGAACTTCCGGGGGTTTGAGCCCCCTGTGCCCGGGGAGCCGGACATGCTGCGCCCTTCAACTACTTTGGAAAATTAAAAAAAAAAAAATGATAGTATTTATCTTCCAAGATCTTTCTGTGGGTGGTACTCCATCAAAAAGTCGACTTATATCCGATTGGTATGTATGGATGATGTGTATTGGGAGGGAATAAAGAACTTGTCACAACTGAGTTAATCAAGCATTTGCCCGCAAGTTATGACTTTAAAAAAAGTTGATATTGTTATCTGTCAAAGCTGTGAAACATAACATGGACGTGAGCAGGCTAGCAAGTAGCTGCGCTAGCTAAACTGACTGAGCTTTCACATCCACCTGTAACCTTTTCACGCACTTAACACAAATGAAAAAATGACGTCGACGCTCTAATTCGACACACGGTTGGTCAACATACATCCGACTGAATCGTCTCTAGATGGTTTCGCTTAAAATAGTCAACAAAAGTAGTATGCTCCGTTAGCCGAGAGCGTGCTAACAGTTAGCTCAGCTCGCCAGCCAAGTTGTATTTTCAACAAGTGTCCGTGGTTCTTATCCGGAGTCCTTCAGTGTTGACTTGCTTTAAAAAAAAACGCCTTTTTCCACGATCACGCAAGCGCTCACACTCGAAGCAAAGGCACAGTCCTCGGATCCATACTTTAACCGACAGATGACAGCGGAATGGAGCCTCGCGTTAATCCACGGGCAGCACGGCAGACTTCAAACTCCGACCCGACGACCCCAAGAACATAAACACTCAACTCCGAGGCTTGAAACTCATCCCTTCCTCACGGATAAACGCTTAATTCTTCTGAAGTGTCTGCTTGCCGTGTCACCATTTTAATCGTGGCATGACAAGCCTTGTTACGGCAACTCTGGTCCGATGGCTTTTTTATCTTACAGAGAAAAACATTGCCTCCTTAAATTCTAACCACTGCCCTAAAAGACCACACGGGGGCGACAAAATCCTCCACCAGGATTACAGCGTTTAGACATTCAACTTGGTAAATACAAAATTAATATATCCATCCTTCCATCCATCTTCTTCCGCTTATCCGAGGTCGGGTCGCGGGGGCAGCAGCCTAAGCAGGGAAGCCCAGACTTCCCTCTCCCCAGCCACTTCGTCCAGCTCTTCCTGTGGGACCCCGAGGCGTTCCCAGGCCAGCCGGGAGACATAGTCTTCCCAACGTGTCCTGGGTCTTCCCCGCGGCCTCCTACCGGTCGGACGTGCCCTAAACACCTCCCTAGGGAGGCGTTCGGGTGGCATCCTGACCAGATGCCCGAACCACCTCATCTGGCTCCTCTCGATGTGGAGGAGCAGCGGCTTTACTTTGAGTTCCCCCCAGATGGCAGAGCTTCTCACCCTATCTCTAAGGGAGAGCCCCGCCACCCGGCGGAGGAAACTCATTTCGGCCGCTTGTACCCGTGATCTTGTCCTTTCGGTCATAACCCAAAGCTCATGACCATAGGTGAGGATGGGAACGTAGATCGACCGGTAAATTGAGAGCTTTGCCTTCCGGCTCAGCTCCTTCTTCACCACAACGGATCGATACAGCGTCCGCATTACTGAAGACGCCGCACCGATCCGCCTGTCGATCTCACGATCCACTCTTCCCTCACTCGTGAACAAGACTCCGAGGTACTTGAACTCCTCCACTTGGGGCAAGATCTCCTCCCCAACCCGGAGATGGCACTCCACCCTTTTCCGGGCGAGAACCATGGACTCGGACTTGGAGGTGCTGATTCTCATCCCAGTCGCTTCACACTCAGCTGCGAACCGATCCAGTGAGAGCTGAAGATCCTGGCCAGATGAAGCCATCAGGACCACATCATCTGCAAAAAGCAGAGACCTAATCCTGCAGCCACCAAACCAGATCCCCTCAACGCCTTGACTGCGCCTAGAAATTCTGTCCATAAAAGTTATGAACAGAATCGGTGACAAAGGGCAGCCTTGGCGGAGTCCAATCCTCACTGGAAACGTGTCCGACTTACTACCGGCAATGCGGACCAGGCTCTGGCACTGATCATACAGGGAGCGGACTGCCACAATCAGACAGTCCGAAACCCCATACTCTCTGAGCACTCCCCACAGGACTTCCCGAGGGACACGGTCGAATGCCTTCTCCAAGTCCACAAAGCACATGTAGACTGGTTGGGCAAACTCCCATGCACCCTCAAGGACCCTGCCGAGAGTATAGAGCTGGTCCACAGTTCCACGACCAGGACGAAAACCACACTGTTCCTCCTGAATCCGAGGTTCAACTATCCGGCGTAGCCTCCTCTCCAGTACACCTGAATAGACCTTACCGGGAAGGCTGAGGAGTGTGATCCCACGATAGTTAGAACACACCCTCCGGTTCCCCTTTTTAAAGAGAGGAACCACCACCCCGGTCTGCCAATCCAGAGGTACTGCCCCCGATGTCCACGCGATGCTGCAGAGTCTTGTCAACCAAGACAGCCCCACAGCATCCAGAGCCTTAAGGAACTCCGGGCGGATCTCATCCACCCCCGGGGCCTTGCCACCGAGGAGCTTTTTAACTACCTCAGCAACCTCAGCCCCAGAAATAGGAGAAAAATCCACATATTAGTCAAGAGAAAAAGGAAAGGAATTAACGAAATAAGGGCACAGGACAGGAAGTAAAATACCACAAAAAGTAAACAAGTCCAAAACAGTCACGAGGGCGTGACAGGATGCCCCCTAAATAAAACAGATTCCAGATGTGAAAAGGAAAGAAAAAAACATAAGCAAGTCCGAAACAAGAGAAGGCGGGAGAGGACTTTGGTTTGGTGGCGGGTCGCGAATCTGCGGCCTCAACGCCTGGCCGGTGTCGTGCGAAATTTTGTATGGCGGAAATATTCTGTATCTCCTGCCGCGGGAGTGCGCATGGGGGCGGAGCTCTGTGCCTTGTTCAGACAGCGGCAGCACTTCCGTGTTATTAGCGATATCAATAAACATACTTGCCAACACTCCCGATTTTTCCGGGAAACTCCCGAATTTCAGTGCCCCTCCCGAAAATCTCCCGAATTTCTCTTGATTTTCACCCGGACAACAATATTGAGAGCGTGCCGTGATGGCACTGCCTTTTAGCATCTTCTTTTTCTCATACAAACAGCGTGCCGACCTACTCACATGTCGTATGCAGTTCCTACAGCACACACACAAGGGACTGCAAGACATACTTGATCAACAGCCATACAGGTCACACTGAGGGTGGCCGTATAAACAACTTTGACACTGTTACAAATATGCCCCACACTGTGAACCCACACCAGACAAGAATGACAAACACATTTTGGGAGAACATCCGCACCGTAACACAACATAAATGCAACAGAACAAATACCCAGAATCCCTTGCAGCCCTAAGTCTTCCGGGCTACAATATACACCCCCGCTACCACCAAACAAAGCCCCCCCTCTCCACGCATCTCCCGAATTAGGAGGTCTCAAGGTTGGCAAGCATGATGATACATGTGGATTATTACGGTCATGTTTTGTTCAAAATGTTGTTGGTGTAACATGCGACATTCCGACCTGAATAAATGCTTTTGACGTGTTGTATTTGTATTCACATCGCTGCTTCTCTGTTGTATACGTGTCATGCTGCAGAGCAGTTGGTCAGCCTGCTATTTTCTGCAAACTACATTAATAACATCCTGTTATTTGGTTTATTAGTTATTTCATCTTCTGATAGATTATAAAAATAACACCAAACACTACAGAGTATACTCAATTCCATGTAACAAAAAAAACCAAATACATCAATCAATCAATCAATGTTTATTTATATAGCCCTAAATCACAAGTGTCTCAAAGGGCTGCACAAGCCACAACGACATCCTCGGTATAGCCCACATAAGGGCAAGGAAAAACTCACCCCAGTGGGACGTCGATGTGAATGACTATGAGAAACCTTGGAGAGGACCGCATATGTGGGTAACCCCCCCCCCCTCTAGGGAGACCGAATGCAATGGATGTCGAGTGGGTCTAACATAATATTGTGAGAGTCCAGTCCATAGTGGATCCAGCATAACAGTAAGAGTCCAGTCCACAGTGGGGTCAGCAGGAAACCATCCCGAGCGGAGACGGGTCAGCAGCGCAGAGATGTTCCCAACCGATATACAGGCGAGCGGTCCACCCCGGGTCCCGACCCCGGACAGCCAGCACCCCATCCATGGCCACCGGATCTGTGTGTCTCCCCTTCCACAAGGGATAGGGGGGAGCAGAGGAGAAAAGAAAAGAAACGGCAGATCAACTGGTCTAAAAAAGGGGGGCTATTCAAAGGCTAGAGTATACAAATGAGTTTTGAGATGGGACTTAAATGTTTCTACTGAGGTAGCATCTCTAATTGTTACCGGGAGGGCATTCCATAGTACTGGAGCCCGAATAGAAAACGCTCTACAGCCCGCAGACTTTTTTTGGGCTCTGGGAATCACTAATAAGCCGGAGTTCTTCGAACGCAGATTTCTTGCCGGGACATATGGTACAATACAATCGACAAGATAGGACGGAGCTAGACCGTGTAGTATTTTATACGTAAGTAGTAAAACCTTAAAGTCGCATCTTAAGTGCACAGGAAGCCAGTGCAGGTGAGCCAGTATAGGCGTAATATGATCAAACTTTCTTGTTCTTGTCAAAAGTCTAGCAGCCGCATTTTGTACCAACTGTAATCTTTTAATGCTAGACATAGGGAGACCCGAAAATAATACGTTACAGTAATCGAGACGCGACGTAACGAACGCATGAATAATGATCTCAGCGTCGCTAGTGGATAAAATGGAACGAATTTTAGCGATATTACGGAGATGAAAATACATGTATATTATGTCAGAAAATATGTACGTCCCTCAAGCTATGGACTAACATCATGTGGATTATATGTACAGACTTGGCATTGTACAAAACTTGTGAAAATTTGTACTCACTTTATTAATGACAAAAAAAGTTAGTAGGGAATACATAATATTTCAGCATATGTCTGTGCTGCCATAAAATATACCCCCCCCCCTATTTTCCTAAATTGATGTACTAACATGTGTTTTATTCTGTAGAAACTTAGCATCATCAACAACAAAACTTGTGAATTCGGACTCATGTTATTAATCACAAAAAAAGTTACATAATATTTATAATCATTAACATCGCTAATAACACGAAAGTGCTGCCGCTGTCTGAATAAGGCACAGAGCTCCGCCCCCAAGCGCGCTCCCGCGGCAGGGGACACAAAATATTTAAGGGATACAGAATTTCGCATGACACCGGTAACGTGAACCCGAAGCCAGCGGGGAAGAGATTGGTGCTGACAGCGAGCGTTACGCAGCTGGTGAGGGGGATTCAGGCCGGTCGGTGCGTGACGGCTGTGGGAGCACCTGTACAAGTACTAGGTGGCGCTGCGGCTGTTATGCAGGGCGCCGTAAGGTGGGCCTCCACAGCAGACGAGGGCCAGACGGGCTCTTCTGTTGTAGGCAAGCAGGCTGCTGGACTGGAGTTCAAGTAGGCTGCTGGGTCGGAGGTCTAGCAGGTAGTGTAGTCTGACTCACGGGGGACGTGGCTGACGACCGACGGAGGACCCACTTGAGGAGAGGTTGGTGGCGTCATTAGAAGACCCACTGGAGACGAGGCGGGCAGCCGTCGTCTATGGCTTACATGAACCACCTTACTAGAGGATGAATGCCGGCTGTCACTATGGAAACTCCCAGAAAAGAGGGGTGGGTGAGAGGGAGCTTGAGGAGAAGCTGGGGAGTTCGCCCATGTGGCCAAAAGGTCGAAAAAGCAGCCGGCAAGACAGCTCCTCCAAATGACCAAAAGGCTGGGGGACGGGAGTCTCTGCGAGGTCACCACAAGGTCAGTTCATTTGGTCAGAAGCTAGAAACGCAGCTTTGGCAATGTGACCCCAGACCACAGGCAGATGATAAGTTAAATAATCCATCCATCCATCCATTTTCTACCGCTTATTCCCTTTGGGGTCGCGGGGGGCGCTGGAGCCTATCTCAGCTACAATCGGGCGGAAGGCGGGGTACACCCTGGACAAGTCGCCACCTCATCGCAGGGCCAACACAGATAGACAGACAACATTCACACTCACATTCACACACTAGGGCCAATTTAGTGTTGCCAATCAACTTATCCCCAGGTGCATGTCTTTGGAAGTGGGAGGAAGCCGGAGTACCCGGAGGGAACCCACGCAGTCACGGGGAGAACATGCAAACTCCACACAGAAAGATCCCGAGCCCGGGATTGAACCCATGACTACTCAGGACCTTCGTATTGTGAGGCAGATGCACTAACCCCTCTGCCACCGTGAAGCCCCAAGTTAAATAATGTTTCTTTAATAAACCAAAGAAACACAAGAGTGATTGGGAAAAGAGAACAAAAGAAGGAAAGTGCTAAAATAAGTCACAGAACTTATTCGGATGATCATTAGGCATTCGGACAATCAGGTGTGAACGTGTGCACGGAAAGTGGAAGTGAAATAACAAAATATGGGCACAGGACAGGAAGTAAAACACCACACACGGGGAAAACCTCAACATAAGTCCAAAGGCGTGACAAGGGGTGTCCAAACTTGTTCCACGGCAGACATAATGAAGGATGATACAAGACCCGCTTTGATGCTAAAACCAATCCAATGTTAACCTAACCAAACAAACCATCAGTATCTTAACACATTGGTGTAATATTTTTAAATACACGTCAATAATAATGATTTTTTTATATGCCCAGAGCCAATAAAAAGACACTTTGGACACCTTCCTGGGAAACTTATCAAGGAGCTTTTTGTATTATTAGGTCCATCAGTGCTAAATGTTATAAACTTATCACTTTCCTCTGGCACTGTTCCCCTAGCATTCAAGAAAGCGGTTATTCATCCTCTGCTCAAAAGACCTAACCTTGATCCCGACCTCATGGTAAACTACCGACCGGTGTCCCACCTTCCCTTTATTTCGAAAATCCTCGAAAAAATTGTCGCACAGCAGCTAAATGAACACTTAGTGTCTAACAATCTCTGTGAACCTTTTCAATCCGGTTTCAGGGCAAATCACTCTACGGAGACAGCCCTCGCAAAAATGACTAATGATCTACTGCTAACGATGGATTCTGATGCGTCATCTATGTTGCTGCTTCTTGATCTTAGCGCTGCTTTCGATACCGTCGATCATAATATTTTATTAGAGCGTATCAAAACACGTATTGGTATGTCAGACTTAGCTTTGTCGTGGTTTAACTCTTATCTTACTGACAGGATGCAATGCGTCTCCCATAATAATGTGACCTCGGACTATGTTAAGGTAACGTGCGGAGTTCCTCAGGGTTCGGTTCTTGGCCCTGCACTCTTTAGTATTTACATGCTGCCGCTAGGCGACATCATACGCAAATACGGTGTTAGCTTTCATTGTTATGCTGATGACACCCAACTCTACATGCCCCTAAAGCTGACCAACACGCCGGATTGTAGTCAGCTGGAGGCGTGTCTTAATGAAATTAAACAATGGATGTCCGCTAACTTCTTGCAACTCAACGCCAAGAAAACGGAAATGCTGATTATCGGTCCTGCTAAACACCGACATTTATTTAATAATACCACCTTAACATTTGACAACCAAACAATTACACAAAGTGACTCAGTAAAGAATCTGGGTATTATCTTCCACCCAACTCTCTCCTTTGAGTCACACATTAAGAGTGTTACTAAAACGGCCTTCTTTCATCTCCGTAATATCGCAAAAATGCGTTCTATTTTATCCACTAGCGACGCTGAGATCATTATTCATGCGTTCGTTACGTCTCGTCTCGATTACTGTAACGTATTATTTTCGGGTCTCCCTATGTCTAGCATTAAAAAATTACAGTTGGTACAAAATGCGGCTGCTAGACTTTTGACAAGAACAAGAAAGTTTGATCATATTACGCCTATACTGGCTCACCTGCACTGGCTTCCTGTGCACTTAAGATGTGACTTTAAGGTTTTACTACTTACGTATAAAATACTACGCGGTCTAGCTCCGTCCTATCTTGTCGATTGCATTGTACCATATGTCCCGGCAAGAAATCTGCGTTCAAAGAACTCCGGCTTATTAGTGATTCCCAGAGCCCAAAAAAAGTCTGCGGGCTATAGAGCGTTTTCTATTCGGGCTTCAGTACTATGGAATGCCCTCCCGGTAACAATTAGAGATGCTACCTCAGTAGAAGCATTTAAGTCCCATCTTAAAACTCATTTGTATACTCTAGCCTTTAAATAGCCCCCCTGTTAGACCAGTTGATCTGCCGTTTCTTTTCTTTTCTCCTCTGCTCCCCTTTTCCTTGAGGGGGGGGGGGGGGCACAGGTCCAGTGGCCATGGATGAAGTGCTGGCTGTCCAGAGTCGGGACCCGGGGTGGACCGCTCGCCTGTGCATCGGCTGGGAACATCTCTGCGCTGCTGACCCGTCTCCGCTCGGGATGGTGTCCTGCTGGCCCCACTATGGACTGGACTCTTACTATTATGTTGGATCCACTATGGACTGGACTCTCACAATATTATGTCAGACCCACTCGACATCCATTGCTTTCGGTCTCCCCTAGAGGGGGGGGGTTACCCACATATGCGGTCCTCTCCAAGGTTTCTCATAGTCATTCACATCGACGTCCCACTGGGGTGAGTTTTTCCTTGCCCGTATGTGGGCTTTGTACCGAGGATGTCGTTGTGGCTTGTGCAGCCCTTTGAGACACTTGTGATTTAGGGCTATATAAATAAAGATTGATTGATTGATTGACCTTGTGGCGTGTAGACACGTCTACAGGTTCATACTGAAGAACATCCTTCAGTTCAACCTACATGGTCTGAATACAACTTTCCTAACAAGGATGACCGACAGCAAATAAAATATAAATAAACGCACATTTGTCAACATTATCGTTATTATTTGAAAACGTGTCCAATTTACACGTTGGGATAAACACATTCTATTTTGACACATGTGAGCCAAATTCACATCTAAAAGGCAAACTAAACAAAGAGTGTTGAACCTTGATGTCTAATTAGTGTGAACAAAATGGATGGATGGACTTCCAAAAGCACAACATATTGCAATTTAGTTCTGAGCAGCAGTCAGAAAAAGATGACAAAGGCATTTTTAAGCCACATTAATTGCTTCTAAAAGTATAGATGGTATACAGTGGCATTTGCTGCAAGAAATAATATACATATATGCAGGATAAAACTAAGTGTAAAATGCATTTTTGTATGAATGAAGTTTCCTGCACATTGGTCTGATCGCATATTTAATGAAAACAATTAAATAGATGAATTTAAGCTAGCATTAACACTGGAAAATAGCATTTATTGCCGGTCTCCACTTCTTAAAATCAGACATTAACGTAAAATATATGAATTTCAATCCTTGTTTACATATTGCCTAACACATTATATCCCCCTTTAAAAAATCCATAATATAATATACAGGTAAAAGCCAGTAAATTAGAATATTTTGAAAAACTTGATTTATTTCAGTAATTGCATTCAAAAGGTGTAACTTGTACATTATATTTATTCATTGCACACAGACTGATGCATTCAAATGTTTATTTCATTTAATTTTGATGATTTGAAGTGGCAACAAATGAAAATCCAAAATTCCGTGTGTCACAAAATTAGAATATTACTTAAGGCTAATACAAAAAAGGGATTTTTAGAAATGTTGGCCAACTGAAAAGTATGAAAATGAAAAATATGAGCATGTACAATACTCAATACTTGGTTGGAGCTCCTTTTGCCTCAATTACTGCGTTAATGCGGCGTGGCATGGAGTCCATGAGTTTCTGGCACTGCTCAGGTGTTATGAGAGCCCAGGTTGCTCTGATAGTGGCCTTCAACTCTTCTGCGTTTTTGGGTCTGGCATTCTGCATCTTCCTTTTCACAATACCCCACAGATTTTCTATGGGGCTAAGGTCAGGAGAGTTGGCGGGCCAATTTAGAACAGAAATACCATGGTCCGTAAACCAGGCACGGGTAGATTTTGCGCTGTGTGCAGGCGCCAAGTCCTGTTGGAACTTGAAATCTCCATCTCCATAGAGCAGGTCAGCAGCAGGAAGCATGAAGTGCTCTAAAACTTGCTGGTAGACGGCTGCGTTGACCCTGGATCTCAGGAAACAGAGTGGACCGACACCAGCAGATGACATGGCACCCCAAACCATCACCCAACCATGCAAATTTTGCATTTCCTTTGGAAATCGAGGTCCCAGAGTCTGGAGGAAGACAGGAGAGGCACAGGATCCACGTTGCCTGAAGTCTAGTGTAAAGTTTCCACCATCAGTGATGGTTTGGGGTGCCATGTCATCTGCTGGTGTCGGTCCACTCTGTTTCCTGAGATCCAGGGTCAACGCAGCCGTCTACCAGCAAGTTTTAGAGCACTTCATGCTTCCTGCTGCTGACCTGCTCTATGGAGATGGAGATTTCAAGTTCCAACAGGACTTGGCGCCTGCACACAGCGCAAAATCTACCCGTGCCTGGTTTACGGACCATGGTATTTCTGTTCTAAATTGGCCCGCCAACTCCCCTGACCTTAGCCCCATAGAAAATCTGTGGGGTATTGTGAAAAGGAAGATGCAGAATGCCAGACCCAAAAACGCAGAAGAGTTGAAGGCCACTATCAGAGCAACCTGGGCTCTCATAACACCTGAGCAGTGCCAGAAACTCATCGACTCCATGCCACGCCGCATTAACGCAGTAATTGAGGCAAAAGGAGCTCCAACCAAGTATTGAGTATTGTACATGCTCATATTTTTCATTTTCATACTTTTCAGTTGGCCAACATTTCTAAAAATCCCTTTTTTGTATTAGCCTTAAGTAATATTCTAATTTTGTGACACACGGAATTTTGGATTTTCATTTGTTGCCACTTCAAATCATCAAAATTAAATGAAATAAACATTTGAATGCATCAGTCTGTGTGCAATGAATAAATATAATGTACAAGTTACACCTTTTGAATGCAATTACTGAAATAAATCAAGTTTTTCAAAATATTCTAATTTACTGGCTTTTACCTGTATATCTGTAAAATAGAAAGTCAAATGTTCCACAGGAAGTTGCATCTTTCAGGCCAGGGTAAGTACAAAAGGAATGTCACTGTGATTTGTTTTGTTTATATTTGATAATACTTCAAATAAGTCCTGTCACCGACATTTTTTATTGATAAATAACAACAGAA
The DNA here is from genome assembly GCF_033978685.3 of Nerophis lumbriciformis. Classification (NCBI taxonomy): domain Eukaryota; kingdom Metazoa; phylum Chordata; class Actinopteri; order Syngnathiformes; family Syngnathidae; genus Nerophis; species Nerophis lumbriciformis. The sequence continues at coordinate 33,463,058 of NC_084562.2, forward strand.
AATATATACTTTTTGTTGTTGAATCACTAAAATGTGCTTACATGCTATTAGCATACAGGTGAAACTCCAACAATTACAATATCGTGCTAAAGTCCAGTCATGTCAGCAATTCAACTTCAAAAGTGAAACTATATGATATAAACCCATTACATGCAAAGTGAGATACGTCAAGCTTTTATTTGTTATGATTTTGAAAACCCCACATTTTCTGAGATTAATTTGAGGTTTTCATAAACTGTAAAACAATCATCCATCCATCCATCCATCTTCTTCTTCCGCTTATCCGAGGTCGGGTCGCGGGGGCAGCAGCTTAAGCAGGGAAGCCCAGACTTCCCTCTCCCCAGCCACTTCGTCCAGCTCCTCCCGGGGGATCCCGAGGCGTTCCCAGGCCAGCCGGGAGAGATAGTCTTCCCAGCGTGTCCTGGGTCTTCCCCGTGGCCTCCTACCGGTCGGACGTGCCCGAAACACCTTCCTAGGGAGGCGTTCGGGTGGCATCCTGACCAGATGCCCGAACCACCTCATCTGGCTCCTCTCCATGTGGAGGAGCAACGGCTTTACTTTGAGCTCCTCCCGGATGGCAGAGCTTCTCACCCTATCTCTAAGGGAGAGCCCCGCCACTCGACGGAGGAAACTCGTTTCGGCCGCTTGTACCCGTGATCTTGTCCTTTCGGTCATGACCCAAAGCTCATGACCATAGGTGAGGATGGGAACGTAGATCGACCGGTAAATCGAGAGCTTTGCCTTCTGGCTCAGCTCCTTCTTCACCACAACGGATCGATACAGCGTCCGTATTACTGAAGACGCCGCACCGATCCGCCTGTCGATCTCACGATCCACTCTTCCCTCACTCGTGAACAAGACTCCGAGGTACTTGAACTCCTCCACTTGGGGCAAGATCTCCTCCCCAACCCGGAGATGGCACTCCACCCTTTTCCGGGAGAGAACCATGGACTCGGACTTGGAGGTGCTGATTCCCATCCCAGTCGCTTCACACTCGGCTGCGAACCGATCCAGTGAGAGCTGAAGATCTTGGCCGGAGGAAGCCATCAGGACCACATCATCTGCAAATAGCAGTGACCTAATCCTGCAGCCACCAAACCAGATCCCCTCAACGCCCTGACTGTGCCTAGAAATTCTGTCCATAAAAGTCATGAACAGAATCGGTGACAAAGGACAGCCTTGGCGGAGTCCAACCCTCACTGGAAACGTGTCCGACTTACTGCCGGCAATGCGAACCAAGCTCTGACACTGATCATACAGGGAGCGGACCGCCACAATCAGACAGTCCGTTACCCCATACTCTCTGAGCACTCCCCACAGGACTTCCCGAGGGACACGGTCGAATGCCTTCTCCAAGTCCACAAAGCACATGTAGACTGGTTGGGCAAACTCCCATGCACCCTCAAGGACCCTGCCGAGAGTATAGAGCTGATTGTTTTACATAAACTGTAAAACAATCATCAAAATGAAATCAAAAGAAGGCTTGAAATATCTTGTGTCGCATGTTATGAGTCTATGTCATGTATTAGTTTCACCTTGTAAATTTAATTGCTGCAATAAACAAACCTTTGCAGGATATTCACATTTTTTTTATTTTAACCTGTATATTTACTTAATTTGCTAATTCCATGCAAAAAACTCATTCATGTTGCTCAAATGGGTCATCTTCAGCTTAGAAAATAACATTTTTTGAGATGGGCCAATACATATTTTGAGTAGATCAATGTGCAGGCCAAAAGTTTGGAACACCTTCTCAATTCATTACTATTTATTTACATTGTAAATTGTCACTGAAAGGCATCAAAACTATGAATGAACACATGTGGAGTTATGTACTTTACTTTTTCGCACACTCTTGGCATTCTCTTGATGAGCTTCAAGAGGTAGTCACCCGAAATGGTTTTCACGTCACAGGTGTGCTTGAAGCTCATCGAGAGAATGCCAAAAGTGTGCAGAGCAGTAATCAGAGCAAAGGGTGGCTATTTTGAAGAAACTAAAATATAAAACATGTTTTCAGGTATTTCACCTTTTTTTGTTAAGTACATAACTCCACATGTGTTCATTCATAGTTTTGATGTGACAATCTACAATGTCAATAGTCATGAAAATAATGAAAACCCATTGAATGAAAAGGTGTGTCCAAACTTTTGGCCTGTACTGTACAAAATACATTTATTTTGAGAGTGACAACAAGTAGATGGTACTGATTCTGTGAAATGACCAAGAAGATGTCCTACTTGGCAGTATTTTCACTAAACATGTTAGACAGGAAGCCAATTACATATGGTACATATCTATCTGTGTTGGCCCTGCGATGAGGTGGCGACTTGTCCAGGGTGTACCCCGCCTTCCGCCCGATTGTAGCTGAGATAGGCTCCAGCGCCCCCCGCGACCCCAAAGGGAATAAGCGGTAGAAAATGGATGGATGGACATATTGTCATGTCTGTGTGATCATGTTTTGTTTTAGTAATGTTCGGTTTAAATTTTGGACTTTTTGTGCACTTTTGTTTTGTTTTGTCACCATAGCAACCATTAGTTTCACCTGTCACGTCACGCACCTGTTCCACGTTTGGACTCATTGTGCACTCTTGTCACCATAGCAACCATTAGTTTTCACCTGTCACGTCACGCACCTGTTTCACGTTTTGAGTCACGCACCTGCTTTCACTAATCATGTCCATAGTATTTAAGTTCATTCATTTTCTGTTGTTCGTTCTGACGACATCACCACATTTATGCTCCTGCACACTCTCCACACCCTGATGACCCTTGCTACTCTTTTTTTCATGCCGGTTCCATGCCAAGTAAGTTTTTGTTTGTTAAGCCACAGTTAGTGTTTTGTTTAATTGTTCATAGTTTCTGCCAATGTGCAAGTTTTGTGTTTAAAGTCTAGTTTTATTCTCCGCCACTGTGCGCGCCTTTTGTTTATTCCTTTTTTGATAGTTTGAAATAAATCATGTACCCACCTTCAAGCCTTGACCAGTCCAGTTCATTTGCACCACGGGAGAACAAACCAAGCCAAAGTCCAAGTATTGACACATATGGAGCATGTCATCATCATCATTGGCTTTTATGCACACTGGCCTTGATGAATGTATAATTAAATTAAAATCATGTTGAGAGTTAGACAGCTCAATGTGAGCATAAGCCTGATATTGTGTTTCACATACAGTAGGACAAGAATTCATATGCCCCATTCGTCGCGGTTTGGGGGGTCTACTTCAGCCACGAGTTGGTAGTAGAGTGTCAAGTATCTTAAAATGCATTTGTGTGGCAATTCCAACTTTGACCATAGTTCCACAATTTTCAGCAGACCTCTTCTTCTCACACCAAACCCACCCAGAAATGGGAACATATGAATCCCTTCCTTACTTTAAGGTGTGGTGGTTCAATTAAGATTCATCAGTGGTTTGGTCAAATAAAACCCCCCCAGCAAAAACAGTTTGAAAAGTCTTTCAAAATATGATTGGCGAGTGCATACTTTCCCAATGTATTTAAAAAAGCAATATAACACATAAAAATAGAAAAGATAGAGTCAAGTCTAATATTATATTTATCTAGCACTTCCTCAGGGTTCGGTTCTTGGCCCTGCACTCTTTAGTATTTACATGCTGCCGCTAGGCGACATCATACGCAAATACGGTGTTAGCTTTCATTGTTATGCTGATGACACCCAACTCTACATGCCCCTAAAGCTGACCAACACGCCGGATTGTAGTCAGCTGGAGGCGTGTCTTAATGAAATTAAACAATGGATGTCCGCTAACTTCTTGCAACTCAACGCCAAGAAAACGGAAATGCTGATTATCGGTCCTGCTAAACACCGACATTTATTTAATAATACCACCTTAACATTTGACAACCAAACAATTACACAAGGCGAATCAGTAAAGAATCTGGGTATTATCTTCCACCCAACTCTCTCCTTTGAATCACACATTAAGAGTGTTACTAAAACGGCCTTCTTTCATCTCCGTAATATCGCTAAAATTCGTTCTATTTTATCCACTAGCGACGCTGAGATCATTATTCATGCGTTCGTTACGTCTCGTCTCGACTACTGTAACGTATTATTTTCGGGGCTCCCTATGTCTAGCATTAAAAAATTACAGTTGGTACAAAATGCGGCTGCTAGACTTTTGACAAGAACAAGAAAGTTTGATCATATTACGCCTATACTGGCTCACCTGCACTGGCTTCCTGTGCACTTAAGATGTGACTTTAAGGTTTTACTACTTACGTATAAAATACTACACGGTCTAGCTCCGTCCTATCTTGTCGATTGCATTGTACCATATGTCCCGGCAAGAAATCTGCGTTCAAAGAACTCCGGCTTATTAGTGATTCCCAGAGCCCAAAAAAAAGTCTGCGGGCTATAGAGCGTTTTCTATTCGGGCTCCAGTACTATGGAATGCCCTCCCGGTAACAATTAGAGATGCTACCTCAGTAGAAGCATTTAAGTCCCATCTTAAAACTCATTTGTATACTCTAGCCTTTAAATAGCCCCCCTGTTAGACCAGTTGATCTGCCGTTTCTTTTCTTTTCTCCTCTGCTCCCCCCTATCCCTTGTGGAAGGGGAGACACACAGATCCGGTGGCCATGGATGGGGTGCTGGCTGTCCGGGGTCGGGACCCGGGGTGGACCGCTCGCCTGTGCATCGGCTGGGAACATCTCTACGCTGCTGACCCGTCTCTGCTCGGGATGGTGTCCTGCTGGCCCCACTATGGACTGGACTCTTACTATTATGTTGGATCCACTATGGACTGGACTCTCACAATATTATGTCAGACCCACTCGACATCCATTGCTTTCGGTCTCCCCTAGAGGGGGGGGGGGTTACCCACATATGCGGTCCTCTCCAAGGTTTCTCATGGTCATTCACATCGACGTCCCACTGGGGTGAGTTTTTCCTTGCCCGTATGTGGGCTTTGTACCGAGGATGTCGTTGTGGCTTGTGCAGCCCTTTGAGACACTTGTGATTTAGGGCTATATAAATAAAGATTGATTGATTGATTGATTGCACTTTGGCCTCGGCAGAGATGCTGATAAGGTTTTATCAGTCAGGTCGTGAACCATCAACCAGCAAATAAAAAGACAATCTCTTGACATAAAACATACATTTTTATGGGTGATCAAAGCCTGTGCACCTGATATTCATAATATTTAAAGACATAAAAGCAGCTGGCAACAGAACATTACTCCCGCGAGCACTTGTGGGAACGTAAGTGTCCCGTGAGAAAACCAGCCCGTAGTATCAAATATATTTGCCAAGGCACACAGGACAAGTGCACTGAGAAATCTTTTGACAACCGTTAACGGTTGAGGTCGGGGCTTTTTTCGGCAAGCATAAAAAGGGTTATATTTGTGGCTAAATCAGTCCGTTGCATTCTTATAAAATGTTTTCTCTATTTGCCATAAAATTTCTTGTTGAGCAAGAAAATGAGCAGGTTTACATTGATGGTCGCCCTGTCGAAGAGCTTCATCACCGCCACGCCTTCGTACTGCAGCTGGAGGAGATCCTGGGGGCGAGAGAAGAAGTGAGAAACGCACAATGACTATACAGTGTGTGTGTGTGTGTGTGTGTGAGTGTAGAAGCTAAGTCCTCCAGATAATCTGCAAAGGTTGAATAAAAGCAACTGAACTCTTGTTGTGTGTTGAAGATGTTTCATCCAAAAGCATTCTTCAGTTCTAAACTTCATGTGTAATTGACATTTGATTTGCGATTATTAATCTTTTATACATAAAAATGCGAAAATAACAGGTGAAGGAAGGCATGTAATATTAGACTCTAAATCAGGGGTCCCCAAACTACGGCCCGCCAGTGTCCAAAATCCAGCCCGCGGGAAGTCCCAAGTTTAAAAAAAAAAAAAACATTAAAAAAATAATAGCTTATTATTACTTTAAAAAAAATCTGTACTTTCTAATCCATTTTCTACCGCTTGTTACTCTTGGGGTCTCCTAGCCACTTAGGCAAATCATATTGTCTATGTCTATGCTATTGTCTTTTCCAAAAATGCACTAGCTTGATGCTAATATACAGTGGGGCAAAAAAGTATTTAGTCAGCCACGATTGTGCAAGTTCTCCCATTTAAAATGATGACAGAGGTCTGTAATTTTCATCATAGGTACACTTCAACTGTGAGAGACAGAATGTGAAAAAAAAATCCAGGAATTCATATTGTAGGATTTTTAAAGAATTTATTTGTAAATTATGGTGGAAAATAAGTATTTGGTCAATAACAAAAATTCTACTCAATACTTTGTAATATAACCTTTGTTGGCAATAACAGAGGTCAAACGATTACTATAGGTCTTTACCAGGTTTGCACACACAGTAGCTGGTATTTTGGCCCATTCCTCCATGCAGATCTTCTCGAGAGCAGTGATGTTTTGGGGCTGTCGCCGAGCAACACGGACTTTCAACTCCCTCCACAGATTTTCTATGGGGTTGAAGTCTGGAGACTGGCTAGGCCACTCCAGAACTTTCAAATGCTTCTTACGGAGCCACTCCTTCGTTGCCCGGGCGGTGTGTTTGGGATCATTGTCATGCTGGAAGACCCAGCCACGTTTCATCTTCAAAGCTCTCACTGATGGAAGGAGGTTTTGGCTCAAAATCTCACGATACATGGCCCCGTTCATTCTTTCCTTAACACAGATCAGTCGGCCTGTCCCCTTGGCAGAAAAACAACCCCAAAACATGATGTTTCCACCCCCATGCTTCACAGTGGGTATGGTGTTCTTGGGATGCAACTCAGTATTCTTCTTCCTCCAAACACGACGAGTTGAGTTTATACCAAAAAGTTCTATTTTGGTTTCATCTGACCACATGACATTCTCCCAATCCTCTGCTGTATCATCCATGTGCTCTCTGGCAAACTTCAGACGGGCCTGGACATGCACTGGCTTAAGCAGGGGGACACGTCTGGCACTGCAGGATTTGATTCCCTGTCGGCGTAGTGTGTTACTGATGGTAACCTTTGTTACTTTGGTCCCAGCCCTCTGTAGGTCATTGACCAGGTCCCCCCGTGTGGTTCTGGGATTTTTGCTCACCGTTCTCATGATCATTTTGACCCCACGAGATGAGATCTTGCATGGAGCCCCAGATCGAGGGAGATTATCAGTGATCTTGTATGTCTTCCATTTTCTGATAATTGCTCCCACAGTTGATTTTTTCACACCAAGCTGCTTGCCTATTGTAGATTCACTCTTCACAGTCTGGTGCAGGTCTACAATTCTTTTCCTGGTGTCCTTCGACATCTCTTTGGTCTTGGCCATAGTGGAGTTTGGAGTCTGACTGTTTGAGGCTGTGGACAGGTGTCTTTTATACAGATAACCAGTTCAAACAGGTGCCATTAATACAGGTAACAAGTGGAGGACAGAAGAGCTTCTTAAAGAAGAAGTTACAGGTCTGTGAGAGCCAGAGATCTTCCTTGTTTGAAGTGACCAAATACTTATTTTCCACCATAATTTACAAATAAATTTTTAAAAAATCCTACAATGTGAATTCCTGGATTTTTTCCCCACATTCTGTCTCTCACAGTTGAAGTGTACCTATGATGAAAATTACAGATCTCTGTCATCATTTTAAGTGGGAGAACTTGCACAATCGTGGCTGAGTAAATACTTTTTTGCCCCACTGTACATTGGCTTTGCTACTGACATGCTACGGATTAGCATTAGGGATTTTACACAGCGATTCCACCATCTCCAAATTCGTTAATGAAAACTACAACTCAGATGCACGTTACAATCAAACACCTCAAATGTAATAAGTACACTACTTACAGTACTAACACTTTTTAAGGCGCAACAAAAAAAACACAAAAATACACCATAAACTACTGCCATCCAACGTTTTGGACTTGCAACTGTAATTGCAACTTAATGTTATACTTGCAAATGATAATATGATGAAAATAAAACGAGATTTAACAACTAGACAGCAGTTATCACAATCAGCTCATTTTTAAATGTGAAAAAGTACAACTAAGATGCACGTTACAATCAAACAGCTGCTTACAGCGCGTACACTTTTTAGGACTGGACTTGTAACTGTAATTGCAGCTTAATGTAATACTTGCAAATCAAACAGCTGCTTACAGTGCTTACACTCAAGTCATATTGTCTAAAAATGCATTTGCCATCGATAACGTGACATCGCGCTCTTTCAGTCAATTAGTGCGCGAGGAATATATATATATATATATATATATATATATATATATATATATATATACAGTGGGGCAAAAAAGTATTTAGTCAGCAACCGATTGTGCAAGTTCTCCCACTTAAAATGATGACAGAGGTCTGTAATTTTCATCATAGGTACACTTCAACTGTGAGAGACAGAATGTGGAAAAAAATCCAGGAATTCACATTGTAGGATTTTTAAAGAATTGGTTTGTAAATTATGGTGGAAAATAAGTATTTGGTCACTTCAAACAAGGAAGATCTCTGGCTCTCACAGACCTGAAACTTCTTCTTTAAGAAGCTCTTCTGTCCTCCACTTGTTACCTGTATTAATGGCACCTGTTTGAACTCGTTATTTGTATAAAAGACACCTGTCCACAGCCTCAAACAGTCAGACTCCAAACTCCACTATGGCCAAGACCAAAGAGCTGTCGAAGGACACCAGGAAAATAATTGTAGACCTGCACCAGACTGTGAAGAGTGAATCTACAATAGGCAAGCAGCTTGGTGTGAAAAAATCAACTGTGGGAGCAATTATCAGAAAATGGAAGACATACAAGACCACTGATAATCTCCCTCGATCTGGGGCTCCACGCAAGATCTCATCCCGTGGGTTCAAAATGATCATGAGAACGGTGAGCAAAAATCCCAGAACCACACGGGGGGACCTGGTGAATGACCTGCAGAGAGCTGGGACCAAAGTAACAAAGGTTACCATCAGTAGCACACTACGCCGACAGGGAATCAAATCCTGCAGTGCCAGACGTGTCCCCCTGCTTAAGCCAGTGCATGTCCAGGCCCGTCTGAAGTTTGCCAGAGAGCACATGGATGATACAGCAGAGGATTGGGAGAATGTCATGTGGTCAGATGAAACCAAAATAGAACTTTTTGGTATAAACTCAACTCGTCGTGTTTGGAGGAAGAAGAATAGAGTTGCATCCCAAGAACACCATACCTACTGTGAAGCATGGGGGTGGAAACATCATGCTTTGGGGCTGTTTTTCTGCTAAGGGGACAGGCCGACTGATTCGTGTTAAGGAAAGAATGAATGGGGCCATGTATCGTGAGATTTTGAGCCAAAACCTCCTTCCATCAGTGAGAGCTTTGAAGATGAAACGTGGCTGGGTCTTCCAGCATGACAATGATCCCAAACACACCGCCCGGGCAACGAAGGAGTGGCTCCGTAAGAAGCATTTGAAAGTCCTGGAGTGGCCTAGCCAGTCTCCAGACCTCAACACCATAGAAAATCTGTGGAGGGAGTTGAAAGTCCGTGTTGCTCGGCGACAGCCCCAAAACATCACTGCTCTCGAGAAGATCTGCATGGAGGAATGGGCCAAAATACCAGCTACTGTGTGTGCAAACCTGGTAAAGACCTATAGTAATCGTTTGACCTCTGTTATTGCCAACAAAGGTTATATTACAAAGTATTGAGTTGAATTTTCGTTATTGACCAAATACTTATTTTCCACCATAATTTACAAATAAATTATTTAAAAATCCTACAATGTGAATTCCTGGATTTTTTTTTTTCACATTCTGTCTCTCACAGTTGAAGTGTACCTATGATGAAAATTACAGACCTCTGTCATCATTTTAAGTGGGAGAACTTGCACAATTGGTGGCTGACTAAATACCTTTTTGCCCCACTGTGTATATATATATATATATATATATATATATATATATATATATATATATATATATATATATATATATATATAAATACACAGCCAGGCACAGGGCCAAATTTCTTTTAACCCAATGCGGCACCCGAGTCAAAAAGTTTGGGGACCCTTGCTCTAAATCAACATATTCTTGTCTTAGAGGGGAACTGCACTTTTTGGGGAATTTTGCCTATCGTTCACAATCATCATGAGAGACAAGAACACACGTCTTTTTTGGGGGGATTCTAAAGATGATTAAAATAAACGCTTGCAAAATGTCATGCATTACCGGAACTTCTTTCCTTAGCGCATTCACTTCCGTTCCCATAGCAACACATTTCCGACTTCTGGCAACAAATGCGTGTTGCTACTTATGGAAACAAACGCGAGTGTGTTCCAATCATGGCAGACTTGGTAACAGACAACTAAGACAACTATATTTACACAAATTAGGATTCACAACCTTATATTTTTCAACCTGAATATACCGAGGACAAACTGCTGCTTATAAAAGCGAGCGCCAAGGCTGAAACGTCGGAGCAGAGGGAAGCCGAGAGAGTGCGACATGGTCATGCTGCAAATATAAAACTTTTGAGCCAAGCTATGCCGAATTAATGGAATGCCCAAATCAACAGGAAAGGTCCACGGCCAGCTTGACCAAACAGACAACTGTCCATTGAGTGAGTCACTTATAATATTGGTCACGATACATGCAGCACGTCATGCGTGTTAGTACAACTACATACTCTGTCGAGCTAGCTGGGGACAAACAAAACATGAAATGGGGGCTAATACTTTACAGATACTGTAATATGGATTGTTCATGTCTTTCAGTCAGTATACACTACCGTTCTAAAGTTTGGGGTCACCCAAACAATTTTGTGTTTTCCATGAAAAGTCACACTTATTCACCACCATACGTTGTGAAATGAATAGAAAATAGAGTCAAGACATTGACAAGGTTAGAAATAATTATTTGTATTTGAAATAAGATTTTTTTTACATCAAACTTTGCTTTCGTCAAAGAATCCTCCATTTGCAGCAATTACAGCATTGCAGACCTTTGGCATTCTAGCTGTTAATTTGTTGAGGTAATCTGGAGAAATTGCACCCCACACTTCTAGAAGCAGCTCCCACAAGTTGGATTGGTTGGATGGGCACTTCTTGCGTACCATACGGTCAAGCTGCTCCCACAACAGCTCAATGGGGTTCAGACCTGGTGACTGCGCTGGCCACTCCATTACCGATAGAATACCAGCTGCCTGCTTCTTCTCTAAATAGTTCTTGCACAATTTGGAGGTGTGTTTTGGGTCATTGTCCTGTTGTAGGATGAAATTGGCTCCAATCAAGCGCTGTCCACTGGGTATGGCATGGCGTTGCAAAATGGAGTGATAGCCTTTCTTATTCAGAATCCCTTTTACCCTGTACAAATCTCCCACCTTACCAGCTCCAAAGCAACCCCAGACCATCACATGACCTCCACCATGCTTAACAGATGGCGTCAGGCATTCTTCCAGCATCTTTTCAGTTGTTCTGCGTCTCACAAACGTTCTTCTTTGTGATCCAAACACCTCAAACTTGGATTCATCCGTCCACAACACTTTTTTCCAGTCTTCCTCTGTCCAATGTCTGTGTTCTTTTGCCCATCTTAATCTTTTTCTTTCATTGGCCAGTCTCAGATATGGCTTTTTCTTTGCCACTCTGCCATGAAGCCCAGAATCCCGCAGCCGCCTCTTCACTGTAGATGTTGACACTGGTGTTTTGCGGGTACTATTTAATGAAGATGCCAGTTGGGGACCTGTGAGGCGTCTGTTTCTCAAACTAGAGACTGTAATGTACTTATCTTCTTGCTCAGTTGTGCAACGCCGCCTCCCACTTCTTTTTCTACTCTGGTTAGAGCCTGTTTGTGCTGTCCTCTGAAGGGAGTAGTACACACCGTTGTAGGAAATCTTCAATTTATTAGCAATTTCTCGCATGGAATAGCCTTCATTTCTAAGAACAAGAATAGACTGTCGAGTTTCAAATGAAAGTTCTCTTTTTCTGGCCATTTTGAGCGTTTAATTGACCCCACAAAAGTGATGCTCCAGAAACTCAATCTGCTCAAAGGAAGGTCAGTTTTGTAGCTTCTGTAAAGAGCTAAACTGTTTTCAGATGTGTGAACATGATTGCACAAGGGTTTTCTAATCATCAATTAGCCTTCTGAGCCAATGAGCAAACACATCGTACCATTAGAACACTGGAGTGATAGTTGCTGGAAATGGGCCTCTATACACCTATGTAGATATTGCACCAAAAACCAGACATTTGCAGCTAGAATAGTCATTTACCACATTAGCAATGTATAGAGTGTATTTCTTTAAAGTTAAGACTAGTTTAAAGTTATCTTCATTGAAAAGTACAGTGCTTTTCCTTCAAAAATAAGGACATTTCAATGTGACCCCAAACTTTTGAACGGTAGTGTAGATTGGTGTTATATCACATTGTGTTGGGCATTAAAAACTCAAAAGCCATTCAGCTGCTGACGCAGAAGCTAACTTACTTCTTGCCGTAGCTAGCTTACGTGTAACACCGTAGCATGCCGTCACAAGACGATGTGTTAATACGCTAGAAAAACAGTTCCTGTGTGTTAGCTCTTAAAATAAAGTCACTAAAGCTTGTTTATTGTACAGGTTACGAAACGTCAATGAAGTATTGTTGGCAGTTTTTGAATGCATTTTAAAAGGGACTTGGAGGCGGAATGGATTGATCCCATTAGCTGCATTACTAGCCACCTAGAACAAGCTGATTACTACAAATTAGAATGCAAAAAACAAAACAAAATACCTTTTATCTTCTTGTCTCTCATAAGGATTGTGAAAGAAAAATAAAATAAAACATAAAATGGACTCATAAGCAAAAACTTAACTCAAATAAATGTTGAATACCGTATTTTCCGCACTATAAGGCGCACCGGATTATTAGCCGCACCTTCAATGAATGGCATATTTCATAACTTTGTCCACCAATAAGCCGCCCCGGACTATAAGCCGCGCCTACGCTGCGCTAAAGGGAATGTCAAAAAAACAGTCAGATAGGTCAGTCAAACTTTAATAATATATTAAAAACCAGCATTCTAACAACTCTGTTCACTCCCAAAATGTACGCAAATGTGCAATCACAAACATAGTAAAATTCAAAATAGTGCAGAGCAATAGCAACATAATGTTGCTCGAACGTTAATGTCACAACACACAAAATAAACATAGCGCTCACTTTCTGAAGTTATTCTTCATTCGTAAATCCTTCGTCTTCGGTGTCCGAAGTGAAAAGTTGGGCAAATTTACGATCCACTGGCAGATGTTGGCGTCGTCTGGCGCTGCCTCCTCGTCTTAGTGAAGGTGTGTTCGCCTTCTGTCATCCATTGTTCCCACGCAGTTAGCAGTCTAGCTTCGAATGCCCTGTTGACACCAATATCTAGCGGCTGGAGGTCTTTTGTCAATCCACCCGGAATGACGGCGAGTATTGAATTAAGCGCGTAAGCGTGTCTCTCAATGTGCTGTTATGAGCTAGCAAATATAACAACTACACTACCCAGCATGCAACGATAGTTACGAGCATGCGCGGTAGCCCTGAGAAGCGTTGTATGCTGGCAGTTAGAATGTGGTTATGAGCACGCTGTGAGTAAACGTTGAGAACTCAGTTAACACGCCTCGTCTGCATTATTTATAATTAGACAGACAACACACTTAATAGGAGCCATTTTGGGGTCTTTACATAAACACACAAATGGAAATGAAACGTCACATATCCCAGCATGCACCGCGCGCTTCTTCTACGGGGAAAAAAGATGGCGGCTGTTTACCGTAGTTGCGAGACCTAAACTTTATGAAAATGAATCTTAATATTTATCCATATATAAAGCGCACCGGGTTATAAGGCGCACTGTCAGCTTTTGAGAAAATTTGTGGTTTTTAGGTGCGCCTTATAGTGCGGAAAATACGGTACCTTAAAGTGTTTATTTTTCTTTCTAGTTGGAAAAACAAGGTTGGACGTTGTCTTTTTGTTCATTGCCATCACACAAGCGCTGCATTCTCGCTCGTTCGTCCGTGTTGATGGGCTCAAATTGCCATCCTATTTGAAGTTGAAATATTCCTATAATGACACGTTTGGCTTTGTAATCAATGTTTTCCCTCCTAATTTTTGTTCCTTTGCGGCGAGTATGGAGGCTGCCTGTAAGTGCTGCCTTTGTGTAAAGCTGGCGCCCCACTCTAGTCTCCTCTCATCGAGACAAAGATTGTGTATGACTGAAAAGACGGCTCACTGTGTTCAGTTAATTCTACTGTTGAATAAATGCGCTCGGGTGCTGAGAGTGAGGCACCGAGTGAAAAGTCTTTCTTCCTGTTTGAAGCGAGAGACAAAAAAACAACATGTCTGTCACTCAAATGCTTGTGACGGCGGAGGAGAAAAAAACAAACTCCGCCTCTTGTGGTTACGTAATCACTTATTAAAACCTCGATGGCAATTTGATGTAAATTAATCATGCAGCCCTACAATTGGGTTGTTGTTATTGTTGCATGGCGTGACTGGTGGACAACCATGCTGCAAAACAACTAGTGGCAAAACAGCTCATTAGTGGACGCTCTTCCCATGGAATGAGACCGTCCCCACGTTAACGTTTTTAGATGGAAACGGTAAAGAAATGTGTCGTTTCAGCCTTTTATCCCCACGTAAAGTGTGTTCTGGGTGGTCTAAAACCATCGTTTTTGAGAACGTGCTCCAAAATGGAAAAGTCTGATAACCCCACCTTGTTGTTCATGTGCGGACAAGGTAGCTGCAATTAATATCTGAGAATAATGACATCGTCACTTCCTTTCTGCCCTGTAGCCACCCGTCACAATCATGTGACCAGAAGGAGAGAAAAGCCTGCACAACCTCCACTGATAACAACAACAATAATGGAGGACCACAGTGCTATTACAGTGGGGCAAAAAAGTATTTAGTCAGCCACCGATTGTGCAAGTTCTCCCACTTAAAATGATGACAGAGGTCTGTAATTTTCATCATAGGTACACTTCAACTGTGAGAGACAGAATTTGAAAAAAAAATCCAGGAATTCACATTGTAGGATTTTTAAAGAATTTATTTGTAAATTATGGTGGAAAATAAGTATTTGGTCAATAACAAAAATTCAACTCAATACTTTGTTATTGCCAACAAAGGTGATATTACAGAGGTCAAACAATTACTATAGGTCTTTACCAGGTTTGCACACACAGTAGCGGGTATTTTGGCCCATTCCTCCATGCAGATCTTCTCGAGAGCAGTGATGTTTTGGGGCTGTCGCCGAGCAACACGGACTTTCAACTCCCTCCACAGATTTTCTATGGGGTTGAGGTCTGGAGACTGGCTAGGCCACTCCAGGACTTTCAAATGCTTCTTACGGAGCCACTCCTTCGTTGCCCGGGCGGTGTGTTTGGGATCATTGTCATGCTGGAAGACCCAGCCACGTTTCATCTTCAAAGCTCTCACTGATGGAAGGAGGTTTTGGCTCAAAATCTCACGATACATGGCCCCATTCATTCTTTCCTTAACACGGATCAGTCGGCCTGTCTCCTTAGCAGAAAAACAGCCCCAAAGCATGATGTTTCCACCCCCATGCTTCACAGTAGGTATGATGTTCTTGGGATGCAACTCAGTATTCTTCTTCCTCCAAACACGACGAGTTGAGTTTATACCAAAAAGTTCTATTTTGGTTTCATCTGACCACATGACATTCTCCCAATCCTCTGCTGTATCATCCATGTGCTCTCTGGCAAACTTCAGACGGGCCTGGACATGCACTGGCTTAAGCAGGGGGACACGTCTGGCACTGCAGGATTTGATTCCCTGTCGGCGTAGTGTGTTACTGATGGTAACCTTTGTTACTTTGGTCCCAGCTCTCTGCAGGTCATTCACCAGGTCCCCCCGTGTGGTTCTGGGATTTTTGCTCACCGTTCTCATGATCATTTTGAACCCACGGGATGAGATCTTGCGTGGAGCCCCAGATCGAGGGAGATTATCAGTGGTCTTGTATGTCTTCCATTTTCTGATAATTGCTCCCACAGTTGATTTTTTCACACCAAGCTGCTTGCCTATTGTAGATTCACTCTTCACAGTCTGGTGCAGGTCTACAATTCTTTTCCTAGTGTCCTTTGACAGCTCTTTGGTCTTGGCCATAGTGGAGTTTGGAGTCTGACTGTTTGAGGCTGTGGACAGGTGTCTTTTATACAGATAACCAGTTCAAACAGGTGCCATTAATACAGGTAACAAGTGGAGGACAGAAGAGCTTCTTAAAGAAGAAATTACAGGTCTGTGAGAGCCAGAGATCTTCCTTGTTTGAAGTGACCAAATACTTATTTTCCACCATAATTTACAAATAAATTCTTTAAAATTCCTACAATGTGAATTCCTGGATTTTTTTTTCACATTCTGTCTCTCACAGTTGAAGTGTACATATGACGAAAATTACAGACCTCTGTCATCATTTTAAGTGGGAGAACTTGTACAATCGGTGGCTGACTAAATACTTTTTTGCCCCACTGTATTTTACTGCAGTTGCCCATAACGTCGTTATCCTGTGCAGACTACAACTGCAACAGATAAACTTAAACAACCACGTGCAGTCTGAACTTTTTGTTTGTTTGGCGGGAGAATAGAACTTTATGTGTGTGCATTGTTTCTTCTTCAATAGTTTTGATGTTTCCAGTGGCTTTGTTTGCTTACAGCGCCATTTACGGCGAGACATTGTATTACATCATACTCACCCAGTAAATGTTCTAGCCTGCATGTGACTCGTTATTGATAATGACATTGGCAGCAAAACAAAACAAATGTTGAGGGGCAGACAGTATGTGATGGGGCAAGCCTCCTCTTTTTAGAGACAGCCTTTCTAGTTTGACATGGGCTGTTTCTTTCAAACAAGCACCCTTCCCTTTTCAGAATTTGGACATCGTCTTCAAAGAAATGTCTCTTTCTAATAAGTTGTTTTGCTACCAGGGCGGCGATCTATCTCCAGTCGGTTCATCCTTTACGCAGAAACGGAAGTCCCGCTTTGTGAATATTTCTGATTATAACACTGATAGAAAATAAGTAATAATGCATTGTAAAATAGACAATACATACATACACAAGATGGCGGCGCGCACAGACGCAGCGGCTTACGGCTCTCCATTTCAGTGCTCTTTCTTCCTTCTTTTCTTCATGTTTTTTTTCCTTTTGTGCACCACCTGTACTGCAAACACCCGGTACACCCGCCAGTCACTCTTGGATATCGGTAACTCGCACCAGATATCTGTTTCGAGCGACTTTCACCACGAGCACAACATCCCAGATGACATAGCGAGAGCACAGGGCTCTCCGTGGTTTGTTGTCGGGTCTGGGAGACGGCGCAGACGGAGGAGGGAGAGGAAGCAGAAGCGTGGCCGCAGGTCCGGCGTCTTGCTCAGGCTTAGGAAACAACCCCACAAGCCACCGCTACCGAGCCTGTTCCTCTCTAATGCCAGATCCCTTGTACAGAAGATGGACGACCTGGAGTTACAACTTGCTGGAAACCGCTATGTTCGGGACTGTTGTGCTATGATTATCACCGAAACCTGGCTTCACCCGGAAATACCCGATGCTAGCATGCAGCTAGCCGGACGCACTCTGCTCCGCCGGGACAGAACTAAGGACTCCGGTAAGAGCAGAGGAGGGGGGCTCTGTATCTACGTGCATGAGAACTGGTGCAACAACGGGACAATCATTGAACAGCACTGTTGCCCGGACGTGGAGTACATGTCTGTTAGATGTCGGCCTTTTTTTCTCCCGAGAGAGCTGTCTGTTGTTATCATCACGGCTGTGTATATTCCACCGGACGCCAAAGTAAACACAGCGCTCTCTCTTCTGCTGAACACCGTCAACGAACAGCAGCGGGCCCACCCCGACGGTGTTCATATCATAGCAGGGGATTTTAATAAGGCCAATCTGAAGACTGTACTCCCTAAGTTCTACCAGCACGTGAAGTGTTCTACAAGGGGCAAGAACACCCTGGACCACGTGTATACCAACATAAAGCACGCGTACAGAGCTACACCCCTCCCCCAGCTTGGACAGTCAGACCATCTTTCCCTCCTGCTCTCTCCTACCTACACCCCCATCAGACGCCAGGCCAGGCCTATCACAAAGACTGTTATGACCTGGCCTGACGATGCACTCCCCAAACTTCAGGACTGCTTCCAACACACAGACTGGGACCTCTTCCAACAACAGGAGCTGGAGACAGCCACAGGAACGGTGCTGGACTACATAAAGTTCTGCATCGGGAATGTGACTGTGGAAAAAACCATCCGGGTTTACCCCAACAAGAAACCCTGGATGACCAGCCAGGTCCGCACACTCCTCAGGGCCCGCGACGCAGCCTTCAGGTCAGGGGACAGGGCACTGTACAGTGTTGCTAGAGCCGACCTGAAGAGAGGGATTAAAAAAGCAAAGGCGGACCACAGGAGGTGCATAGAGTCCCATCTGTCCAGCAAAAACTCACGGGAGGTGTGGCGGGGCATTCATGACATCACGAACTTCAGAGGCTGCAATATGACAACTGCGGATCAGAGTGCGACACTGGCAGAGGAGCTTAACTGTTTCTTTGCCCGTTTCGAAACCCCCCAGCGACACTCATCTGCTCCAGCCCAGCCCCCGCCCCCACCGGGCTCCGGCGCCACTCCACTCACTGTACAGGAGCACAGTGTCAGACGAGTGCTCCTGGCTGTGAACCCCAGGAAGGCTACCGGACCAGACGGAGTACCTGGAAAGGTGCTCAGGACGTGCGCCCACCAGCTCGCTCCCCCCCTCACCAGGATCTTCAACCTCTCCCTGGCTCAGGCAGTCATCCCATCCTGCCTGAAGTCATCTACAATAATCCCGGTGCCGAAGAAGTCTCCCATCACCAGCCTGAATGATTACCGACCAGTGGCCCTCACTCCGGTAATCATGAAGTGCTTCGAGCGACTTGTTCTCCAGCACATCAAGGACCATATCCCTCCAGACTTCGACCCCCACCAGTTCGCATACCGGGCGAACAGGTCCACAGAGGACGCCATCGCTGTTGCTCTCCACTCTGCTCTGAACCACCTGGAGCAGCAGCAGAGCTACGTCCGGATGCTCTCTGTGGACTATAGCTCTGCCTTCAATACAATAATCCCGGACAGACTCTGCAATAAACTGGACACTCTTGGCCTCCCCCCTCTCACAAACGCCTGCATAAGGGACTTCCTAACGGACCGACCCCAGAATGTGAGACTTGGCCCGCACCTCTCATCCTCCCGCACGCTGAGCATCGGCTCCCCACAGGGCTGTGTGCTGAGCCCCCTCCTCTACTGCCTTTACACCCATGACTGCAGTCCGGCCCACAGTGACAACCTTACCGTCAAGTTTGCCGACGATACCACAGTGGTCGGGCTCATCTCCAGGGGTGACGAGGCTGCCTACAGAGAGGAGGTCCTGAAGCTGACGGCCTGGTCTTCGGAGAACAACCTCGCTCTCAACACCAGCAAGACCAGAGAGATCATCGTCGACTTCAGGAGGAGCAGCACCGACCCTGCCCCCCTCTACATCAACGGCGAGCGTGTAGAGAGGGTCCACACCTTCAGGTACCTTGGAGTCCACATCTCTAATGACTTCTCCTGGACAGTCAACACCACATCAATCATCAAGAAGGCTCAGCAGCGGCTACACTTCCTTAGAGTCCTCGGGAAGTACAACCTGAAGCCTGACCTGCTGCTGACCTTCTACCGCTCGTCCATCGAGAGCCTGCTGACCTACTGTATTACGGTATGGTACGGCAGCTGCACTGCAGCAGACAGGGAGATGCTGCAAAGAGTGGTCAAGACGGCTCAGAAGATCATCGGCCGCCCTCTCCCCTCTCTGACGGACATCTACACCTCCCGCTGCCTCAACAGAGCCAGTGCCATCATCAAAGACAGCACCCACCCTGGCTCTGACCTGTTCCACCTGCTGCCCTCTGGGAAGCGCTACAGGTGCATTAAAACCAAAACAAACAGGCTAAAGAACAGCTTCTTCCCCAGGGCCATAACCATCCTGAACGGACTGCCCCATTGTCCCTCATAACTGCCTTCTCTTCGGTGCAATAACCCATTCCACCAACCACCCTGTTTTTGTTTTGTTTTTTCATGTATATATTCATTTCACACCATATTCATTGCACTTCTACATTTTTTAAATTTTTATATATTTGCACATTGTTTTTCTAGCATGCACACATCGCACTGTATGGAATGGCCTCAATCTCGTTACCTTGCGTAATGACAATAAAGCTGATTCTGATTCTGATTCTAAACCCTAATTCAACTAAATATATATATTTTTTAATCTGCGATGTAGTTAGAAGCACGATGTACAGAGGGACGACTACATTGGCAGGTTGATCAACAGCCAACAAGGTTGCAGACCTCCACCCAGCTGGACCTCCCAAATAGTAAAACAGTCCTGAATCCAGACGGTAATCCAGATCATCCCCAAAATATAATCGCATGTTCCTTATTCCTTTCTTGAAAGTTTTCCGCCCATCAGTTATGTTTCTAACTAACTAACTGAAATAATTTTATAACATCCTGGCGGAGGAAATAACCCTGATGTGACCACCCTCAGTGTAAACACCCACCTAAAACATAAATAGGCTAAGACACAAAAATGTTTAGAACTGATGAAGCCTTTTGGATGATAGATGGAACGTCTTCCTTTGCATAACGCAATGACCATATATCTCTGTACTATGTCAACCAACGTACAATATATGTAACATATACACAAGCATACCTGGTATTCTAACTGTAATGTCTCCAAGTGTACCCCCATCAACTTGGCCTTCACTTCAAACACTCCAACTGTCTCGGATGGAGAGATCTCGAAAATGACATTCTTGAACCTATGATGAGAGAAACACACGGGAGTGAGTTCATACGGTAACATTTAGATGAGCAGTCCCTGAAATATTTCTAACCTGCCTTAAAATTAGTCAGTATTGGTATCGGTCTGATACTTGCCATTTTTACTGGATTGAATATTGCAAACGAATAATCCAAAGACCCAAACTATAGCTTAAATGGTCCCTCCAACATAACATAACATGCCATAAACAAAGATGCAGCAGCTACTACTAACTGTAGCACAGTTACTATCTAGCACATTTGATTTATATCACTGCTTCTCAAAAAGTTGGGCAATTAATGCTTGAACAATACAAAGGCTGCAAGATAGGTAGCAGCAGGACTCAAATTAATCTGATCACAAAGGATGAGGAAGTACAGATAGCCCCTAAATACTGTTGATAATGAAGCTACAGTATATAAGAATAAGCTCTTTATTTGGCGAAAGTGTCAGTCAACAACTGGCTTGGTGCATACAGCTAAGAAAAAAACATAGGATTTTGAACAGTATTTAAATCCATCCATCCATCATTTTAATTTTCCTGAGGGAACTCTCCTGAAGGAATCAAAAAAGTACTATCTATCTATCTATCTATCTATCTATCTATCTATCTATCTATCCATTTTCTACCGATTGTCCTTTTTTGGTGTCGCGGGGGGTGCTGGAGCCTATCTCAGCTGCATTCGGGCGGAAGGCGGGGTACACCCTGGACAAGTCGCCACCTCATCACAGGGCCAACACAGATAGACAGATTTGAAAGAAACAATTAAATCTCCTGGGGCGTGACAGAAAATAATTGAAAACCACTGGTTTCTACATAAAAACCTCAAAACCACAGGTTTGACACCTATGGTCTTGAGGTTTAACTTCCTCAAGGCCTGGGGGCCAAACATGGCTTGCTACATCATTTTATACAGCCAACGAAAGCCTGGAAATAATATGCGTCAATAAAGTACTTCTTTTTCTTACTAAATGTATTCGTTCTTTCCAATTTGACAGAAAAAGTACATATACTGCATGCAATTACATATATGTTCACCTTTAATATTGTCTAATAATGCAATAGACATTACAGGTAAAAGCCAGTAAATTAGAATATTTTGAAAAACTTGATTTATTTCAGTAATTGCATTCAAAAGGTGTAACTTGTACATTATATTTATTCATTGCACACAGACTGATGCATTCAAATGTTTATTTCATTTAATTTTGATGATTTGAAGTGGCAACAAATGAAAATCCAAAATTCCGTGTGTCACAAAATTAGAATATTACTTAAGGCTAATACAAAAAAGGGATTTTTAGAAATGTTGGCCAACTGAAAAGTATGAAAATGAAAAATATGAGCATGTACAATACTCAATACTTGGTTGGAGCTCCTTTTGCCTCAATTACTGCGTTAATGCGGCGTGGCATGGAGTCGATGAGTTTCTGGCACTGCTCAGGTGTTATGAGAGCCCAGGTTGCTCTGATAGTGGCCTTCAACTCTTCTGCGTTTTTGGGTCTGGCATTCTGCATCTTCCTTTTCACAATACCCCACAGATTTTCTATGGGGCTAAGGTCAGGGGAGTTGGCGGGCCAATTTAGAACAGAAATACCATGGTCCGTAAACCAGGCACGGGTAGATTTTGCGCTGTGTGCAGGCGCCAAGTCCTGTTGGAACTTGAAATCTCCATCTCCATAGAGCAGGTCAGCAGCAGGAAGCATGAAGTGCTCTAAAACTTGCTGGTAGACGGCTGCGTTGACCCTGGATCTCAGGAAACAGAGTGGACCGACACCAGCAGATGACATGGCACCCCAAACCATCACCCAACCATGCAAATTTTGCATTTCCTTTGGAAATCGAGGTCCCAGAGTCTGGAGGAAGACAGGAGAGGCACAGGATCCACGTTGCCTGAAGTCTAGTGTAAAGTTTCCACCATCAGTGATGGTTTGGGGTGCCATGTCATCTGCTGGTGTCGGTCCACTCTGTTTCCTGAGATCCAGGGTCAACGCAGCCGTCTACCAGCAAGTTTTAGAGCACTTCATGCTTCCTGCTGCTGACCTGCTCTATGGAGATGGAGATTTCAAGTTCCAACAGGACTTGGCGCCTGCACACAGCGCAAAATCTACCCGTGCCTGGTTTACGGACCATGGTATTTCTGTTCTAAATTGGCCCGCCAACTCCCCTGACCTTAGCCCCATAGAAAATCTGTGGGGTATTGTGAAAAGGAAGATGCAGAATGCCAGACCCAAAAACGCAGAAGAGTTGAAGGCCACTATCAGAGCAACCTAGGCTCTCATAACACCTGAGCAGTGCCAGAAACTCATCGACTCCATGCCACGCCGCATTAACGCAGTAATTGAGGCAAAAGGAGCTCCAAACAAGTATTGAGTATTGTACATGCTCATATTTTTCATTTTCATACTTTTCAGTTGGCCAACATTTCTAAAAATCCCTTTTTTGTATTAGCTTTAAGTAATATTCTAATTTTGTGACACACGGAATTTTGGATTTTCATTTGTTGCCACTTCAAATCATCAAAATTAAATGAAATAAACATTTGAATGCATCAGTCTGTGTGCAATGAATAAATATAATGTACAAGTTACACCTTTTGAATGCAATTACTGAAATAAATCAAGTTTTTCAAAATATTCTAATTTACTGGCTTTTACCTGTACATATATTTTTCACTGTATTAAGTAGCCCTCTGATGGCAACCATAACTGTGAAATAAAAACGAGTTTTACACCCCTGCTCTAGACCATGAATAGAAGACAAAACTTTCTGAGAGGAGTGGGCAAAATGGTAATCATTTTCAGTTTGATTCCATGCTGGTTGAGAGGAATCCAATGGTTTAACTGTCTCATACTGTTTAAAAGTTGCAAATGTAGTTTAAAAAAGGTTTAAGAAAGACAACAAGTACATTACTTACTGGTTGGGCTGCAGATCCTCGATTTCAATCAATACACCCTTCTCATATAAGCGTGACGCAGTGTATTTCTGTGAAACTTGTTTACTCTTTTTGGCCTTGTTGACTCCAGGCTTTGACAGCCTGAAAAGAACCATGTGTGTTAGGATAGGTTAGGATGAATAAACATGGGTTGAACATTAGAGGACACTCACTTCCCCTTGCTGGCCAGGTTGTCCATGCACGTCTTAATATACTGATTGTACGAATCAATCTGCACATTGAAAAAGTTGCTCTTTGAATTTAGGGCAGTGTTGGTTTGCTGCAGTTTTACCAGCTCAGCTTTCCTGCGTTGGCGATACCGTCTCTGATTTCTGATGTCCTGAAATACACAGAGATAAATCACAATATTCAGCAAATTCTGACCAATTACACTTCGTTAATATGCCGTTCTTTCAACCTTGGCTATGTCATTGATGAAGTCCTGATAGCGATTCTCAGGATTGACTTTCCCAAGCTCCGATAACCGCTGCAGGTTGCTCTTAATCCTCTCCTTCTTCCCTTGTAATGTGAGGCTGTCATCCACCACTGGTTTGACTTGCTTCATCTTCTCTGGGGTCTTGGCATCTCGGATGGCCCTCCGCTGCATGGCACGCTGGTACTCCGCTTCCTGTCACCACAGAACAAAATAAAGTAAGCATTGTCCTAGCTTTCGCTGCAGAAAACCAGCTTTGCTATTATGAGTTCAATTTGTTCTTACCGTATTTTTGGACTGTAAGGCGCACTTCAAATTATTTTTATTTTCTCAAAAATAGACAGTGCGCCTTATAACCTGGTGCGCCTAATATACTGTATATATCAATTCTGGTTGTGGTACATGCTGTGATGATATGTGTGACCAGTAGATGACAGTCACACATAAGAGATTCTGTACGTGTGGACTGCAGGTTGACGCCTCTTCAATAAATGACGCTAGCAAGTACCGGTAAGCAAGCAAGACCAAAACTTTGAGGTTTCATTGAGAATATAGAACATTACACACGGCTCTCAAAAATCTGTGTAAATGTTTTTGTTAAGCTAAGAAGTCGCACTTCCTGACGGAAGGCGGAGCATTATGACTACCGTAGTCAGATGTACTGCGCTCCAACAGTACTATTATAGTGTGTCCATAAGGAACACAAAATGGCACCTATTAGGAGACGTATTATCTGGCATTTTGTTTTGATTATGCAAAACCAACTTTTCTTACCTACTGGTACCTTCTGTTGTGCATTTGTGATCTGCATAAGTAAGTCCTCAAAATTTGCGCACGTCTGCCATTGTAGTCAATAAGCGCCTTCGTTTTCCTATCTTCTTCTTGTAGGGAATTCATCTTGCACTGTTGCCATTTCTAATACAAAGTAATCAAATCAAATCAAATCAACTTTATTTATAGAGCACATTTAAAATTTACCACAGGGGTAGCCAAAGTGCTGTACAATGAGCAGGTTAAAAGATAAAACGAGTACCGAGCAAACACAACACAACACAAACAGAACACGATAAAAAATAAATAATTAAAATAGAATTAATAAAAACATAAAAACATAAAAACAGGATCACAGCAGGTGTATTATGGGGCGCCATTGCAGGATGGATATCACTCAGTGTTAAAAGCCATGGAATAAAAGTATGTTTTTAAGAGAGATTTAAAAACAGGAAGAGAGGAGGCTTGTCTAACACTCAGGGGTAGGTCGTTCCAGACCTTGGGAGCAGCAACGGCGAAAGCTCTGTCACCTCTAAGCTTCAGCCTTGTGTCAGGGACCGTCAACAGCAGCTGATCGGCTGATCTTAAGGATCGGGTGGGGCAGTAAGGCTGAAGGAGGTCGGAGAGATAGGTTGGCGCGAGGTTGTTTAGACATTTAAAAACAAATAAAAGGAGTTTAAAATGTATTCAGTAATGCACAGGGAGCCAGTGAAGGGACGCTAAAATAGGGGTGATGTGCTCACGTCTGCGGGTCTGTGTTAGCAGACGAGCAGCAGAGTTCTGCACGAGCTGCAGGCGGGCGAGGGAGGCCTGGCTAATGCCAACATACAGGGCATTACAATAATCAAGACGAGTCGAGATAAAAGCGTGGATTAATTTCTCAAGATCATGTCTTGATAGAAGCGGTTTCACTTTCGCTATTTGGCGTAATTGATAAAAGCTTTTTTGAACGACGCTGCTGATTTGTTTTTCGAATTTAAAATCTGAGTCAAACTTTACCCCCAGGTTTGTGACAGAGTCGCTGAGATACGGGGTCAGAGTGCCGAGGTCAACGTTGGGGGAGGGAGAGCGACTTGGACCGAACAACATAACTTCTGTTTTATCTTCATTTAGGCTCAGGAAGTTAGCTGAAAGCCAGACTTTGATGTCGTGCAGGCAGTCAATAAGACGTTGAACCGTGTTATTTTGTGCCATGGGAAAATAAATCTGGCAATCATCGGCATAAAAATGAAATGCAATACTGTACTTCCTAAAAATAGAACCAAGGGGGAGAAGGTAAAGCGCAAATAAAATTGGGGCAAGGATTGAGCCCTGGGGGACCCCATGTGGTAAAGGAGCTGTGGACGACATAAAACTGTCTACTTTTACACAAAAACTCCTGTCGGTTAGGTACGACCGGAACCAGTTGAGGGCGGCGCCCTTAATGCCCACACAGTTCTCAAGACGAGTGATTAAGGTGGCGTGGTCGACGGTGTCGAACGCAGCAGACAGATCTAAAAGCACCAGGACAACATATTTACCAGAATCAGTGGACAGGAGGATATCGTTAAAAACTTTTAGAAGCGCTGACTCTGTGCTATGGAGGGCTTTAAAACCGGACTGGAACAGCTCAGTGATATCATTATCCTCTAAGAAGGGCAACAACTGACTGTAGACAACCTTCTCTAATATTTTGGAAATGTATGGAAGATTAGAGATAGGTCTGAAGTTAGAGAGGAGAGAGGGGTCGAGGCTGGGTTTTTTAAGTAGAGGTCGTACCACTGCATGTTTAAACTCTACTGGAACTATTCCAGAAGAGAGGCTACTAAGTAGTGCAGTTTTTAATCATATCTGTCAGTAGACTCGCTATGAAAACGCTAAAAACTACAACATAGATGGCGGGGAGAAGATGCTGTCGAAATAGAGCCGCGTAAATAAGACCACCCACAAAACAGCACAACCTGAGAAGACAGTCAAAAAAGCGGCTTGAAAATGGTCCATAAAACATAATGTATGCAACATTATGACCAAAGAACTACCATGACATGTTATGTAATGTTAATGTGTTTTAAATGTAGAACAAAAATCATAAAAATATAGTAATTCACTAAGGGCCTGATTTACTAAAGGTAAAACATGTGCAAACTTATTTGCACACGCAAAGCTGAGCTACTAAACTTGTGCAAAGTGGATTGTGTTTGTTAAGTGAGCAGAATAAGGCGTGCAATCCATTTTGTGTCTATGTTTTCATTAGTATGCAAAATACGGTATGTGCTGATCATCAAAACGGCCACAATACTGGGAAGAGAAGATGTATTTAGCACGCGCAATGTGATTTATCAACTCTCATCACCGTTTTAGGGGCTCTAGTTAGCGTTTTATTTAGCATGTGTCAGAAGGATATGCAAACTGACACCGACGCACAAGGCTGTGAGAAAGGACTGTTGCACGTGCTGCTAAGACAGACCATGGACAGAGAATTCTCCGGCCTACGTGTGCTGCTAAGACAGACCGTGGACAGAAAATCCTCTGGCCTACGTGTGTGTTTCAACATAATTGGACAATCAGAATTAACAATTATTAAATATATCCTCTATTCAGCAATTTCCTTTTATAATTTTATAGCTGCTAGATGGATTATGGGGCTGATTAAAATTAATTAAATTAATGCTGTTTGGTGTCTGCTGGCGGGTTTTTTTTATGTAGCAAAAACATGTACCGTATTTTCCGCACCATTAGCCGCACCTAAAAACCACAAATTTACTCA
The DNA here is from genome assembly GCF_033978685.3 of Nerophis lumbriciformis. Classification (NCBI taxonomy): domain Eukaryota; kingdom Metazoa; phylum Chordata; class Actinopteri; order Syngnathiformes; family Syngnathidae; genus Nerophis; species Nerophis lumbriciformis. The sequence goes on from NC_084562.2 coordinate 33,490,736, forward strand.
AAAGCTGACAGTGCGGCTTTTAACCCGGTGCGCTTTATATATGGATAAATATTAAGATTCATTTTCATAAAGTTTCGTTCTCGCAACTTCGGTAAACAGCCGCCATCTTTTTTCCCGGTAGAGCAGGAAGCGCTTCTTCTTCTACGCAAGCAACCGCCAAGGTAAGCACCCGCCCCCATAGAACAGGAAGCGCTTCTTCTTGTACTGTAAGCAACCACCCGCCCCCGGAAGAAGAAGAAGCGCGCGGTGCATGCTGGGATATGTGACGTTTCATTTCCATTTGTGTGTTTATGTAAAGACCCCAAAATGGCTCCTATTAAGTGTGTTGTCTGTCTAATTATAAATAATGCAGACGAGGCGTGTTAACTGAGTTCTCAACGTTTACTCACAGCGTGCTCATAACCACATTCTAACTCCCAGCATACAACAACGCTTCTCAGGGCTACCGCGCATGCTCGTAACTATCGTTGCATGCTGGGTAGTGTAGTTGTTATATTTGCTAGCTCATAACATCACATTAAGAGACACGCTTACGCGCTTAATTCAATACTCGCCGTCATTCCGGGTGGATTGACAAAAGACCTCCAGCCGCTAGATATTGGTGTCAACAGGGCATTCGAAGCTAGACTGCTAACTGCGTGGGAACAATGGATGACAGAAGGCGAACACACATTCACTAAGACAGGGAGACAGCGCCAGACGACGCCAACATCTGCCAGTGGATCGTAAATGCCTGGGCAGATATTTCGGTCACAACTGTGGTCCGAGCTTTCCGGAAGGCAGGATTCACAGAACTGCTGGATAACAGTGACACTGACTCCGATGACTTCGACGAGACGGAACCGGCCATTTTGGATCTCACATTTGCCCAACTTTTCACTTCGGACACCGAAGACTAAGGATTTACGAATGAAGAATAACTTCAGAAAGTGAGCGCTATGTTTATTTTGTGTGTTGTGACATTAACGTTCGAGCAACATTATGTTGCTATTGCTCTGCACTATTTTGAATTTTACTATGTTTGTGATTGCACATTTGCGTACATTTTGGGACAGAGTTGTTAGAACGCTGGTTTTTAATATATTATTAAAGTTTGACTGACCTATCTGACTGTTTTTTTGACATTCCCTTTAGTGCAGCGTAGGCGCGGCTTATAGTCCGGGGCGGCTTATTGGTGGACAAAGTTATGAAATATGCCATTCATTGAAGGTGCGGCTAATAATCCGGTGCGCCTTATAGTGCGGAAAATACGGTATATTACCTTAATATATCTCTTGCATGAAAGGACGTCTTTCATTATGTATTTTCTTGCGTTTGAATCATTGTAGATGCACGAATGCGCTGGTGATGTAATCCACAGCCTCACGCACAGAATAAAGTGTCATTGTGCATGTGTTTCTGTTGTCTGGACTGCGATTCAGAAAAGGTGTTAGATTATAGATGTGTGCTGCTGGTTCAACACATCGCACAAAGGTAGGAGAACGATAATGCGAATGTGCAGAAAATGATCGTCCCCGTGGTAAAATCCTAATTTGTGATCATCGATCACAGGCAACATGCCCAATCATAGAACACGCCATTTTATTTTTTGCACTTGCTGTCTAGCGCATGATATTTGGATCTTAATAAATCAGGCCGTAAGTGTAGAACTTCCACAACAAAGGAAAATTTAGAGTTTCCAATTAGCCTAGCATGACTGCTTTAGGACAGTGGGACGTATGGTATCTCGGTTGCCTTAAAAAAAAACCCACACGCATCACAATCAATAATCATGACATCCTATCATGTATGCACGCAATTTTGCCTATGAGTAAAAAGATGGGAAATACTAAATGAGTTGCCTGTGGGTCAAATTCAGCCCATTAATGACCTGTGAGTTAAGTTTAAAACTTGGGACAAATATTCTTGAAGTGTAGTGGTACCTCAGTTTTTGGACGCTCTGTTTTTCAACAGAATGTTGCCCCATTTTTGTATACAGTCTCGATTATCCTAACGACAAAAATTGTGTGCAACAAAATAGCCCCTTTGCCCGCGTAACATTCCGCGGAAACGAATGCCTTAACAAAGAATGGCAACTTATGGGGCCAAAGAAACTTTGCGTCTGCCAGCTCTTAGATAAGAAATGTCATCCCCCAACGTTGACCTCGGCACTCTGACCCCGTATCTCAGCGACTCTGTCACAAACCTGGGGGTAAAGTTTGACTCAGATTTTAAATTCGAAAAAACAAATCAGCAGCGTCGTTCAAAAAAGCTTTTATCAATTACGCCAAATAGCGAAAGTGAAACCGCTTCTATCAAGACATGATCTTGAGAAATTAATCCACGCTTTTATCTCGACTCGTCTTGATTATTGTAATGCCCTGTATGTTGGCATTAGCCAGGCCTCCCTCGCCCGCCTGCAGCTCGTGCAGAACTCTGCTGCTCGTCTGCTAACACAGACCCGCAGACGTGAGCACATCACCCCTATTTTAGCGTCCCTTCACTGGCTCCCTGTGCGTTACCGAATACATTTTAAACTCCTTTTATTTGTTTTTAAATGTCTAAACAACCTCGCGCCAACCTATCTCTCCGACCTCCTTCAGCCTTACTGCCCCACCCGATCCTTAAGATCAGCCGATCAGCTGCTGTTGACGGTCCCTGACACAAGGCTGAAGCTTAGAGGTGACAGAGCTTTCGCCGTTGCTGCTCCCAAGCTCTGGAACGACCTACCCCTGAGTGTTAGACAAGCCTCCTCTCTTCCTGTTTTTAAATCTCTCTTAAAAACATACTTTTATTCCATGGCTTTTAACACTGAGTGATATCCATCCTGCAATGGCGCCCCATAATACACCTGCTGTGATCCTGTTTTTATGTTTTTATTAATTCTATTTTAATTATTTATTTTTTATCGTGTTCTGTTTGTGTTGTGTTGTGTTTGCTCGGTACTCGTTTTATCTTTTAACCTGCTCATTGTACAGCACTTTGGCTACCCCTGTGGTAAATTTTAAATGTGCTCTATAAATAAAGTTGATTTGATTTGATTTGATGGGCACTGAAACCCAGGGCCATTGTGCCATTGTGTGGTAGTAACCAGACCGAAAAAAAGAAGTAGCTATCGGTGCTAAATGAATGCAGACTCAGCCACATGCAACAAGTGCTTGAGAGTTATATTGTGCAAATAACGTCTTGTAAGTAATGTAGCATCTCGACAGAAGCACGAGTGTGACGCTCTTTTTAAACTTTATTGCCGACCAAAACAGCCAAAACAGAATCCTTCTTAGCACTACAGACTAGCCAGCAGTCAAAACAACAAGGCAGTGGGAGGACTTACATAATATGCACCAATGACAGTTATGCCGAGCGAGGTTGCATTTATGAACCCCCGTAATAATAATGTATTATAAGCCCTTTTTTGCACGCTCTCTGTGTTTTGTATTTCTCCAATATAAATGACAATTTGTTGCAGATTTAATTTATTTTTAATGTATTACTTAGTTATCATTTAATTTATATATCCGGAGTATTTCAATTACTTGTCTGTTCCCTTTGACACAAACTTTCATACAAATATAAAGGAATAGTTTTTTTTAAATTTTTTAAGTACAGAAATCCTTTGAACTTCGAAATCCTTTTTGGTCCGTTCTGATTGGTCGTCTTGCGGTCTCTTTAGATCAAACATTGACATTGAGCCCAGTTCCCAAAGAGGGAAGGCTGGTCATTAGGACTGGGAGAGTGCTAACCATAATTTTGGCTACCAGATACCAGCGAGTAATGGCGTTGAAAAGGCGGATATTTCTAGTTTTGCTGGGCAGCAGCAAGAACAGACAATAGGACACAACCAGTTTGGAGTGCTGTGGGGTGACGGACCACCCTGACACCGCATGCCGGAGCAGCTTTAGGTGTGGACAAGAAGCCGAGCCGTGGGTGTAGGAGCAAGCCTGAGCAGTGCCAACGGAGGACGTTGCTGACTTCAACAGGAAGGCTGTGGATGCTGGATCGCTGCTAAAATTCATGCTAGCAAGGAAGACTGGATCTTTTAGGGCAGATTTTACACGGTTCACTCTGACATTTGCTATGCAAACTTGCCACAGAGATTACGCTTGTACCTCAAATTTATGCTTGCAACGTAAAGCATAACAAAAAGCAGACGGACAGCTAGTATCTAAAAATATTTGTAAGTTGGAGTACTCATTGTCACGGCCAGGGTGCATTGGAATGCGCCCTCATCATTGCGCTCTGCGTTTCACACCGCGGGACACGCCCACGACCGCGGCGCACATCCAGGGCGCGTCTCCGCCCTGCAGCTGCCGCCAGCTGCAATCACTTACCGCCAATCAGCACACCTGCCTGGAATGAAGGAGCTGCCTTCATAAGCCTGGACAACTTGGCATGCCGGCGCCGGAATATAGTCATCTGTACCGTAAGCAACAAGCTTTATGCTATATTCGTGTTTCCTCTCCGTGCCTTGATTTGTCCCTTGTCTTCTCCCGTGTCCCCGCAGTACCCTCCGTCGCCTGGAAAGTGAGCTGTACCTCTCACTTTTCCCTGGATCTCCCTCTGGACTCTGACTGCCTCCTTCAATTCTCGACCTCTCGCTCGCACCTAGATTCTGACGCCTTTCTCTCGCCCCTGATCATCTGCCTGCCCCCTGGACTTCCTCGTATCTCGTTCAACACTTTGGTAACACTCACTTCAGTTAAATTCTACACATAGTCTTACACCATTCCCTTTTGGATATAGTTCACACTCCATTTACTTAGTTTATTAAATTAGTATTGTTTGTTATTATTATATATATTGAATATTTATATATATAATAAATAATTGTACATACTGCCATCTCGTGCCTGTTGCCGTCACCTCCCCTTTAGCAAACCATAACACTCATAAGTTGAGGTACCACTGTATGTCAACAAACGATCATTGGTTGAAAAATCCTTTATCACCAATTGTTTGTGTCTTTTTCCACAGTCACAATTAAATGTGCAAAGGCTAGTTTTGCTTACAGTTTCAGTTAAAGCAACAACTTCTTATGTTTATTCAGCCAGTCCGAGGCATGTCAACATACGCAAGGTTCCACAGTAATACTGTTTTGATGACGGTGGCAGTGCACATGTAGCCTAAAGTACATGCTGTCTGTCATTTGGTTAATTTCTAGTTATGTTACAGAAAAGCAGACACATATTTGGTGTATTCTGACCTGCTCAGGACCAGCTGTTGTGTCCAATATCTCAGTCAGAGTCTCCCCAGGCTGAAACCGGATCACATCCACAATCAGCCTCTTGGTGCTAGAGTGACATGACAAATAAACACTTATGGAAGCAACTAAATGAAGGTAAGATGTAAGCCTTCAACCAACTGTATGAACTTACTTGAGCAGGAGGGTCTTGGCATCTACTTCAGTATTGGCCTCACCAGCGACATCAAACTTGTTTGTCAGTGTTAGCGACACCTCAGTCTTGCCCATTAGCTCTTTGTTTGGGTCATCAGGAGGAAGGGGATTTTCACCTGTGTATCACCGATATTAGTAAAGAAATATAATACTCCCCATTGCGTATAATGTTGCATTCCTGATTGTTAATAATCAATCAATGACATTACATTATCTGCAGTCTGCCTGTGTGTAGTTCTCCTCTATTCTTATTATGTGTAGGTAGTTAAATGATAAATGATAAATGGGTTGTACTTGTATAGCGCTTTTCTACCTTCAAGGTACTCAAAGCGCTTTGACACTACTTCCACATTTACCCATTCACACACACATTCACACACTGATGGAGGGAGCTGCCATGCAAGGCGCTAACCAGCAGCCATCAGGAGCAAGGGTGAAGTGTCTTGCTCAGGACACAACGGACATGACGAGGTTGGTACTAGGTGGGGATTGAACCAGGGACCCTCGGGTCGCGCACGGCCATTCTTCCACTGCGCCACGCCGTCCCGTCTTCTCAATTATTTTCTGTTACGTCCCCCCCAAGAAGAAGAAAACATTTTGAGCCCCCCAACTCTCCGCCGCGACAATAAATACTATTTATAGGATAATTATTTGTCTATAAAATCTGTTATAAGTACACCTCTGCAGAACACTGTATCCTTATTAACACTAAAGAAAAAAAGAAAGAAATATTGATCAACTTACAACAAAAAATAACTTGACTAACACTTCTTTTGGTCTGTAACAGAAGAGATTTAAAGTGCATCAATTTGTCTGAAATCAATAAAAAATGAAATCCATCCAGGCATTTTTTTACCGACTTGAACCACTTGATACTAAAAAATAAAAACGGTAGAAAATGGATGGATGGAACCTTAATAAATAAAAACTAATTAAAATTGATCAGCAACAATAATTCTGGAGCACTATACAGGTAAAAGCCAGTAAATTAGAATATTTTGAAAAACTTGATTTATTTCAGTAATTGCATTCAAAAGGTGTAACTTGTACATTATATTTATTCATTGCTCTAAAACTTGCTGGTAGACGGCTGCGTTGACCCTGGATCTCAGGAAACAGAGTGGACCGACACCAGCAGATGACATGGCACCCCAAACCATCACCCAACCATGCAAATTTTGCATTTCCTTTGGAAATCGAGGTCCCAGAGTCTGGAGGAAGACAGGAGAGGCACAGGATCCACGTTGCCTGAAGTCTAGTGTAAAGTTTCCACCATCAGTGATGGTTTGGGGTGCCATGTCATCTGCTGGTGTCGTTCCACTCTGTTTCCTGAGATCCAGGGTCAACGCAGCCGTCTACCAGCAAGTTTTAGAGCACTTCATGCTTCCTGCTGCTGACCTGCTCTATGGAGATGGAGATTTCAAGTTCCAACAGGACTTGGCGCCTGCACACAGCGCAAAATCTACCCGTGCCTGGTTTACGGACCATGGTATTTCTGTTCTAAATTGGCCCGCCAACTCCCCTGACCTTAGCCCCATAGAAAATCTGTGGGGTATTGTGAAAAGGAAGATGCAGAATGCCAGACCCAAAAACGCAGAAGAGTTGAAGGCCACTATCAGAGCAACCTGGGCTCTCATAACACCTGAGCAGTGCCAGAAACTCATCCACTCCATGCCACGCCGCATTAACGCAGTAATTGAGGCAAAAGGAGCTCCAACCAAGTATTGAGTATTGTACATGCTCATATTTTTCATTTTCATACTTTTCAGTTGGCCAACATTTCTAAAAATCCCTTTTTTGTATTAGCCTTAAGTAATATTCTAATTTTGTGACACACGGAATTTTGGATTTTCATTTGTTGCCACTTCAAATCATCAAAATTAAATGAAATAAACATTTGAATGCATCAGTCTGTGTGCAATGAATAAATATAATGTACAAGTTACGCCTTTTGAATGCAATTACTGAAATAAATCAAGTTTTTCAAAATATTCTAATTTACTGGCTTTTACCTGTATATAAACCACTTCAACCTACAAAACAAAAATTAATACAACTATTTGAGCAGACTTAGTTTTTTTTAATCAAAATGAGTAAGTCAGGATTAGTGGCTACAATGAGCACGTGTTTTTAGTGCACAGCTTTTCAAAGCGGGTTTTGAAGCATGATACTGATAAAGCATGTTTATGGTATGCCACGTACCCCCTGGCATCGTACTGCGCCGCCCGTTTAGTCAAAGAAATCGGAAGCAGGAGAGGGTTGGCCGTACTTTAGTTGACCGTTATACGTTACAGTATTCATTCACAGACGCAATATTATCCACTCTGCTTGGGCTAAATTAAGTATTTCTGAGTTTGATTCTGATTGACACATAGAGCACGACTGCTGTAACAAGTTTAATAAATTTATAAGCGGTCATCATATGCGGTTGTTGACATATTAAGATTCGAAAACCGAAACTAAACTTTGGCCACAGACATAAGCTTCTTTGAACCTAGGGCAGTGTGATTCATGTATTTTTATATATTCTATGCTCTCATCTAACAGCTGCTGCTGTGGTAGTTTTGTTGAATGTCTTGCCTACAATGACATCTCTCCTCTGGCAGATAACAAGCTAAAAACAAATAAAATAAATGGGTGTTATTTTCTGCGGTAGAATCTGTGTTAATTCTGCCGCGCTTTTATTTTGAGGCTTACTTAGCACTAAACAGGACGTCCATGTGTGCAGGTTTTAATGCATGTCGACATAAACAGACCCATTTTTCATGGAAATAAATTGTGTCAACAAAAACCATACATGTCGATTTAAGCAACCATAAGTTGGTCGACTTAAGCAGGCTTCACTGACATATGTATATCATTGTTTTTTCTCACTGCTGACATTGACCTTTTTTTCCAGACTACAAGCCGCAACTTCTTTCCCAAGCTTTGAACTCTGCGACTTATACAAAGGTGCGGCTGATCAATGGATTTGTCTTCGCTAATGGCCATAATGTTTTGTGTTCAACCAACTTACATAGTAGTAACACCGACACAGAGCCTGAAAATGTGAGTTATTATTTGTGCTATGGCGCTATCTTTTGGACGAGTTCGCTCACTGCAGGTGCTGCGGGTTAAAAGACCACAGTATTTCCTTCTGTTTTGTGCCTTGAACCAGAAGTATAAGTGCCATTCCATCTTTTAGTCATCCATTGCGTTTCTACTCGTATGGTTTCTTCATTCATCACTCCAAGCAACGTTTGTAAGTTTTTACAATATAACTAAAACAATTCATTCCTACTAAACCGTCCCATGTTTGATAGTAAAGTTTTCATTCATATTTGGACGCGCTATCGTAATGTAATTAAGCTAGCATCGTTAGCATTAGGTAATATGCTAACATGTTTAAGTGTCTGTGTTATTTATTATTTAGTATTAACTTACAATGGGATTCTTTTTGTATTATATCGGTTTCAAAAATGTTTCAATAGATTGACCAAAACATCACCGTGGAGTTATTGAGTCTGTTTAGCTGATTGGAGAGCTAGCTTACACAGTTAGTGGGTCCATGACAATGACTTTTCTGTTTTGTTTGATCAGTCGTTTAACTGCCTTGTTACAGGCACCGTTTAGAAACAACAGGCACCGTTTAGAAACAAGTAAGGTATGCAAAACATTTACAAAATCATTCTGTGTAAATAACAAATTTTGCAACGTATATATCTGCGGCATATACAGGTAAAAGCCAGTAAATTAGAATATTTTGAAAAACTTGATTTATTTCAGTAATTGCATTCAAAAGGTGTAACTTGTACATTATATTTATTCATTGCACACAGACTGATGCATTCAAATGTTTATTTCATTTAATTTTCATGATTTGAAGTGGCAACAAATGAAAATCCAAAATTCCGTGTGTCACAAAATTAGAATATTACTTAAGGCTAATACAAAAAAGGGATTTTTAGAAATGTTGGCCAACTGAAAAGTATGAAAATGAAAAATATGAGCATGTACAATACTCAATACTTGGTTGGAGCTCCTTTTGCCTCAATTACTGCGTTAATGCGGCGTGGCATGGAGTCGATGAGTTTCTGGCACTGCTCAGGTGTTATGAGAGCCCAGGTTGCTCTGATAGTGGCCTCCAACTCTTCTGCGTTTTTGGGTCTGGCATTCTGCATCTTCCTTTTCACAATACCCCACAGATTTTCTATGGGGCTAAGGTCAGGGGAGTTGGCGGGCCAATTTAGAACAGAAATACCATGGTCCGTAAACCAGGCACGGGTAGATTTTGCGCTGTGTGCAGGCGCCAAGTCCTGTTGGAACTTGAAATCTCCATCTCCATAGAGCAGGTCAGCAGCAGGAAGCATGAAGTGCTCTAAAACTTGCTGGTAGACGGCTGCGTTGACCCTGGATCTCAGGAAACAGAGTGGACCGACACCAGCAGATGACATGGCACCCTAAACCATCACTGATGGTGGAAACTTTACACTAGACTTCAGGCAACGTGGATCCTGTGCCTCTCCTGTCTTCCTCCAGACTCTGGGACCTCGATTTCCAAAGGAAATGCAAAATTTGCATGGTTGGGTGATGGTTTGGGGTGCCATGTCATCTGCTGGTGTCGGTCCACTCTGTTTCCTGAGATCCAGGGTCAACGCAGCCGTCTACCAGCAAGTTTTAGAGCACTTCATGCTTCCTGCTGCTGACCTGCTCTATGGAGATGGAGATTTCAAGTTCCAACAGGACTTGGCGCCTACACACAGCGCAAAATCTACCCGTGCCTGGTTTACGGACCATGGTATTTCTGTTCTAAATTGGCCCGCCAACTCCCCTGACCTTAGCCCCATAGAAAATCTGTGGGGTATTGTGAAAAGGAAGATGCAGAATGCCAGACCCAAAAACGCAGAAGAGTTGAAGGCCACTATCAGAGCAACCTGGGCTCTCATAACACCTGAGCAGTGCCAGAAACTCATCGACTCCATGCCACGCCGCATTAACGCAGCAATTGAGGCAAAAGGAGCTCCAACCAAGTATTGAGTATTGTACATGCTCATATTTTTCATTTTCATACTTTTCAGTTGGCCAACATTTCTAAAAATCCCTTTTTTGTATTAGCCTTAAGTAATATTCTAATTTTGTGACACACGGAATTTTGGATTTTCATTTGTTGCCACTTCAAATCATCAAAATTAAATGAAATAAACATTTGAATGCATCAGTCTGTGTGCAATGAATACATATAATGTACAAGTTACACCTTTTGAATGCAATTACTGAAATAAATCAAGTTTTTCAAAATATTCTAATTTACTGGCTTTTACCTGTATACATTGCGGCTAATATATGGAAAAAGAATGTTCTTCTAAAATTAAGTGAGTGCGGCTTATATACTGGTGCACTCTATAGCCTGGAAAAGACAGTATATGAAAGGTGTTCGGGTTTTCTTTTTGCATTATTCTGTTCACTCACCGATGAGGGACTCTACAGTGGGAACTTCTCCAAGGTCCTCCAACAGCTCATGGACGGGATCATTGTGCTCTGGAGCAATGGCATCCTGATGGTCCAGGAGCAGCTGCAGCAAATAACATTGAACCCGTTACTGACAAGTGACAGAAATTATCAATTCGAATGATAGCTTTATTGTTTATGGTGCATTAAAGCACATAATGGGTGGGATTTTTCAAAGATATGAGAGATTGAGGTAAATACAAACGTACTGTGTGAGTGTTAATAATCTCTCCAATAGAGATGTAGATGACCGGTTTGGTGACGTTGACTAGGTCAGAGTACTGATCCACGTTAAATTTATCTTCAAGCGAAGGGACATCGCATGCCGTCAAAAAATAGCGCCTGTGTGAAAATAAGATGATAATGTCAACCATGCAAAAAGGTACAACAGATTCTACAAAAATCTTCAAAAAGATTTAACACCTAAACTTCTGATAAGAATTGCTGAGATATTCATTGATGGGATTCAGGTGGGCGTTATCTCCAAGGAACATCTTGTTCGAAGCAGCGTGCTGCAGCATCTTGGCAACGGAGCCCAAGTTTCGCCGCTGCTCGTTGGTGAGCTGGCCACCCGCCGACACCTCAATGATGTCAAAGGCATCAGGGGCAACAATGGCTGGGTTCATGTAACGGTAATACAGAAGGTTCCCCACGATCTGAAATGTCAAAATCAAAATTGTTTGTTACAAGTCGGTAAGGCTGTATGATTCTAAATATCTTAATATGTGTCCCACAATTGTTCAACCATGCAAAAACAATGATAACGAATAACAGGGGTCACCCAAGAATGGGTGATAAAGGCCATAAAGTAGCTTAATTCCAAGTACGTCAATTTAGACACTAACTGTCATATTTGTCTGTAAATTGGTGGCATATACAATAGTTTTGCAAATATGTATGGTAATAAGATCGGAATATTCATTATGTTATTTAATTGTAACGGACCTGCAACCAAAGTCTAAACTACAATTATCGGCATTGACATTTTATGTGAAACATGAGAAAGTAGTGGGAGAGCGCAGATCTCAGCAAGGATCTACCACTAGTAAAGAATCTTTTAAAGAAATCCTAACTCTAAATGGTGATGTGGATCACCCCCAAAATGTAATCACTTGTTTCTTATCCCATTGCAGACATTTCTTCAAAGTTTCCCTTTTTAAAGTTAGCAACTGACTGCAATGTTGAGGCGAATGCAATGAGTTTGCGACAGGCCTCCCTACAATGGCTGCACAATACAGCTGCGCAGTACGGCTAAACTGCGGGGCACAACATGGTGACGGTGATGCTGATCAAACCCAAAATCTAATCACTTTTCTGCCATTTCCAGAAAGTTTTAGCGAAATATTTAACGAGCGTTTTGAGGTACATTAATTACTAGCTGACAAACAGACAAGCCCCAGAAAACGTTATTATGTGCAACGCAGGTTATAGTAATGTTTTTTTGTATTCCATCCATCCATTTTCTACAGCTTGTCCCTTTTGGGGTCTCAGCTGCATTCGGGCGGAAGGCGGGCTACACCCTGGACAAGTCGCTACCTCATCACAGGGCCAACACAGATAGACAGACAACATACACACTCACATTCACACACTAGGGCCAATTTAGTGTTGCCAATCAACTTATCCCCAGGTGCATGTCTTTGGAAGTGGGAGGAAGCCAGAGTACCCGGAGGGAACCCACGCAGTCACAGGCAGAACATGCAAATTCCACACAGAGAGATCCCGAGCCCGGGATTTAACTCAGGACTACTCAGGACCTTCGTATTTTGAGGCACATGCACTAACCCCTGTGCCACCATGCTGTGCTAAACCAAGTCAGTGTCCTTTGTGGCGGCCGGCCACAAATACAGGTAAAAGCCAGTAAATTAGAATATTTTGAAAAACTTGATTTATTTCAGTAATTGCATTCAAAAGGTGTAACTTGTACATTATATTTATTCATTGCACACAGACTGATGCATTCAAATGTTTATTTCATTTAATTTTGATGATTTGAAGTGGCAACAAATGAAAATCCAAAATTCCGTGTGTCACAAAATTTGAATATTACTTAAGGCTAATACAAAAAAGGGATTTTTAGAAATGTTGGCCAACTGAAAAGTATGAAAATGAAAAATATGAGCATGTACAATACTCAATACTTGGTTGGAGCTCCTTTTGCCTCAATTACTGCGTTAATGCGGCGTGGCATGGAGTCGATGAGTTTCTGGCACTGCTCAGGTGTTATGAGAGCCCAGGTTGCTCTGATAGTGGCCTTCAACTCTTCTGCGTTTTTGGGTCTGGCATTCTGCATCTTCCTTTTCACAATACCCCACAGATTTTCTATGGGGCTAAGGTCAGGGGAGTTGGCGGGCCAATTTAGAACAGAAATACCATGGTCCGTAAACCAGGCACGGGTAGATTTTGCGCTGTGTGCAGGCGTCAAGTCCTGTTGGAACTTGAAATCTCCATCTCCATAGAGCAGGTCAGCAGCAGGAAGCATGAAGTGCTCTAAAACTTGCTGGTAGACGGCTGCGTTGACCCTGGATCTCAGGAAACAGAGTGGACCGACACCAGCAGATGACATGGCACCCCAAACCATCACTGATGGTGGAAACTTTACACTAGACTTCAGGCAACGTGGATCCTGTGCCTCTCCTGTCTTCCTCCAGACTCTGGGACCTCAATTTCCAAAGGAAATGCAACATTTGCATGGTTGGTGATGGTTTGGGGTGCCATGTCATCTGCTGGTGTCGGTCCACTCTGTTTCCTGAGATCCAGGGTCAACGCAGCCGTCTACCAGCAAGTTTTAGAGCACTTCATGCTTCCTGCTGCTGACCTGCTCTATGGAGATGGAGATTTCAAGTTCCAACAGGACTTGGCGCCTGCACACAGCGCAAAATCTACCCGTGCCTGGTTTACGGACCATGGTATTTCTGTTCTAAATCGGCCCGCCAACTCCCCTGACCTTAGCCCCATAGAAAATCTGTGGGGTATTGTGAAAAGGAAGATGCAGAATGCCAAACCCAAAAACGGAGAAGAGTTGAAGGCCACTATCAGAGCAACCTGGGCTCTCATAACACCTGAGCAGTGCCAGAAACTCATCGACTCCATGCCACGCCGCATTAACGCAGTAATTGAGGCAAAAGGAGCTCCAACCAAGTATTGAGTATTGTACATGCTCATATTTTTCATTTTCATACTTTTCAGTTGGCCAACATTTCTAAAAATCCCTTTTTTGTATTAGCCTTAAGTAATATTCTAATTTTGTGACACACGGAATTTTGGATTTTCATTTGTTGCCACTTCAAATCATCAAAATTAAATGAAATAAACATTTGAATGCATCAGTCTGTGTGCAATGAATAAATATAATGTACAAGTTACACCTTTTGAATGCAATTACTGAAATAAATCAAGTTTTTCAAAATATTCTAATTTACTGGCTTTTACCTGTACATTTGAACCATCAAGAATAGCAATATCTGTTCACTCTTACGATTGGATTGAATGTGCTTGTTGCTTATCGTTACAACTCTCGGAGCTGGTATGGATAGTAACTCTGCTTCTCGGAACAGCTCATACACGCCTAATCTGATAGAAAAGACGACGTAGCTGCAGGATAGATTGGAGTTGCCAATTTACAGCCTGATTTACTAAAGGTTTGCGTGTACTAACATACTTGCAAACTTGATAGCACACGCAAGGATGATCTACCAAACATGTGCAAAGTGGATTGCGTTTGTTAAATGAGCAGAATATGGCATGCAATTCGTTTTACATCTCTGCCTTAATTATTAAGCGGAATATATGCTGATTAGCAAAACACCTACAATAAAGGGAGAAGACGCAAATATATTATTAACACTCATCACTCTTTTGCAAGCACTATTTAGCTTTTTATTTAGAACCTCTGAAAAGTATGTGCAAAATGACACAGTTACACACATAGCTACAGGATTGGTGCTTGCGCCGCAAAAACAGATGAGAAACAAGAGAATGTGTGTGTTGAGGTCTCCACATCTGCGGTCCCTTCCAAGTTTTCTCATTGTTCCCATTGGATTGAGGGTTTTTTTGCCCGGATGTGGTTTGTGCAACCCTTTATAAATAAACTTTAATTGATTTATATTGGCCATTAGATGAGCCCAAACAAATCTGAGAGCACTGTTCAGTATTGTTTGCCTCTGGTTAGCTCAATCTTAGGCAGCATTACTGTGTCATTAGATTAAATAAGTATAAAGATGACTTTGAGGGTATTATTTCATGTCTAGAAGGCTCTCATAATGTTGAAAAAAAACATATTCATTAGGTCGTAAACACTTTTTTTATGCTCAAACTAAGAAAATATTCTTCTTATAATGAATAATTCCTACTTTGCGAAAATTCAATTATCACAGCCAGGTGCAGAACCAAGTAACTACGATTAATTAGGGATTACTGTAATACCTATAGAAAATAACAAATAAAATAATTATGGTACACATATTACACATATAATAAAAAAATGACAGGCGCAGTCAAGGCTTAGAGGGGATCTGGTTCGGTGGCTGCAGGATTAGGTCTCTGCTTTTTGCAGATGATGTGGTCCTGATGGCTTCATCTGGCCAGGATCTTCAGCTCTCACTGGAACAGTTCGCAGCAGAGTGTGAAGCGACTGGAATGCGAATCTGCACCTTCAAGTCCGAGTCCACGGTTCTCGCCCAAAAAAAGGATGGAGTGCCATCTCCGGGTCGGGGAGGAGACCCTGCCCCAAGTGGAGGAGTTCAAGTACCTCGGAGTCTTGTTCACGAGTGAGGGAAGAGTGGATCCTGAGATCGACAGGCGGATCGGTGCGACGTCTTCAGTCATGCGGACTAGGGATGTCCCGATCCGATATTTGGATCGGATCGGCTGCCGATATTTGCCAAAAATTGCGTATCGGCAAGGCATGGGAAAATGCCGATCCAGATCCAGTTTAAAAAAAAACTCCGGTCCGTGTTTTCCAACGCACCGATTTAAATAATACATTCCACTTTTCTGCTGCTCCGTAATTTCCGTTCCGCATTTTCCAGCACACCTTCAACACATCCACATGTCTGTGAATTCTCACGCAGTTGCATTTAGCTGCTGGCATTACACGACAGGCTCTTCTCACTCTTTCCTGTGTCTCCCTCTCACAGACAGCGAGCGCACCTTCTTACACACGTCACATACTGTCACGTCATACGTCACATACTGTCACGACATACGTCACATACTGTCACGACATACGTCACATACTGTCACGTCATACGTCACATACTGTCACGACATACGTCACATACTGTCACGACATACGTCACATACTGTCACGACATACGTCACATACTGTCACGTCACATACTGTCACGTCACATACTGTCACGTCATACGTCACATACTGTCACGTCATACGTCACATACGTATACGCCCTCCCAGAGCAGAGAGGTAGCAGCATGGCTAACGTTAGCTGTGATGTTAGCGCAGCCGTGCGAGCAACGCTCCCTCTAAGGTGCTCGCCTGTGCAATTGCGCACTGTTTAAACGTCCTCTGCGCATAGCAAATCTATGCCACGCACAAAATCTAATAAAAAAAATAAGCGCATAACAATTTTCGACACACCGACACGACAGAGAAAACAGTTTTCGTCATCATTGTTCAAATATTGTGACGTCTGTCGAGACGCTTATCTCCATTCGGTGCCACACGCCCACACCATCAAAATGCTGAGGCAAAAATTTCCACATCAACACCGTATGAAAAAATTAGTGATTTTTTTAGTTGTGATTTCCTTCTCTGCATGAAAGTTTAAAAGTAGCATATATTAATGCAGTATGAAGAAGAATGTTTTAATGTAGACATGCAAGCCTTGAAAGAAAATTTTGAAAATCAAGACTACATTTCCTGCAAATGGGTGCATTTCTACCCTATATTTTAACTTTAGATTTATTCTCATATCAAACTCTGACACTTACATCCGGCGCCCCCCTCCACACCCTGGATTATAAATAATGTAAATAATTCAGTGTGATTATCTTGTGTGATGACTGTATTATGATGATAGTATATATCTGATAGTATATATCTGTATCATGAATCAATTTAAGTGGACCCCGAATTAAACAAGTTGAAAAACTTATTGGGGTGTTACCATTTAGTGGTCAATTGTACGGAATATGTACTTCACTGTGCAACCTACTAATAAAAGTCTCAATCAATCAATCAAAACACATAGAATCATCATACTGCTGTGATTATATGCATCAAGTGTTCATTCAAGGCTAAGGCAAAATATCGAGATATATATTGTGTATCGCAATATGGCCTTAAAATATTGCAATATTAAAAAAAGGCCATATCGCCCAGCCCTAGTTCAATGATGCCATTTCTGTTTGTCATGTATAATTTTGTCTATTTTGTGTTTATCCTTGAATAAACAGGTCAGTTTCTTGTTACCAACCATTGTGTATTATTCAAACTCCCCTAATTCAGCTGGCTAGTTGTTATCAAGAGTACTAAAACCCTTTTCAACATGATTCTGACAACTAAGTAGGCTAAATAACTTTAAACTTTAATACATGCTCGAATAGGCCAGTATCGGTCAGTATCGGTATCGGATCGGAAATGCAAAAACAATATCGGTATCGGATCGGAAGTGCAAAAACCTGGATCGGGACATCCCTAATGCGGATGCTGTATCGATCCGTTGTGGTGAAGAAGGAGCTGAGCCGGAAGACAAAGCTCTCAATTTACCGGTCGATCTACGTTCCCATCCTTACCTATAGTCATGAGCTTTGGGTTATGACCGAAAGGACAAGATCACGGGTACAAGCGGCCGAAATTAGTTTCCTCCGCCGGGTGGCGGGGCTCTCCCTTAGAGATAGGGTGAGAAGCTCTGCCATCCGGGGGGAGCTCAAAGTAAAGCCGCTGCTCCTCCACATCGAGAGGAGCCAGATGAGGTGGTTCGGACATCTGGTCAGGATGCCACCCGAACACCTCCCGAGGTGTTCAGGGCACGTCCGACCGGTAGGAGGCCACGGGGAAGACCCAGGACACGTTGGGAAGACTATGTATCCCGGTTGGCCTGGGAACGCCTCGGGATCCCCCGGGAAGAGCTGGACGAAGTCTGGGCTTCCTTGCTAAGGCTGCTGCCCCTGCGACCCGACCTCGGATAAGCGGAAGAAGATGGATGGATGGACAGAAACATAATGGAATGCAATAAAAAATGCTGAGTATAGATTAGGTTAAGCTTTAACGAAATACTGTACATTGCTTGGTGATGAAATCGGTGTATGCTTCTACTGTTATGATGAATACATAAAACTGTTTGAAATAAATGTCGCTACTGTATCATTCTTGCGTGGCGTAAGAGCAGTTGCTGCTAACAGTTGTCTTTAAGAGTGGAGCTTATAATCGGGAAGGGTCACAGCTTCAAGACCTGCTGTGGCAGAAAATATACTGTTGAAGTGGGAGAGCTGTGGGCCCCCTCAGTCTGCTAGCCCTTTTCAGAGTGTTGACACAATAATTGTGTTTAATTCATGTCATTAGGATGAAGAGACGCTTTGTAAACATTAAAACAATGTAGAGTCGGCAGACCTTAAGCAGTTCATCCTCTGTAGCATCTGGGAACTTCTCATGGAGGGTGTCCTTCAGGACCTTAGAGATGAAGCGCATCCCGTAGCTAACAGACAAACAGTGCGAGTCAGTCAGACACACTTTAACTGATGTTGCAATAAAGCTGGGATGAAGCAAATGTACTTACGGTATTTTATCTGCTGAGACGATTATAGCAGAAAGGAACTTGTCCGTCACCGCCTTCATGATCTTGATGGAGGCCTCCAGTCTATTCCGGACTTCTTCATGAGCCATTGCCTGCTCAGGTGTTACATCATATGGTAGTTTGCTGTGGACAACATAACTTGGTTTAGTGATGATCTCTCTTTGGTTTTAGAGATTTAGTACAGCTTTACTAAAGTCATCAAATTGACCCTAGCAACAAGTTAAAGCAGTAAGTAGAACAGTGCGCTTTTCTAGACACTCAAAGCGCTTCACAGAGAAGTGGGAACCCATCATTTATTCACTCCACATTCATACAGGTGGTGGTAAGCTACATTGTAGCCACAGCTGCCCTGGGGTAGACTGACAGAAGCGTGGGTGCCAGTTTGTGCCTACGGCCCTTCCGACCCCCACCCATCATCTGGGGGCAACGGTGAAGTGTCTTGCCCAAGGACACAACGGCAGTGATTTGGATGGCAAGAGGCGGGGAGCAAACCTGCAACCCTCAAGTTTCTAGCACGGCTGCTCTATCCACCACGCCATGCCGCCATAAATAGAGAATTTAACATGATACAGATAATAAAATATTAGGGCAACATTAAAAAACAAATACAAGATATTTTGAGTAAACAGTAATGAAACAAGAAATTATACTACAGTGGAACCTGTTTATGTTGACGTGCTTTGAACTGGCTGACTCAGATCGACATAAGTGGTTGTAAACATACAGTTAGTGTAATTGAAAGTAGCCACTGCACTTCTACTTTGGCCAGAGACATAAGCAGAATGGGTGATAATAAAGGCTTTTTTAACCTTTTTTGACAAGGTTTTCCTGTATTTGTGCATGTTTTTATTGATTCTTGAGTTAACATATAATATTTTATACTGTCATCTAACAGAACTGATGCGGTAATGTCATTGAATGTTCAGAGTACAATGACAATAAAGCTTTCTTTCACATATCAAATCAAATCAAATCAACTTTATTTATAGAGCACATTTAAAATTTACCACAGGGGTAGCCAAAGTGCTGTACAATGAGCAGGTTAAAAGATAAAACGAGTACCGAGCAAACACAACACAACACAAACAGAACACGATAAAAAAATAAATAATTAAAATAGAATTAATAAAAACATAAAAACAGGATCACAGCAGGTGTATTATGGGGCGCCATTGCAGGATGGATATCACTCAGTGTTAAAAGCCATGGAATAAAAGTATGTTTTTAAGAGAGATTTAAAAACAGGAAGAGAGGAGGCTTGTCTAACACTCAGGGGTAGGTCGTTCCAGAGCTTGGGAGCAGCAACGGCGAAAGCTCTGTCACCTCTAAGCTTCAGCCTTGTGTCAGGGACCGTCAACAGCAGCTGATCGGCTGATCTTAAGGATCGGGTGGGGCAGTAAGGCTGAAGGAGGTCGGAGAGATAGGTTGGCGCGAGGTTGTTTAGACATTTAAAAACAAATAAAAGGAGTTTAAAATGTATTCGGTAACGCACAGGGAGCCAGTGAAGGGACGCTAAAATAGGGGTGATGTGCTCACGTCTGCGGGTCTGTGTTAGCAGACGAGCAGCAGAGTTCTGCACGAGCTGCAGGCGGGCGAGGGAGGCCTGGCTAATGCCAACATACAGGGCATTACAATAATCAAGACGAGTCGAGATAAAAGCGTGGATTAATTTCTCAAGATCATGTCTTGATAGAAGCGGTTTCACTTTCGCTATTTGGCGTAATTGATAAAAGCTTTTTTGAACGACGCTGCTGATTTGTTTTTCGAATTTAAAATCTGAGTCAAACTTTACCCCCAGGTTTGTGACAGAGTCGCTGAGATACGGGGTCAGAGTGCCGAGGTCAACGTTGGGGGAGGGAGAGCGACTTGGACCGAACAACATAACTTCTGTTTTATCTTCATTTAGTCTCAGGAAGTATGCACAATAATTAAACAGTAGTTATGTCGCCTTTGTTGTTTCACTAAGCTTAGCAGTAATTAAGATCACAATACTACAACACATGTCTACTTAGACAATTTTTTTCATAGAAATGTATGTTAATGTTGACCTAAACAGTCACTTTATGTAATAACAACACTGAGAACCGAGACTTGAGTTGGTTGACATTAGAGGGTTGCTGACATAAACGAGACCAAATTAAGTGGGTTCCACAAATGTATATTATATTAAATATTTTATTTATTGATTTATTTTAATTTATGCTATTTAACTTTATAGGATATCAAACGACTTTTGATTGATAGCATGTTTAATGAACAAAAAGGTAAAGTATAACATACTTTAATAGCAGCCACCCATATTATTCCTTTTTTTTTTTTTTAAATGCCCTTCTAAGGAAAACATTTTGTACTCGAAAATATCAATAACGTAACTAGAAGTGGTTAAAACTGAGATGATTATTTTATTAGGGTAAAACAATGTAGAGCAGGGGTATTGAAACGTTGTTAAAGTATGTTAGTAAGCTAAATAAAAGCTATAGGCGGATTTTCATGAAACTTTCAGGAATGTCCCAAATGGGATAAGGAACTAGTGAGTACATATTGGAGATGATCCGAATCATTTCAACTATGTTACCGTAAGTTTATTTCACAAGGTCACATTTTTCTGTGCGCATACGTAACCGTCCCCGCCTCCACCCAGTGGGACAAAGAGAGAAGATGACTGACAAAAGGGTTCGCTTTCTTAATTTAATTCCGTTGTGGATATGAAAAGTTACGGATAGATTTTGATTAAACTTTCAGGAAATATCACAAACGGGTTAATGAACACTTGATTCGATTTTAGGGGTGATCCGGATCACTGTCTGGATTCAGTATCAGGCGATAGGGCCTGACTAAGTGAGGAGAGTTTTATTCGAGTGCTTTTCTAGTTTGATATTTTTCACCGTTTGCTTACTTAATTAAATGCTAAAACCTATTCAATAAAGGTGCAAATATGCGATTCAGTTAAACATATTTTATGAAAAAAAGTCAATGAAAAAAATGTTAGCTTTGTGTTACATAAAGCATATAATAATTGAACTGTAAATCTGCGGTGTTTAAAATATGCAGAGGTACAATAAAAAATGAACAAATAGCCTCTGGGCTGTATTTTGGACTCATTTCCTCTATAGGCGCAGTAGGAAAAACAATGCACCTTTCCAAAATTGGTTTAAATAGTGTACTGTTCGAATAATACACCCAAAGGAAAACGATTTTGTAAAAATATAAAACATAAATTATTCCTATTAATGATTATTTCAAAATAACTCAAACAATGAAGCAATTACATTGTATATAGTTAGATGTAGTGTCCATAGAAATGTTAAAGATGGCACCACCAATGTTCCTTCTAATTTTTTATGTTTGTGAGCAAACGCACAAACTCCCTGAGCATTCAGTGGAGCACATGTGAGCAACATCAGGTGTGCACACTGTGGCCACACCAGCGTCACACCTGTCCCAAACCTGACATCATAACAATTTAAATGTTTTATTAAAATAATTTTCTGATATACCGGTAAGTGATTTTGCCCTCTTACAATGACAATAACAAAAAAACATGTTTTTCATGACCTATGTGCTAGTATTGTATGTCTGGCTGCGGGTCCTGTCTTTAAAAGAAATGTTACCCCTTTTAGAGATTACATTTAGTTCCTGTAACTTTCTGTCTGTAAAATACATCTTTTTATTAGCATTTATGAAATCAAGTGACAATATTTCATGAATAATATCCTTAGATTAACATTCTTAATAAATGGCAGTAAAATAAGCACACATCTGATTGAGGAGTAAGAGTGTTACAACCTGGCTTTTACACATTGTGTGGCGTTGGGGTTGTCCGACTTTTTGTATGGCCATAAACGCAAGACTGGCTAAGTGCCATGAGTGCGTGTGTTGGTGCAAGTGAGACAGAGCGAGCGGCTTCTGTTGAAACGACGGATGACAAAGTTGGTTTAAGCCTGGTTTGTATGGCAGAAAATTACCAGTTTATAGATAAATGTTTTTTTACTCATGTTTTTGGAGTGGTTACAAACAGTTTTGCTCAATAAAGTGATTGATGGAATTCCTGTCCGTAAAGTGTCTCGACAGACGATAATTGAACTGTGTTGACAAAGATTGTTTTATTCATTGGGGCCACTCTTGTTGTCACCTGTCACTCACAGATTTGCATTGCAAAATCATACAGAATAAATTGTAATGTGTTTATTTTGTTTAAAGTTCAGATGGGATTTTTGATTTTCTGCGCGGCATTAATTTGCTGTGCGCAGAGGACGCTTGAGCAATGCGCAATTGCGCAGGCGCGCACCTTAGAGAGAACGTTGGGCACCACCAACATGTTTTTTTAGATTTCTCCATAAAGCTATCTCGCTCACCTGGCTTCCCCAGTTTGCGTTTCCATCTGGTTGACCCAACTCTTGTAGATGTCCACTGGGTCAGTCTTGATGTTCAGCGTCTTGTCATCCATGATGTCCTTGACAACCGGCGCCAAGATCTGTCTTAACGCATTCTGGCCTCGCGCTCCACGGTGGAAGCTCACCACCATCTTGATGACAGTAGGGTTTCCGGTGACAACCTCCTTAATCTGGTCAACTTTTGACCTGATGACAGTTGATGAATTCCAAATATTATATTACATGTTTTTACAGGACATGTCTAGATAAAGTTGTTGTGGTAAAACACAAATTCCTTTCTTCTGCACGATTTACTGCTAAAATAACACACATCATGGTGTTAATTACCACATTTTCCTCTTTAACATTTATGTTGATTAAAGGTGGTCCTCGGTTCGCGTATGAGTTCCGTCCTTACGACGGCGATGTAAGTCAAGTTTTAACTGTAAGTCGGAAATTATACCTTTAAATAGGGTTGCGCGATATAGATGATATATGATATAAATTTTATAAACGTCAACTCGACGTCCATTGCACCGGGCAGGGGTCCCCACATCTGCGGTCCCCTCCAAGGTTTCTCATTGTTATTCCATTGGGTTGAGTTTTTTCTTGCCCTGATGTGGGATCTGAGCCGAGGATGTCGTTGTAGCTTGTGCAGCTCTTTGAGACACTCGTGATTTAGGGCTATACAAGTAAACATTGATTGATTGATTGAAATTTGGCCAACTATCATTATATCGTGACAGTGCATGTTGATGACATATTCTACTGTAGTTTGACAGCGAGAAGCAAACAAACGCGTCCTAGCATTCTTGCTAGTGGCTAATGTCCCTCCACAGTGCAAAGCCACTTCTAAGTTAGAAATCCCATTCTTCGCCTCCATAGCGGCAAATAAACTATGTTTCTTACAAGTAACGGAGGATATGCTGTCCTCAAGCGAAAGCTCTTGAATGTAAACCAAGATGGGCGAATCAGTACAAATATCAACAGTAATCATACCAAGTATTATAGTATCAGGTCGATACCAGAGTGATTAGGTCAATATTGTTTACCATCAAAAAATATTTTGTTGTTTTTGTTATTGTTTACAAACTCAGAAAATAAGTCCCTAGACACAAGAAGACTTAATGCTTTAATTCAGATCCAATAGTTCCTAAATATTTTAGAAAATGTTTTAATATTGTTACACCACAATCCTGTGTTTTTGTGTATTTATGATTGTGATATAGAACGTAACTATATAATGATCAGGAATGTTTTAATTATCAGTATGACCAAACCTGCCCCTGTTGTTATATTCTTTGCTCACAGTCAGCTTTTCCTTACTGGTGTATTGCTTCTTGTGCCTTCACGTCTCCTACCCAGCTCCCTCGTATCTTCTGCAGGTACGTTGTGATCTTTTTCCTCTAAACCTCTATTTTTTGTATCTCCTTTCCAGAGTTAGAGAGTTTTCCTTTTGTGGACTAAAACCATTCCCAGTGACTCCCGGCCGTTTCCTCGCCGACTGCAGGAAGCTCCATCGTGGACTATATTTTTATAGTGTGCACTTTTACCCCATCTCCTTTTGTTTGGATTATTATAATTATTAAAGAACTGCACTTTTTGTTTAACCTTGCCTCACGTCTCTGAATCCGGAATTCTAACAGTGACTGAGCTGTGACACATGTTATGGTATTGGATTGATACACACATTTGTCGAATCGCCCAAAACGAATATAAAGGAGCCAATCAATCAAATCGAATAAACAATGATCAGTTGTTACTCTCAATGTACAGAGAATACAATACAGTAATAAAAATACTAAATACATTATTTAAATTAAACAATTAGAAAGCAACAACTCCTTACCTGCACACAGAAAGGTACAGTGGGGCAAAAAAGTATTTAGTCAGCCACCGATTGTGCAAGTTCTCCCACTTAAAATGATGACAGAGGTCTGTAATTTTCATCATAGGTACACTTCAACTGTGAGAGACAGAATGTGAAAAAAAAATCCAGGAATTCACATTGTAGGAATTTTAAAGAATTTATTTGTAAAATATGGTGGAAAATAAGTATTTGGTCAATAACAACAATTCAACTCAATGCTTTGTAATATAACCTTTGTTGGCAATAACAGAGGTCAAACGATTACTATAGGTCTTTAACAGGTTTGCACACACAGTAGCTGGTATTTTGGCCCATTCCTCCATGCAGATCTTCTCGAGAGCAGTGATGTTTTGGGGCTGTCGCCGAGCAAAACAGACTTTCAACTCCCTTCACAGATTTTCTATGGGGTTGAGGTCTGGAGACTGGCTAGGCCACTCCAGGACTTTCAAATGCTTCTTACGGAGCCACTCCTTCGTTGCCCGGGCGGTGTGTTTGGGATCATTGTCATGCTGGAAGACCCAGCCACGTTTCATCTTCAAAGCTCTCACTGATGGAAGGAGGTTTTGGCTCAAAATTTCACGATACATGGCCCCATTTATTCTTTCCTTAACACGGATCAGTCGACCTGTCCCCTTAGCAGAAAAACAGCCCCAAAGCATGATGTTTCCACCCCCATGCTTCACAGTAGGTATGGTGTTCTTGGGATGCAACTCAGTATTCTTCTTCCTCCAAACACGACGAGTTGAGTTTATACCAAAAAGTTCTATTTTGGTTTCATCTGACCACATGACATTCTCCCAATCCTCTGCTGTATCATCCATGTGCTCTTTGGCAAACTTCAGACGGGCCTGGACATGCACTGGCTTAAGCAGGGGGACACGTCTGGCACTGCAGGATTTGATTCCCTGTCGGCGTAGTGTGTTACTGATGGTAACCTTTGTTACTTTGGTCCCAGCTCTCTGCAGGTCATTCACCAGGTCTCCCCGTGTGGTTCTGGGATTTTTGCTCACCGTTCTCATGATCATTTTGACCCCACGGGATGAGATCTTGCGTGGAGCCCCAGATCGAGGGAGATTATTAGTGGTCTTGTATGTCTTCCATTTTCTGATAATTGCTCCCACAGTTGATTTTTTTCACACCAAGCTGCTTGCCTATTGTAGATTCACTCTTCACAGTCTGGTGCAGGTCTACAATTGTTTTCCTGGTGTCCTTCGACAGCTCTTTGGTCTTGGCCATAGTGGAGTTTGGAGTCTGACTGTTTGAGGCTGTGGACAGGTGTCTTTTATACAGATAACCAGTTCAAACAGGTGCCATTAATACAGGTAACGAGTGGAGGACAGAAGAGCTTCTTAAAGAAGAAGTTACAGGTCTGTGAGAGCCAGAGATCTTCCTTGTTTGAAGTGACCAAATACTTATTTTCCACCATGATTTACAAATAAATTCTTTAAAATTCCTACAATGTGAATTCCTGGATTTTTTTTTCACATTCTGTCTCTCACAGTTGAAGTGTACCTACGATGAAAATTACAGACCTCTGTCATCATATTAAGTGGGAGAACTTGCACAATCGGTGGCTGACTAAATACTTTTTTGCCCCACTGTATGTTGCAAGGTAGGCTTGTTGGTAGTGGGGAAGTTTTCAATAATGACACCACTACACAGCTTATCACTGTAAATGTCATAGGAGAAAATCCTTCCACATGTTCAAAGATACCATCTTTAACTTGGATGATGGTCGTGGCGGTTAAGCGGCTTGGACCGATGTTTTCTCTTTTTTGAGCATTCGTCTAATTTCACTTTGCTTTCCTTTTTTTGAAACACTGCCATCAGAAGAACTTTGGAGACAAAATGAAGGGAAAAAGTCAACTAAAAAGACCAAAAGTAACATCTTCCCTCAGACTAGCGACACATGACTACATATTCTTCACACGCACATAACGTGTGCTCTTTTTTACTTTGTACAAGTATGTACGAACTAAGAAGTTTGCAACACGAGGACCGCCTGTATAGATGCGTTCAACCTTGAAAAGGACCATAAAATAAAACAATGTTTTTTAGTGTTTGTTACTCACTTGATCTCTTCCTGCAGGGCGGTCTTAAAGAGCTTGAGAAGCAGGTACTCCTCTCTCTGGTTTGAGGCGTAATTGTACAGGGTGAAGATTACAGAATCCATAAATTTGGTTGATTTATTCTGAGGCATCTGGAAGATCAGCTTGGCCAGATATGTGGGATTGGTCTGAAAACAGGCAATAAAGGAGTTTAATATCATTAAAGTGGTCCTTCTAAAATCCACACCACAGTACAAAAACAACACCTGTAATAGGTAGAAGAGGTGCTGGTAAGCTTCCAGTTTGACTCTCTTCTCCTTGCTGAGGGCCTTCAGGCCACCTCTGTGTTTGTTCATCATCATCATGTTGGACAGCTGACCCTTGTTCTTCTTGGTCAGCTTCTTGCTGTGGGACACTACCTCCTGCAAGGTGATCTTGTTCTTCACCAGCAGACCGATCTTGATGTCCATCAAGTTTAGGTCATTCTCCAGTTGCTGATTGGAGCGGATGTTAGTGACCACCTCCTCGCGGAGTCGCATCAAATCCAGCTCTTCCTGAAAGTCCTGGTCACTATGATCCAGCAGGTGTACAAACTTCCTCACGACAGCCATCGGAGGATTGTCAGCACTGACTATGTGAAGATGTTTAGGAGACAATGAAACATCAAAAGGGTACTAAAACATAAAGTTAAAGGTCTGATGAGGTAAAAGGTCTGTCTCCATCTTACTCAGAGTCTTGTAGTCGTCCCTGGCCTTGTTAGCTCTGATGAAAGCCTGAATCTTCACCACATCTTTCATCTGCAGTGAGAGCATCTGTCACTAGGCGGACCAATTGTCCATGTCACGCACAAAAAAACAATATGAAAGTCACAAGGGTAAAGGATGCTAAATGAGTACAACGCTCCTCCATCGAACGCAAAAGAATATTGAGTAAAAGTCAGCGGATGTGTCTGGGGAAACCGTAAACACAGTGTCTCGCAAAAGTTCGGACAACCGTCACACTTTGTACTGGTGAACTACAAAAAGGTTAAGAATAGGGATGTCCGATAATGGCTTTTTTGCCGATATCCGATATTCCGATATTGTCCAACTCTTAATTACCGATACCGATATCAACCGATACCGATATATACAGTCGTGGAATTAACACATTATTATGCCTAATTTGGTTGTGATGCCCCGCTGGATGCATTATACAATGTAACACGTTTTTCCAAAATAAATCAACTCAAGTTATGGAAAAAAATGCCAACATGGCACTGCCATATTTATTATTGAAGTCACAAAGTGCATTATTTTTTTTTAACATGCCTCAAAACAGCAGTTTGGAATTTGGGACATGAGGAGGTTGAAGTGGGCGGGGTTGGGGGGTGTTGCGTTTGACTAAGGGAGATGACGGCAACAGACACCAGGGGACATCAATGTTCAATGATTTATTATATATATAATTAAAATATATATATAATAATAATAAACAATACTAATAAACTATAGGATGGTGTGTGACAAAATCCAAGAGCGTGTGTGTGTGACTATGTGTGTAGATTAGCTATTGAGTGTTACCGTAAATGTTGAATGAGGAAGCAGACAAAACCAAAGAGGGCAACGCAGAAGGGATTCGAGATTCGCGTGAGGTCCGTGGGGCAGAGAGAGGCGTCAGAGTCCGCGGCGAGCGAGTAGTCGAGGAACGAGGGAGGCAGTCAGAGTCCAGAGGGAGAACCAGGGAGAAGTGAGACGCACAGCTCACTTTCAGGGCGACGGAGGGTAGGTACACCATTGAGAAACTAAGTTCCCGCAAGGATCCTTGGGTCCACTGCTCCTTATGCTGCTTGTCTGATTAGACCCAGGTGCGCGGATAGCAGATTGTCTTCGGCTGCGGCGACGCGTGGGCGAGGTCTGTGCGGCAAGCGCGGGGGCGTGTCCTGTCGAGCTCACAGCAGAGCCTCTCGGTGCTCCCGCAGATGAGGGAGAAACAGACTGCGCGTGCGCCGTAACAGGGTGTATATTGTAGCTGCAAGGGGTTCTGGGTATTTGTTCTGTTGTGTTATGTTGTGTTACGGTGCGGATGTTCTCCCGAAATGTGTTTGTCATTCTTGTTTGGTGTGGGTTCACAGTGTGGCGCATATTTTTAACAGTGTTAAAGTTGTTTATACGGCCAGCCTCAAGTGTGACCTGTATGGCTGTTGACCAAGTATGCTTGCAGTCACTTGTGCGTGTGAAAAGCCGTAGATATTATGTGACTGGGCCGGCACGCAAAGGCAGTGCCTTTAAGGTTTATTGGCGCTCTGTACTTCTCCCTATGTCCGTGTACACAGCGACGTTTTAAAAAGTCATAAATTGTACTTTTTGAAACCGATACCGATAATTTCTGATATTACATTTTAAAGCATTTATCGACCGATAATATCGGACATCTCTGGTTAAGAATGATGCAGCTTGATGGAATAAAGCCATCAAAAATCGACAACAAAACTTCAATAATGACAGATCAGGATAGTAATTTGCTAATTAATAAGGTATGCCAAATCCAACAAGATCAAGCAAAACATTTAATAATTGATCGACATTTAGTTATTAACCCTTGTGCACTCCTAGAGCCTTAACAGGCATTATATGTGTTGTGCATCCCTAGGGCCTTAAGCCGGTATTACATGTGTACCTTATGTGATATGATTGTTCAGTGTGAAGGTTAGCAGTCTGAAATTTCACCAGAGTTTTTCCAATACATTTTTAAAATTAAATTTGCTTTGTGTTTTTGATTGCAACATTGTTAGAATAGGATGTAAACATAAAGTGTATATGCTTTCTCTTTCTCATTGACTCCCAATATACCTGCAAAGTTATTAACAGACTGTAGACTGTAATCATGGCATATTACTATGCCTCTTCTATGAAAACCAAATTAAGATATTCTTGCCAAATGAAGAACATGAAAATATTGTTTTGGTGTATTGCACCCCTGAACCACCATAAAGCGCCAGAAAACCATGAGCATAATTTTCAGAGCTTTGATGAGCGTAAATGCGTTAACTGCCATTAAACTGCTGAAATGCAATGCAATGAAAATGATCTTGGGCAGTTTACATATATGTATATATATATATATATATATATATATATATATATATATATATATATATATATATACACAAAAAACTCCATTCTCATCCACAACAGTACACCATGGCAAAAAAAGAACAATGCAACATTTGACGTCACTATGGGAAGTTTTGACGGAGCAGAAACGTGTGAACTCGTTGGGAGTTTCCTCCTCTCCCAGCTCGCTAGCCTCAATCTGAACCTTGGTATTTACCGTGATGACGGACTGGCAGTGTGTCGCGCCTCGCCAAGGAGCAGCGAGAATACCAAGAAGCGCATATGCCAAATTTTCAAAGAGAACGGCCTACGGATCACGATTGAAGCCAACAAGCAAACCGTCAACTTCCTTGACGTCACTTTCAACCTGAGAAATAACAGCTACCAACCATTCACGAAACCCAACACAACACTCCAATACGTGCACCATGACAGCAACCACCCACCCACCACCACGAAAAGAATACCTACCGGAATCAATAAAAGGCTATCGATGCTGTCATCTAGCAAAGCTGAATTTGACCAAGCAACCCCCCCGTACCAAAAAGCCCTTGATGAAAGCGGATACAATTTCACCCTCACCTATGAACCCACGCCAGGAAACCAGCCAAAAAAGAACAGAAAACGGAACGACATCATCTGGTACAACCCCCCATACAGCAAAAACGTCTCAACGAACATTGGACACAAATTCCTCAATCTGATTGACAAACACTTTCCCAAAGACAACATCCTAAGAAAAGTATTCAACAAGAACAACATTAAATTGAGCTACAGCTGCATGAACAATATACGACAAATCATTTCAAACCACAACAAAACAATTGCAAATGAGCCGTCGGCCCTCAGACAGAGCGACTCCAAAACCAACAAAGGATGTAATTGTCGAAAGAAACCTGATTGCCCTCTCAACGGGGGGTGCTTACAAACATCAGTTGTCTACCAATCTAAGGTAATACGCAAGGACATTAACACATCCGACACATATGTAGGATTAACCGAGGGTGAATTCAAAACCAGATGGAACAACCACAAGGCTTCTTTCAGGAACAAAAACCTGCGAAATACCACAGAACTCAGCAAACACATTTGGGACCTCAAAGACAATAATGTTGAATATTCAATAACATGGCAAATTCTTGCATCCAGCACACCTTACAATAGTGGTAATAAAAGATGCAACCTATGCTTGAAAGAGAAACTGTTTATCATCTACCGTCCAGACCTGTCATCCCTCAACAAGCGCAGTGAAATTGTAACAACATGCCGCCATAGACGGAAACATCTCCTAGGTAACACATGAGCCAATCACCACGCCCCTAGGCCAGCCTGTACCCACCCACTCTGTGCCCTATATAAACCATGGTATGCGAATGCTCCCATTAAAATCTCCTGACGATTGAGGGTACCCCCCTCATGAAACAGGCCTGTAGAGATGAAATAGTCTTGTGATTTTTTTCCCCACACATACATATATATATATATATATATATATATATATATATATATATATACATACATACATACAGTATATATAACAAACCTGTGTGAATTCAAACTCAACCAAGTCCTGCTTGCTGTATCAACCTCACTCTACAACAGGTGTTATTAAAAAAAACTGTTTTTGACAAAAACAGTATTTATTGATATATTTATCATTAATGTAACTTGGTAAGTGTGTCCAAAACAAATACATCATGATCGTGACTATACTGCTTCCCAAGCTGTACACTGATTACCCTAAGTTAAATTCAGAATATTAAAAAATGGCTGCTGAAATGTAAAGGATGTACTCACTTTGTATATTATATCATGTCTGTTGGGTTTTAATCACAAATCATAAAAAGTATACTCACGTGATCTTTGAAGTACTTTAGACGATCCCTATATTTTTTACGCGCTTGATGCATCCGAACCATTGATTGGATCTGAAAGAAACAAAAGTAAATCTTTTTGCTTAATATTTGCTTCTGATTGTGTTGGAATTATGTTTTTACCTTTACAGCATCGTCACTATGGTCCTCCAGGTACTTCTTCCGTTCATTGAAATCCTTCCTTTGTTTGTGGCCTTTCCAATGAGCCTAGAATAAAATGATCAGTGATCTACCTTAGTGGAATTTTTCAGTAGAAGCATTTAAATCCCACATTAAAACTCATCATAATACGCTTTTAAATAAACTCTGTTTTAAAGCAGTTGACCTGCCGCTTCTCTCTCTTTTTTGCCCCCCTCTCATACAAAGACAGATTAGTAGACGGTAACGGATAATCCCTGGAGAGATAACGGTCTGGAGGACGTGCTAGCTGTTCCAAGTCATGAATGAATGAATGATGTCATCAGGGTTTGTGCAACCCTTCGAGGCACCTGTGATTAAGGTCTATATAAAAAAACATTAATTTATTGATTGAAGTAGGAAACTAGAATGAAAATTAAATCCTTGCATGATGAGAAATATTACACAGTGGAGTAAAATCTATTGTTTCTACTTTTAATAGAATAGAAGTTTATTCCTCTGCCAAGTGAAAAAACAAGATCATATGATTTTTAGATTTTTGAATTTAATTTAAAAAAAGGCTAAAAACAATTATTTGTACGTATTTAAAGACAAAACGTCGTGCCAGGTTTGTGCTACAGTGTATTAATTTGTAATGTTATTAGTAACAATATTTCAACCTTACAACTTTTAGACCATCCCATTTGTTTTTAAGATTTACATATTTTCAAATAATGTTCATTATCCTCAGTAAAAAAATAAGATCCATGCCTCAGTTTTATTTTAATATTATTTTTTACTTTTGTGTTGTATTCTGTTTTATTTATTACAACTATTATTCTCTCAATGTTACATTTTTATTAACTTATTAATATTTATATTTTATTTGTACATATATTTTATAGTATGTTTCATACTATTTTTTAGATGGCGTTAATTTAAGTTATTCTCCAGTGTGGATGCCATCAAAGGTGGCGTTTTTCTTTAATTTTCAGTGCCAAACCATGTGTTGTTATTATCAATAGTGCTGTGTGTGTGCATTTGTATGTTTTTGTTTTCTTCTCTTCTTTCTTTTTTTAATTTTTTTTTGGTAAAGCACTTTTGTGTTTGTCAAATGAAAAGTGCTATATAAATAAAGTTTGATTTAATTTAATTTGAAGTAACTGCATTTGTATGTAGCTGAATCAGAATGACAGGAATGCAATCACTCCTCGCATTTTATCAATGAAAACTGACAATTTATAACATGAATACAATCTAAAGACTCTAAATAATTCAAAATTTAAACCCAAAGCATGCTAGCTCATGCACGACTACATTTGTGTGCATATTAAAGACATGCCATCAAAATATCTCGCAGGTAATTAATAACAGCCGGCACCTTTCACAGTAGAAATAATCCGAATCACTCGAAATAAGAAACAAAAATCCACAAAATCAGGGAAATCGCAGTAAAGTAATGGGACAATCAGGGCCGTAACTAGAATTTGACAAATACAGAGGTCAGAAATTGCTGGTACAAGAGGAGCATCGATCTCAGCGTTTCACATGAATTACATTCAAGTGAAACCAAAACATTTCGGATCTGATGATTATAGTACAAACCCCGTTTCCATATGAGTTGGGAAATTGTGTTAGATGTAAATATAAACGGAATACAATGATTTGCAAATCATTTTCAACCCATATTCAGTTGAATATGCTACAAAGACAACATATTTGATGTTCAAACTGATAAACATTTTTTTTTTGCAAATAATCATTAACTTTAGAATTTGATGCCAGCAACATGTGACAAAGAAGTTGGGAAAGGTGGCAATAAATACTGATAAAGTTGAGGAATGCTCATCAAACACTTATTTGGAACATCCCACAGGTGTGCAGGCTAATTGGGAACAGGTGGGTGCCATGATTGGGTATAAAAACAGCTTCCCAAAAAATGCTCAGTCTTTCACAAGAAAGGATGGGGCGAGGTACACCCCTTTGTCCACAACTGCATGAGCAAATAGTCAAACAGTTTAAGAACAATGTTTCTCAAAGTGCAATTGCAAGACATTTAGGGATTTCAACATCTACAGTCCATAATATCATCAAAAGGTTCAGAGAATCTGGAGAAATCACTCCACGTAAACAGCATGGCCGGAAACCAACATTGAATGACCGTGACCTTCGATCCCTCAGACGGCACTGTATCAAAAACCGACATCTATCTCTAAAGGATATCACCACATGGGCTCAGGAACACTTCAGAAAACCACTGTCACTAAATACAGTTTGTCGCTACATCTGTAAGTGCAAGTTAAAGCTCTACTATGCAAAGCGAAAGCCATTTATCAACAACATCCAGAAACGCCGCCGGCTTCTCTGGGCCCGAGATCATCTAAGATGGACTCATGCAAAGTGGAAAAGTGTTCTGTGGTCTGACGAGTCCACATTTCAAATTGTTTTTGGAAATATTCGACATCGTGTCATCCGGACCAAAGGGGAAGCGAACCATCCAGACTGTTATCGACGCAAAGTTCAAAAGCCAGCATCTGTGATGGTATGGGGGTGATTAGTGCCCAAGACATGGGTAACTTACACATCTGTGAAGGCACCATTAATGCTGAAAGGTACATACAGGTTTTGGAACAACATATGCTGCCATCTAAGCTCCGTCTTTTTCATGGACGCCCCTGCTTATTTCAGCAAAACAATGCCAAGCCACATTCAGCACGTGTTACAACAGCGTGGCTTCATAAAAAAAGAGTGCGTGTACTTTCCTGGCCCGCCTGCAGTCCAGACCTGTCTCCCTTCGAAAATGTATGGCGCATTATGAAGCGTAAAATACGACAGCGGAGGCCCCGGACTGTTGAACGACTG
Organism: Nerophis lumbriciformis; assembly: GCF_033978685.3. Lineage (NCBI taxonomy): Eukaryota > Metazoa > Chordata > Actinopteri > Syngnathiformes > Syngnathidae > Nerophis > Nerophis lumbriciformis. The sequence goes on from NC_084562.2 coordinate 33,525,590, forward strand.
AAGCTCTCCATAAAACAAGAATGGGAAAGAATTCCACTTTCAAAGCTTCAACAATTAGTTTCCTCAGATCCCAAACGTTTATAGAGTGTTGTTAAAAGAAAAGGTGATGTAACACAGTGGTGAACATGCCCTTTCCCAACTACTTTGGCACGTGTTGCAGCCATGAAATTCTAAGTTAATTATTATTTGCAAAAAAAAAAAAAAAGTTTATGAGTTTGAACATCAAATATCTTGTCTTTGTAGTGTATTCAATTGAATATGGGTTGAAAAGGATATGCAAATCATTGTATTCCGTTTATATTTACATCTAACACAATTTCCCAACTCATATAGAAACGGGGTTTGTAAAAGTGTACTTCTTTGTGTTATGTAGCTGTAGTTGTAGCCGGCTGTGCACGACCATAGATGGTATATTGTGACAGGATGATCCACCGCATGGTGATGTACAGGCACTCTACAGTACAGCGCAGACGATGTCCAACCCAAAGTACATTTGCAGTCAGTTATCTTCTTTTTGTCACTTAAAACAAATACAGAGGGCATGACCTCGGTGTCCTCAATGGTAGTTTCGGCCATGAGGACAAGCAAACGGGCCCTGGTTGGGTTGCTCAGTGTAAGCGCAAGCCACCGGAGGGCCGGGAGAGGTAGGGGGAATTGTGGCAGATAGCCTACTGCAACTACGGCCTTAAATCAAGGATTAAAAAGTGCAGTATAGAGCATTTTGTGCTCTGATGTTGTATTTTGAGCAATCTGTGAGAGCCTTACATGATCCCGTCCTTCTTACCTGTATGCGTGTAACAGCTGGCTCTTGAGATTTTAGGAAATGCATCCTCTCTTTCAGGGCTTTCCTCGCCAGGTAGCCACGGCAACGGGCTTGCAGCTTGGTGATGAGACTCTCATTCGCCAGCCATAGCTGCTCTCGATTGTAAGTTGTCGTCACCCTCGAAACAACAGACTGAGGCGGATCAGGAAAAAAGTGAGTATTAGACAGCTGGTATTATGCGGAGCTGCACAGTTAGAGGAAGATACCTGAATGTCTTCCTTGTTGAGCTGAGTGTTGTTTTGTAGGAAGCCCACTGGTTCCTCCCAGGTACCCTCCTTTGTATTCATGTTGTAAAAGTAGTTGTGTCCACCCTTCACCCAGTGTTGTACCCAATCACTCCCGTTATCACCTGAACATAACATCAACAGAGAGCAAAATGAAAATGTGAAAAAATTCAGTTAGTACAGTACATCAGGCCCTGGCCAGAACCTCAGTGTCTGATCACACAAATGTTCTTTTGGATGAATAGGTCAACATTTCCAGACACACTCTCTTATGTCCAGAGTGGAACTGGTTTTACTCAACATCCCTCAGATTGGCCGACTCCCATCAACACAAGTTGTTTGACAACATAAGCAAAAATAGCCCTTACTTGCACATTTACTTTTGTACTTAATTTGGCTAGAAACGTGTGAGAATGAGCGATAAATATATATGTTGTCCTGGTGCTTTTAGATCTGTCTGCTGCGTTTCGACACCGTCGACCACGCCACCTTAATCACTCGTCTTGAGAACTGTGTGGGCATTAAGGGCGCCGCCCTCAACTGGTTCCGGTCGTACCTAACCGACAGGAGTTTTTGTGTAAAAGTAGACAGTTTTATGTCGTCCACAGCTCCTTTACCACATGGGGTCCCCCAGGGCTCAATCCTTGCCCCAATTTTATTTGCGCTTTACCTTCTCCCCCTTGGTTCTATTTTTAGGAAGTACAGTATTGCATTTCATTTTTATGCCGATGATTGCCAGATTTATTTTCCCATGGCACAAAATAACACGGTTCAACGTCTTATTGACTGCCTGCACGACATCAAAGTCTGGCTTTCAGCTAACTTCCTGAGCCTAAATGAAGATAAAACAGAAGTTATGTTGTTCGGTCCAAGTCGCTCTCCCTCCCCCAACGTTGACCTCGGCACTCTGACCCCGTATCTCAGCGACTGTGTCACAAACCTGGGGGTAAAGTTTGACTCAGATTTTAAATTCGAAAAACAAATCAGCAGCGTCGTTCAAAAAAGCTTTTATCAATTACGCCAAATAGCGAAAGTGAAACCGCTTCTATCAAGACATGATCTTGAGAAATTAATCCACGCTTTTATCTCGACTCGTCTTGATTATTGTAATGCCCTGTATGTTGGCATTAGCCAGGCCTCCCTCGCCCGCCTGCAGCTCGTGCAGAACTCTGCTGCTCGTCTGCTAACACAGACCCGCAGACGTGAGCACATCACCCCTATTTTAGCGTCCCTTCACTGGCTCCCTGTGCGTTACCGAATACATTTTAAACTCCTTTTATTTGTTTTTAAATGTCTAAACAACCTCGCGCCAACCTATCTCTCCGACCTCCTTCAGCCTTACTGCCCCACCCGATCCTTAAGATCAGCCGATCAGCTGCTGTTGACGGTCCCTGACACAAGGCTGAAGCTTAGAGGTGACAGAGCTTTCGCCGTTGCTGCTCCCAAGCTCTGGAACGACCTACCCCTGAGTGTTAGACAAGCCTCCTCTCTTCCTGTTTTTAAATCTCTCTTAAAAACATACTTTTATTCCATGGCTTTTAACACTGAGTGATATCCATCCTGCAATGGCGCCCCATAATACACCTGCTGTGATCCTGTTTTTATGTTTTTATGTTTTTATTAATTCTATTTTAATTATTTATTTTTTATCGTGTTCTGTTTGTGTTGTGTTGTGTTTGCTCGGTACTCGTTTTATCTTTTAACCTGCTCATTGTACAGCACTTTGGCTACCCCTGTGGTAAATTTTAAATGTGCTCTATAAATAAAGTTGATTTGATTTGATTTGATTTGATACTACAGGATTTTTCAACCTAAAGCAGTTTGGTTACATAATTTTCCTTCAATTTTCAAACTTTAAATGGCTGCATGCGGTGCAATCTTCAAAGCTTTGAAGATTGCAGTTTCACATCTTTTTTGTTTTTATTTATTTTGACAATTTTGGTAATTCTGCTTTTGCAATAACGATGATGAGAACATGATGAACTACGCACATTTACCATTTTGGTCTCGATCTCAATGTCAGCAAAAGTGGTTGACCATTAATGTTGACGTCGGCTTAAACGGGCACTTGCTAGTAGTAAGACGAGCACAGTGGAGCGGGTATTGATCAGTTGGTTGAATTTAAACGGGGTCGACTTAAATAGGTTTGAAGATTCTGTGGGACATTAAACGCAGAGTCACTGTAGGTGTAAATCAGGACTTGTCAACCCAACACATCAGCTACTACCTGGTACCACCTTTTAAAGTATTCAGACTGAAGAATGGCATTGTGTCTCAAATCGAATACTTCCAATACACTTCAGTAAGTACAGGTAAAAGCCAGTAAATTAGAATATTTTGAAAAACTTGATTTATTTCAGTAATTGCATTCAAAAGGTGTAACTTGTACATTATATTTATTCATTGCACACAGACTGATGCATTCAAATGTTTATTTCATTTAATTTTGATGATTTGAAGTGGCAACAAATGAAAATCCAAAATTCCGTGTGTCACAAAATTAGAATATTACTTAAGGCTAATACAAAAAAGGGATTTTTAGAAATGTTGGCCAACTGAAAAGTATGAAAATGAAAAATATGAGCATGTACAATACTCAATACTTGGTTGGAGCTCCTTTTGCCTCAATTACTGCGTTAATGCGGCGTGGCATGGAGTCGATGAGTTTCTGGCACTGCTCAGGTGTTATGAGAGCCCAGGTTGCTCTGATAGTGGCCTTCAACTCTTCTGCATTTTTGGGTCTGGCATTCTGCATCTTCCTTTTCACAATACCCCACAGATTTTCTATGGGGCTAAGGTCAGGGGAGTTGGCGGGCCAATTTAGAACAGAAATACCATGGTCCGTAAACCAGGCACGGGTAGATTTTGCGCTGTGTGCAGGCGCCAAGTCCTGTTGGAACTTGAAATCTCCATCTCCATAGAGCAGGTCAGCAGCAGGAAGCATGAAGTGCTCTAAAACTTGCTGGTAGACGGCTGCGTTGACCCTGGATCTCAGGAAACAGAGTGGACCGACACCAGCAGATGACATGGCACCCCAAACCATCACTGATGGTGGAAACTTTACACTAGACTTCAGGCAACGTGGATCCTGTGCCTCTCCTGTCTTCCTCCAGACTCTGGGACCTCGATTTCCAAAGGAAATGCAAAATTTGCATGGTTGGGTGATGGTTTGGGGTGCCATGTCATCTGCTGGTGTCGGTCCACTCTGTTTCCTGAGATCCAGGGTCAACGCAGCCGTCTACCAGCAAGTTTTAGAGCACTTCATGCTTCCTGCTGCTGACCTGCTCTATGGAGATGGAGATTTCAAGTTCCAACAGGACTTGGCGCCTGCACACAGCGCAAAATCTACCCGTGCCTGGTTTACGGACCATGGTATTTCTGTTCTAAATTGGCCCGCCAACTCCCCTGACCTTAGCCCCATAGAAAATCTGTGGGGTATTGTGAAAAGGAAGATGCAGAATGCCAGACCCAAAAACGCAGAAGAGTTGAAGGCCACTATCAGAGCAACCTGGGCTCTCATAACACCTGAGCAGTGCCAGAAACTCATCGACTCCATGCCACGCCGCATTAACGCAGTAATTGAGGCAAAAGGAGCTCCAACCAAGTATTGAGTATTGTACATGCTCATATTTTTCATTTTCATACTTTTCAGTTGACCAACATTTCTAAAAATCCCTTTTTTGTATTAGCCTTACACAATATTCTAATTTTGTGACACACGGAATTTTGGATTTTCATTTGTTGCCACTTCAAATCATCAAAATTAAATGAAATAAACATTTGAATGCATCAGTCTGTGTGCAATGAATAAATATAATGTACAAGTTACACCTTTTGAATGCAATTACTGAAATAAATCAAGTTTTTCAAAATATTCTAATTTACTGGCTTTTACCTGTATACTGTGTACACTCTAGGCCTGATCTACAAATATCCCAAATAACACATGTAAATAGTGTGTGCAAACTATAAAAGTGTGTGTATCATTGATATAATTTGATAAAAAAAGCAAACGACCCTATTTAAATAAGAGTTTTGCGTGTGCCCATGGGACACTCTTTTACTGCTCACCCATTGAATCATATAATGCAAAATTGTAGTACATAATTTATATTGTGTACCATCTTTTCTGTGCTATATAGAAGCGCGATCTAGACAACAGAACCTATTTGCATCTGTAATAATCCAGATGCAAGAAAATGCACATTGCGAGACGTTTTTTAATAGATATGTACCATATGACAAGGAATTTCAACTGAATTATTTTGAGGGCCACATTTCCAAAAAACTAAGGACCCTTCATTATTAGTCCTATTTTGTATATTACAGAGAACCAGCATCTGTTACAGTAGACATTTAATTTTGGTTGATTTATTTTGTTACAGGAGCGTTCTGCTGTTTTTAAGGACCTTCTTCAAGAAAGGTAGTCAAAGATCATCTCTATGACAGTACTCACCATAGTGCTGTTTTTAAGAATCTGATGTAAAAATGTGAGTTTCTCACAATTTTTTTAACTGAACCAGTTGAATAACCTAAATGATGAAACAGACCTAAGATGCAACCTTTAGGAACACCATTACTATAACTAAATAAGTTGAATAAATGACTACTGACTGCATCTGAAGTAAATAAGCTACATCAATTTAGTTCACATTAAAAAAAATGGTAACTCCCAAAAAAGGAGAGGACTCAAAGGGGTGCCTCGAGGAATGCCTCAGTTATGTAAATCATAAGATTGGACCGCAGTGTTCGATGTTTGCTTGCAAAGTTTAAATGTCAATGTAAGGATCTGCCAGTAAGTTTACAGTGGTCCAAGTTCCTCAATACACAAGGACCACTCATGTGATTTAGACAATTTGCAACAAAATTATTTAGACAATTTGCAACAAAATTATTTGTGTCCCAAGTTTTGAGCTGAAATTATGGGCCGCTTTGGTGTCATTGCCCGGCCGGATTTGGTCCCCGGGGCCGCCAGTTGAACAGCCTTACCATGTGAGAGATATTATTAATATATCTCCTACATTATTAATATATTTCCTATGCAAAACACAAATTACATAAAAAAACGCCAGCAAATACCAAAATGAATCGATTGAATTTGTTTAATAATCCCATTAAGTAATTCAGCAATTATAAAATTGTAAAATGGAAATGCTGAATAGACGATATATCTAATATTTTTATTTCAGACGGTCCAAATGTGTTGACACGCACATGGATAAAGGATTCACTCCATCATCTACTTTTGCAGTGATCTTGATTATACAATAATAAACATGAATTTGTTATGGCTTTACTTGTTTCTGCTTACGTGTTCTTTCTGCTTCAATCATCAATTTTTGTTTGGTATTCCCTCCCTCATCCCGCTACGTTCTAAAATGGCAACTGTTAAGAGTGAAATTTGTCCAGTACTACACTCACCATTTTGACTGCAACATTGGGGACGGACACACTGTATTTTTATATACTTCTCAATGTACAATGCACTCAAAGTAAGGAAGTGTGCAAAATGAGACATAGACTATGGGTTACAAGCCACAAACTCATCTAATCTATACTGTAGCTGAAAAACATTTTTATGACATTTTTAACCACATTCACCCCGAGATTGTGTCCTCACCGTCTTTCTTCTTCTCTTCTTTGACTTTGGCCAAGTCATTCTGGTACGTCTGCGCACATTCAGAAGTGACCCCATACAGTCCTGTGCCAGGGTTACGCAGAGCGAGGAGGCTCTGAGCTGCATCGCCGCTATCCACCGCTTCATTTATGGCGTGGATGGACTGAGAGACTGTTGACACAAGTGCAGTATTATAAAATGCACATACACAGTGTGCATTTGGTAATTTTCAAAATGAATGTGAGATACATTTAGGGACCCCCTTGAAAACAAGATGCTGCATCTCAAGGGGATTATTTCGAAAATCCTCGAAAAAATTGTCGCACAGCAGCTAAATGAACACTTAGTGTCTAACAATCTCTGTGAACCTTTTCAATCCGGTTTCAGGGCAAATCACTCTACGGAGACAGCCCTCGCAAAAATGACTAATGATCTACTGCTAACGATGGATTCTGATGCGTCATCTATGTTGCTGCTTCTTGATCTTAGCGCTGCTTTCGATACCGTCGATCATAATATTTTATTAGAGCGTATCAAAACACGTATTGGTATGTCAGACTTAGCTTTGTCGTGGTTTAACTCTTATCTTACTGACAGGATGCAATGCGTCTCCCATAATAATGTGACCTCGGACTATGTTAAGGTAACGTGCGGAGTTCCTCAGGGTTCGGTTCTTGGCCCTGCACTCTTTAGTATTTACATGCTGCCGCTAGGCGACATCATACGCAAATACGGTGTTAGCTTTCATTGTTATGCTGATGACACCCAACTCTACATGCCCCTAAAGCTGACCAACACGCCGGATTGTAGTCAGCTGGAGGCGTGTCTCAATGAAATTAAACAATGGATGTCCGCTAACTTCTTGCAACTCAACGCCAAGAAAACGGTCCTGCTAAACACCGACATTTATTTAATAATACCACCTTAACATTTGACAACCAAACAATTACACAAGGCGAATCAGTAAAGAATCTGGGTATTATCTTCCACCCAACTCTCTCGTTTGAATCACACATTAAGAGTGTTACTAAAACGGCCTTCTTTCATCTCCGTAATATCGCTAAAATTCGTTCTATTTTATCCACTAGCGACGCTGAGATCATTATTCATGCGTTCGTTACGTCTCGTCTCGACTACTGTAACGTATTATTTTCGGGTCTCCCTATGTCTAGCATTAAAAAATTACAGTTGGTACAAAATGCGGCTGCTAGACTTTTGACAAGAACAAGAAAGTTTGATCATATTACGCCTATACTGGCTCACCTGCACTGGCTTCCTGTGCACTTAAGATGTGACTTTAAGGTTTTACTACTTACGTATAAAATACTACACGGTCTAGCTCCGTCCTATCTTGTCGATTGCATTGTACCATATGATGTCCCGGCAAGAAATCTGCGTTCAAAGAACTCCGGCTTATTAGTGATTCCCAGAGCCCAAAAAAAGTCTGCGGGCTATAGAGCGTTTTCTATTGGGGCTCCAGTACTATGGAATGCCCTCCCGGTAACAATTAGAGATGCTACCTCAGTAGAAGCATTTAAGTCCCATCTTAAAACTCATTTGTATACTCTAGCCTTTAAATAGCCCCCCTGTTAGACCAGTTGATCTGCCGTTTCTTTTCTTTTCTCCTCTGCTCCCCTTTTCCTTGAGGGGGGGGGGGGGGGGCACAGGTCCGGTGGCCATGGATGAAGTGCTGGCTGTCCAGAGTCGGGACCCGGGGTGGACCGCTCGCCTGTGCATCAGCTGGGAACATCTCTACGCTGCTGACCCGTCTCCGCTCGGGATGGTGTCCTGCTGGCCCCACTATGGACTGGACTCTTACTATTATGTTGGATCCACTATGGACTGGACTCTCACAATATTATGTCAGACCCACTCGACATCCATTGCTTTCGGTCTCCCCTAGAGGGGGGGGGGTTACCCACATATGCGGTCCTCTCCAAGGTTTCTCATAGTCATTCACATCGACGTCCCACTGGGGTGAGTTTTTCCTTGCCCGTATGTGGGCTTTGTACCGAGGATGTCGTTGTGGCTTCTGCAGCCCTTTGAGACACTTGTGATTTAGGGTTATATAAATAAAGATTGATTGATTGATTGAAAGGGATATTCGGAGAAAAAATTTAATGAACAAAAGAGTGTGTTCCTACATAGCAAGGCGTCTTTTGTGTCCTGGTTAGCCTTCAGAATAGCATCCTGGATCTCATCAAGCCAAAGCACAGCAGAAGGATCTTGTGTCTCCTGGATGGACATTGGAAAGTATGGTCAAGAGTGCACACACACAAACACGCACACATTAGGAGCTACAACAACAGGCCATAACATTAGGTATACAAGTACCGTAGCTGATTGTCTACCATTTATAATGCTACAAATTGACCTTAGACTTAGTAAGTCAGTGGTGTCCAAAGTGAGGCCTAACACAAGCACAAAATGAGTATGTTTTGTCCAGATAGTTTAGCTTTTGTTTCACTTACATTGGATAGGCTTTAGCATATTTGATGCACAAAATGTAAATAAGTACATTTGCATGCCTTGTTGAAAAAAGTTTAAACACCCATGATCAAAGTGTACTTAATGAAGTGCTAGGTGAGTGTTGTCATTGTTTAAAAAAAAAAAGTATGTTTGACTGTGGGTAGAACTTGAAACCATTTATTGCTCTATACTCAAACGCTGCAAAAATATGCATTATGCAAAGGATACCTAAGTATTGAATGTACTGATGAAAGTAAGCAATTTGATTTGTATATTGCAGCAGTTTATTGTAGTAGCCCTTTACTGCATCCAGATGGCGGACTCCTTCTCTATATGGGGCACATCTGCACTAACAGCCACCTCATTTGGTTTCAGCCCTCTCCCTCCCTCTGAGTCCTGCCCCTTCTTGTTAGGCTGCAGGGCAGAAGAGGGAAGGTGTGTGTGAGGAAGGGGCGGGTGAGTCAGACTGATACCTGATCTTAAGGCGGAGGGGGCAGGCACCTATTAACATCTGCAGCATCAGTCAAAGAAGCTCTATCTTCATAAAAGGCAACCTGATTAGCGCATGTTTGCAGTGGGTGTTTCTAATAAGTACTGTGAATAACGACTGCTGACAGGAACCACCCAGTTAGGGTGTGGTGTCTGAACGGGTGGTGCAACGACTGTCACATACAAGCTTGTTACATTAAACTAACTTTTCATGCAACATAAGAGGATGTGAAAGTAGAGCGGGTTGGGAAGTTAAATATATTTTTAAAACTCACAACCGAAAACAAGGCACAAGATAAACTGAGGCCACGGCAACTACCGTATTTTCCGCACCATTAGCCGCACCTAAAAACCACAAATTTACTCAAAAGCTGACAGTGCGCCTTTTAACCCGGTGCGCTTTATATATGGATTAATATTAAGATTCATTTTCATAAAGTTTCGATCTCGCAACTTCGGTAAACAGCCGCCATCTTTTTTCCCGGTAGAACAGGAAGCGCTTCTTCTTCTACGCAAGCAACCGCCAAGGTAAGCACCCGCCCCCATAGAACAGGAAGCGCTTCTTCTTCTACTGTAAGCAACCACCCGCCCCCGGAAGAAGAAGAAAAAACGCGCGGATATCACCGTACGTTTCATTTCCTGTTTACATCTGTAAAGACCACAAAATGGCTCCTACTAAGCGACAAGGATCCGGTTCATGAAAAGACGCGATCTCTCCATCCGCACACGGATTACTACCGTATTTCACAGCAACTGATATTCCTGTGAACCGCACTGTGGAACGGGAGCACGTACGGTGAATATTCGCACCACAGGGAATGAGAAGTCATCCTTCACTGTGGTTCTAGCTTGCCATGCTAACTTCCACCCATGGTGATATTCAAAAGGAAGACCTTGCCAAAAGAGACCTTTCCAGCCGGCGTCATCATAAAAGCTAACTCGAAGGGATGGATGAAGAAAAGATGAGCGAGTGGTTAAGGTAAGTTTAAGTTTACGCGAAGAGGCCGGGTGGCTTTTTTCACGCAGCTCTGTCCATGTTGATATACGTATGTTTGTGATTGCACATTTGCGTACATTTTGGGAGTGAACAGAGTTGTTAGAACGCTGGTTTTTAATATATTATTAAAGTTTGACTGACCTATCTGACTGTTTTTTTGACATTCCTTTAGCGCAGTTAGATGCGGCTTACAACACGGGGCGGCTTATTGGTGGACAAAGTTTTGAAATATGCCGTTCATTGACGGCGCGGCTTTTAACCCAGGGCGCCTTATGATGCGGAAAATACGGTACATACAATACGGGTCACTATGTTATGGTTGCAACTAGACTTCATGAGGCTTGTTTCGTCAGCTGAGTCCAAGCGAAACCGTTGTATGTTTGTCTCTGCTCAACCTACACAATCAAAGCTTCTGGGCTGGTCTAAAACTCATGCAAAGGTAGTGATTAAGAAACAAACAGCAGCCGGTTGGTCTGGTTTATTATCTGACCCCAAATCAACTATTACCTGAAACCTCGGCTCTTGCTTTGATTTTTGGACCCTTTTGCCATTTAAAATACTATTTTGCACTATTCTAACCACACTTCTGTTTTTAAACATGTCGCTGCTAGAGGATGGCATCTGTGCACATGGGTCTAGCCAATCAAAAGTAACGGTTAGCTCTCTGCCCCTTTATGGAAGAAAACCCTGATTGCTAGTTCCTGTCAAAAAGGCATACAAATGGGGGTTCAGAGTACTTTTTCCCCCGGTTTTTGTGATTCTGCCTTTGATTCATTTAAGAGTAGATGAAAGCTGCTGTTGATATTTGCAACCAAGTGGGCAGTCCTTAAATGTCCAACCCAGATAAGCAACTTCCTTTATTTGTATTTTGGGGGGAACAAAAACAAACCCAACACCGCCCAAGCTCTGAAAAATATAGAGAGGGTATTTAAGAAGCTATTCAACAGTATTGTGAGAGGGGAAATGGTTTCTACTGTGGCAGAATTCCATACCAAATATGGCATGCATTCGCAAAATAAAAACACAACACCAGCCAATAAGTCAGCAATAGTTCAATGGTAAAAAAAGATTCAGTTGCACAAATAAAACTAATGGAAGTCACGCATTGTTACAATCTGCACCGTCTGTGTGAGAGGAAGTGGAAGGGAGGGATGATGACAGCATGACATCATTAGACTGAATCATGTGCTGGGTTATACAGCTGCACATGACATGTGTGTAAGCACTGCGATCAAACATTCATGGTGACTCACACTTTTAGTTTAGTCTACAAGACTGTGTACACACAAGAATTATGTCCGTACAGCCAGGTATCACAGCAAGGAGTCACCGTGCATTGTATGTCAAGAAGTGCCAAGGAAGTGAAAGTGGTGACCCAAGTTAACCTAAGTCTAGTTAAGTAACTTCCATTACTGTGAGTTCATTGAGTTGACAGATTTTTGGTGTTTTAAAACAATTTTTTTCCTCAACGTTACAGTAATGGATTGACGCAGTGGCTGATCGAAATTGTTGTGATTGTAATTCATATTTATTGCATAAATAGGTCATTTTCTCTCACTAATCCACGGGTGAGCTGAGCCTTTCCCAGCTAGGCGAAAGGCGGACTACATCCTGGACTGGTAGCCAGTCACATCACAGTTCACACATACAGTGGGGCAAAAAAGTATTTAGTCAGCTACCGATTGTGCAAGTTCTCCCACTTAAAATGATGACAGAGGTCTGTAATTTTCATCATAGGTACACTTCAACTGTGAGAGACAGAATGTGAAAAAAAAATCCAGGAATTCACATTGTAGGAATTTTAAAGAATTTATTTGTAAATTATGGTGGAAAATAAGTATTTGGTCACTTCAAACACGGAAGATCTCTGGCTCTCACAGACCTGTAACTTCTTCTTTAAGAAGCTCTTCTGTCCTCCACTCGTTACCTGTATTAATGGCACCTGTTTGAACTCGTTATCTGTATAAAAGACACCTGTCCACAGCCTCAAACAGTCAGACTCCAAACTCCACTATGGCCAAGACCAAAGAGCTGTCGAAGGACACCAGGAAAACAATTGTAGACCTGCACCAGACTGTGAAGAGTGAATCTACAATAGGCAAGCAGCTTGGTGTGAAAAAATCAACTGTGGGAGCAATTATCAGAAAATGGAAGACATACAAGATCACTAATAATCTCCCTTGATCTGGGGCTCCACGCAAGATCTCATCCTGTGGGGTCAAAATGATCATGAGAACGTTGAGCAAAAATCCCAGAACCACACGGGGGGACCTGGTGAATGACCTGCAGAGAGCTGGGACCAAAGTAACAAAGGTTACCATCAGTAACACACTACGCTGACAGGGAATCAAATCCTGCAGTGCCAGACGTGTCCCCCTGCTTAAGCCAGTGCATGTCCAGGCCCGTCTGAAGTTTGCCAGAGAGCACATGGATGATACAGCAGAGGATTGAGAGAATGTCATGTGGTCAGATGAAACCAAAATAGAACTTTTTGGTATGAACTCAACTCGTCGTGTTTAGAGGAAGAAAAATACTGAGTTGCATCCCAAGAACACCATACCTACTGTGAAGCATGGGGGTGGAAACTTCATGCTTCGGGCTGTTTTTCTGCTAAGGGGACAGGACGACTGATCCGTGTTAAGAAAAGAATGAATGGGGCTATGTATCGTGAGATTTTGAGCCAAAACCTCCTTCCATCAGTGAGAGCTTTGAAGATGAAACGTGGCTGGGTCTTCCAGCATGACAATGATCCCAAACACACCGCCCGGCCAACGAAGGAGTGGTTCCGTAAGAAGCATTTGAAAGTCCTGGAGTGGCCTAGCCAGTCTCCAGAACTCAACCCCATAGAAATTCTGTGGAGGGAGTTGAAAGTCTGTGTTGCTCGACGACAGCCCCAAAACATCACTGCTCTCGAGAAGATCTGCATGGAGGAATGGGCCAAAATACCAGCTACTGTGTGTGCAAACCTGGTAAAGACCTATAGTAATCATTTGACCTCTGTTATTGCCAACAAACGTTATATTACAAAGTATTGAGTTGAATTTTTGTTATTGACCAAATACTTATTTTCCACCATAATTTACAAATAAATTATTTAAAAATCCTACAATGTGAATTCCTGGATTTTTTTTTCACATTCTGTCTCTCACAGTTGAAGTGTACCTATGATGAAAATTACAGACCTCTGTCATCATTTTAAGTGGGAGAACTTGCACAATTGGTGGCTGACTAAATACTTTTTTGCCCCACTGTATAGTCAAATGGCCATTCAGTAACCATTCACACTGTCATTGAGTGGTAGCTTAACCCTAAACCGGGAAGGAAGGCAGGCGAACGACAAATCTAACATTGTGGTCAAACAGCTACATTTTTAGAATTTTCAAACATGTCTGTCTTTTGAGACATTTCACTGTTTTTAATGTATTTATATGAAAACGTCTCTAATAGACCATCAAGCACTCTGGAGGTGGTTTGTTTGCTAAAATACAACTTTTTCTGGCAATGTTGTGCTTATTCTGAGCATGTTTATAGTTGTCTTACGTGAGCCTTCTCCCTTCGGGCCTCCAGCAGTTTGTCATGGTAGTGCTGAGCCACAGATGGGTCTACAGCTGTAAGCTTAGCTGACGGATTCTGCAACATGGCCAAAGTCTTCATGGGATCCCCTTCATCCAGTGACTCATTGATCAATCCAATAGCTGCAATACCTAGCATACACAAATCTACTTTTTAAATTTGGAACTATTTCGTTCACAGTATACAGTACTGTCCATAAAATGTTGGCCCAGTCAATTTCCATCAGGCCTGTGTATGTGTGTCTTACGTTCATGTTCCTCTTGCACAGTCATGTTGACCTGATCAACACAGGCTTGAATGTCATTCCAGGTGAGATAATCGCAACCATCCTCTCGGGCTGCTGCCTTAAGACGTATCAACTCATCCATGTACCTGATTTACACAGGGGCACAGCACTACAGTCCATGTAACAACATGATAATACTATAATACCCCTGAGGTGTTTTACAGACCTTTGTGCATATTCAGGCTCTACATTACTAAGCCCAGTGATTGAGCTGGACAGTTGTTTCCATACTGTGTCTCGGTCTCCAACGTCCATGGCCTCATTCATCAGCACCACTGAAGACAACATCTCAACGGCAACAAGAAGTTCTGGGTGGGATAGAGAGCCCTGCAACATAGGCAACTCAAATGTTCCATAGTTCATACACATTTCATCAAGTTAGGATCCAATTTCACAGCTGTGCTAGATATATTGCAAGAATGTGTGTAAACGTTGTCTGTCTATCTGTGTTGGCCCTGCGATGAGGTGTGGATTTGTCCAGTATGTACCCCGCCTTCCTCCCAAATGCAGCTGGGCTAGGCCCCAGCATCCCCCACGACCCCGAAAGGGACTAGCGGTAAAAAATGGATAGACTTTCTAGCACCTCTGGGAACTTTGCTTTGCAACTTTTCTTTCACCGTGGTACAACTCTGTGCAAGTATGTGTGTTTTGGTGAAAGGTACCTCTGCACTTTGCAGCTGCAGGCTGGCCAGCTCTCTCTGGTAAAGATCAGCAGCACTGGGGTAGACTTCAGACAATTGAGCATCAGGGTTCATCAGCTCCTGCACAGTTTTCTCTGGTACACCGCCCTTTATGGCAGCATTGATGCGTTCCACTGCCTTCAACACTACACACACACACACAATTGTTTGAAGCCTCTTGAACTTAAGTCAATATTACGTTACACCATATGATGTGTTCATACTCTTCATGGAGACTTCTGCTATTTCATTAGCAACGTGCACACCAGCTTGCAGCTCATCCTTAGTCAGTGCATGGCCTGGAGATGCCTAATAAAGACAGTGTTTGGATGAGATTAAAATGAAAAAACACAGACAAAGAATTGGAAATGTCTCAGCAAAGATCTTACCAGTTCTTTGTTTTCCCGGTCACCCTGGAGTTGCTTCAAGTACCAGCCTTTGTTTTGGGGCTGCAGGTTTTGAATGCCCATGGCCTTCAGCGCCTCGTACAACTTATCTTCATTCCCACTCAGCAAAGCCTGTTCAGCAGCACTAAGGGCGTTATGCACTGTCGGGAAAATGTTGACATTTTACTACAGCTATGGAAAACTCACATGTTTGAGTCTAGACAAACCACTCACCATTGACTTTGTTAACATTTCCTTGGATTTCGGCCTGAGTGAGAAGCTCATCGTAGATATCTCTCTCAACGCCTGCATTTTCCATTTGCTGAATAAGCACAACACACATTCAATTAAATTCCATTGTGTTTATGTAGCCCTAAATTTGTCAGACATTAACTGTTAATGACAAAATATTACACATACAGGTAAAAGCCAGTAAATTAGAATATTTTGAAAAACTTGATTTATTTCAGTAATTGCATTCAAAAGGTGTAACTTGTACATTATATTTATTCATTGCACACAGACTGATGCATTCAAATGTTTATTTCATTTAATTTTGATGATTTGAAGTGGCAACAAATGAAAATCCAAAATTCCGTGTGTCACAAAATTAGAATATTACTTAAGGCTAATACAAAAAAGGGATTTTTAGAAATGTTGGCCAACTGAAAAGTATGAAAATGAAAAATATGAGCATGTACAATACTCAATACTTGGTTGGAGCTCCTTTTGCCTCAATTACTGCGTTAATGCGGCGTGGCATGGAGTCGATGAGTTTCTGGCACTGCTCAGGTGTTATGAGAGCCCAGGTTGCTCTGATAGTGGCCTTCAACTCTTCTGCGTTTTTGGGTCTGGCATTCTGCATCTTCCTTTTCACAATACCCCACAGATTTTCTATGGGGCTATGGTCAGGGGAGTTGGCGGGCCAATTTAGAACAGAAATACCATGGTCCGTAAACCAGGCACGGGTAGATTTTGCGCTGTGTGCAGGCGCCAAGTCCTGTTGGAACTTGAAATCTCCATCTCCATAGAGCAGGTCAGCAGCAGGAAGCATGAAGTGCTCTAAAACTTGCTGGTAGACGGCTGCGTTGACCCTGGATCTCAGGAAACAGAGTGGACCGACACCAGCAGATGACATGGCACCCCAAACCATCACTGATGGTGGAAACTTTACACTAGACTTCAGGCAACGTGGGTCCTGTGCCTCTCCTGTCTTCCTCCAGACTCTGGAACCTCGATTTCCAAAGGAAATGCAAAATTTGCAAAACGCAGAAGAGTTGAAGGCCACTATCAGAGCAACCTGGGCTCTCATAACACCTGAGCAGTGCCAGAAACTCATCGACTCCATGCCACGCCGCATTAACGCAGTAATTGAGGCAAAAGGAGCTCCAACCAAGTATTGAGTATTGTACATGCTCATATTTTTCATTTTCATACTTTTCAGTTTCTAAAAATCCCTTTTTTGTATTAGCCTTAAGTAATATTCTAATTTTGTGACACACGGAATTTTGGATTTTCATTTGTTGCCACTTCAAATCATCAAAATTAAATGAAATAAACATTTGAATGCATCAGTCTGTGTGCAATGAATAAATATAATGTACAAGTTACACCTTTTGAATGCAATTACTGAAATAAATCAAGTTTTTCTAAATATTCTAATTTACTGGCTTTTACCTGTACAGATGGCAGGGAAAGAAACCACCCAAAGAAAGTAAAGGTGATATGCTGGAACCCATTTATCAGTGATAGCAACTTTTGTTGGTTTTATTGGGCATTTTTGGATTATTTAGTATGCTGCTGCGGGGACACCCCCATCTAAAAGCACACACAAGCGACTCTGTTTAGCTTGTGACAAAGATAAAACACATAATAAAGCAAACAGAATAAATTGTATTTGTATTTGTAAACATATTTGTTTTGCTTTTCATGTTTTTTTGCTCACTTTTTGTCTCCCTTGTTCATAACAATTACATGCATAAGCACCATGGCCAATTATGCAAATTAGATGACACCATCTTAAATACTGAAATATGATGCATTCCACTGTTGCTACAGACACAAAAGAGATTATTTAAAATGTTTGCTGAGAGAACATATTCAAAGTGTATTGTCTGTTATCCTTTATTTGGTGCCTCCAGCAGGTTTAACATTAAATTAGTTTTCTAAATAAAACCAAGACATTGCTTCAATTGATCCTCAGTCTTGGGTACATGGACTTCATATTATTTACACAAAATGAGCCTCAGGTCACCATTCCAATCTTAGTCATTTGAAACATCTGCACACCATTAACTGCACTTTCACATCTTACCCGTTTGCGTGAGTTGGCCACCTTCTGCCCCTTGGCCTGGTATAATATGTTGTGATACTGGGGGGCGGAGTTGCGGTCCAGGTTGACCAACATGGCATTGGGGTTTTGCATGGCAGCCATGGTGCTCTCTGGGACGCCCTGGTCGATGGCCTCGTTGATGGCAATCACAGCAGCGTGTACTGATGAAAGGGAAAGCTCATCAGTCATTTAACCTCACTGAAGATGATAACATCACTAGCTTTCCTATCAGGTACTCCATTTTGGAATGTCTTTTATACCTTGAGAACATGCTTTGTCATCATATCCACTACACTAGTATCATCTTTAATGTCTTCCTTGCGGGTTGTATAGAATTGTTGCACGCCGTTAAGTTAATGACCCTTAGAAATACAATAAATGCACTTTATGAGGCCACATATCATATCTGCACATTTTATGTTTGTATGTCAATATTTACCGTGTATGAAAAAAATGATAGGTGATGAAAATGTAGTAAACGTTGCTCTCTCTATTATTTTACAAGCTAAGAACACCTATCTTTATACTCCAATGCATAGATATACAGAGAATCATACGCATCCTACATTAGTATGATTCTCAGAAATTAAGTCAAAAGAACCGTGTGTCATCCACACTTTAAAAGTCCCAAAAAAAAAAAAGATCTATACGGCTTTGTGCTTGACTTGAATTTATTAGGTCCCTAAGTGACGTACAGGAAACATTTTGGAGCGATTGTCATGTGACAGTCAATTGTCCATCCCTGGATATGGCTTCAACAAAATGGCAGTGTATAATGTAAGCTAAGTCATTTACACATTTGTTTGCCATTAAAAGTCCTTTTAAATTTATTGAACAACTATAATGCTTTAATAAATCATATAAAACAAGTTTAGCCATAAAATAGCCTAATGTGACATATTGTATTTGTCATAATAACCAACACACTTTCAATTAATAAACATTGGTTCCTTAGGATACCAGTGTCCCATCTATGATTTTTTTCTCTGTAAATTGTTATGCTTCTGGTTGTGAGCAAATATTTGGGTTACAAGCTTCCCACTCCTAGTTGGCATGGCTACACGATTAACCCACTAAGATCTGACCAAAACGTCCGGTCTTACTTGCTGGCAATAGTTTATAGCTAAATATTGACAAGACTTTATTTTACCAACAATGGGAACGAAGAAAGTGAGTGTGGAAGACAGTGCTGAGAAGAAGTAGAGAATACTGATGCACAATAAGTCAATAACGCCAGAATAAGACTTTGAAATAATTTCTAAACGGCAGAGATTTATCCATAAAAATATGAAGAAGTTGCTGATGGTGTGTTTGACAGAGAAGCAGCTCGAAGGAGATACGGTAGAAGTCCACTCTATAAACTAAATGGTGTACATTATAATTACATTACTTCATAAAACTACTGTAGTTGTTTGTAGCACATTATATTGTATTGTGTTTGATACAATACTTCTTATCTAAACATTAAAAAGGCAAAATTGGGGTGTTTCCATCCATCCATCCATCCATCCATCCATCTTCTTCCGCTTATCCGAGGTCGGGTCGCGGGGGCAGCAGCCTAAGCAGGGAAGCCCAGACTTCCCTCTCCCCAGCCACTTCGTCCAGCTCCTCCCGGGGGATCCCGAGGCGTTCCCAGGCCAGCCGGGAGACATAGTCTTCCCAACGTGTCCTGGGTCTTCCTCGTGGCCTCCTACCGGTCGGACATGCCCTAAACACCTCCTTAGGGAGGCGCTCGGGTGGCATCCTGACCAGATGCCCGAACCACCTCATCTGGCTCCTCTCGATGCGGAGGAGCAGCGGCTTTACTTTGAGCTCCCCCCGGATGACAGAGCTTCTCACCCTATCTCTAAGGGAGAGCCCCGCCACCCGGCGGAGGAAACTCATTTCGGCCGCTTGTACCCATGATCTTGTCCTTTCGGTCATAACCCAAAGCTCATGACCATAGGTGAGGATGGGAACGTAGATCGACCGGTAAATTGAGAGCTTTGCCTTCCGGCTCAGCTCCTTCTTCACCACAACGGATCGATACAGCGTCCGCATTACTGAAGACGCCGCACCGATCCGCCTGTCGATCTCACGATCCACTCTTCCCTCACTCGTGAACAAGACTCCGAGGTACTTGAACTCCTCCACTTGGGGCAAGATCTCCTCCCCAACCCGGAGATGGCACTCCACCCTTTTCCGGGCGAGAACCATGGACTCGGACTTGGAGGTGCTGATTCTCATCCCAGTCGCTTCACACTCAGCTGCGAACCGATCCAGTGAGAGCTGAAGATCCTGGCCAGATGAAGCCATCAGGACCAAATCATCTGCAAAAAGCAGAGACCTAATCCTGCAGCCACCAAACCGGATCCCCTCAACGCCTTGACTGCGCCTAGAAATTCTGTCCATAAAAGTTATGGACAGAATGTGGTGTTTTGGCACAGAATAAATGGATTTCAAAATTAATTTTAATGGGCGATAGTGTTTTGCAATACCAGGTTTCTAAGGTACGAGCTGAATCAGAGAACCAATTAAGGTACCACTTATTGGTCTTTCATTCAATTCAATTCACTCAGCACAAAAACATGTCAAGTTGAGTTATTTTCCAAAAATATTACATTTCCCATGAACCCTCAAATGTAACATTATATAACATCTTTAAAATTAACTACAAATAATCATAAAAACATCAGAAATGTGATGTATTAGAATTAGCGTTAGGTTCTATGAGTTAAAGTGCTAATTAAACCGTTGATTTAAAATAATGTCAAAAAGATTACTACTGGCATTCATTGGGTTAATTGGATCCCGCCCTCTTGCCTCCCCTTTCCCGTGACATCTGAGCAACTCTCACATGCAGCTTCATCCACTGAGAGCTCATTGGCCAGGATTCCGCCAATCTTGCTGAAGGCGGGCATCTGGATCCCATACTTTTCCAGCTCACTCTTCATGTTGTTGATCTCCTCCTCTGGGAAAAGAGAAGACAAAGCACAAGGAATAAATCCATGATGGCAGGGAAAAGAGTAGAGGGGGCCTGGGTCAGGGAGTTGGATATTTCGAGGACAGACTGTTCCTGGCTTATGTGTGATAATGTGCATTCTTGCTCTGACACAGGAAAAGCTCCCACAGTTACTAATGACTTTCACATTGACAGAAGCTCCTGTGCTACGGTTTGCTGGAAAACATTAAAACCCAACTCAGAGGTCTCAGAGTCCTAAGCACAGACTGCAGACAAATTTAACACGTGCATGTTAACTGTGTCGATGTGGTGACATTCGTAGAGACATAAACGAGTGAACAAAATCGGAGACCGAGGGAGACTTGTTTTCAAGTTCGCACTCTTACCAGTAAAATCCACTTTGCCGTACAGATCCTGGATTTGCGGTGCAAGGCCCAGCTTGAACAGGTATAGGCTGTAAAGGATGAAATGATATGAGAGCACCACCAGCCTTTTGCAGTGGGCACAACATCCTCTGTGCAAAAGTTGCAGTCCAAAATATGTTGTGGTATGCTATGTAAGTGTTAATAAATCCAACCAAAATCACAACAATAATTATGAACACATTTCTGGTGGAATGAAGCTGGGCTCTCTGGTTTGAAGGCACATATAAACCAATAAAAACCACCATGCCACACTGCCATGCTCCAAACCAGACAGTGTTCTTACATCTATTTCACCTTAGGTGGTATTACTTCAAAGAACTCCATAGTTCTAAGTCCCATAACATTCAATGCTGTTCTCATGTAAAACTCAACTGTTCACCTCATAAAAAGTTCATTCTCACCTTTTGCAGAACAAATCACAGTCTTTTGCGCACTCACAGCTATTGATATTTGACACAAAGTTGTTTACATTGATAATACTTCTAATGACAACTAAACTGATAGATAAGAATTAAAGGAGACACTTTAATTGCAGTGTCAGAATGACAAAGTGGACACAATCTGACAAAGCGATTCAGACGGAAAGAGAGTGAGTCAAATAGAGTGAGTACCTTAGTGCATGTATGCAGTAGATACAGCGTGGCATGTTCTTTCTGTCATATATGTCTGTAGTCTCAGGATAGAATATCTGAAACATCAAGATCAATGATTGAATGAATCAATTATGTTGCAATAATAAGGGAACACGAACTAAGAATCCTATAAAGGATTCACAAAAAGGTCATATGAACATTCATTGCAGAAGCACTTAATTTAAGATTGAGTAGGATAATCCATGACCAGGCTGCATGAAATGAATGCAAAGGCTCTGCCTTAAAAGGTACTCAGAGTGCTTATTTTCCACATTGTCTCATTCACACAAAGATGACAGTGTCTGCTGTTGTAAAAGAGAAGTACATTTCTCAATCATACACAGGGATGACGCAGCATCAGGAGCATCTTGGAGTTTACAATATTGAAACAAAGGTATAAGCGATTGTCGACATAACCATAATTGGAAGCAAAACTAGCCATTATTTGCACACATGTGTTACTTTGGCCCGAGATATAACAAGAATGGGTAATAAAGCATTTTTCAACCTGTAGTTAAAATGTTCAAACAATGCAGTTTGTTGACATGGTTTTCCTCGATTTGTACCTATTATTAGATGGTTCTGTTTTCTTATGATACGTTATACTCTTATCTAACAGCTCCTGCAGTTATATCATTCTAAAGCTTTCATGCAGTACATGTGCAAATCGTACTTCCAGTAGTTGACGTTCTAAAAAAATAAAAATAAATAAATAAATGGTTGCTATTTTTTGTTGCTGTAGTAGAATGCCATGCTTTTATTTTGAAGCTTAGAGTACTTTGTACAGGAAGTCACTGTGTGCACTTTTTATTGCTGTTTGACTAGACAGTAGTCATGTTGTTGTTATCGTTTGATTCTGGTAAATATGTTGTCCTGGTGCTTTTAGATCTGTCTGCTGCGTTCGACACCGTCGACCACGCCACCTTAATCACTCGTCTTGAGAACTGTGTGGGCATTAAGGGCGTCGCCCTCAACTGGTTCCGGTCGTACCTAACCGACAGGAGTTTTTGTGTAAAAGTAGACAGTTTTATGTCGTCCACAGCTCCTTTACCACATGGGGTCCCCCAGGGCTCAATCCTTGCCCCAATTTTATTTGCGCTTTACCTTCTCCCCCTTGGTTCTATTTTTAGGAAGTACAGTATTGCATTTAATTTTTATGCCGATGATTGCCAGATTTATTTTCCCATGGCACAAAATAACACGGTTCAACGTCTTATTGACTGCCTGCACGACATCAAAGTCTGGCTTTCAGCTAACTTCCTGAGACTAAATGAAGATAAAACAGAAGTTATGTTGTTCGGTCCAAGTCGCTCTCCCTCCCCCAACGTTGACCTCGGCACTCTGACCCCGTATCTCAGCGACTCTGTCACAAACCTGGGGGTAAAGTTTGACTCAGATTTTAAATTCGAAAAACAAATCAGCAGCGTCGTTCAAAAAAGCTTTTATCAATTACGCCAAATAGCGAAAGTGAAACCGCTTCTATCAAGACATGATCTTGAGAAATTAATCCACGCTTTTATCTCGACTCGTCTTGATTATTGTAATGCCCTGTATGTTGGCATTAGCCAGGCCTCCCTCGCCCGCCTGCAGCTCGTGCAGAACTCTGCTGCTCGTCTGCTAACACAGACCCGCAGACGTGAGCACATCACCCCTATTTTAGCGTCCCTTCACTGGCTCCCTGTGCGTTACCGAATACATTTTAAACTCCTTTTATTTGTTTTTAAATGTCTAAACAACCTCGCGCCAACCTATCTCTCCGACCTCCTTCAGCCTTACTGCCCCACCCGATCCTTAAGATCAGCCGATCAGCTGCTGTTGACGGTCCCTGACACAAGGCTGAAGCTTAGAGGTGACAGAGCTTTCGCCGTTGCTGCTCCCAAGCTCTGGAACGACCTACCCCTGAGTGTTAGACAAGCCTCCTCTCTTCCTGTTTTGAAATCTCTCTTAAAAACATACTTTTATTCCATGGCTTTTAACACTGAGTGATATCCATCCTGCAATGGCGCCCCATAATACACCTGCTGTGATCCTGTTTTTATGTTTTTATTAATTCTATTTTAATTATTTATTTTTTATCGTGTTCTGTTTGTGTTGTGTTGTGTTTGCTCGGTACTCGTTTTATCTTTTAACCTGCTCATTGTACAGCACTTTGGCTACCCCTGTGGTAAATTTTAAATGTGCTCTATAAATAAAGTTGATTTGATTTGATTTGATTTGAGTTTCACACTGATTTGCAGTAATGATGAATATAACACAGACATAAACTGACCCACTGTGCCTGCCACAAATACATTGGGACCACACAAATAGATTTGGCGCTACACGGTCGCACTCGCTCATCAACACATTATAAACCACAGGGTCTTCCATAGAATAAGAAGAAGGAGCAAGAGGGATCTGTGTTGCCATCCTAGTAACGTTGTCTCTATATAGGTTGTATTCCCCTGACGTCCTGTCCGGCTCATTAATTATGCGAGGCTCGAAGTCATAGCATTCTGTGCGGCATTGTGCATTTTTCAAATAAAAATGTTCTATGCTTGCATTTTTTTAGGCTGTTGGAACCGTCAAATTGCAAAAAGGATACGAGTTTATTCAAAGTTCCCCAAGACATAATCAAAAAAAGCAAAAGATGTCAAGATTTTACGAAAGACGACGAGAAAAGTGGCAGGCACTCCAGACCAAGGGAGTAGAGTGAAGGAACGCACAGGTTTTCAGTGATCACTTTGTTAAAGGTTTGCCTGATATATATTTTTAACATTTAGTATTTCCAATTTAAGTATTATCTTGATATTATTTGTGTTTTATCTTGGTTAGGAGTTCTTAAAATAAATGTCTGCTACGAGTGTTTCATAGAGCACCCACTCAGCGAGTCTAAATAAAACAAAGCAAGAGTTACGTTTACGTTTTTACCAAAGGCAGCAATCATAAATGTCGTAGTAGGAAACACAGTAGCCTGCTCACCTTTGGCAGGCCTTTCTCTGACATAGCATTAAGCCACTGGATGACATTATCAGTATGTCTGAAATGGAGTCCTGTTGCCTGTGGGAATAAAAAAAAAACAGTTACAATCAAATAGTCATTTGCGTGTTAGAGAGGTTTTTTTAAGTGTGGCAGAGTGAGTCTCCCATCAAATAATATAATGTAGTGTGGCTTCTGCCTTCTTCTGTACACTGTGAAAAACAAGAGTTTGATTTGTGGAGTTTTTTTAATCATCCAAGACATTTGTCGAAATTTCAGCATAATTAACAATCTTTCATGTGTAAACTCTTCATTCCATACATTATCATAATGCTTTATCAGACAAGGAACTAGGGCTGGGCGATATGGCCTTTTATTAATATCTCAATATTTTTAGGCCATGTCACCATACACGATATACAGGTAAAAGCCAGTAAATTAGAATATTTTGAAAAACTTGATTTATTTCAGTAATTGCATTCAAAAGGTGTAACTTGTACATTATATTTATTCATTGCACACAGACTGATGCATTCAAATGTTTATTTCATTTAATTTTGATGATTTGAAGTGGCAACAAATGAAAATCCAAAATTCCGTGTGTCACAAAATTAGAATATTACTTAAGGCTAATACAAAAAAGGGATTTTTAGAAATGTTGGCCAACTGAAAAGTATGAAAATGAAAAATATGAGCATGTACAATACTCAATACTTGGTTGGATCTCCTTTTGCCTCAATTACTGCGTTAATGCGGCGTGGCATGGAGTCGATGAGTTTCTGGCACTGCTCAGGTGTTATGAGAGCCCAGGTTGCTCTGATAGTGGCCTTCAACTCTTCTGCGTTTTTGGGTCTGGCATTCTGCATCTTCCTTTTCACAATACCCCACAGATTTTCTATGGGGCTAAGGTCAGGGGAGTTGGCGGGCCAATTTAGAACAGAAATACCATGGTCCGTAAACCAGGCACGGGTAGATTTTGCGCTGTGTGCAGGCGCCAAGTCCTGTTGGAACTTGAAATCTCCATCTCCATAGAGCAGGTCAGCAGCAGGAAGCATGAAGTGCTCTAAAACTTGCTGGTAGACGGCTGCGTTGACCCTGGATCTCAGGAAACAGAGTGGACCGACACCAGCAGATGACATGGCACCCCAAACCATCACTGATGGTGGAAACTTTACACTAGACTTCAGGCAACGTGGATCCTGTGCCTCTCCTGTCTTCCTCCAGACTCTGGGACCTCGATTTCCAAAGGAAATGCAAAATTTGCATGGTTGGGTGATGGTTTGGGGTGCCATGTCATCTGCTGGTGTCGGTCCACTCTGTTTCCTGAGATCCAGGGTCAACGCAGCCGTCTACCAGCAAGTTTTAGAGCACTTCATGCTTCCTGCTGCTGACCTGCTCTATGGAGATGGAGATTTCAAGTTCCAACAGGACTTGGCGCCTGCACACAGCGCAAAATCTACCCGTGCCTGGTTTACGGACCATGGTATTTCTGTTCTAAATTGGCCCACCAACTCCCCTGACCTTAGCCCCATAGAAAATCTGTGGGGTATTGTGAAAAGGAAGATGCAGAATGCCAGACCCAAAAACGCAGAAGAGTTGAAGGCCACTATCAGAGCAACCTGGGCTCTCATAACACCTGAGCAGTGCCAGAAACTCATCGACTCCATGCCACGCCGCATTAACGCAGTAATTGAGGCAAAAGGAGCTCCAACCAAGTATTGAGTATTGTACATGCTCATATTTTTCATTTTCATACTTTTCAGTTGGCCAACATTTCTAAAAATCCCTTTTTTGTATTAGCCTTAAGTAATATTCTAATTTTGTGACACACGGAATTTTGGATTTTCATTTGTTGCCACTTCAAATCATCAAAATTAAATGAAATAAACATTTGAATGCATCAGTCTGTGTGCAATGAATAAATATAATGTACAAGTTACACCTTTTGAATGCAATTACTGAAATAAATCAAGTTTTTCAAAATATTCTAATTTACTGGCTTTTACCTGTATATCTCCATATTTTGCCTTAGCCTTGAATGAACACTTGATGCATATAATCACAGCAGTATGATGATTCTATGTGTCTACATTAAAACATTCTTGTTCATACTTCATTAACATATGCTTATTTTAAACTTTCATGCAGAGAGGGAAATCACAACTATGTCAATTTACCAAAACTGTATTTATTAAACAGTTATTAAGCAGTGGCACAAACATTCATGTCATTTCCAAAACAAAAAGTGCAAGATTGTCGGAGACATTTTAAAACAAGCTATGAGTGCACTTTTGTGTATGATGTCACTAAGATGCATACTTGCCAACTCCCCCGAATTTTCCGGGAGACTCCCGAATTTCAGCGCCTCTCCTGAAAACCTCCCGGGACAAATATTCTCCAGAAAATCTCCCGATTTACAGCCGGAGCTGGAGGCCACGCCCCCTCCAGCTCCATGCGGACCTGAGTGACGAGTCGACAGCCTGTTTTCACGTCCGCTTTCCCACGATATAAACAGCGTGCCTGCCCAATCACGTTATAACATCTACGGCTTTTAGAGAGTGCACAACTGCGCACACAACAAGGAGACGAAGCAGAAGAATGAGGAGGATACAGCCATGGCGACGCCGACGACGAGTAAGATGGAGATATATGCTTGTAAGTTCCAAAACGAATGGAAACAAAAATTTCAGTTTATCCAGGACAGTTCGAAGGGGAAGGGTTATGCTGCCTGTAAATTTTATAGAACAGACTTCTCCATTGAACACGGTGGCCGAACGGATATACTCACTCATGAACGGTCAGCGAAGCACAAGGTGGCGGCAGCGCAGCACAGCCCAGTATTATGGGCCACCTCGCTAAATGGAGACCCGAGGGTGTAACTTATGCCGAGACAAAAATGGCTATGCTGATAGCTGGAAGCAACATCCCGTTCTCATTTGCGGATGTCTTCAACAAATCCGTGAAGGATATGTTCCCGGATTCGGAGATCGTTCGCCAGTACGCAAATGGCAGAACAAAGGCTACTCAAATAATAAGTGTTTTTTTTTGTTTTTTTTTGTAGTAAGCAGCAAACTGTGCTTCTAGCTGCAAAGCATTGCACTTTCAAGTACAACAATGAGTAGATGAGTGTTATGTATGTGTATATGTGTAAATAAATGAACACTGAAATTCAAGTATTTATTTTATATATATATATATATATATATATATATGTAACTGTCGAAAGAAACCTGATTGCCCTCTCAACGGGGGGTGCTTACAAACATCAGTTGTCTACCAATCTAAGGTAATACGCAAGGACATTAACACATCCGACACATATGTAGGATTAACCGAGGGAGAATTCAAAACCAGATGGAACAATCACAAGGCTTCTTTCAGGAACAAAAACCTGCGAAATACCACAGAACTCAGCAAACACATTTGGGACCTCAAAGACAATAATGTTGAATATTCAATAACATGGCAAATTCTTGCATCCAGCACACCTTACAATAGTGGTAATAAAAGATGCAACCTATGCTTGAAAGAGAAACTGTTTATTATTTACCGTCCAGACCTGTCATCCCTCAACAAGCGCAGCGAAATTGTAACAACATGCCGCCATAGACGGAAACACCTCCTAGGTAACACATGAGCCAATCACCACGCCCCTAGGCCAGCCTGTACCCACCCACTCTGTGCCCTATATAAACCATGGTATGCGAATGCTCCCATTAAAATCTCCTGACGATTGAGGGTACCCCCCCTCATGAAACAGGCCTGTAGAGATGAAATAGTCTTGTGATTTTTTCCCACACATACATATATATATATATATATATATATATATATATATATATATATATATATATATATATATATATATATATATATATATATATATATATATATATATAATAAAATAAGTATATATATATATATAGCTAGAATTCACTGAAATTCAAGTATTTAGCAGTATGCAAAGTAACTTCACTCCTTAACACACCTTATACGTACCAGGGGCCTCATGTATTAAGAGTTGTGTCGATTTGCTAGTAGAAATTGACGTACGTTCAAATCCAGAAAACATTGTATGCAAGAAAAAATTCAGATGTATTAAAGTGTGCGCATGCACAAATCCAAGTACATTTCTTTGATACATCGCAATCAACGTGGAATTGAATGCAGACGTCCGGGCCACGCCTCCTTATAAATACACAAATCATATTGAAAGTAGCTATGTGCCTGATATCTGCATGCTTTGCCCAATCACAATTTAGTGAGAAGTGCTTATTTCTCGTGATTGTGATGAATTTACAACACAATGTGTTCATTTTGTGTGCCTGCTCACAGCCAGAATAACGTTTCATTAGAAAATGATGTAAATATTGTAATCATAAAGGACTTAGTTTTATTACAACACAGGAGAGCTTCTTGTGGCATCAGCCGTATGTGACACGCAGACGGGTCATTCCTCTGGTGTCATTAATGGGCTATGGGCGACTAGCCAAGCACATGTGCTGGAGTCACAGGAACACATAGTGACAGCAATAGGTGGCCAAATGATCGCCTAGATCAGGGGTCGGCAACCCGCGGCTCCGGAGCCGCATGCGGCTCTTTGATCACTCTGATGCGGCTCAGCAGCTTACTTGCTGTACCCCCCAATGTACCCGTGAAATTTACGGATTTCATTGCCTCTCGCAGAAAACTTCCGGGATTATTATTCACCGATTTTCATTCTTACAGCCATAACAAGGGGGTGCCATGATTGTATAACATTTGGCGGCATCTACATTCTGTATTAACAGCGTACCAGCCCAACACTTGTTATACACTGTACATCTTCTGCTTGCACACGTATGTGACAGCAAGGCATACTTGCTCAACAGCCACACAGGTTACACTGACGGTGACCATACAACACAACTTTAACACTCTTTCTAATAATGCGCCACACTTTGAACCAAAACCAAACAAGAATGACAAACACATTTCGGGAGAACATCTGCACCTTAACACAACATAAACACAACAGAACAAACACCCAGAATCCCATGCAGCCCTGACTCTTCCGGGCTATATTATACACCCCTGCTACCACCAAACCCCGCCCCCACCCCAACCCTGCTCCCTCACACATCAACCCCCCCCCTCTCTGTGCGTCGGTTGAGGTGGGCGGGGTTTGGTAGCGGTGGTGTATAATGTATCCCGGAAGAGTTTTTTTTTTTTTTTTTATTATTAAATCAACATAGAAAAAAACACACGATACACTTTCAACTAGTGCATCAACCCAGAAAAAAAAACCCTCCCTCCCCTATTCACACTCACACACACCCACTCACACAAAAGGGGTTGTTTCTTTCTGCCAACAATATTCTGGTTTCCACAACATGGACAACACTTCTGCAAGGGACACAACACAGTCCCTGAAGCACACTTGATTGTTTGTGCTGCTGGTCCACTAACATTTTCATTTAATTACTATTTTTTCTTTCCCTTTTCTCCCTTATGTAATTATTTTTATATTGTTTACTTTCCTCTTTATCCAAGAAAATATTTATTTATCCTATCTATAAAAAAATAAAAATAAAATAAATAAATAAAAAAAGAAAGAAAGGACCTTATCTTCACCAGACCTGGCTGTAAATGAAATTAGCTTCGTTTAAAGGTTTTTTGTTTTTTTTTTAAAACCAGGTCCAGTCCAGATAATGTCCAAGTCGGGTCCAGCAACACACACCTTCATTCATGTACACTGAGAAAACAAACAAACAAACAAACAAACAAAAAAAAACCAGAACATTTTGGAACACAACAGATTGCATATAATCTATAAACAAAATTACATTTTAAAAACAAAAACAAAAAAAGTATTTACAGTCCAGCTTATGTTCAGGTCACTAAAAGTTAGGGAATACAACAACAGATAGCATATAATCTATAAATAATTACACTTTCAACATAAGCCTTTGAGGACTTCCCATCTTTTTTTATGTTTTTTGGCATCATTATCGTTTTCAACCATGTAACTTTCTAAAGTTAAAAAATACTGAATAAAAAAAACCCCGCCCCCACCCCAACCCTGCTCCCTCACACATCAACCCCCCCCCCCCCTCTGTGCGTCGGTTGAGGTGGGCGGGGTTTGGTAGCGGTGGTGTATAATGTATCCCGGAAGAGTTAGGGCTGCATGGGATTCTGGGTGTTTGTCCTGTTGTGTTTATGTTGTGTTACGGTGCAGATGTTCTCCCCAAATGTGTTTGTCATTCTTGTTTGGTGTGGGTTCACAGTGTGGCGCATTATTAGTAAGAGTGTTCAAGTTTTTTTTTATACCGCCACCGTCAGTGTAGCCTGTGTGGTTGTTGACCAAGTATGCCTTGCTGTCACCTACGTGAGCAAGCGGAAGCCTCAAACAACGTGTGGCTGAACAGGCACGCTGATTGTAGTGGGTGTTATATGCTGTACCATCATGGCACGCATGACGCTGACAAGCGCCATTCATTTTTAACCCGTGTGACGCACCAGCTTTCAAATTCCATATAAAGGTGTGGGCAGCGTGTCTGAGATCCCTGGTTTATACATAGCACAAAGCAAAAAAAAAATACTTTGTATGCAGTGTTATTTCATTTAAAAATTTAAAAAAAAATTTGCGGCTCCCATTGTTTTCTATAATTTGTGAAACTGGTCAAAATGGCTCTTTGACTGGTGAAGGTTGCCGACCACTGGCCTAGATAAATGAATAAACGTCCTCACAAATATTATTATGAATATGAAGCATTAAATGCATAGGCGAAAAAGTGAATGTTGTGTCCTTTCCTCAATCTTTTAACATTGTCGAAATCAAATGTTGGCCAGTATCCACAGCCTGTAGAAGTGTGCGTACGTCAAGCTTGAAGTTAAAGTGAGGCAACGCAAATTTTCCTGTCAGGTTCACTCTTGATTCATCTCATATTTGCTGTAAAAAAGGGCATATGTCAGGTTTTAATGCGCAAGCAAGCTTAATACATGAGGCCCCTGGTCTGCGAGAGACTTCGAAAACAAAGCAGAAGGGATTGGTGTTGCCAACTTTGCTAATTAGTCACAATATTTAGACCCCTCTAGATTGTCTTTTTTTTTGTTGGACACTTTGGGATATGCTAACTTAAAAAGCACTCTTCTGAACGAGCAGTGTTTCCCACCTCCAAACTTAAAAGCACTCACAAACCGCTCTGTTTTGCTTGTTACATTCAAAAAAAACATTTAATTGCAGAAAGAAGCGACAGAGGAAAGTTATTTTCTATTTCTAAACATAGTTGTTTTGATTTGCATGTGTTTTGTTGATTGCAAATTAAAATTAACCAATTATTTGGTATACTTAATTTATTGTGTGCTTTACAGAGACACTACGAGTCAGCCATGATCACTAGCAAGAAATTAATAGGCCTTGTTAAGCTAAAAGACATTTATGAAACCTTCAGCACCAATTATAATAAGTTTTAGGTGAACGTATATAAACACTATATTTGAGCGTCTATGTATAAATTTGTAAATTAGAAAACATCAGAGATTATGATGTTATGATGACACCCAACTCTACATGCCCCTAAAGCTGACCAACACGCCGGATTGTAGTCAGCTGGAGGCGTGTCTTAATGAAATTAAACAATGGATGTCCGCTAACTTCTTGCAACTCAACGCCAAGAAAACGGAAATGCTGATTATCGGTCCTGCTAAACACCGACATTTATTTAATAATACCACCTTAACATTTGACAACCAAACAATTACACAAGGCGAATCAGTAAAGAATCTGGGTATTATCTTCCACCCAACTCTCTCCTTTGAATCACACATTAAGAGTGTTACTAAAACGGCCTTCTTTCATCTCCGTAATATCGCTAAAATTCGTTCTATTTTATCCACTAGCGACGCTGAGATCATTATTCATGCGTTCGTTACGTCTCGTCTCGACTACTGTAACGTATTATTTTCGGGTCTCCCTATGTCTAGCATTAAAAAATTACAGTTGGTACAAAATGCGGCTGCTAGACTTTTGACAAGAACAAGAAAGTTTGATCATATTACGCCTATACTGGCTCACCTGCACTGGCTTCCTGTGCACTTAAGATGTGACTTTAAGGTTTTACTACTTACGTATAAAATACTACACGGTCTAGCTCCGTCCTATCTTGTCGATTGCATTGTACCATATGTCCCGGCAAGAAATCTGCGTTCAAAGAACTCTGGCTTATTAGTGATTCCCAGAGCCCAAATAAAGTCTGCGGGCTATAGAGCGTTTTCTATTCGGGCTCCAGTACTATGGAATGCCCTCCCGGTAACAATTAGAGATGCTACCTCAGTAGAAGCATTTAAGTCCCATCTTAAAACTCATTTGTATACTCTAGCCTTTAAATAGCCCCCCTGTTAGACCAGTTGATCTGCCGTTTCTTTTCTTTTCTCCTCTGCTCCCCTTTTCCTTGAGGGGGGGGGGGGCACAGGTCCGGTGGCCATGGATGAAGTGCTGGCTGTCCAGAGTCGGGACCCGGGGTGGACCGCTCGCCTGTGCATCGGCTGGGAACATCTCTACGCTGCTGACCCGTCTCCGCTCGGGATGGTGTCCTGCTGGCCCCACTATGGACTGGACTCTTACTATTATGTTGGATCCACTATGGACTGGACTCTCACAATATTATGTCAGACCCACTCGACATCCATTGCTTTCGGTCTCCCCTAGAGGGGGGGGGGGTTACCCACATATGCGGTCCTCTCCAAGGTTTCTCATAGTCATTCACATCGACGTCCCACTGGGGTGAGTTTTTCCTTGCCCGTATGTGGGCTTTGTACCGAGGATGTCGTTGTGGCTTGTGCAGCCCTTTGAGACACTTGTGATTTAGGGCTATATAAATAAAGATTGATTGATTGATTGATTGATTGATTAATGATACATTTGGCCCAATTTGGGTGCCAAATTTTCACTGAAGGCCCTTGGAATTCTAAAAGACGTATAAACCCATGATGAGTATATGTAAATTTATTTGAACTGTACTCGTTGTCACCTTGTAGCGCGTTTGCTCGCGGTCGTAGATCTTCTTAAGGGAGACGGTGCGAGGGGCAAAGAAGTTGCCAAGTTTGGCCAGATAGACGCCGTTCCGCAGGCCCTCCTCCAGCTCTGTAGTGGGCGGTAATTCCTCATCCAGACAGGCCTCCATCCATCTGCAGGGACAACAAAACAGCCACACTTAACATACTGTATCAAAACGTTATTATGCCAAATAGACATTTTTACACTGATATAACAATAATATGTCTCTCTACAGTAAGATTATGTTCAGTTCAGTTCAGTTTCAGTTTATTTCAAACATGCATACGATACAATGTAATGCATCACATATATCCAGTTGTTTCATTACGAAAAGGAGTAGGAAGTTGAGATTATTTAATCCTACCCCTTTTCATACAATAGCAATTTTATCCCATTTCCTTGTTCTCTGTAACAGAACAGTAAATAAATAAATAATATACCATAATAAGTCAAAAAATATTAAATACATAAATAATCTTTGTATAAAACAAAAAAAGGGTTAAAGACGTTCATCATAATTGTTCTTCTTTGTACTACACTTGTAGTATGAACAGTTTCTTAAACTGAATCATATTAGTGCTTTGTTTGATTTATTTGGTTAATCCAGTGCATAATTTAATTCCACAT
This sequence comes from Nerophis lumbriciformis, assembly GCF_033978685.3. Taxonomy (NCBI): domain Eukaryota; kingdom Metazoa; phylum Chordata; class Actinopteri; order Syngnathiformes; family Syngnathidae; genus Nerophis; species Nerophis lumbriciformis. The sequence goes on from NC_084562.2 coordinate 33,560,086, forward strand.
ACTGAAATGCTAAAGGTTTTAAGTGTTGTACGCGCATACAATTGTTTTAAAGAAGATTTTCCTCTAAGGTTATATTTCTCCTCTTTTGTTGAGAAGAATTGTTGTGCATTCTTGGGTAGCTGGTTCTAATTTGCTTTGTACATAATTTTAGCTGTTTGCAAATGCACAAAATCGTTTAATTACAATATTTTCAATAAATAAAGGGTTTGTATGTTCTGTATATCCAACATTATGTATTATTTTAATTGATCTTTTTTGTAACACCGTTAGTGAATGAAGCAACACATTTGCAGTTGTTTCCCAATATTTCTACACAATAACTTCTGAGTTACTGTACTGTATGGTAACACTAGTGAGCAGTAGAGAATATAAAGCGATTTTTGGTCCAGAACATGTTTTGCTTCATTCATTATTGACGTGTTTCTTGCTACTTTATGTTGTATATGTTTTACATGAGGTTTCCAGTTCATTTGATCATCTTTTATTACACCCAAAAGTGTGTTTTCTTTTACCCTTTCAATGTCTACTGTGTCCATCCATCCATTTTCTACCGCTTATTCTTTTCGGGGTCGCGGGGGGCACTGGAGCCTATCTCAGCTACAATCGGGCGGAAGGCGGGGTACACCCTGGACAAGTCGCCACCTCATCGCAGGGCCAACACAGATAGACAGACAACATTCACACTCACATCCACACACTAGGGCCAATTTAGTGTTGCCAATCAACCTATCTATTTGTGTTTGACTTTATTATTATTATTATTATTATTATTATTTTAGTTTTACTGAGATTCAAAGATAGTCTGTTTTTGTCAAAACATCTTTTTAATTTGTTAATTTCTTCTATTATTTGTGTTAGCTTTTGTGCATTCTCGCTTGAACAAAACACAGTTGTATGAATACCAAACATGAAAAAATTATATAATTTCCCCCCTCACTTGTTTCGTACAATTTTGAGAGAAAATGCGCTCATATAGTCAATTATGGAGTTCTAGGTTATGTCATAAACAAAAACCCACATCATAAGTACAAACTCTTTTTTCCCCTTAATGATGAACTATTATTAACTCAAAGGAGGGGTCTGGAACATAACCCCCCCAAGAGAACAATGTATTGCTATATACAATATAACCATCCATCCATTTTCTACCGCTTGTCCCTTTTCGGGGTCGCTGGAGTCTATCTTAACTGCATTCGGGCGGAAGGCGGGGTACACCCTGGACAAGTCGCCACCTCATCGCAGGGCCAACACAGATAGACAGATAACATCCACACACTAGGGCCAATTTAGTGTTGCCAATCAACCTATCCCCATGTGGATGTCTTTGGAGGTGGGAGGAAGCCGGAGTACCCGGAGGGAACCCACGCAGTCACGGGGAGAACATGCCAACTCCACACAAAAAGATCCCGAGCCCGGGATTGAACTCAGGACCCTCGTATTGTGAGGCAGACGCACTAAACCCTCTTTCACCGTGCTGCCATATAATACAATATAATTTCTTTTTGGCCTAAAACTTTTATCCTATTCTGAATGTCCATCCATCCATTTTCTACCGCTTATTCCCTTTGGGGTCGCGGGGGCACTGGAGCTACAATCGGGCGGAAGGCGGGGTACACCCTGGACAAGTCGCCACCTCATCGCAGGGCCAACACAGATAGACAGATAACATTCACACACTAGGGCCAATTTAGTGTTGCCAATCAACCTATCCCCAGGTGCATGTCTTAAGAGGTGGGAGGAAGCCGGAGTACCCGGAGGGAACCCACGCAGTCACGGGGAGAACATGCCAACTTCACACAGAAAGATCCCGAGCCCGGGATTGAACTCAGGACCCTCGTATTGTGAGGCAGACGCACTAACCCCTCTTTCACCGTGCTGCCATATAATTTATTTTTGGCCTAAAACTTTTATCCTATTCTGAATGTAATCATGATAAACACATTACTGTCAAAATCACAAAAATATTTTGAAACATTTCAAGTAAAAAGTATTGCTATCAGTATCAACAATCCAATATTTGCTTGGTATCAGATTAATATCAAAATTTGAAATATCTCCAACACCTAACCAACAGGTTTTTATGAAAACAAAATCAGCGTTGAATATAATGAGACAAAACACTAATAATAATATTAATTAGGGCAGGAGGAATAATGATTAATAACCAAAAAAACGACAATTGGAGCTTCTAAAAGGGCGATAAGGCTGCCAGAAAACCAGCAAAAGAAGAAGAAATAACCATGTGACACTGTCCCATCCAATCCGTTACACAGAATCATTTTGGAGGAAAACTCAAACACTGAGCCAACAGTGCAATGCGAAAAAAAGGAATTCTGTGTCAGATGTTTGGACACATTTTGCTACAATAAGGATGTCGTCCAAAAGTAGAGCAGTACTTAAGCGTGGTAGGATCGTTTATCAAACGGAATTGTAGTCCAAGGTTCAGTTAATCGTGATTTTGATTTTTTTAAATTTTGCTATACAGGAAAGTAACACTTCACTTTCCAGGTGATATACATAGGATAATACCATCTGCTTCCTGCCAATCATGTTCCACAAAACGTTGAGTACGTTCTCTGCTTTGAAATTACAGTTCTTGGGTTAAACAACCTGCGATGAGGTGGCGACTTGTCCAGGGTGTACGAATGCAGCTGAGATAGGCTCCATCCCCCGAGAGGGACAAGCGGTAAAAAATGGATCGATGGATGGATTAAACAACAGGCTTCCGTAGCGAGTCCGCACACATATACACACAGAAATGTGCACTTACAGGAATCTAATTTTTAAAATCTCATTTGTTGCACATTTGCACAAATTGAGATACCGTATTTTCCGCACCATTAGCCGCACCTAAAAACCACAAATTTACTCAAAAGCTGACAGTGCGGCTTTTAACCCGGTGCGCTTTATATATGGATTAATATTAAGATTCATTTTCATAAAGTTTAGGTCTCGCAACTTCGGTAAACAGCCGCCATCTTTTTTCCCGGTAGAACAGGAAGCGCTTCTTCTTCTACGCAAGCAACCGCCAAGGTAAGCACCCGCCCCCATAGAACAGGAAGCGCTTCTTCTTCTACTGTAAGCAACCACCCGCCCCCGGAAGAAGAAGAAGCGCGCGGATATTTCGTTTCATTTCCTTTGTGTGTTTACATCTGTAAAGACCAGACCACAAAATGGCTCCTACTAAGCGACACGCGTATAACGCAGAATTTAAACTTAAGGCAATAAGTCATGCCGAAGAACACGGAAATAGAGCAGCAGCAAGAGAATATAACATAAATGAATCAATGGTGCGTAGGTGGAGGAAGCAAGAAGATGACCTGCGCCAGGTAAAGAAGACAAAACAGAGTTTCCGAGGGAACAAAGCAAGATGGCAACTGTTGGAGGACAAACTGGAACAGTGGGTTGTTGAGCAGAGAGCAGCAAGCAGAAGTGTCAGCACCATCACTATTCCAATGAAGGCAACAACGCTAGCAAGCGAACTTCACCTGGATGATTTTAAAGGTGGTGCTTCTTGGTGTTTCCGGTTCATGAAAAGACGCTTATAGACTACGGTGTCGTCACAGACTACAAAGGCGGACTCGCACAATTTTTCAGGATTTATAGAGATCCCAAATACAGATCAGCAGGTACCAGAAGGTAAGAAAAGTTGTGTTTGCATAATATTGCGAAACAAAGTGCCAGATAATATGTCTTACCTTATACACACACTTTTCAATTCGGACACCGAAGACGAAGAATTCGAAGGATTTACGAATGAAGAATAACTTCAGAAAGTGAGCGCTATGTTTATTTTGTGTGTTGTGACATTAACGTTCGAGCAACATTATGTTGCTATTGCTCTGCACTATTTTGAATTTTACTATGTTTGTGATTGCACATTTGCGTACATTTTGGGACAGAGTTGTTAGAACGCTGGTTTTTAATATATTATTAAAGTTTGACTGACCTATCTGACTGTTTTTTTGACATTCCCTTTAGCGCAGCGTAGGCGCGGCTTATAGTCCGGGGCGGCTTATAGGTGGACAAAGTTTTGAAATATGCCATTCATTGAAGGTGCGGCTAATAACCCGGGGCGGCTTATAGTGCGGAAAATACGGTACACATTTTTGATAGCATGTAAATGTCCATTGTATGTTAGCATTATGCTAACTTTTAAGTTTTTTTTCAGTTTATGCCAAGCTGTATTGTCGATTTAACATGATTCCTACATGCATGTGCACTTCATGTCTATAATAACATACTTTCCTTTGAGTGCTTAGTTTTACAGTAACATCATTGTGGAAACTATCAATAAACAACCTCAAGTTGGAAGTTTTTTTTTATCTCTAATGTAAAGGACTGCCAAACTAAAAAACAATATTCAGGGAAAGCAGAATAATATTAGTAAACAATTGAAAAATACAGACTATACAGGTAAAAGCCAGTAAATTAGAATATTTTGAAAAACTTGATTTATTTCAGTAATTGCATTCAAAAGGTGTAACTTGTACATTATATTTATTCATTGCACACAGACTGATGCATTCAAATGTTTATTTCATTTAATTTTGATGATTTGAAGTGGCAACAAATGAAAATCCAAAATTCCGTGTGTCACAAAATTAGAATATTACTTAAAGCTAATACAAAAAAGGGATTTTTAGAAATGTTGGCCAACTGAAAAGTATGAAAATGAAAAATATGAGCATGTACAATACTCAATACTTGGTTGGAGCTCCTTTTGCCTCAATTACTGCGTTAATGCGGCGTGGCATGGAGTCGATGAGTTTCTGGCACTGCTCAGGTGTTATGAGAGCCCAGGTTGCTCTGATAGTGGCCTTCAACTCTTCTGCGTTTTTGGGTCTGGCATTCTGCATCTTCCTTTTCACAATACCCCACAGATTTTCTATGGGGCTAAGGTCAGGGGAGTTGGCGGGCCAATTTAGAACAGAAATACCATGGTCCGTAAACCAGGCACGGGTAGATTTTGCGCTGTGTGCAGGCGCCAAGTCCTGTTGGAACTTGAAATCTCCATCTCCATAGAGCAGGTCAGCAGCAGGAAGCATGAAGTGCTCTAAAACTTGCTGGTAGACGGCTGCGTTGACCCTGGATCTCAGGAAACAGAGTGGACCGACACCAGCAGATGACATGGCACCCCAAACCATCACTGATGGTGGAAACTTTACACTAGACTTCAGGCAACGTGGATCCTGTGCCTCTCCTGTCTTCCTCCAGACTCTGGGACCTCGATTTCCAAAGGAAATGCAAAATTTGCATGGTTGGGTGATGGTTTGGGGTGCCATGTCATCTGCTGGTGTCGGTCCACTCTGTTTCCTGAGATCCAGGGTCAATGCAGCCGTCTACCAGCAAGTTTTAGAGCACTTCATGCTTCCTGCTGCTGACCTGCTCTATGGAGATGGAGATTTCAAGTTCCAACAGGACTTGGCGCCTGCACACAGCGCAAAATCTACCCGTGCCTGGTTTACGGACCATGGTATTTCTGTTCTAAATTGGCCCGCCAACTCCCCTGACCTTAGCCCCATAGAAAATCTGTGGGGTATTGTGAAAAGGAAGATGCAGAATGCCAGACCCAAAAACGCAGAAGAGTTGAAGGCCACTATCAGAGCAACCTGGGCTCTCATAACACCTGAGCAGTGCCAGAAACTCATCGACTCCATGCCACGCCGCATTAACGCAGTAATTGAGGCAAAAGGAGCTCCAACCAAGTATTGAGTATTGTACATGCTCATATTTTTCATTTTCATACTTTTCAGTTGGCCAACATTTCTAAAAATCCCTTTTTTGTATTAGCCTTAAGTAATATTCTAATTTTGTGACACACGGAATTTTGGATTTTCATTTGTTGCCACTTCAAATCATCAAAATTAAATGAAATAAACATTTGAATGCATCAGTCTGTGTGCAATGAATAAATATAATGTACAAGTTACACCTTTTGAATGCAATTACTGAAATAAATCAAGTTTTTCAAAATATTCTAATTTACTGGCTTTTACCTGTATAATAACATACTTTCCTTTGAGTGCTTAGTTTTACAGTAACATCATTGTGGAAACTATCAATAAACAACCTCAAGTTGGAAGTTTTTTTTATCTCTAATGTAAAGGACTGCCAAACTAAAAAACAATATTCAGGGAAAGCAGAATAATATTAGTAAACAATTGAAAAATACAGACTATATAACTAAAACTATATAATGTAACAGATATATGTTGATACCAATCACTGATACTACAGATTTGTCTTTAAGTATATGTGCAATATGTTTTTGCCTTTTGAAAAAAAAATACATGCAAATTTATAATGATGGACACGACCCAACAACACTCCCTGCCACGCCCCTACTGCCATAAATTGATTGCTCGTCTGTGGAAAACACTGCAGCGCAGTTTTAATGATAACTGGGCTTTGAGAAGCGACCCTCAAAATCAAGTCAATATTTTAACAATGACTCTTTATTGGAATTCATATATCAGTCCACCCCCAAGGCGCTTTCACTGAGACACAAACAACCCTGCCTGGTTTAACCTCTTCTCCAGAACATTCCTTGGGTGGGAGACACTTCATTTTTTTAGGTCATATTGTAAAGCCACATTCCTGCTGTGTGCCCGTGTCAGCGCTCGGCCATGTGGGAGACCTGCTGAGCTGTCCGACACAGAAAAGCCTTGCAGGAATTCCATCTGCTTATATCTTCACCACCTGGTAACAGTGGACAAATCAGGTCAAGTTGTGGAACCAAAGGCTGTGCTCACACTTATGGTTCAATAATCTGGTCTGGACAAAAGTAAAAGAATGGAACATGGTTTGCATATTAGAGCCAACACGCTTGCCAAAAAATTCAAACAAGGACAACATCTGCATGAAGGTGATGTAACTGATATGCATACTTGCCAACCTTGAGACCTCCGATTTCGGGAGGTGGGGGGTGGGCGTGGTCGGGGTGGGGGGCGTGATTGGGGGCGTGGCTAAGAGGGGAGGAGTATATTTACAGCTAGAATTCACCAAGTCAAGTATTTCATATATATATATATATATTCAAAGAGAACGGCCTACGGACCACGATTGAAGCCAACAAGCAAACCGTCAACTTCCTTGACGTCACTTTCAACCTGAGAAATAACAGCTACCAACCATTCACGAAACCCAACACAACACTCCAATACGTGCACCATGACAGCAACCACCCACCCACCACCACGAAAAGAATACCTACCGGAATCAATAAAAGGCTATCGATGCTGTCATCTAGCAAAGCTGAACTTGACCAAGCAACCCCCCCGTACCAAAAAGCCCTTGATGAAAGCGGATACAATTTCACCCTCACCTATGAACCCACGCCAGGAAACCAGCCAAAAAAGCACAGAAAACGAAACGACATCATCTGGTACAACCCCCCATACAGCAAAAACGTCTCAACGAACATTGGACACAAATTCCTCAATCTGATTGACAAACACTTTCCCAAAGGCAACAACCTAAGAAAAGTATTCAACAAGAACAACATTAAATTGAGCTACAGCTGCATGAACAATATACGACAAATCATCTCAAACCACAACAAAACAATTGCAAATGAGCCGTCGACCCCCAGTCAGAGCGACTCCAAAACCAACAAAGCATGTAACTGTCGAAAGAAACCTGATTGCCCCCTCAACGGGGGGTGCTTACAAACATCAGTTGTCTACCAATCTAAGGTAATACGCAAGGACATTAACACATCCGACACATATGTAGGATTAACCGAGGGTGAATTCAAAACCAGATGGAACAATCACAAGGCTTCTTTCAGGAACAAAAACCTGCGAAATACCACAGAACTCAGCAAACACATTTGGGACCTCAAAGACAATAATGTTGAATATTCAATAACATGGCAAATTCTTGCATCCAGCACACCTTACAATAGTGGTAATAAAAGATGCAACCTATGCTTGAAAGAGAAACTGTTTATTATTTACCGTCCAGACCTGTCATCCCTCAACAAGCGCAGCGAAATTGTAACAACATGCCGCCATAGACGGAAACACCTCCTAGGTAACACATGAACCAATCACCACGCCCCTAGGCCAGCCTGTACCCACCCACTCTGTGCCCTATATAAACCATGGTATGCGAATGCTCCCATTAAAATCTCCTGACGATTGAGGGTACCCCCCTCATGAAACAGGCCTGTAGAGATGAAATAGTCTTGTGATTTTTTTTCCCCACACATACATATATATATATATATAAGAAATACTTATATAAGAAATACTTATATATATCAATCTATCTATCTATCAAGAGGGACAGAGACAGCACACAGTGCATGTGGATCACATGTTACCATGGCGAGAAAACATGGAGAGACTGCCAGTTATTTAGTCTCCACCAGTTGCAGAAAATGTGCCATCAGTACAACTGGACAGTGCTGTTTCAGTTCCATCATCAGGACCATCAGTGAGTCAGACACAAACTAGTCTCATCATTGAACCAGATTCAAGGGCTGCTGAGTTGCCATCATCAGAACCCAGATCACCCACAACAAAAACCCCACCAGTGATCCGCAGATACCCAGAAAGGTTTCGAGTACCACCAAAAAAACTGAATCTCTGAAGACAGTATAAAAATCTGTGTTAAAGATGTACAAATACTGTTTGTATAACAAGCATGTTATTATTTACAAATGAGGGTTAAGAGTTCAATACTAAAAAAAAGAAAGAAAAAAAGAATGTGGCTTAAGTACAGTTTTTTAATTGAGCTGCTGCATTTTTTTGGTTGGGTTGTTTATTTCTTTTAAGTATCTTCCACATTTCTAAAAGGGGAGGAATGTCACAGAGTTATCTATGTTTGTCTGTTGCCATCTCCTGGTGAATGTTGGCTATAGCGTACTGGGGTTACTTTTTCGTTGGCCAACGATTTACGTGGTGTTGCGCACCTGACGTCAAGTGTGTGAGTCTGTTCTGAAGTCTACAGTAAAGAGACGTACTTCATCACCTCGCCTGTTTATTGCCTCCAACTCAATATATTACAACAACATTGCTCCATGCGGACCTGGATGGGTCCACTTGGAGCTGAAGGGGGCGTGGCCTCCAGGTCCGCCTGAATTTCGGGAGATTTTCGGGAGAGGCGCTGAATTTCGGGAGTCTCCCGGAAAATCCGGGAGGGTTGGCAAGTATGCTGATATGACATACTGTATTAGGAGACCAAACTTAAACCTTTAAATTATCCAACATAAATGCTGTCTGCTGACCAGGTTACATTTCAAAGCTGTGTTAAATCATATGTACACCATATGTTCAAATGAAAAATAAATAAAATGCGACCCGTTCATGTCAACAACTCTTGGTCGTGACATAACATTAAACAAAACTAGCCATTGTTTGCATATTTACTTGTGACTTTGGCCAGGTATACAAGGAGAATGAGCGATAATAAAGATGTTTTTTTAACCTCCAGAAGTTTGTTGACATGGTTTTCCTCCAATTGTATATTTTTTTTATTTTCATTGTTGTGTTTTCCTGTATTTTGCACTTAAACTGTAATGGATGTTTTGACTACAATGACAATAGAGATTCCGTAGATGTACAAACTTTTCTTTCTATCTAAAATCCATCCATCCATCCATCCATCCATCTTCTTCCGCTTATCCGAGGTCGGGTCGCGGGGGCAGCAGCCTAAGCAGGGAAGCCCAGACTTCCTTCTCCCCAGCCACTTCGTCCAGCTCCTCCCGGGGGATCCCGAGGCGTTCCCAGGCCAGCCGGGAGACATAGTCTTCCCAGCGTGTCCTGGGTCTTCCCCGTGGCCTCCTACCGGTCGGACGTGCCCTAAACACCTCCCGAGGGAGGCGATCGGGTGGCATCCTGACCAGATGCCCGAACCACCTCATCTGGCTCCTCTCGATGTGGAGGAGCAGCGGCTTTACATTGAGCTCCCCCCGGATGACAGAGCTTCTCACCCTATCTCTAAGGGAGAGCCCTGCCACCCGGCGGAGGAAACTCATTTCGGCCGCTTGTACCCGTGATCTTGTCCTTTCGGTCATAACCCAAAGCTCATGACCATAGGTGAGGATAGGAACGTAGATCGACCGGTAAATTGAGAGCTTTGCCTTCCGGCTCAGCTCCTTCTTCACCACAACGGATCGATACAGCGTCCGCATTACTGAAGACGCCGCACCGATCCGCCTGTCGATCTCACGATCCACTCTTCCCTCACTCGTGAACAAGACTCCGAGGTACTTGAACTCCTCCACTTGGGGCAAGATCTCCCCCCCCAACCCGGAGATGGCATTCCACCCTTTTCCGGGCGAGAACCATGGACTCGGACTTGGAGGTGCTGATTCTCATCCCAGTCGCTTCACACTCGGCTGCGAACCGATCCAGCGAGAGCTGAAGATCCTGGCCAGATGAAGCCATCAGGACCACATCATCTGCAAAAAGCAGAGACCTAATCCTGCAGCCACCAAACCAGATCCCCTCAACGCCTTGACTGCGCCTAGAAATTCTGTCCATAAAAGTTATGAACAGAATCGGTGACAAAGGGCAGCCTTGGCGGAGTCCAACCCTCACTGGAAACGTGTCCGACTTACTGCCGGCAATGCGGACCAAGCTCTGACACTGATCATACAGGGAGCGGACCGCCAAAATCAGACAGTCCGATACCCCATACTCTCTGAGCACTCCCCACAGGACTTCCCGAGGGACACGGTCGAATGCCTTCTCCAAGTCCACAAAACACATGTAGACTGGTTGGGCAAACTTCCATGCACCCTCAAGGACCCTGCCGAGAGTATAGAGCTGGTCCACAGTTCCACGACCAGGACGAAAACCACACTGTTCCTCCTGAATCCGAGGTTCGACTATCCGGCGTAGCCTCCTCTCCAGTACACCTGAATATCTAAAATATAAAAACTAAAAATGTGTGCATTTTGTTAGATGTATACTTATGTATACTTATTACATACTATTTTGAAGCTAACTTTACACTAAACAGGAAGTGACTATGTGTATGTTTCTGTTGTCGTTTCACGTTTCTTATTGAGAATGATCCTGTTGAAAAAAACTAATAAAAACATGACTACAAATGCAGACATAAACAGACCTATCTTTATGGAAATATACCATTTGGATCTAAAATGTTATGTTGACAAAAGCAGTCGACCTTGTACTTTAACGTGGACTAAAACAGGAACTTTTTAGTAATAAATGGTAAATGGTAAATTAATTATACTTGCATTGCACTTTTCTACCTCAAAACGCTTTGACACCGTTTCCCCATTCACCCATTCCTACACACATTCATACACTGATTGCGAGAGCAGCCATGCAAGGCCCTAACCGCGACCCATCAGGAGCAAGTGTGAAGTGTCTTTCTCAAGGACACAACGGATGTGACTAGTTGCTGGCACGGCCGCTCTATCACCCAAGCCATGCCGTCCCAAATAAGAAAGGACTTGTTGAATTTGTCAAAAAAGCAGAACATACAGTACTTAAGCGTTTTCACTGTACTGCTATCTAAATTAATAGCACCCCTAGACATTTTCTGCTTCTCTGGGCTCAAAAGTTATTTTCTTTATGCGTCACATGTTTATTGCTGTGAAGCTACAGGTAGTTACCGTCTACTGTAGGTGATGATAAAAATTCAATTGTACATTAGGTAAACAATTGCAACACTGAAGACAATGTGCAAATATGTGATCCATAACCAAGCTCAACTTCCAGAAAATTTGCAGAAACTTCGGGTCCATTTGACTCTCTCTTCTCACTTGCTGATTTAGTGAAATGTTATACAGGTATTTTTATTACAGCGTGTAAGTGGGATAAAACAAACAACATGTTTACTTGACCCACTTCCTGGGAAACTTATCAAGGAGCTTTTTGTATTATTAGGTCCATCAGTGCTAAATATTATAAACTTATCACTTTCCTCTGGCACTGTTCCCCTAGCATTCAAGAAAGCGGTTATTCATCCTCTGCTCAAAAGACCTAACCTCGATCCTGACCTCATGGTAAACTACCGACCGGTGTCCCACCTTCCCTTTATTTCGAAAATCCTCGAAAAAATTGTCGCACAGCAGCTAAATGAACACTTAGTGTCTAACAATCTCTGTGAACCTTTTCAATCTGGTTTCAGGGCAAATCACTCTACGGAGACAGCCCTCGCAAAAATGACTAATGATCTACTGCTAACGATGGATTCTGATGCGTCATCTATGTTGCTGCTTCTTGATCTTAGCGCTGCTTTCGATACCGTCGATCATAATATTTTATTAGAGCGTATCAAAACACGTATTGGTATGTCAGACTTAGCTTTGTCGTGGTTTAACTCTTATCTTACTGACAGGATGCAATGCGTCTCCCATAATAATGTGACCTCGGACTATGTTAAGGTAACGTGCGGAGTTCCTCAGGGTTCGGTTCTTGGCCCTGCACTCTTTAGTATTCACATGCTGCCGCTAGGCGACATCATACGCAAATACGGTGTTAGCTTTCATTGTTATGCTGATGACACCCAACTCTACATGCCCCTAAAGCTGACCAACACGCCGGATTGTAGTCAGCTGGAGGCGTGTCTTAATGAAATTAAACAATGGATGTCCGCTAACTTCTTGCAACTCAACGCCAAGAAAACGGAAATGCTGATTATCGGTCCTGCTAAACACCGACATTTATTTAATAATACCACCTTAACATTTGACAACCAAACAATTACACAAGGAGAATCAGTAAAGAATCTGGGTATTATCTTCGACCCAACTCTCTCGTTTGAATCACACATTAAGAGTGTTACTAAAACGGCCTTCTTTCATCTCCGTAATATCGCTAAAATTCGTTCTATTTTATCCACTAGCGACGCAGAGATCATTATTCATGCGTTCGTTACGTCTCGTCTCGACTACTGTAACGTATTATTTTCGGGTCTCCCTATGTCTAGCATTAAAAAATTACAGTTGGTACAAAATGCGGCTGCTAGACTTTTGACAAGAACAAGAAAGTTTGATCATATTACGCCTATACTGGCTCACCTGCACTGGCTTCCTGTGCACTTAAGATGTGACTTTAAGGTTTTACTACTTACATATAAAATACTACACGGTCTAGCTCCGTCCTATCTTGTCGATTGTATTGTACCATATGTCCCGGCAAGAAATCTGCGTTCAAAGAACTCCGGCTTATTAGTGATTCCCAGAGCCCAAAAAAAGTCTGCGGGCTATAGAGCGTTTTCTATTCGGGCTCCAGTACTATGGAATGCCCTCCCGGTAACAATTAGAGATGCTACCTCAGTAGAAGCATTTAAGTCCCATCTTAAAACTCATTTGTATACTCTAGCCTTTAAATAGCCCCCCTGTTAGACCAGTTGATCTGCCGTTTCTTTTCTTTTCTCCTCTGCTCCCCTTTTCCTTGAGGGGGGGGGGGGGGGGGCACAGGTCTGGTGGCCATGGATGAAGTGCTGGCTGTCCAGAGTCGGGACCCGGGGTGGACCGCTCGCCTGTGCATCAGCTGGGAACATCTCTGCGCTGCTGACCCGTCTCCGCTCGGGATGGTGTCCTGCTGGCCCCACTATGGACTGGACTCTTACTATTATGTTGGATCCACTATGGACTGGACTCTCACAATATTATGTCAGACCCACTCGACATCCATTGCTTTCGGTCTCCCCTAGAGGGGGGGGGGTTACCCACATATGCGGTCCTCTCCAAGGTTTCTCATAGTCATTCACATCGACGTCCCACTGGGGTGAGTTTTTCCTTGCCCGTATGTGGGCTTTGTACCGAGGATGTCGTTGTGGCTTGTGCAGCCCTTTGAGACACTTGTGATTTAGGGCTATATAAATAAAGATTGATTGATTGATTGATTGAAATATGTGATCCATAACCAAGCTCAACTTCCAGAAAATTTGCAGAAACTTCGGGTCCATTTGACTCTCTCTTCTCACTTGCTGATTTAGTGAAATGTTATACAGGTATTTTATCATATTAGTTATGCAGTGTTTCCACCACCATGATGCAACCCTCAAAGGTACCGCCTGCCAACCCAAAGATGGTTAAGTTAATTTTATATTCTATTCACAATAAAAGTAAATAAAAGGACACTGTAAATAATCAGGACTTTACTCTGTTCTTTTATCAAATAAACTAAGTACGGAAGAGCAATCACATTAATTAAATGAAAATGTGTTATTCTTTTTTGTGGAATATTTTAGGTAATTTATCTTAATAAAGTTTGCAAAATGGAACTGTGGGGGAAGAATTGCTATGCTACAACATGCATGTGTGCGAGTACAATGCGCCCAGCTGTTGTCCAAACTTTTTTCAGCAGGACCCACATGTAAAACAATTTAGGAATTAGGGTTGGGTATTGGCAAGAGCCTAATGATCTGATACGTATCACGGTACAGTGTTTCCTCTATAATAATTTATACTTTTGGCCGCCACAAGTAAATTTAAGGCCACCAAAATAAGTAACAGTAATAACACTTCACCTCACATTTCAAATGCGCTTCCATCTCCAGCAATCAATCAAATACTACAAAACACTGGCCACTTTATTTGTTTTAAAATTAAGAGTTTGAGGTTTGAGTTTTACCACAGATTTGCATTTTTGTATTGTACTGTATATTTGATGTTGGTATCTTTTTGCTATGAGCCAGTCTAATCTAACAGCGACGTCTGGAGGGTGTGGTTTTAGGTTTACCGGTTTTAATGGCAAAGGGCTTAATAATCCCATTAATGAAGTAAAATAAATCATCTCTGTCACCTGGGCGCCCAGGTAATCTTCTAGCAGAAGACTCATCTTAAACTTTCTGATGACTTAAAGCTGAGGAGAGGATGGATAGGACAGACTTACCACTCTTTATTTTCAGGAAAATCAAGGGAAGTTGCTTTTGTGCTACATAAATCTGTTCCCTTTGTACACTCGAATAGTAATTCTGATCCCAATGGGAGGTATGTTATTGTCACTGGCCAGATTTCCAACACCCCCTGTATGTTTATGCTCCCAACTATGACGATGACAACTTTTTCAAAGGCTTTTTTCTGAATCTCCCTGACTTGTCAATGTACTATGAGAAGATTTTAACTGTTAGCTTGATCGCTCATCACCCAAAACCGCTATGGTAATTCAGTCTTTTATTGATGAATTTTCTGTTTCAGATGTCTGCCGTGTTTTTAATCCCTCTAGAAGGCAACACTCCTTCACTAACATTCATCAAACTTTTAACCCGCATTGACTACTTTCTAGTTATTAATAAATTACTTTCATATATATCTACATGCAAATATTATGCAATTGTTATCTCTGATCATGCTCCAATTTCAATGGATTTACTCTTCCAAACCTGAGAATCCCACGTGCGTCATGCCGTTTAAATATATGATTACTTTTGAATGAGGACTTGGTGGATTTTTGATTTGCGTCAAAGAGATGTTTTTGTGCTCTTGAACAAGATTCCTGGGTTGTCGGCTTATGTACTGTAGAAGGCGCTGAAGGCATACATAAGGGGGGAAATAATATCCTATACTAGTTATGAGAAAAAACTCAGGAAGAATAAATTGACTAGTTTGACACAAGGCATAACTCTCTTAGATAACTTGTACTCTACCTCTCAAAAACCCAGACACTTATAAGGAATGACTCTCTCTACAGGCAGAACTTGATGTCCTTGCAACAGACCGTGCTACTGAACAAATACTCCGTTCAAGATCTCAGTTCTTTGAACATGGCAGATAAAACTGGTAAACTATTAGCTCATCAACTATGCCAGATATCAGCATCCCAATATTTTCCGCCAATTCAATCCGTTTCAGGTACAGCTACAGATGATCTTCAGATAAATAAAGTATTTAAGAATTTTTATGCGTCCCTCTAATCATCATTAACATTATTCTTCACCTAGCTTGATAATTTTTTGTCAATCTGGACATTCCCTCAGTTGATCAGTCGACTGTGGTAGAAATAGAAAAAACAATTACTGCTGCAGAATTAAATGTTGCAGCGTTATCGCTACAAAACGGAAAATCCCCAGGACCAGATGGCAAACCTCCCAAATTGTTCAAAACATTTTGGACATATTGGACATGTACAATGAATCGTTTGAAATTGGCCGCCTCTATGGACCCTTTGTCGTGCACTTTGTATTGTACTATTAGCCTGTTAAATGTAGACTTTAAATGCTCTAAACTGCTGACTAAACGTCTGGATACTATTCTGCCTTCTACAAAACCCAAAACCAGTGAAGTTGGAACGTTGTGTAAATCGTAAATAAAAGCAGAATACAATGATTTGCAAATCCTTTTCAACTTATATTCAATTGAATACACTGCAAAGACAAATACTTAACGTTCAAACTGACAAACTAATTATAATTTTTTTGCAAATATGAGCTCATTTCGAATTTGATAACTGCAACATGTTTCAAAAAGGTTGGCACAAGTGGCAAAAAAGACAGAGAAAGTAGAGGAATGCTCATCTAACACTTATTTGGAACATCCCACGGGTGAACAGGTTAATTGGGAACAGATGGGTGCCATGATTGGGTACAAAAGCAGCTTCCATGAAATGCTCAGTCATTCACAAACAAGGATCGTGCGAGGGTCACCACTTTGTGAACAAATGCGTGAGAAAGTTGTCCAACAGTTTAAGAACAACATTTGTCAACCAGCTATTGCAAGGAATTTAGGGATTGCACCATCTACGGGCCGTAATATCATCACAAGGTTCAGAGGATCTGGAGAAATCACTGCACATAAGCAGCAATGCCCGTGACCTTCGATCCCTCAGGCGGTACCGCATCAAAAAGCGACATCAGTGTGTAAAGGATATCACCACATGGGCTCAGGAACACTTCAGAAAACCACTGTCAGCAACTAAAGTTTGTCGCTACATCTGTAAGTGCAAGTTAAAACTCTATTATGCAGTCGGTGGGAGCTGTTGAGTGAAAAGGTGCTGGACGACTCTGGGTCAGTCTGCGTTCTCAGTGAAAGCCTCACATCTCTGGAACTCTTTGCCACTGGAGTTAAAGTCACAGTTGGACATTAAACTTTTCTCCACAAAACTGAAAAAGTGGCTTAAGGAAAATCAGAAGTGTGAGCACTAGAACTGGATGTAGTAATGGACAAATGGGGTCAATTATTTTCAATGTGTTTTTATTTTTGTACTTGTCTTAATACTTTTGTATGTGTTTTACACTTATCTCAACTTTAAAAAAAAAAGCCTAACCAGGGACAAGGGATGCAAATTAGCCTGTGGCTAGAAGTCCTATGTACTTTGACATCGGTTACCTGTGGGTAGCAATGTTTAATTGTACTGTCCCTGTCAAATAAATACATGAATAAATAAATCAATCAATCAATCAATGAAGTTGTGGCAATGTTCCCTACATATCACATTCTACATGATTCCCCACATCCATCCAGCCATCCATTTTCTACCGCTTGTCCCTCTCGGGGTCGAGGGGTTTCTTCACATCATTAACGCTCAGTCACGTGGGACAAATGCGTCTGTCACCAATATTGTCCACACCTGTAGTCATCTAATAGCAGCCGTGCGCTTTTGAACACACGCCGAGACTCCACAGAAATGAAGCGAGGGGAAAGGAAGTTAAACGAAGTGCTTGGCTCCGTTTAGTCCGAGAGGAACACTACAGAGCAAAGTCTGGGTAGTTGCTTTCCGCCATGTTTCAAGCCAAACAACGTTAGTGTGCATGCGCCGGCGCTGCTGTGACACTGTTTCCAGGAAGGAAGCGGTGTTGCCTAAAATGCAACAATCGATGACGTTTTTACAGTAAATAAAAACTTAAAAGAAATTACTAACCGTCTGAAATTTTACCGCAGTTTATCATTATACCGTTTACCGTTACATCCCTAGTGACAAATGACCTGCTGACGCCCGCGGACTCAGGGTCACCATTTCTTCCCATCCACATGGACCTGACAGTGGCTTTTGACACTTCAAGCATCACCATAATACCGTGAAGACTGACAGACCACGTACTGATATGGTTTAAGTCTTATCTTTTTGATAGAATGGAACATGTCTTGCTTGGAGGGTGTCACCATTGGCCTTCCCCAGGGGTCAGTCCTTGCTCCCATCTTCTTTACCATCTGCATGCTTCACCTCGGCCATGTCATAAGCCTGCAGCTCGTGCAGAACTCTGCTGCTCGTCTGCTAACACAGACCCGCAGACGTGAGCACATCACCCCTATTTTAGCGTCCCTTCACTGGCTCCCTGTGCGTTACCGAATACATTTTAAACTCCTTTTATTTGTTTTTAAATGTCTAAACAACCTCGCGCCAACCTATCTCTCCGACCTCCTTCAGCCTTACTGCCCCACCCGATCCTTAAGATCAGCCGATCAGCTGCTGTTGACGGTCCCTGACACAAGGTTGAAGCTTAGAGGTGACAGAGCTTTCGCCGTTGCTGCTCCCAAGCTCTGGAACGACCTACCCCTGAGTGTTAGACAAGCCTCCTCTCTTCCTGTTTTTAAATCTCTCTTAAAAACATACTTTTATTCCATGGCTTTTAACACTGAGTGATATCCATCCTGCAATGGCGCCCCATAATACACCTGCTGTGATCCTGTTTTTATGTTTTTATTAATTCTATTTTAATTATTTATTTTTTATCGTGTTCTGTTTGTGTTGTGTTGTGTTTGCTCGGTACTCGTTTTATCTTTTAACCTGCTCATTGTACAGCACTTTGGCTACCCCTGTGGTAAATTTTAAATGTGCTTTATAAATAAAGTTGATTTGATAAGCAAACACGGACGGTCCTCCCATTGTTACGCTACGCATTGTTAAACAACTTTACATTAAAACCCCCCCAAACCCCTCCACAGCCCTGTCATCCCTCACCTCCTGCCTTGAAGAAATCAAGGCATGGATGAACAGAAACTCTCTTCAGCTACATAGCAATATCCCAACTTACCTACGACGGACAGTTCATTCCTCTCTCCTCCTCAGCAACAAACCTGGGAGTTCGCCTCGACCCCCACCTGACTTTCAAGGATCACACACAGTAAAACATCTGTGCAAAACCTCCTTTCACGACATCTGCAATATTTCAAGAGTCCATCCTACTTTATCCCTCCCAGCAGCAGAACAATTGGTCAATGCCTTCATTTCCTCAAAGCTGGACTACTGTAACGGGCGCTTCATCAGGATACATGGCAAGACCATCCAGAAGCTGCAGTACATCCAAAATAGCGCTACCAGCGTCCTGAAGAGAGCTTGTAAACGCGAGCGTATCACCCTCATCTTTCAATCATTGCACTGGCTCTCTGTCTCATTCCGGGTTAACTACACAATTTTGCTACTCACTCATAAATACATTCATGGTCACGCACCCACTTAACTTCAAGAGCTCATCACCCTACAGTCCACCACCCTTAGATCCACAAACACCCTACTCCTCCAGGTCCCCATCACCAGGCTCTCCACCATGGGGAACCAAAAGCTCGGCCTCACAACGTATTTGGAACAGCATCCCTATTGAGCTGAAGGACATTCAGAGCCTGGACTCTTTTAAAATAGGCCTGAAAACCTTATTTTTTAGAAAAGCATATGATTGCTAACTATCAATATGATTTTGAACCTTCCCTTTTTGTTTTTATTGAGTATGTTTTGTCTCCTCACTCTGTTTTTAACTTTTTAACCTTGTAGCACTTTGAGACCCTGTGTGATTTAAAAGTGCATTAGAAATACAATTAATAATTGTTATCACATTATTATTATTATTACACTAAAAAATGCTAAGATTTAATTAGATATACTGTGGGCCAATATATGCTAAGCTATCTAGACAAAACATCTAAATTAAGCTTGGTATAGGAAACAAATGTAATACCGTATTTTCCGCACTATAAGGCGCACCTAAAAACCACACATTTTCTCAAAAGCTGACAGTGCGCCTTATAACCCGGTGCGCTTTATTACGATTCATTTTCATAAAGTTTCGATCTCGCAACTTCGGTAAACAGCCGCCATCTTTTTTCCCGGTAGAACAGGAAGCGCTTCTTCTTCTACGCAAGCAACCGCCAAGGAAAGCACCCGCCCCCATAGAACAGGAAGCGCTTCTTCTTCTACTGTAAGCAACCACCCGCCCCCGGAAGAAGAAGAAAAAACGCGCGGATATCACCGTACGTTTCATTTCCTGTTTACATCTGTAAAGACCACAAAATGGCTCCTACTAAGCGATCCGGTTCATAAAAAGACGCAATCTCTCCATCCGCACACGGATTACTACCGTATTTCACAGCAACTGATATTCCTGTGAACCGCACTGTGGAACGGGAGCACGTACGGTGAATATT
The DNA here is from genome assembly GCF_033978685.3 of Nerophis lumbriciformis. NCBI lineage: Eukaryota > Metazoa > Chordata > Actinopteri > Syngnathiformes > Syngnathidae > Nerophis > Nerophis lumbriciformis. Next base: position 33,580,376 of record NC_084562.2, read on the forward strand.
CGCACCACAGGGAATGAGAAGTCATCCTTCACTGTGGTTCTAGCTTGCCATGCTAACTTCCACCCATGGTGATATTCAAAAGGAAGACCTTGCCAAAAGAGACCTTTCCAGCCGGCGTCATCATAAAAGCTAACTCGAAGGGATGGATGGATGAAGAAAAGATGAGCGAGTGGTTAAGGGAAGTTTACAGCTCCGAAGGCGAACACACCTTCACTAAGACGGGCAGACAGCGCCGGACGACATACGCCAACATTTGCCAGTGGATCGTAAATGCCTGGGCAGATATTTCGGTCACAACTGTGGTCCGAGCTTTCCGGAAGGCAGGATTCACAGAACAACAGCGACACTGACTCCGATGACTTCGACGAGACGGAACCGGCCATTTTGGATACCACGCTTGCGCAACTTTTCAATTCGGACACCGAAGACGAAGAATTCGAAGGATTTACGAATGAAGAATAACTTCAGAAGGTGAGCGCTATGTTTATTTTGTGTGTTGTGACATTAACGTTCGAGCAACATTATGTTGCTATTGCACACCATTTTGAATTTTACTATGTTTGTGATTGCACATTTGCGTACATTTTGGGACAGAGTTGTTAGAACGCTGGTTTTCAATATATTATTAAAGTTTGACTGAACTATCTGACTGTTTTTTTGACATTCCCTTTAGCGCAGCGTAGGCGCGGCTTATAATCCGGGGCGGCTTATTGGTGGACAAAGTTATGAAATATGTAATTCATTGAAGGTGCGGCTAATAATCCGGTGCGCCTTATAGTGCGGAAAATACGGTAGCTAATAAAATACCTGAATGAATAATGAATCATCTGTAGAATATGCCCGGTCACACTTTAGACACTTGGTTTAGCAGGAAAACCATACCACACTGAATGTGTCAGAGTGAACCCAAACGGTTACCTTTTGGTCAAATTAATGCATTTTATTAAGGGTAAACGGGTTATACTTGTATAGCGCTTTTCTACCTTCAAGGTACTCAAAGCGCTTTGACACTATTTCCACATTCACCCACACACACATTTACACACTAATGACGGGAGCTGCCATGCAAGGCCCTAACCACGACCCATCAGGAGCAAGGGTGAAGTGTCTTGTTCAAGGACACAACGGACATGACTAGGAGGGTGGAAGCCGAACCAGAAACCCTCAGGTTGCTGCCACGGCCGCTCTACTAACCGAGCCACGCTGTTCCCCGGCAATATTTTTAAGACCTTCAAAGTTCAGGTCCGTTTAGAAAAGCCTTGAGTTTATCTTTGCTGGTGAGGAAACTCAGGAGTGAGTGCATACTGAGTGAGGTCACACTTGGCCTTTATAAAAAGGCACAGTCTCACTTTTTTATCTGCTAGGAAAACACTCCCACTCTTCAATAAATCAGGTCTTTGTCAAACCACGGCATGGTTGTGACATTTTAAGTTTTTCTTTCCTTCTATACACCAAGTGCACGCACAACTTCTTCAGTGGTGATTTTCCATTCTCATCACAATCCCAAAATATATGTTACAGTATATTTAACATGCATTTTAACCAGTTGGACCTCATACATGCACACCAATGTTCAGCTCAAACAACTCCCCTTCTGAGGAAGTAAGGACACAGGGTCTCCACACAAGCTTGCCATTGAAGCTGTCGTGGCAGACCTGTGGTGCCGGGCCTGGCCCTGCTAGACAGGAACAAACCCCTCCTTTCACTATGCACTGAAAGTGAAACGCTCCATAAAGACTCTTTCCTAATAGCTCTTTTATCGGGCGACACACCCTTTCCAGCCTCACACAAACAGAGACACACCCACCACTAAACCAGTAAGCACACAGGAATAATTGGGAGTTTTGAACCTGGAAGAGTGGTTTCCAGAGGTGGGACCAAGTCATTGTTTTGCAAGTCACAAGTAAGTCTCAAGTCTTTGCCCTCAAGTCCGAGTCAAGTCCCGAGTCAAGACAGGCAAGCCCCGAGTCAAGTCCAAAGTCAAGACTGGAAAGTCTCAAGTCAAGTCCTAAGTCCTGCATTTTGAGTTTCGAGTCCTTTCAAGTCCTTTTAACCACAGACTAATATATTAACACAGATTGTGTATGCTTTTCAAACGCTGTATTTATTTATTAAAACAAGTGCATTTTAAATTGCAGGAAAGAAAATTGTGCTGACATTGCACTTTATAATAGCACTATTAACCAGTCATTTTAAACATTAACTCATTCCTTTACAGAACAAACACATTGAAAAATAAAGTGCAAATGTACTTATTTGTACAAAAGTGTTAACATTGAAAAAACATGACATATACGTGAACATAACAAAAAAGTTGTACTTTTTATATGTCAGGGCCCTATGCTGCATTGCATTTGCAAAAGACCAAATTAGCCAAGAGTCTGTCAGTCATTTGTGCACGATGGGGGCGTAGTATGATGCCACCATGGCTGAAAACTCGCTCCACTGGAGCACTGGAGGCAGGCACTGCCAAGACTCTCATGGCCACTCGTAACAGTGAAGGAAGAGTCTTCATGTTCAATGCCCAGAACAAAAGGGGGGGGAGAGTTTTTTTGGGTTGGTGCACTACTTGTAAGTGTATCTTGTGTTTTTTATGTTGATTTAATTAAACAAAAAAAAAAAAATATATATATATATATATATTTCTTGTGCGGCCCGATACCAATCGATCCACGGACCAGTAGCGGGCCGCGGCCCGGTGGTTGGGGACCACTGAGGTAAACCACCAACAGTATGTCAGAAAGCTAGCTAAAACGGTACACTTATTCATAATATAGTATACATTTTAACTGACCTTTATTTTACTATTTTTGTCTTTTTTTAGGTGGCTAAAATACGCGGTGCTGCTGACCGCCGTCTAACGTTACGTGTGATATATTGACTAACGTAACCCTGCTTAAAAAAAATCACTGAACAAAAAGTATGAATAAGGTAGTGAACTGCAACAGATTCCCGTGTTTGCAATAACGTTATAACGTTAGCAGTGAGTTTACAGCCTCACTGATTTAACTACACAGCAAATACAAGTCACGTTACTTAGCCAATAAACGTTATCTTACATTCAAAACTTACCGTTCTTTGTGCAACTTCAAATGACGGACGAAGTTGGAAGTTGTTGCCTCTCCATCAGTCATTTTCGAACTGCATGTGTTGCATACTGCAAACCGTTTTGTGTTGACCACCTCGTAATTTTTATACCCAAACGAAATTATTTTAAGTATCATTTTTTGTTCACTGGCGTGTGGTTTGGACATGTCTTCTTCGTTGGTTGTCCTGCAATTTGATTGGATGAATGCTGTGTGATGAAAACAAAGTAGATCTAATTTGATTGGCTGTTGTACTGAGACCACACCAGCTGACACACGCAACGCTGATAGACAAGTACACAATGAAAAATACGGAGCGCTCCCGAATAACTTTTTCATCTTTGGGTTTTGGGGAAAGTAGCAAGTCATGTCAAGTCATGTCAATTCAAAAGGCTCAAGTCCAAGTGAAGTCACAAGTCATTGATGTTAAAGTCTAAGTCGAGTTGCAAGTCTTTTTACATTTTGTCAAGTCGAGTCTAAAGTCATCAAATTCATGACTCGAGTCTGACTCGAGTCCAAGTCATGTGACTCGAGTCCACACCTCTGCAAAGTAGCGTATCGGTCTAACTTATATCTGTCAGTAGACTTGATATAGAAGCGCTAAAAACTAGCACATGGCTGACGGTGGTAGAAACGCAGTCAAAGAGAACTTGGAAATGGAGAAGGGCTTCAGCATGTAAATAAGACCGCCCACAAAACGGCGCAATCTGAAGAGACAGTCAGAAAGTGGCTTGAAGATCAAATCAAAATCTATGCTAAATTTTGACCAAAGCATCATCATGGCATTTTATCATGTTATGTAAATCACAGTGAAGTGTTTTAAATGTAGAAAAAAAATCATAATACGACCCCTTTAAACTGAAAAAAAGCACTGCAAGCAGTCTTCGCTTTCCTCTGCGCGCTATAAGGAAGCTGGAGTTGCGCCGAGATCGAAGGTCAATCTCATAGGAAAAGGAAAACAACTGACAACTGTCTCTCCAGGAAGAGATCATCACCCCTTCCCCCCACTGCTGTTAAAAGACATCATCTGTTCTTTTGTACAATTTATATCCACATGACACCTAAAAGTAACATTTATACAATATATTTTCCATAACGTTTATTCTCTCTTCACACTGCTTGAAAGGTAATGTTAAAATGAATGTTAATGTTTGATAACAGCTAGGTAAATACAGCCTTACTAACAGGCAAACCAGGCAGCTCAGGCTGAGCAGTATTTTTGTTCTGGACGGCGACACAAAGACCCCCGAATAAGTGTGCCATTGTTTAGAGAGCATGTTGGCCTATAAACAAACAATGACAGTATACCGTACTTCATTATGCACAGTGAATGGTAGTTTATGTGTCTCACATATCAACCAATGTGGAAAACGATAAACAATAAACTAGTATTTTTCCTTTGTTGATTAATGTGTTGGTTATTTTCATTTTTAATCATCTAAATCCAAGCAACAGTCAATAAATAATGGAAATACACCAATTTATAGTCCCAACTAAGACATATGTGTCCAAATCAGGGGCCCTCGAAAAAGGAGACCAGGTAAAGCATTTCAAACAGCATCCTCGTGTTAAAGGGGAACTGCACTTTTTTGGAAATAATGGCTATCGTTCACAAACATTATGAGAGACAAGAGGACAGATGTATTTTTTTAATGCATTCTAACTTGTAAATAAACGTAGATAAAAGTCTGCTTACAATGGAGTCAATGGGAAGTCCTCTATTCCGCCCATAAAGCCCTTTAAATAACCATCCAAAAACCGCCAACAATACTCCATTTACATTTTGTGACCTGAACATTAACCAACTATGACCCTGAGAGGGACAATCGGTAGAAAATGGATGAATGGGACGGCATGGCGCAGTGGGAGAGTGGCCGTGCGCAACCCGAGGGTCCCTGGTTCAATCCCCACCTAGTACCAACCTCGTCATGTCCGTTGTGTCCTGAGCAAGACACTTCACCCTTGCTCCTGATGGGTGCTGGTTAGCGCCTTGCATGGCAGCTCCCTCCATCAGTGTGTGAATGTGTGTGTGAATGGGTAAATGTGGAAGTAGTGTCAAAGCGCTTTGAGTACCTTGAAGGTAGAAAAGCGCTATACAAGTACAACCCATTTATTTATCATTTAATGGATAGTAATATTGTTATTATAAGCACTAACGCAGAAGAAACTATTCATAGCGGTGCCGTGATTTTCAAGAGCTAACTTGCCTGTGCTGCTATATTGATCATCGGTTGGTGAGCTGCTTCCTCGCTTCGGAGATTGTGAAAGTTTTTTTTAGATCATAAATAATCCCTCTCACCTTGATAGTAGAATGACGAGGACATAATCTGACAAATTGGTTAAACTCTAGCTTCCAATTTAGACCCAGAATTGTGAGAAAGACACAAAAAGACATTTGGTTCCACCCTTTTTTCTTTACTAGAAGTCATTTTTCATCTAAACTGTAATATATCAATATCCCATCAGTCGGCATCTCAGTGACAGCAGACATTGTACACCACGTGATTTTTTTATTATGTTTGTTGGCTCTCATGAAGTCAACAGTGAGTATTAATCCGTGTTGTAGAAGAAAAAAGCAAACGTTGTGATGCATTTGTGAAATTATTGTGCTGCTGTATGCTTTTTAATGAGAACAATACGTAAATATTCCATGTAATTATGAATGTGCCTGTTACTACATTACATGTATACTTACAACATGTATAAGACATTGATGGAGGTGTTTGGATGTTTTTTAAGCGCTTTATAGGCAGAATAGAGTGACTCCCGTAGGCTCCATTGTAAGCAGACATTTGCTCGCATTTATTTACTAGTTAGAATGCATAAAAATATGAAAAACATGTGTTCTTGTCTTACATGAGAATTGTGAATGAATGATGGACACAATTCCAAAAAAAGTGCAGTTCCTCTTTAAGAAACTCCTGCTTGGTATCCAAACATATGGGAAAATAATTAACACATACACGCACGCGCAGGGCCTCACGGTGGCAGAGGGGTTAGTGCATCTGCCTCACAATACGAAGGTCCTGAGTAGTCTTGGGTTCAATCCCGGGCTCGGGATCTTTCTGTGTGGAGTTTGCATGTTCTCCCCGTGACTGCGTGGGTTCCCTCCGGGTATTCCGGCTTCCTCCCACTTCCTAAGACATGCACCTGGGGATAAGTTGATTGGCAACACTAAATGGTCCCTAGTGTGTGGATGTGAGTGTGAATGTTGTCTGTCTATCTGTGTTGGCCCTGCGATGAGGTGGCGACTTGTCCAGGGTGTACCCCGCCTTCCGCCCGATTGTAGCTGAGATAGGCTCCAGCGCCCCCGCGACCCCAAAGGGAATAAGCGGTAGAAAATGGATGGATGGATGGACGCACGCGCATACAGTATGTATACCCGCAACATTGCTAACTCTGATGCGTTCTCTGCTCTACATACTGGTACATTTGGGGCACACACATTTACGTGCACAGCATGTGTGCATTAGGAGGGGATTAGGTTGACGACGCCGACACAAACGTGCAGACATGCATGCGCACAACATGCTCTTCCACAATTTATTTCACAAACGTTCATAATAGAAAGCACTGGAAAGACTCCAAAATAACCCACTAGGTCAAAATAATGGTAGAGGGTCCATTTATTTGTTGCGATTGCTCCTGTGGACATGATACAGGGAGCAGATGAGACCACATTGAGACTGAAATAACATTATTTAACGATTGCATGGACCTACCGACCGGTGTCCCACCTTCCCTTTATTTCGAAAATCCTCGAAAAAATTGTCGCACAGCAGCTAAATGAACACTTAGTGTCTAACAATCTCTGTGAACCTTTTCAATCCTGTTTCAGGGCAAATCACTCTACGGAGACAGCCCTCGCAAAAATGACTAATGATCTACTGCTAACGATGGATTCTGATGCGTCATCTATGTTGCTGCTTCTTGATCTTAGCGCTGCTTTCGATACCGTCCATCATAATATTTTATTAGAGCGTATCAAAACACGTATTGGTATGTCAGACTTAGCTTTGTCGTGGTTTAACTCTTATCTTACTGACAGGATGCAATGCGTCTCCCATAATAATGTGACCTCGGACTATGTTAAGGTAACGTGCGGAGTTCCTCAGGGTTCGGTTCTTGGCCCTGCACTCTTTGGCATTTACATGCTGCCGCTAGGCGACATCATACGCAAATACGGTGTTAGCTTTCATTGTTATGCTGATGACACCCAACTCTACATGCCCCTAAAGCTGACCAACACGCCGGATTGTAGTCAGCTGGAGGCGTGTCTTAATGAAATTAAACAATGGATGTCCGCTAACTTCTTGCAACTCAACGCCAAGAAAACGGAAATGCTGATTATCGGTCCTGCTAAACACCGACATTTATTTAATAATACCACCTTAACATTTGACAACCAAACAATTACACAAGGCGAATCAGTAAAGAATCTGGGTATTATCTTCCACCCAACTCTCTCGTTTGAGTCACACATTAAGAGTGTTACTAAAACGGCCTTCTTTCATCTCCGTAATATCGCTAAAATTCGTTCTATTTTATCCACTAGCGACGCCGAGATCATTATTCATGCGTTCGTTACGTCTCGTCTCGACTACTGTAACGTATTATTTTCGGGGCTCCCTATGTCTAGCATTAAAAAATTACAGTTGGTACAAAATGCGGCTGCTAGACTTTTGACAAGAACAAGAAAGTTTGATCATATTACGCCTATACTGGCTCACCTGCACTGGCTTCCTGTGCACTTAAGATGTGACTTTAAGGTTTTACTACTTACGTATAAAATACTACACGGTCTAGCTCCGTCCTATCTCGTCGATTGCATTGTACCATATGTCCCGGCAAGAAATCTGCGTTCAAAGAACTCCGGCTTATTAGTGATTCCCAGAGCCCAAAAAAAGTCTGCGGGCTATAGAGCGTTTTCTATTCGGGCTCCAGTACTATGGAATGCCCTCCCGGTAACAGTTAGAGATGCTACCTCAGTAGAAGCATTTAAGTCCCATCTTAAAACTCATTTGTATACTCTAGCCTTTAAATAGCCCCCCTGTTAGACCAGTTGATCTGCCGTTTCTTTTCTTTTCTCCTCTGCTCCCCTTTTCCTTGAGGGGGGGGGGCACAGGTCCGGTGGCCATGGATGAAGTGCTGGCTGTCCAGAGTCGGGACCCGGGGTGGACCGCTCGCCTGTGCATCGGCAGGGAACATCTCTGCGCTGCTGACCCGTCTCCGCTCGGGATGGTGTCCTGCTGGCCCCACTATGGACTGGACTCTTACTATTATGTTGGATCCACTATGGACTGGACTCTCACAATATTATGTCAGACCCACTCGACATCCATTGCTTTCGGTCTCCCCTAGAGGGGGGGGGTTACCCACATATGCGGTCCTCTCCAAGGTTTCTCATAGTCATTCACATCGACGTCCCACTGGGGTGAGTTTTTCCTTGCCCGTATGTGGGCTTTGTACCGAGGATGTCGTTGTGGCTTGTGCAGCCCTTTGAGACACTTGTGATTTAGGGCTATATAAATAAAGATTGATTGATTGATTGATTGACCTGTTCTGTACGAAAGTTAAATTACTTCTGTTGTGACCGGGCGCAATATAGAAAATAAAATGGGTGTCTCTTAAGTATAGAAATCTCTGTGGCAGAGCAAACTATATATAATTATTTATTCTATGAATGACAACTGGTTATCGAGTTCATCTTGTATGAATTACCATTATAGTTGTACAGGGTGTCAGAGCGGTTTGTGCACTAACTGACAGAGAAGGTTTGCCCTCAGGTTTTTACAAGCAAGCGTGCTCTGACAGTGCTCACAAAATTAATGAGCGAGAGGTTTTTCAGCCATGACTGTCCCCAGCTGAGGCCATCCGAGTGCAAATACCAGCAGGAAACAAATGCGAAAAGTTTTAAGAACAGAAACTCAAGTGATCGCCTGAGGGTCCGAATCAGGTAGACCCGCTGATCATAAAGAGAAGGGGGTTAGTAGGGAGGCTTGTGGGTGGGGAAGAACTGAGCTGAGACAGCAGTTTCGTCACTGCTCAACACAATGAGATTTCCTGGGCTGTCATCCAAGCAAGAAGAGTAACTTTCAGCCTTCTCAGGTGGCTTAACCAGCCAAGAGGGCTGAAGTGGGGGTGTTTTGCTGCCTTGACAGATGCAGCAAAACTCCAATAAGTACTGTACTCCTTTTTTAATTACTGTATTTGGTTCTTCAATGCCTGTTTTGAGCTTAATTAAAGCAACGTTTGTCTAAAACTATAGAAAGAAAATAAAAGAAAAAACAGTACGTGAGGACATTGACTGGTTATGAACCACTCACACAAAGACAGTGTTTCTACCTATATCAAATCAAATCAAATCAACTTTATTTATAAAGCACATTTAAAATTTACCACAGGGGTAGCCAAAGTGCTGTACAATGAGCAGGTTAAAAGATAAAACGAGTACCGAGCAAACACAACACAACACAAACAGAACACGATAAAAAATAAATAATTAAAATAGAATTAATAAAAACATAAAAACATAAAAACAGGATCACAGCAGGTGTATTATGGGGCGCCATTGCAGGATGGATATCACTCAGTGTTAAAAGCCATGGAATAAAAGTATGTTTTTAAGAGAGATTTAAAAACAGGAAGAGAGGAGGCTTGTCTAACACTCAGGGGTAGGTCGTTCCAGAGCTTGGGAGCAGCAACGGCGAAAGCTCTGTCACCTCTAAGCTTCAGCCTTGTGTCAGGGACCGTCAACAGCAGCTGATCGGCTGATCTTAAGGATCGGGTGGGGCAGTAAGGCTGAAGGAGGTCGGAGAGATAGGTTGGCGCGAGGTTGTTTAGACATTTAAAAACAAATAAAAGGAGTTTAAAATGTATTCGGTAACGCACAGGGAGCCAGTGAAGGGACGCTAAAATAGGGGTGATGTGCTCACGTCTGCGGGTCTGTGTTAGCAGACGAGCAGCAGAGTAAATATATATAGTATATTATATAGTATAGAGTAAATATTTATAGTATATTATGAAACAAACTTACATGACAGTACGTCGTTTCTGTACATAGTTTACAATTTCTCAGTTGCTCTCTGCATCACTTGCGCAGGAGCAATCACATCAATGAAATAAAACACTTATTTTGACCTTTTATAATATTTTGGACTCTTTCAATTGCTTTCTATTATGTGAGTTTGGACACAGTTTACGCTCGTGACACATCCAGGCTTCTGAGATTAAACTCAAAACAAATCTACAAATTTAAACGTGTGTACCTGGAGAGCAGCAAAGCGTCAAGGTATATTCATTGGTCAAAGTGCATTGCAATTATAACAAATGTGTGCCTCAGATGTAACAGTAAAGGAGCGATCACACTACAGGCTACGCTTTGTGTTTGTTCCCCCCAGGATCCCAAAGCTGTAAACCTACTCGGGAATTCTGCAGGTCATATCACCAAAACCAAATCTGAACACATCATTAAAGTGTCATTGTTTGACTCACACACAACATAAAGGCTGGTCTGATGTTACGTAACGTGTATTTCAACAGAAATTCACAAGAGGATTTGCACAGTTTGAAAACAGGAAATTACATGTTAATTGGTAGGAGCTTGAGGGAGAATCGGAGCAGGCATTGCATTGGAGGGTCATTGTGAGAAGATGGTGGTTCCGTAAAAAAAAAAAAGAATATGATGTGGAAAGCAATGCTGCACAGGAAGTGATTGCGCCATAACAACTGTCACAATGTGTTGTTTAGGAGAATGTTGAGTAAGACTTTGGATTGAGCTGAAATCTCAAGTTTTACTGTGAGGACTGATGCCAAGCTACAAGAGAAGCTTAATTTAATGCAGCATTTCTCTCTGCATGTTGGATTAGTGTTTATGGCCTGTTTATTGGCATCAAACCTTTATAAAGTTGAGTTTGTACAGTTTTGAAGGATGACAGCAAATCCACAATTATTCCTCCATCTTGCTTTAATACCAGACACAACTAAGTGAATTAGAGTGTGTGTGTGTGTGTGTGTGCAAAACTGCAAACATATGTACTGTACATGGGTTTGATCTTAAACTTAAAGGAGCTGTTTGGCAACCTTTACGCGGCTGCCTCGAGGGCACTAACTTTCAAAAGTATTGTCAGTGGACCTCTTCGGGCTTTCAGCAGGTAATGAAGTAAACTGTGTCGTATGTAACACACATATACAAGCTTTGTGTTGTCAGCTTATTATAGTGATGGCAACATGACTGCAAATTGTTGCTTCTTTGGGACTGCTTAAATGAATGTACACACGTTCTGGGCGTATACGTGTGTGACAGCTATTAACGACTGACTCCTTGGGCCGATGAGCAATTTGTATTTAATATAATTGGTAATTGAGAAAAATATCAACTTAAAAAAAAAAAAATTTCTGTTAAATGACTAATGGTAACATAAGGTAGCCGGTGTTATTGTTATATGTTCTGGTTTGAGAAATGAGTTTGAGCAAGTTGCAAACAGCCCCATTAACTAAAAAGAAGTTGGACATACATTTTACTTAACAGTCCAAGCAAGGATGCCACATGAAGTTGTGATGTATTGTTTTTTGGGTTTTTTTGCCTTAAACAAAAGCAGATCGTCACCATTATCCATCATTAAATCAAATCTGGTGACTATTGTCGTTTGGTTCACACATTCAGCAATTATAATTAGCTTAAGGCAAAAAAAATGCAAATTAATTATAGTATTTTTTTAACACCAAAGTACCAGACTCGGTACCCATCCCTAATAACAATAGATAATGCTCTTCTTCTCTCTGCTCCTCAATGGGATGTATATATATATATATGTATGTGTGTGTGTGTGTGTGTGTGTGTGTGTGTGTGTGTGTGTACATATCATAATAATTAAATGGATATCCATCCATCCATCCATCCATCCATCCATCTTCTTCCGCTTATCCGAGGTCGGGTCGCGGGGGCAGCAGCCTAAGCAGGTAAGCCCAGACTTCCCTCTCCCCAGCCACTTCGTCCAGCTCCTCCCGGGGGATCCCGAGGCGTTCCCAGGCCAGCCGGGAGACATAGTCTTCCCAACGTGTCCTGGGTCTTCCTCTTGGCCTCCTACCGGTCGGACGTGCCCTAAACACCTCCCTAGGGAGGCGATCGGGTGGCATCCTGACCAGATGCCCGAACCACCTCATCTGGCTCCTCTCGATGAGGAGGAGCAGCGGCTTTACTTTGAGCTCCCCCCGGATGACAGAGCTTCTCACCCTATCTCTAAGGGAGAGCCCCGCCACCCGGCGGAGGAAACTCATTTCGGCCGCTTGTACCCGTGATCTTGTCCTTTCGGTCATAACCCAAAGCTCATGACCATAGGTGAGGATGGGAACGTAGATCGACCGGTAAATTGAGAGCTTTGCCTTCCGGCTCAGCTCCTTCTTCACCACAACGGATTGATACAGCGTCCGCATTACTGAAGATACCGCACCGATCCGCCTGTCGATCTCACGATCCACTCTTCCCTCACTCGTGAACAAGACTCCGACGTACTTGAACTCCTCCACTTGGGGCAAGATCTCCTCCCCAACCCGGAGATGGCACTCCACCCTTTTCCGGGCGAGAACCATGGACTCGGACTTGGAGGTGCTGATTCTCATCCCAGTCGCTTCACACTCAGCTGCGAACCGATCCAGTGAGAGCTGAAGATCCTGGCTAGATGAAGCCATCAGGACCACATCATCTGCAAAAAGCAGAGACCTAATCCTGCAGCAAATGGATATACAGGTAAAAGCCAGTAAATTAGAATATTTTGAAAAACTTGATTTATTTCAGTAATTGCATTCAAAAGGTGTAACTTGTACATTATATTTATTCATTGCACACAGACTGATGCATTCAAATGTTTATTTCATTTAATTTTGATGATTTGAAGTGGCAACAAATGAAAATCCAAAATTCCGTGTGTCACAAAATTAGAATATTGTGTAAGGCTAATACAAAAAAGGGATTTTTAGAAATGTTGGCCAACTGAAAAGTATGAAAATGAAAAATATGAGCATGTACAATACTCAATACTTGGTTGGAGCTCCTTTTGCCTCAATTACTGCGTTAATGCGGCGTGGCATGGAGTCGATGAGTTTCTGGCACTGCTCAGGTGTTATGAGAGCCCAGGTTGCTCTGATAGTGGCCTTCAACTCTTCTGCGTTTTTGGGTCTGGCATTCTGCATCTTCCTTTTCACAATACCCCACAGATTTTCTATGGGGCTAAGGTCAGGGGAGTTGGCGGGCCAATTTAGAACAGAAATACCATGGTCCGTAAACCAGGCACGGGTAGATTTTGCGCTGTGTGCAGGCGCCAAGTCCTGTTGGAACTTGAAATCTCCATCTCCATAGAGCAGGTCAGCAGCAGGAAGCATGAAGTGCTCTAAAACTTGCTGGTAGACGGCTGCGTTGACCCTGGATCTCAGGAAACAGAGTGGACCGACACCAGCAGATGACATGGCACCCCAAACCATCACCCAACCATGCAAATTTTGCATTTCCTTTGGAAATCGAGGTCCCAGAGTCTGGAGGAAGACAGGAGAGGCACAGGATCCACGTTGCCTGAAGTCTAGTGTAAAGTTTCCACCATCAGTGATGGTTTGGGGGGGGGGTTTGGAGGTAGTGGGGGTGTATATTGTAGCGTCCCGGAAGAGTTAGTGATGCAAAGGGTTCTGGGTATTTGTTCTGTTGTGTTTATGTTGTGTTACTGTGCGGATGTTCTCCCAAAATGTGTTTGTCATTCTTGTTTGGTGTGGATTCACAGTGTGGCGTATATTTCTAACAATGTTAAAGTTGCTTATAAGGCCACTCTCAGTGTAAACTGTATCGCTGTTGATGAAGTATGCTTTGCATTTACGTGTGTGTGCGTACAGGAGCTGCTCATATCTTGTGACTGGGCGGGCACGTTGTTAGATGGGATGAAAAGCGGACGTGACGTCAGCTCGTAGAGGACGTTAAAAGCAGTGCCTGTAAGGCACGCCCCCAAGACTGTGGAATACGAGATATAATGACTGATGAACACCTTTGTTCGATAATGAGGGATGCCTCAGCTCAAAGCCTGAACCCCGACATTAATGAACTAGCATCCAAGAAAAGATGGCATGTATCTGGCTTGGGCACATCAGATTAGATCAGTGTGTTGCAAACTGAGCAGTTTAAAGTCCTGAATGGTTGGTTTATTCATTATTTTATTTTCAAATTTATTAGCCTGTGGAAAAAGTTAATGTTGATATTTACCTCAGAAGGCTGCAAATGGGAAAGAGGCATTCAATTTTTATTTAAATTGTATTTGATATGCCATTGACATTTTTTAATTATTGTTATTATTATTTGAAACTCGATTTTGCATGTCACTATAAAGTTATATAAGCCTTGCTTGTTCAATATTTAATGCAAAACTTGTTTGGGTCCCTATTAAAAGGTTAATTTGTTCAACCCTGGCCCGCGGCTTTGTTCAGTTTTAAATTTTGGCCCACTCTGTATTTGAGTTTGACACCCCTGCCGTAGAGTGACCCACAAGGTGCCAACATGAAAGCATTTTAATCCCGGAACACGCCCCCATGCCTCACCGTTCTTGAGGCACCCTCCCACTCGTTCCCTCAAAACCTGAAATGCTCCCATGCGTGTAAATCAACAAACGCCACAACAAGTTGCACGACAAAGCTGCGCTGGTGTGCGCATTTAAACAAAGTATTGACTTGCCGAGACAGGTTAAGCATTAAAAACACTTACCTTCTTTCCTTAACCGCCATTGTTTGTCCGCGATGTGAAGCTAATAATCCAAATAGAGTTATGGTTGCTCACAGAGCAGGCTGCTCTCCACCGGCGCAAAGCCCCGACGAACAGCTACAAAAGCGAGGGTGCCCAAAGTACAGCAAGTACAGAATACCGTAAGATCAACCATGCACCATGGAACCTCATATCCATCCACCTCTCAAAGACACGCATAAATAATGGATGTAATAACGTTTTATTTGGCAAAGACATGTCCTATAAATACAGGTAAAAGCCAGTAAATTAGAATATTTTGAAAAACTTGATTTATTTCAGTAATTGCATTCAAAAGGTGTAACTTGTACATTATATTTATTCATTGCACACAGACTGATGCATTCAAATGTTTATTTCATTTAATTTTGATGATTTGAAGTGGCAACAAATGAAAATCCAAAATTCCGTGTGTCACAAAATTAGAATATTACTTAAGGCTAATACAAAAAAGGGATTTTTAGAAATGTTGGCCAACTGAAAAGTATGAAAATGAAAAATATGAGCATGTACAATACTCAATACTTGGTTGGAGCTCCTTTTGCCTCAATTACTGCGTTAATGCGGCGTGGCATGGAGTCGATGAGTTTCTGGCACTGCTCAGGTGTTATGAGAGCCCAGGTTGCTCTGATAGTGGCCTTCAACTCTTCTGCGTTTTTGGGTCTGGCATTCTGCATCTTCCTTTTCACAATACCCCACAGATTTTCTATGGGGCTAAGGTCAGGGGAGTTGGCGGGCCAATTTAGAACAGAAATACCATGGTCCGTAAACCAGGCACGGGTAGATTTTGCGCTGTGTGCAGGCGCCAAGTCCTGTTGGAACTTGAAATCTCCATCTCCATAGAGCAGGTCAGCAGCAGGAAGCATGAAGTGCTCTAAAACTTGCTGCTAGACGGCTGCGTTGACCCTGGATCTCAGGAAACAGAGTGGACCGACACCAGCAGATGACAGTATTGTACATGCTCATATTTTTCATTTTCATACTTTTCAGTTGGCCAACATTTCTAAAAATCCCTTTTTTGTATTAGCCTTAAGTAATATTCTAATTTTGTGACACACGGAATTTTGGATTTTTATTTGTTGCCACTTCAAATCATCAAAATTAAATGAAATAAACATTTGAATGCATCAGTCTGTGTGCAATGAATAAATATAATGTACAAGTTACACCTTTTGAATGCAATTACTGAAATAAATCAAGTTTTTCAAAATATTCTAATTTACTGGCTTTTACCTGTACTCTGAGCAGTACACTGTGTTCCTTGTAGTCTGTGCCTTTTGTGCATAATCATATTGTTTCACTTGTTTGCACTTCATGATCGCACTCTGCAATGGCATATTTATTTTTTGTTAGGTTTTCGTCTTTTCTAAAAAAAATTTTATAACTGATGATTTTTTATTTTTTTTATTTTGAAATGAAAGTTCACATACTGTTGGTTTAAAATAGAAAGTTAAATAAAAATATGTTTTACATAGCAGTAAATAATCGTGATCAATATACGTCATTTCAATATTGATAAAAAAAATTGTTATTATTATTTTGGCCTTAATCGTGCAGCCCTAACTCCTACCTTGTTTACTTCCGTGACGAACTCTTTAAAGCTTGGAAATCAATCAGAAATATCAAGCAGGGGACTTCCAGGATGGACGTGTGTTGAGTTGGCTCCTGCAGCAAACTTTTCATATTCACTTTTAAACTTTGTCATTTGAGTAATTTGAAGTACAGGGAGGTAATATCTTTTTGCACTTTGTGTAAGACTTTGGAACGACTCTTGTCATGTCCAAGGCGAAGACAAAATTGGCCAAAAAAGGATCCGCCGCCACATGCTAGCATAACAAAGATGGAGATTAGCTAGCGGAGCTGCGTGCTGCTCTTGCGGAAGACTTTAAAACTTCGCTTGACTCTTTGGCTTTAACCCTGGACACGCTTCATACTACTGTTTCAGACCACGGTCAGCGTATTAGCTGTCTCGAAACCACAGCCACCGGTGTGGAACAACGTATTCATCAGCTTGAGGACGCCTGCTGCGCTGCACATAGGAAATGCGAGCTCCTTCAAGCAAAAGTGAACAACCTGGAGGGACGAAGTAGAAGGCAAAACATTCACATCATCGGATTGCCTGAAACGGTCGAGGGTATTCAACTGTCTGTGTTTTTTGCCAATTTACTGGTCGATGTTTTTGGCAGGGAAACGCTGGCTTCTCCGCCCGAGATTGATAGGGCACAACGTAGCCTCGCTCCCAAGCCGGCCGCGGGTGAGCGCCCTCGGCCTGTCATACTTTGTTTCTATCGCTATCAAGTTAAGGATTTTCTGCTTTTTCTGCTCTTACTCTTATGGTCCAATAGTTATTTCTGATCATGCAACGGTTGTTGCCGACATCTCCCTCCCAGGCAGGCCAATGTGACGCCCTCCCTGGTGCTTCAGTCCCCTTTTGCTCTGTGAGTCAGATTTTATTATCTATTGATACCAGTATCGACTTGTTCATCTCAACCAACATGAGTGAAGAGGTGTCCGCATCAAAAATTTGGGAGGCATGCTAGGCTTATCTTCATGGGCAGGTAATTTCCTATTCTGCCTACAAAAGAAAGACTGCCAATAAAAAGAGAGGGCATCTATCAAAAAGTATCACAGAGTTGCAGGATAGATGTGCAATATCACCTGATGCTGGTCTACTTAAAGAAGTACTCACTAAAAAAGCATAATTTGATATCATGGCATCTGAGGAGGCAGCAGCAGCATTACTAAGAACAGGCTCAAATTTTTACGAATCAGGTTCGAATTGCGTTCACACAAAATTCGGCAAACTCTCTTCATCCATGCATATCTCACAGATAGACACTGGTACTATGATATCGGTGGATCCAGTAACTATGAATAATCAATTTAAGACTTATTCGAAGCCCTATACTCCTCTGAGAGCATGTGCGACGAGTCACAGTACCAAACGTTCTTTAAGTCGCTAGATATCCCAACTATTAACCCTAGAATGTCTGACGGGCTGGACGGACCTCTGACCCCTGAAGAACTAGAGTCTGCCTTGAGGTCAATACAGAATGGAAAATGTCCAGGCCCTGATGGATTTCCTGCTGAATTTTATGAGACCTTTGTTGACAAACTGTCTCCACTTTTATTGAACATGTACAATGAATTCCTCCAGACAGGTATCCTTCCTCCCTCACTGCGCCAGGCTACCATATCACTTTTACTAAAAAAGGATAAAGATCCTCTGCTATGCTCTAACTATCGCCCTATCTCTTTACTTTGTACCGATGTAAAACTCTTGGCTAAGATTCTTGCAGACCAAACTGGGTTTATCAGGGAAAGACAGTCCTTTCACAATGTCAGGCGCCTTTAAATATGTTATATTTAGGGATGTCCGATAATGGCTTTTTTGCCGATATCCGATATTCCGATATTGTCCAACTCTTAATTACCGATACCGATATCAACCGATACCGATATACTGTATACAATCGTGGAATTAACACATTATTATGCCTAATTTGGACAACCAGGTATGATGAAGATAAGGTCCTTTTTTTAAAAAATAAATACATAAAATAAGATAAATAAATTAAAAACATTTTCTTGAATAAAAAAGAAAGTAAAACAATATAAAAACAGTTACATAGAAACAAGTAGTTAATGAAAATGAGTAAAATTAACTGTTAAAGGTTAGTACTATTAGTGGACCAGCAGCACGCACAATCATGTGTGCTTACGAATTGTATCCCTTGCAGACTGTATTGATCTATATTGATATATAATGTAGCAACCAGAATATTAATAACAGAAAGAAACAAACTTTTTGTGTGAATGAGTGTAAATGGGGGAGGGAGGTTCTTTGGGTTGGTGCACTAATTGTAAGTGTATCTTGTGTTTTTTATGTTGATTTAATTAAAAAAAAACAAAAAAAAACAAAAAACGATGCCGATAATTAAAAAAAACCATACCGATAATTTTTGATATTACATTTTAAAGCATGTATTGGCCGATAATATCGGCAGGCCGATATTATCCGACATCTCTAGTTATATTCCACTTTGACATCTGGCAACCCACAAGTTATCATCTCAATGGTGAGATGTTTGATTGAGTGGAATGGAATTATCAATTTTTTCCATTAGAAACATTTGGCTTTGGTCATAAATTTGTATCATGGGTCAAGCTTCTGTATACATCCCCTCTTGCTAGAGTCTGAACAAGCAATGACTGTTCAGAATAGTTCCCTCTTTCTCGTGGAACTTGCCAGGGCTGCCAACTGTCTCCCCTATTATTCGCTATCGCCATTGAACCCTTGGCAGTGGCCATTAGATCCAGCCAAATGACTGGTATTTTAAGGGAAGGACAGGTGCATAAGCTGTCACTGTATGCAGATGACCTCTTATTGTTCATGTCTGACCCTGGTAGATCTATTCCTCCCCTGATGACATTACTGAACAAGTTTGGGAAGTTGGCTGGTTATAAAAATTCCAAAAAAGTGAAGTTATGCCTGTCAATGCTGCAGCTACAACATATGCCCTTTCGGACCTTCCCTTCAAAGTCTCTATGGCTAAATTGGTGTACTTAGGCATCTGCGTTACCAGAAAGTGCTCAGATTTAGTAGGACACAACTCTTTACCACTATTAAGCAAGATGAATGAGGATTTTTTGCGTTGGTCTTTTCTTCGCTAGTCTCTCACTGGAAGAATCAAAGTGAATCTTCTCCCTAAATTTACTTACCTATATTTATCCCAAAACACATTTTCCGTGATCTTGATTGCTCGATCTTAAAGTTTATTTGGAACAGAAATACTCCCAGAAATCCGAAGAACACTTTGCGTCTCCCAGGGACTTAAGTGTATTGTCCCTGTCAAACTTTTTATTTTACTATTGGGCTATTAACATACGTAGCATGCTACACTGGTGCTGTATTAGCAACCAAACACCACCATGGCTGCAGATTGAGGAGGCCCCGTGCAACTTTTTTACATTAAAGTCTCTTATATGCCTTTCTCAGACGTTGTGATCGTTACCTTATTCTGATAATGCAATTGTTAAAAAGTATCTTAAAATGTGGGGGGCAATTCAAAAGACTTTAAAAGATGTGGGGGGCAATTCAAAAGACTTTAAAAGATGTCTCCAATTAACTTAGACCCTTTATTTACGCCCTTTGTTAGTGATATGGCCTTTGTGGCCTCAGAGACTGCCGGGATTCGATCCATTAGTGATCTTTACATTAATGAAAAATTTGCGTCCTTCGATCAATTCGCCCACAAATTTGGCCTTCATAGAAACCATTTGTAAGTATAATTGCTTCCATTATTTACATTGATATTCAATTTATGTGCATATAAGTTACAGACATTGAGTTTATAAAACGATGACGGAACAACAACAAGATCATGTTTTAGATACTAAAGTAATTAACTGTGTGTACTGGGTATACTTTCAGGTTCAAAATATTCTACCTTATTTGAAATATTTCCCTTATTTTTACATGCAAAATAATGACAGGTATGCTAGTTCCAACGTCCATAAAAAGTAAATGCACGTGTGTCATTGCCAGTTACGCAAATGATTACGCAACTCACTTCCACAGGTGGATTGCAGATGTCAGTTAATGTTGTGCGCAGTCACTACACCATCTCCAAATGCTTTCTTCATCCTTTTTTAGCCTTTTGTCTTGGTTGGCTGTGTGATGTGCAATTATCTGCCAAAACGTGGTGGCAGTAATAAATGTTGAGTTTTCTCAATTTCCTCTCGGGGATTAAAAAGGTATTTCTGATTCCGATTCTGTCATCTGTTTGTATTCCTACATATTCCTACATCGTCAGGACGCTCTCAAAGTACACACGAATGTGGACGTCTGTCAAAGTGGCGATGATAGTGATCACGTTTTCTTTAAAAAACAACAACAAAGGACCAGACTGAGAGGAAAAAACACAGGCAGACGTTCACACACCCACGCAGCTTTACAGGACAAATAATTTCAGTATTTTAAAACACCTATACCTTCATGAACGGTATTCAATGTTTTCATCATATCATCATATATGTTGTTGATATAATTGTAAAAAAAAAAACGCCAGCAGCCACAAGCTCACCCTTAACAAGTTGCCCAAATATGTGCTCACACACCCTTCTGTGCACCTGAAGCAGGCATTCCCTTCATACCATTCAGCGTCCAAACACGAGCCGGCTGACAGCAGGCAGGTGCCACACGCACAAAAGAAGCTTGTACAAATTCCTCCACCATGACCTAATTTTTTTCAGGGTTTCTTCCATTTCCTTTGGGACCAAACAAAGGGGCTGTTTGCAACCTTTACACTGATACCTAAAAGGTGCTAACTAGGGTTGTTAAAAAAAAACAAAAAACGATTCGAACCAATATCCAGTTTGACAAGTGAGCAATTCAGCTGTGTTGGTAGCAGACATCTCAATGGATAAGAATATTCTGTGAATCATTAGATTAATTGAGCGTAGAAACATAGACCGGGTATTGCACAAAACTAGAAATCAGTTGACGTTTTTTGTCTTTAAAGTACCAGTAGAGTGGAAAAACAAGTTAACTTTATATGCTTAATTGTGTTTAATTGGATCCATTAAACCATATCAAATCGTATTTACAATCCGCACAGTATGTGAAAACACAGTTTAAACATCACAAAATGCCACAAATTTAGTCAGCCATTCTGAAGACCCTACTACAGCGATCTCCGGAGATTGACGTCACTGGAGTAACGCTTCTGCACTCTGACCATAGTATCAGATCATACTGGAAATGTGCAAAAAATAGACTAAGGTGTGCTGTCTATCATTCACAATCCCTATATAAGTCATGAACACATATGTTTTCCTTTTTTTATGCATTCTAAGTCGTAAATAAATAAATACATAAAAAGTCTGCTCACAATGTAGTCAACCCACCAACAATAGTCTTTACACATATCATGACCTGAATGTTAATCAAATATTAGCAATGTTGTTATTATAAGCGCTAACGCAGACAAACAATTTTTTAGCGACGCAATGATACAAACAGCTAAGTAGCCCTCTGCTGCTTTTACTGTGAGACGGCAGCAATGTCCTGCTGTTCCCGAATCATCACGTTTTGGCTCGACAAAGTTATTCTAGATTATAAATCATGCCTCTCGTCTGGATAATAGAAGGATTTAGCCATGAGTCTAGAAGTTGTTTATCTGTGACATTCAATAATATACCCGGCGATAGAGACAAACACACACAACCGAATACGGTGTCTGCAGGGAGACTTTTCCTTGTTGACCTTATGTGTAGATTATGATTACCGTATTTTTCGGGGTATAAGTCGCTCCGGCCGAAAATGCATAATAAAGAAGGAAAAAAACATATATAAGTTGCACAGGAGTATAAATCGCATTTTTTGGGGAAATTTATTTGATAAAACCCAACACCAAGAATAGACATTTGAAAGGCAATTTAAAATAAATAAAGAATAGTGAACAACAGGCTGAATAAGTGTACATTATATGAGGCATAAATAACCAACTGAGAACGTGCCTGGTATGTTAACGTAATTCAAATAACTATAACATATAGAACATGCTATACGTTTACCAAACAATCTGTCACTCCTAATCGCTAAATCCCGTGAAATCTTATACGTCGAGTCTCTTACGTGAATGAGCTAAATAATATTATTTTATATTTTACGGTAATGTGTTAATAATTTCACACATAAGTCGCTCCTGAGTATAAGTCGCACCCCCGGCCAAACTATGAAAAAAACTGCGACTTATAGTCCGAAAAATACGGTAATTGTTCATCTAAACGGGAAGATATGGTCATCCTATCAGTCGTCATCAAAGTAAGAGCAAACATTGTACAGTAAGCTATCGTTTTAATATGTTTGTAGTTTGTATTTCTTGTTTAGCACTTTGCAATATTGCTACATGATACTTAGTGTTTCACTAAAGCTGAAACTGTTTAGCAGAGCTTCTAAAACTTGTAGACCCTTATATTCGTGATCGTTATATTCAGGATCAACAATATAAAGTTCTGGATCATAATTTGTCCCAAAGTAATTGTTAGCTCTCACAATGTCTGCGTGATTTGTATTGTTGTTGGTAGAGAAGAGATCTGTGGTTCCTACCGCTATGTCACACGATCATGTGACTGGCTTTCTCATTATCTCTCAAAATAGTTTGGGAATCTCCGTGAGATTGATACTATTTTGATCATATCTATTTATTCGCAAACTTAATAAGTCTTCCAGTGTCATAAATCAGATATATATTGTTCATATGATTATATATTAGCTCAGTGTATGCATAATCATTAAGTCATGGAGGCTATTGGGGGCTATGTGTGGGCTCAAGCAAGCTGTTGGCCCTTAGAATTGTCATCACCTTTCCCCCTATACGACGGCCCTGTCAATACTATTGATACTTAGTATAGCATCAGTATATAAACGATATTAAAGTGATTAGATCAATATTTTTCTTCTTCTTACTATTACAAAATTATTGTTTGGTTGTTTTTGTCCTTGTTTACAAACTCTGTGAAGTGAATTATATTTATATAGCGCTTTTCTCGAGAGACTCAAAGCACTTTAAATAGTGAAACCAATTATCTACATCTTTAAGCTACATTTAAAACAGTGTGGCATGGCACTGGCAGCAGGTGGGTAAAGTGCCTTCCCCAGGGACACAACGGCAGTGACGAGGATAACTGATGCGGGAATTGAACCTGAAACCCTCAAGTTGCTGGCACGGCCGCTCATCCAACCGAGCCACGTCTTCCCCAACTCAAGGAGTAAGTCTCTGGATAACGGAAGGTTTTAAGGGCACACCACAATTATTATTATAGAAGCCAATAGTAGTTTTTGCTTTTGTTTAGTTTTTTGGTTTAGTAGTTTTATACTAGCCCCTTTTATTTTGTTTCAAATATCAACTGTAGCATTCAATACTACAAATATAATACATCAACTGATTTATTCTACGTTTATTAAGATACGTTTTGTAAAAAATTATTATTGAGTGTAGATGAGTTACTTGCTATAAAACATTTTCATTTGTATCCCGGGCTCAGGATCTTTCTGTGTGGAGTTTGCATGTTCTCCCCGTGACTGCGTGTGTTCCCTCCGGGTACTCTATTGTCAAAGTATCATATCAGGACTCGAAATCGGATCAGATCTAAGGCTAAAATAACGGATCAGAATCGGAGGCCAAAAATGTTGTTCGGAATATTCCTCATTTGAATGTACAGTAGGGCCCTATTAAAACCTTTTTTTTTTCAAAATTCCCTTTTATTCTTACCCTTGGTTTGGTTAAACAACCACAAAAAAGCTTGCAAAATCCTGCTCGGACTACTGATGACTGGCCTGTCCTGTGATTGACTGACGACCAGCCAATGGTGTACTCAAAGTAAACTGGAATAGATTACAGCTCCAATCCACAGAGAACAAGATACCGTATTTTACAGACTATAGAGCGCACGGGTATATAAGCCGCACCCAGGAAATGTTTGGAAGAAAAAAACTATTTTTACGCACCGGACTGTAAGCCGCAGATATATATGTTGTGAAATGATTTTTTTACACAGAAATATTTTTTTAATATTAATTTATAAAACGTAATTGTTTCCAAACGGTGCCTGTAACATAGCAGTAAAATGGCTGATCACTCAAAACAGAAGTCATCATCATGGACGCCATAGCTGCAGAAGCTACTCTCTACTAGGGATGTCCCGATCCGGTATTTGGATCGGATCGGCTGCCGATATTTGCAAAAAAATGCGTATCGGCAAGGCATGGGAAAATGCCGATCCAGATCCAGTTTAAAAAAAAACTCCGGTCCGTGTTTTCCAACGCACCGATTTAAATAATACATTCCACTTTTCTGCTGCTCCCTAATTTCCATTCCGCATTTTCCAGCACACCTTCAACACATCCACAGGTCTGTGGATTCTCACGCAGATGCTTTTAGCTGCTGGCATTACACGACAGGCTCTTCTCACTCTTTTCCTTTTCTGTGTCTCCCTCTCACAGACAGCAAGCGCACCTTCTTACACACGTCACATACTGTCACGTCATACGTCACATACTGTCACGTCATACGTCACATACGTATACGCCCTCCCCGAGCAGAGAGGTAGCAGCATGGCTAACGTTAGCTGTGATGCTAGCGCAGCCGTGTGACCAACGCTCCCTCTAAGGTGCGCGCCTGTGCAATTGCGCACTGTTTAAGCGTCCTCTGCGCATAGCAATTATATGCCACGCACAAAATCTAATAAAAAAATAAGCGCATAACACACCGACACGACAGAGAAAACAGTTTTCGTCATCATTGTTCAAATATTGTAAAGTCTGTCGAGACGCTTATCTCCATTCGGTGCCACACGTCCACACCATCAAAATGCCGAGGCAAACATTTCCAGATCAACACCGTATGAAAAAATTAGTGATTTTTTTAGTTGTGATTTCCTTCTCTGCATGAAAGTTTAAAAGTAGCATATATTAATGCAGTATGAAGAAGAATGTTTTAATGTAGACATGCAAGCCTTGAAAGAACATTTTGAAAATCAAGACTACATTTCCTGCAAATGGGTGCATTTCTACCCTATATTTTAACTTTAGATTTATTCTCATATCAAACTCTTTTGGCTGTCTTTTTGACACTTACATCCGGCGCCCCCCTCCCCACCCTGGATTATAAATAATGTAAATAATTCAATATGATTATCTTGTGTGATGACTGTATTATGATGATAGTATATATCTGATAGTATATATCTGTATCATGAATCAATTTAAGTGGACCCCGACTTAAACAAGTTGAAAAACGTATTCGCGTGTTACCATTTAGTGGTCAATTGTACGGAATATGTACTTCACTGTGCAACCTACTAATAAAAGTATCAATCAATCAAAACACATAGAATCATCATACTGCTGTGATTATATGCATCAAGTGTTCATTCAAGGCTAAGGCAAAATATTGAGATATATATCGTGTATCGCAATATGGCCTTAAAATATCGCAATATTAAAAAAAGGCCATATCGTCCAGCCCTAGTTTCAATGATGCCATTTCTGTTTGTCATGTATAATTTTGTCTATTTTGTGTTTATCCTTGAATAAACAGGTCAGTTTCTTGTTACCAACCATTGTGTATTATTCAAACTCCCCTAATTCAGATGGCTAGTTGTTATCAAGAGTACTAAAACCCTTTTCAACATGATTCTGATTCTAAGTAGGCTAAAAAACTTTAAACTTTAATACATGCTCGGATAGGCCAGTATCGGTCATTATCGGTATCGGTCAGTATCGGTATCGGATCGGAAGTGCAAAAACAATATCGGTTTCGGATCGGAAGTGCAAAAACCTGGATCGGGACATCCCTACTCTCTACTCAGCTAAACAGACACAATAACTCCAACTGACGTTTTGGTAATTTTACTGAGAAATTTGTAAAACTGAAACAATACAAAAAGAATGCTATTGTTAGTTAATAATACTGACTCAGACACTCGCAGACGTATTAGCATATTAGCTAATGCTAACAACGCTAGCTTCATTACATTACGATAGCACATACAAATATGCATGAAAACACTCCTACAGACATTACACATGGGACGGTTTAGTAAGTATGAATAGTTTTAGCTATATTGTAAAACTTACAAATGTTGCTTAGAGCGATGAACAAATAATCCATTCGTAAAGAAACGCTATGGATGATGAAAGACGGAAGGACACTTGCACTTCTGGTTCACAACACTGAACGGAAGGAAATACTGTAGACGTTCACCCCGCAGCACCTGCAGTGAGCGAACTCATCCAAAAGATGGCGCGATAGCACAAACAATAACACACCTTTTTAGTGCCACTGCTTGTGTTTATAGGGGAACTGCACTTTTTTTGGAATATTGCCTATTGTTCACACTCATTATGAAAGACAAGACATCGAATGAATTTTTTAATGCGTTCTAACTTGTAAATAAACGTAAATAAAAGTCTGCTGACGGCGGAGCCAATCGGATGTCCTCTAATTCGGCTAAAAACAATAAATAACCATTCAAAAACCGTCAACAATACTCCATTTACATTTCATGATTTGAATATGAACCAAGTATTTGTGATATTGTTGTTATAGGCGCCAGTGTTTCCCACACATTCATTTATTTGTGGCGGCCCGCCACGAAAGAATTACGTCCGCCACAAATGGATTTTTCGGCTTTTGACTCGCTCGACCGCTCATAAAAACAATGGGACTCTGTCTGCGAATGTACCTTGTAGTTACAACTCCGGTGCAGTAGGTGGTGGTAGCCTACTATGCATTGTAACTCCGCCAATAGCACTTAATTCACCTGGTGGGCCAGAAGAAGAAGAAGACGAAGACGAAGACGAAGAAGACGAAGACGAAGACGGACGGACGGACGGACGGGATCAAAATACGAGGGTAATATAAGTTATAGGTTATAGCTGCATCGCTCGCGGCTCGCCATATATTTAACGTTAATCCGCGATTTCACCAAGTGTTTTACTGACGGTGAGCAGCCTGACGCTGCTTCATTAACACCGCCGCTGTTTGACTCGGGGTCCGGGGCAGACGCACGTAATAACAATCACCTGTTTTCATACCGACAAGCTAACGTGTCCAGGTTATAACCCTGTTGTCAATAAACACACGTGGAGACGGTGCTTCAGATTAAGGCTGAAACGACGCGTCGACGTAGTCGACGTCATCGGTTACGTAAATACGTCGACGTCGTTTTTATGCGTCGACGCGTCGCATATTTACGTCACACTGCCGTCATGGCGGAGCGCAAAGCAGACGATGCGAGCGGTGCGAGCGAGGGGAAAAAAGCCCGCCAAAAGTCGTCAAAAGTCTGGGAGTATTTCAATAAACGGCCTTATAATGTTGTAGCGGCGAACAGCTGTCTCGTCAGCTGACGCGCGAGCTCGCAACCGTGGCTGTTTAGCAACCAGCCAAACCCCACTTAATAAAATTATATTTTATCTTAGAGCACATCCGCATCCCTATTCACCTAGGCAACCCCAGGAAATGTATATAATTCGGCATTATTTCGGCCAGTCGGCTTATATGATCAGAGCCGATCAGTTTACGTTCACGCGCAGGTATAACGCGGCGCGCTCCCGTCTCATCTGTTGGGGCACGAGCCCGGTAATTAGACCGCTGTGTCAAATCAAGGAGTACAAAAGACGCCAGCGCAGAGTGGAAAAAGGTTTAGTTCATTACAGATAACCAAGAGTTGTGCCAAAAGTATGTAAGATTTAATATTTCTCTTCGTGGGTGTGGCGCACTTGTTGCGCTGGTGAGATGGGGGGGGGGGGGAGTTGTGTGCATGTAGCGTGCTTAGTCTGGAGGCTAAATACACACAGTGTGTTATGTAACTGTTGTTTAGTGTTGATATTCTTTGCTTAGTTTGATAAATGTTGTAGCAGTTTGCTTCATCAGGAGGGTGAAGTCACTCAACTTCAAGTGTTGGATTTAACTGTGTTGGATCATTGGCTGCTGGTGAGGCAATAGAAAAAGGGGCATTTTTCTACCAGTAGACAGCGTTTAAGATAGAGTGTTTCACTGCTAAATTAATAATATATTTATATTGAATATGGATTTTAAATATGTATCTAAATAGGTGGTTAATTGGTTAGGTATTTATGTATTTGCATATTGGGTTTTCTGCTGCATTTATCTATTGTGTTTCTGGGTTTAAATGTATTTTATATGTATGTTGGTGCATTTATGTTGAGACAATTTATTTAAAATCTGTTTTAACATAAAGGGAAAAGATGTGTCCATTTTCTTGCACTTGTCTAATGGTTAAGAGTTTGATAGCCTAATTAATAATTGTAAATTATGGTATTGATAATTGATTGATTTTTTACAGCATGTTTATCTTGTGGTGTTTTGTCCTTAAAGGTTTTTCACCTACTAAAGAAGCTAAAGGCTACTAAAGGCTACTAAAGACAGCTAATGACAGCTAAAGAAACTAAAGTCTACTAACACTGCTAAAGACTGCTAAAAAGACTAAAGAAGAAAAAAGAAGCTGTTTCTTCGTTGGAAAAACTGTTGCAAACTAAAGGAAAATAAAAGGAATAAGTAACTACGGTCTGGTCTTTTGAGTGAAATCCAGAAGCCACATTCAGCATTGGTACATCCCTTCAAGTGTGGGATAAGCACAGCGAAAAAAGCAAAACACTTGACAGTTGTTGTATGCACACTGTGTCGAGCGGAAATGGCCTATCATAGCAGCACAACGGCTATGAAGGAACATTTGAAAAGAAAACACCCGACAGCTTTCTTGCCATCACCATCAACTAGTCAATCGTCCGCGTGAGTATACGTTGTCATCATTACACAAAAACATGAATGTGTCATTTGTATCTGCGTTGTAAATTCATAAACTAAAACATTGTTTTGCTCTGAGAGGCGCGTTTGGCGTGCCTGTTCAGTGTTTACAAAGACGCGCTCCTCTTTAACGCTAACGTTAACTAGTTGTGCAAATACCTTTTACAACATTAACAGTTACATATACTATGTACAAACCAACAATTAACTTTCACTTTAATCATACTATCATTGTTGCGTTATTAAGCAAAATAAGCAATACTTTTACTTTTGTTGAAATGTTTACACTGTTACAGAATATTTCCTTTTGCACTTTTTTGTATTGGATGTTTATCTTTATTTTTGCACATTTTAAAGCAAAATAAGCAATACTTTTACTTTTGAAATGCTTATACTATTGCAGAATATTAAGATTTGCACTGGATGTTTACTTTTATATTTGCACATTAAAAAGCAAATAAGATACTTTTAATTTTGTTAAATGTTAAAAGTTTTAAATGTTTACATTGTTACAGAATATTTTGTCATGTTGTTGTCAATGTTGACTGAGTGGCCATACTTTTTTTTTTGTAAATAAAAGTCATGCCTTTTGAAAAAACTGGCCAACATTTATTTTTTCATCTTCATTTTAAATTAAAAAAAATAATCGGTAAAAGGAAAAATAATCTATAGATTAATCGAAAAAATAATCTATAGATTAATCGAAAAAAATAATCTATAGATTAACCGATTAATCGAAAAAAATAATCTATAGATTAATCGATAGAAAAATAATCGTTAGCTGCAGCCTTACTTCAGATACTACATTAATACTCAAGCTAAAATGTCCACTGTCCACTGCAGCTTGTGAATGCAATGAAAAGAATAAAATCTGAGCCAACCAGCTGTTAAAATGTTGTCCAGGTTAATGTTTTGGCCATTAAAGGCCCTTCATTTCAAGATTTCAACTGTGATCGGGCTTTAAACAGGTGGCTGACCTGTTCAGATGAGTGTAACTGCTACTGGTCAAATAATGTGAAATAGCATTTAAGTTTACATGTATGCAATGCCATCCATCCATCCATTTTCTACCGCTTATTCCCTTTTGGGGTCGCGGGGGCGCTGGAGCCTATCTCAGCTACAATCGGGCGGAAGGCGGCGTACACCCTGGACAAGTCGCCACCTCATCGCAGTATGCAATGCCATTTAAATGTAATTATAAATAATAATAATAAATACTGTGTAGTGTTGTAAATAGTTACCGGGAAGAATTTTAGTAAGATATAAGCCATGAGCACTACACAGCCAGAAAAAAACCTAGGCAGGACAAGTAAAAATATTGGGGCAAGTATATTTGAGAAGTCGAGCAAGTAGAAAAATTAGGGCGGAGGGAACAGGTGAGACTCAGCAAACACTGAAAAATAAAGCAGGGTCAGATCAGAAATGCACTTTTCTCATGAAAAGGGTCCTAATTTATATTCTTATGTGCCTTATAGAGAGGACCACGACAAAACATAGAGCGACTAGCTCCAGTGCCACCTGGTCAGCAGCAGCAGGAGGAGGAGGAGGAGGTTGACTGACTGTGGCAGGACACCTCTGCCTCTGTTTCACTTTATGTTGCTGGTAAATAATATGCTTGTAGTAGTAGGCTAAAGTTAAATTATTTAGTATGCACTAATTAAAGGGGCAGAGCTTTAAGAGACATTTTAGCTTTTATATTTTATAAGATATATTTTTTGTAAGAACCACAATTAATAAATATATTTCAGTGAATAACTAATTGTTCAAATCTGTATATAAATATGTACATAAAGTGTTGTAATTATATTCCAACTCCGCGTTCTTCTTGGTCATCGCCGCTGCCGCCGCCACCCCCCGACCCCCGACCACACCACCACAAATAGATGCCTGCCCTGTGGGAAACACTGGGCGCTAACGCCGACAAACTATTTATAGCGGGGCTGTGTTCACACGCTTGTGTACAATTTCGACATGATCAACAGGCGAGGTGTTTCCTACCTTCTTCTCTCCCTAGAAGTTTATTTTAGATCATAAATCATCCCTCTCACCTGGATAGAAGAAGGCTGAGGACGTATTACAACAAGTTGGCGAGACTGACACGAAAAGACACTTGCATCCACCCCCTTTTTCTTCATGAGGATTATGCTTCCTTCTTCATCTAAATGGGAATATATGAACAACCTAGCAGTCGGCATCCTAATGACAGCAGACCTTGTACAGTGAGTGATGTTTTTTATGTTTGTTGGCTCTCATAAAGTCTGCAGTGAGTAATGATCAGTGAAATGAATGCGCCGCGTATGCTTAAAATATCAAAATACGTAAATGTTATTATAAAAGATGATTAATACTACATTACATACCGTATTTTTTCGGACTATAAGTCGCAGTTTTTTTCATAGTTTGGCCGGGGTGCGACTTATACTCAGGAGCGACTTATGTGTGAAATTATTAACACATTACCGTAAAACATCAAATAATATTATTCAGCTCATTCACGTAAGAGACTAGACATATAAAATTTCATG
Organism: Nerophis lumbriciformis; assembly: GCF_033978685.3. Lineage (NCBI taxonomy): Eukaryota > Metazoa > Chordata > Actinopteri > Syngnathiformes > Syngnathidae > Nerophis > Nerophis lumbriciformis. The sequence continues at coordinate 33,612,096 of NC_084562.2, forward strand.
GGATTTAGCGATTAGGAGTGACAGATTGTTTGGTAAACGTATAGCATGTTCTATATGTTATATGTTAGTTATTTGAATGACTCTTACCATAATATGTTACGTTAACATAACAGGCACGTTCTCAGTTGGTTATTTATGCGTCATATAACGTACACTTATTCAGCCTGTTGTTCACTATTCTTTATTTATTTTAAATTGCCTTTCAAATGTCTATTCTTGGTGTTGTTGGGTTTTATCAAATAAATGTCCCCAAAAAATGCGACTTATACTCCAGTGCGTCTTATATACCGTATTTTCCGCACCATTAGCCGCACCTAAAAACCACAAATTTACTCAAAAGCTGACAGTGCGGCTTTTAACCCGGTGCGCTTTATATATGGATTAATATTAAGATTAATTTTCATAAAGTTTCGGTCTCGTAACTACGGTAAACAGCCGCCATCTTTTTTCCCGGTAGAACAGGAAGCGCTTCTTCTTCTACGCAAGCAACCGCCAAGGTAAGCACCCGCCCCCATAGAACAGGAAGCGCTTCTTCTTCTACTGTAAGCAACCACCCGCCCGCGTAGAAGAAGATAAAGCGCGCGGATATTACCGTACGTTTCATTTCCTGTTTACATCTGTAAAGACCACAAAATGGCTCCTACTAAGCGACAAGGATCCGGTTCATGAAAAGACGCAATCTCTCCATCCGCACACGGATTACTATTTCACAGCAACTGATATTCCTGTGAACCGCACTGTGGATACTGTGGATACAACGGGAGCACGTACGGTGAATATTCGCACCACAGGGAATGAGAAGTCGTCCTTCACTGTGGTTCTAGCTTGCCATGCTAATGGCCTGAAACTTCCACCCATGGTGATATTCAAAAGGAAGACCTTGCCAAAAGAGACCTTTCCAGCCGGCGTCATCATAAAAGCTAACTCGAAGGGATGGATGGATGAAGAAAAGATGAGCGAGTGGTTAAGGGAAGTTTACGCGAAGAGGCCGGGTGGCTTTTTTCACACAGCTCCGTCCATGTTGATATACGACTCTATGCGCGCCCACATCACAGATGGTGTCAAAAAACAAGTGAAGCACACAAATACAACACTCGCCGTCATTCCGGGTGGATTAACCAAAGAACTCCAACCGCTGGATATTGGTGTCAACAGGGCATTCAAATCACGACTGCGAACGGCGTGGGAACAATGGATGACCGAAGGCGAACACACCTTCACTAAGACAGGCAGACAGCGCCGGACGACATACGCCAACATCTGCCAGTGGATCGTAAATGCCTGGGCAGATATTTCGGTCACAACTGTGGTCCGAGCTTTCCGGAAGGCAGGATTCACAGAACTGCTGAACAGTGACACTGACTCCGATGACTTCGACGAGACGGAACCGGCCATTTTGGATCCCACATTTGCCCAACTTTTCAATTCGGACACCGAAGACGAAGAATTCGAAGGATTTACGAATGAAGAATAACTTCAGAAGGTGAGCGCTATGTTTATTTTGTGTGTTGTGACATTAACGTTCGAGCAACATTATGTTGCTATTGCTCTGCACTATTTTGAATTTTACTATGTTTGTGATTGCACATTTGCGTACATTTTGGGACAGAGTTGTTAGAACGCTGGTTTTTAATATATTATTAAAGTTTGACTGACCTATCTGACTGTTTTTTTGACATTCCCTTTAGCGCAGCGTAGGCGCGGCTTATAGTCCGGGGCGGCTTATAGGTGGACAAAGTTTTGAAATATGCCATTCATTGAAGGTGCGGCTAATAATCCGGTGCGCCTTATAGTGCGGAAAATACGGTATGTTTTTTTCCTTCTTTATTATGCATTTTCGGTCGGTGCGACTTATACTCCGGAGCGACTTATACTCCGAAAAATACGGTACTTACAGCATGTATATATAACCTTAATGGAGGTGTTTGTATGTTTTATTAAGGGCTTTACAGGCAGAATAGAGCGGCTCACATAGGCTCTATTGTAAGCGGACTTTTGATCGCATTTATTTATTATTTAGAATGCTTTTTTTTTTTTAAACCTCCGTCATAGTAGAAGCTTTAGGCCAGAATAAATGAATGTTCACACTTTTGGTTGAACTGCTTTTGGGGTTCTACTGTGCATAGTGAGACAGAAAGGAAAGCATTAAAAGAGTTGGATGAAAGACAAAATGGCTGAAAGTACCCAAATTCTTCCACTTGGAAGTTAGTTTGGAGACAGTCAGTCATAGCGTTGTCTGACGCATGCAGAAGGCAGGTGTGGTACAGTAAGCCAAGTCATTAAGAACCAGAGAACGCTCTTCTCTCCACGGAAAGTAACAATTAACTCTCTATTAAACACAAGGTATAAACATACAGTACACGTAAATCACTCAAACATTCAAGAGCATTTTATATATATGACAAATGCAGAATATATGTTTTACATTCAACCAATCAACTGTTTTCAGGCTATGCTTTCACGATTACACACCTCAGCACTCACACCGGAACCTATTTCTATGGCAACGGCATGTTTCTGTGGCAACTGTGGGAGATATAAAAATCAACAAGAGGACTGAGTCACTTCCTGTTTCACACAATCCTTCCTCTTTTAAATCTGTGAGCCCGCCAGGAGTCTACTCCTGAGTCAACAAGAGGCAGACATACTCTGCCGTTAACACACTCTCATGAATATATGTGTCTGCAAACAAAGTAGCAGACCTCACCTACATGTGCATGCATGCCAAATGGTAGCAACTTTGTAAGCATTTCCACTTGAAATAACGAGTCGGCATATGCATTGCGACGCTTGTTCCCAGAACAGACTTCTAGCATCAACACAAACATGCACGCACGTGAACATGTACAAGCGTTGCACTGTAATGGGATTGCTCCTTTACGTTTACATTTTGGGTGCACACGGGCACGTGTCCAGTGTGTGTGTGTCTAGATTGGAGGGGGATTGGGCTGAGAAAGCCAACAACAACACACGTACACATGAGAAAAGTAGCCGAGACTGTATTGCACTCGCTTCCAAAGTAACATTTCAAAGACTTTCATAAGAGAAGATAGAAAAAAAAATAAATAAATCGGTTTTATGGATAAATTCAAGGTTTTTTTGTTGGGTACGATTTTAAAAATAAAAAATATATGTTTTTATCTTCTTGCTTTATCATATTTTTTGCCACCAGGAGCTTCTTTAGCTTCCGCCCTCCCCCTTATTTCCTTAAGCAGATTCACACACACACAGCACAACATGGCTAATGCTAAAGCATACAAGAGCAAGACATTTGTTCCAAAGAAAATACTAGTGTTGTCAGAGGTTTGGTTTTGCGGCAACAAGCTTGCAACAACTGACTGCACGCTGCAAAGATTGTTTAAAAAAGACAGCAGCACAACAAACTCATTCCAGCATCTAATACAGAAGCATCCAGCCGAGTGGGGCTAATGCGACTCTTTACAAGGCGAACAAAAACATTACAACAATCAAACAAGCAACCTCCTGCTAAAAAACAGCTGACTGTGGTGGAATCATTTACACAAAGTACCATGCATGTATGATAGGAAAGAAGCACTGTGAAAATATGGTCAGTAAAGCGGTCGCTCTGCACGTCGCTGAAGACATGGTGCCCAAACAGTGGAAAAGCCTGCGTTTATTCACTTACTAAACTATAGAGATATCTCAATGCTACATTTTTATTTACAGAAGTATTTTATTTAAAATACATAAAATTAAGGTTTGTACTTTATCAATCTCCAATGTTGGAGTTTATATATTTGCATGCAATGCAGGGTTTACCATTAATGTAACTGAATGTAGCGCACCGCCACGGCAAGATCTTAGCCGCCACACCTTGAAAATTGTTTTTTTTTTATGTGAAAACAAAATAAAGTAATATAATGTATTGTAGCCTCCACAAAAAGTCTCACAAAGTCCAACGCTATTCTATTATCTTTTATTGATAATCTTATTCTAACAAACGGCACAATTCAACAGGTTTTACCTACCGAACACTTGTGTCTCCGTGCTTCCCCAGACACACAACACTTCCTCGGACGGTGTGTTTATGATCATGGGAAAAAATTACCATCAAATCAAAATCCCACGATCATAAAACATTACCAACATCGGGTCATTACAGTATGAATTAGGGCTGGGCGATATGGCTTTTATTAATATCTCGATATTTTTAGGCCATGTCACGATACACGATATATAAATCAAATCAAATCAAATCAACTTTATTTATAGAGCACATTTAAAATTTACCACAGGGGTAGCCAAAGTGCTGTACAATGAGCAGGTTAAAAGATAAAACGAGTACCGAGCAAACACAACACAACACAAACAGAACACGATAAAAAATAAATAATTAAAATAGAATTAATAAAAACATAAAAACATAAAAACAGGATCACAGCAGGTGTATTATGGGGCGCCATTGCAGGATGGATATCACTCAGTGTTAAAAGCCTTGGAATAAAAGTATGTTTTTAAGAGAGATTTAAAAACAGGAAGAGAGGAGGCTTGTCTAACACTCAGGGGTAGGTCGTTCCAGAGCTTGGGAGCAGCAACGGCGAAAGCTCTGTCACCTCTAAGCTTCAGCCTTGTGTCAGGGACCGTCAACAGCAGCTGATCGGCTGATCTTAAGGATCGGGTGGGGCAGTAAGGCTGAAGGAGGTCGGAGAGATAGGTTGGCGCGAGGTTGTTTAGACATTTAAAAACAAATAAAAGGAGTTTAAAATGTATTCGGTAACGCACAGGGAGCCAGTGAAGGGACGCTAAAATAGGGGTGATGTGCTCACGTCTGCGGGTCTGTGTTAGCAGACGAGCAGCAGAGTTCTGCACGAGCTGCAGGCGGGCGAGGGAGGCCTGGCTAATGCCAACATACAGGGCATTACAATAATCAAGACGAGTCGAGATAAAAGCGTGGATTAATTTCTCAAGATCATGTCTTGATAGAAGCGGTTTCACTTTCGCTATTTGGCGTAATTGATTGTAATTAATCAAGAGCAAGACATTTGTTCCAAAGAAAATACTAGTGTTGTCAGAGGTTTGGTTTTGCGGCAACAAGCTTGCAACAACTGACTGCACGCTGCAAAGATTGTTTAAAAAAGACAGCAGCACAACAAACTCATTCCAGCATCTAATACAGAAGCATCCAGCCGAGTGGGGCTAATGCGACTCTTTACAAGGCGAACAAAAACATTACAACAATCAAACAAGCAACCTCCTGCTAAAAAACAGCTGACTGTGGTGGAATCATTTACACAAAGTACCATGCATGTATGATAGGAAAGAAGCACTGTGAAAATATGGTCAGTAAAGCGGTCGCTCTGCACGTCGCTGAAGACATGGTGCCCAAACAGTGGAAAAGCCTGCGTTTATTCACTTACTAAACTATAGAGATATCTCAATGCTACATTTTTATTTACAGAAGTATTTTATTTAAAATACATAAAATTAAGGTTTGTACTTTATCAATCTCCAATGTTGGAGTTTATATATTTGCATGCAATGCAGGGTTTACCATTAATGTAACTGAATGTAGCGCACCGCCACGGCAAGATCTTGACCTTGAAAATTGTTTTTTTTTTATGTGAAAACAAAATAAAGTAATATAATGTATTGTAGCCTCCACAAAAAGTCTCACAAAGTCCAACGCTATTCTATTATCTTTTATTGATAATCTTATTCTAACAAACGGCACAATTCAACAGGTTTTACCTACCGAACACTTGTGTCTCCGTGCTTCCCCAGACACACAACACTTCCTCGGACGGTGTGTTTATGATCATGGGAAAAAATTACCATCAAATCAAAATCCCACGATCATAAAACATTACCAACATCGGGTCATTACAGTATGAATTAGGGCTGGGCGATATGGCTTTTATTAATATCTCGATATTTTTAGGCCATGTCACGATACACGATATACACTACCGTTCAAAGGTTTGGGGTCACCCAAACAATTTTGTGTTTTCCATGAAAAGTCACACTTATTCACCACCATACGTTGTGAAATGAATAGAAAATAGAGTCAAGACATTGACAAGGTTAGAAATAATGATTTGTATTTGAAATAAGATTTTTTTTACATCAAACTTTGCTTTCGTCAAAGAATCCTCCATTTGCAGCAATTACAGCATTGCAGACCTTTGGCATTCTAGCTGTTAATTTGTTGAGGTAATCTGGAGAAATTGCACCCCACACTTCTAGAAGCAGCTCCCACAAGTTGGATTGGTTGGATGAGCACTTCTTGCGTACCATACGGTCAAGCTGCTCCCACAACAGCTCAATGGGGTTCAGATCTGGTGACTGCGCTGGCCACTCCATTACCGATAGAATACCAGCTGCCTGCTTCTTCTCTAAATAGTTATTGCACAATTTGGAGGTGTGTTTTGGGTCATTGTCCTGTTGTAGGATGAAATTGGCTCCAATCAAGCGCTGTCCACTGGGTATGGCATGGCGTTGCAAAATGGAGTGATAGCCTTCCTTATTCAGAATCCCTTTTACCCTGTACAAATCTCCCACCTTAGCAACCCCGGACCATCACATGACCTCCACCATGCTTAACAGATGGCGTCAGGCATTCTTCCAGCATCTTTTCAGTTGTTCTGCGTCTCACAAACGTTCTTCTTTGTGATCCAAACACCTCAAACTTGGATTCATCCGTCCACAACACTTTTTTCAAGTCTTCCTCTGTCCAATGTCTGTGTTCTTTTGCCCATCTTAATCTTTTTCTTTCATTGGCCAGTCTCAGATATGGCTTTTTCTTTGCCACTCTGCCATGAAGCCCAGAATCCCGCAGCCGCCTCTTCACTGTAGATGTTGACACTGGTGTTTTGCGGGTACTATTTAATGAAGATGCCAGTTGGGGACCTGTGAGGCGTCTGTTTCTCAAACTAGAGACTCTAATGTACTTATCTTCTTGCTCACTTGTGCAACGCCGCCTCCCACTTCTTTTTCTACTCTGGTTAGAGCCGGTTTGTGCTGTCCTCTGAAGGGAGTAGTACACACCGTTGTAGGAAATCTTCAATTTCTTAGCAATTTCTCGCATGGAATAGCCTTCATTTCTAAGAACAAGAATAGACTGTCGAGTTTCAGATGAAAGTTCTCTTTTTCTGGCCATTTTGAGCGTTTAATTGACCCCACAAATGTGATGCTCCACAAACTCAATCTGCTCAAAGGAAGGTCAGTTTTGTAGCTTCTGTAAAGAGCTAAACTGTTTTCAGATGTGTGAACATGATTGCACAAGGGTTTTCTAATCATCAATTAGCCTTCTGAGCCAATGAGCAAACACATTGTACCATTAGAACACTGGAGTGATAATTGCTAGAAATGGGCCTCTATACACCTATGTAGATATTGCACCAAAAACCAGACATTTGCAGCTAGAATAGTCATTTACCACATTAGCAATGTATAGAGTGTATTTCTTTAAAGTTAAGACTAGTTTAAAGTTATCTTCATTGAAAAGTACAGTGCTTTTCCTTAAAAAATAAGGACATTTCAATGTGACCCCAAACTTTTGAACGGTAGTGTATATCTGGATATTTTGCCTTAGCCTTTAATTAACACTTGATGCATATAATCACAGCAGTATGATGATTCTATGTGTCTACATTAAAACATTATTGTTCAGACTGTGTTAATATATGCTAATTTTAAACTTTCATGCAGAGAGGATAATCACAACTAAGTCAATTTACCAAAACTGTATTTATTAAACAGTTATTAAGCAGTGGCACAAACATTCATGTCATTTCAAAACAGAAAGTGCAAGATTGTCAGAGACATTTTAAAACAAACTATTAGTGCACTTTTGTGCATGATGTCACTAAGATGACATATTAAAACAACACTAAATTAAAGTGCACTTTTTGTACAGATCGCCACTACAATAGTTTAAAACAAATAAAGTGCACTTTTGTGCAGGATGTCACACAAGATATTTCAATAAGTGTCAAATAAAAATGAGCTGCATAATAGGAAATCAAATAGTGTATGTCCTTCACTATGTGGTAGGTTCCTGCGGACATTATCTCCTTCTGTTGTTGACTATTTTTTTCATACGGTGTTGATGTGGAAATGATTGCTTTGGCATTTTGTGGGTGTGACACCGAACGGAGACGTTGACATGCGGAGTTTCAAGCACTCTTCATTCCCTAGCGGGTGACTTTTCAAATGATGCTACATTAGCAGTGGTGCTACTTTTTGTGGCAACGCTTTTGCCGCATAATTGTTCAACATATTCCTGCTTGAAGCCAAACCACCGCCAGACGATGGACCCCGTGCTGTTTTTCTTGGGAATTAATTCTTCCTTCATTTGTTACCAGATTCGCACCTTCTCTCTCTCGTATTACCACCAGCACCGCACAGTTAGCATCACAGCTAACGTTACCCATGTCGCTATCTCTCTGCTGCCCGGGAGCGTGTGACGTATGTAAGAAGGTGCGCTTGTTTTAAGTCTCTGTGAGAAGGAGAGACGAGAAGGAGTGAGAAGAGCCTGTAGTTTAATGCCCGCAGCTAAAAGCAACTGCGTGAGAACGTATACTCAAATATCACGATGTAGTCATTTTCTATATCGCACAGAGACAAACCCGCGATATATCGAGTATATCGATATATCGCCCAGCTCCAGTATGAATGGATATATACAGGTAAAAGCCAGTAAATTAGAATATTTTGAAAAACTTGATTTATTTCAGTAATTGCATTCAAAAGGTGTAACTTGTACATTATATTTATTCATTGCACACAGACTGATGCATTCAAATGTTTATTTCATTTAATTTTGATGATTTGAAGTGGCAACAAATGAAAATCCAAAATTCCGTGTGTCACAAAATTAGAATATTACTTAAGGCTAATACAAAAAAGGGAGTTTTAGAAATGTTGGCCAACTGAAAAGTATGAAAATGAAAACTATGAGCATGTACAATACTCAATACTTGGTTGGAGCTCCTTTTGCCTCAATTACTGCGTTAATGCGGCGTGGCATGGAGTCGATGAGTTTCTGGCACTGCTCAGGTGTTATGAGAGCCCAGGTTGCTCTGATAGTGGCCTTCAACTCTTCTGCGTTTTTGGGTCTGGCATTCTGCATCTTCCTTTTCACAATACCCCACAGATTTTCTATGGGGCTAAGGTCAGGGGAGTTGGCGGGCCAATTTAGAACAGAAATACCATGGTCCGTAAACCAGGCACGGGTAGATTTTGCGCTGTGTGCAGGCGCCAAGTCCTGTTGGAACTTGAAATCTCCATCTCCATAGAGCAGGTCAGCAGCAGGAAGCATGAAGTGCTCTAAAACTTGCTGGTAGACGGCTGCGTTGACCCTGGATCTCAGGAAACAGAGTGGACCGACACCAGCAGATGACATGGCACCCCAAACCATCACCCAACCATGCAAATTTTGCATTTCCTTTGGAAATCGAGGTCCCAGAGTCTGGAGGAAGACAGGAGAGGCACAGGATCCACGTTGCCTGAAGTCTAGTGTAAAGTTTCCACCATCAATGATGGTTTGGGGTGCCATGTCATCTGCTGGTGTCGGTCCACTCTGTTTCCTGAGATCCAGGGTCAACGCAGCCGTCTACCAGCAAGTTTTAGAGCACTTCATGCTTCCTGCTGCTGACCTGCTCTATGGAGATGGAGATTTCAAGTTCCAACAGGACTTGGCGCCTGCACACAGCGCAAAATCTACCCGTGCCTGGTTTACGGACAATGGTATTTCTGTTCTAAATTGGCCCGCCAACTCCCCTGACCTTAGCCCCATAGAAAATCTGTGGGGTATTGTGAAAAGGAAGATGCAGAATGCCAGACCCAAAAACGCAGAAGAGTTGAAGGCCACTATCAGAGCAACCTGGGCTCTCATAACACCTGAGCAGTGCCAGAAACTCATCGACTCCATGCCACGCCGCATTAACGCAGTAATTGAGGCAAAAGGAGCTCCAACCAAGTATTGAGTATTGTACATGCTCATATTTTTCATTTTCATACTTTTCAGTTGGCCAACATTTCTAAAAATCCCTTTTTTGTATTAGCCTTAAGTAATATTCTAATTTTGTGACACACGGAATTTTGGATTTTCATTTGTTGCCACTTCAAATCATCAAAATTAAATGAAATAAACATTTGAATGCATCAGTCTGTGTGCAATGAATGTACAAGTTACACCTTTTGAATGCAATTACTGAAATAAATCAAGTTTTTCAAAATATTCTAATTTACTGGCTTTTACCTGTATAACCTACCGGTATTATGTGTGCACTATTGACTAGTGATGCACCAAAAACTCAGCCACCGAAAAAATACTTTGATTACAGAAAACAGCGCTGCTGAAACCGGATGTAAACAGGATGCACGCAATTGTCTGGAGCGTAGTCAGCATGTATGCGATGTGGACGTGACTTTAATATATCCCAGATATACCCGCGGACAGCCATCGACCAAATGTATAGATACTAAAAGGACAGTGGCGGCTTTTAAGGACTGAAAGTCCAACTGGAGCAGCAGCGCCCAAGCAAGTGTGATATCATGTTCGCTGCAGCTCGCTTTTCCGTTGGGGACACCGAGGGACAGAAGTAGAGTCTCTAAACACGAGTACATTCTATAATAACACCAGAAAAAGATGCTAGATTTGTTGATAGTCGTTTTTAATAAAAAAAAAAAAAAAGTAATTAAAAGTCTCTAGACTCTTCAAAAATTCTCAACAAAGTACAATGTACAATAAGCAGCAACAATAGCAAATATAGAAAAAGATGAATAAAAATATATGTTAATACTAATTATTAATAACAGATTTGTTTTTAAATGTATGTATACATGTTTTAGCCTATTAAAAGAAAATCATATCGTCATAGCAAATCATGCAAATTAAGCAATGGCCTCATGGTGACCACACTCCATCACACCCCTAACCACGCCCCAACCGCCACAGGTGTTATGGCAATCGAGGGGAAACTCTGCAACGATATGCTACATTTTTGTTTACAGAAGTTTTGCCCTCCCATAGGAAGCTCTATATTGAGTAACTTTATTTGATTAGGACAATGCATATTGATCATCGTTTAAGCAAAAGCATCAAAGTAAATATTTCAGAATCATCCACAAAAGATAAGTATAATCTGTTTAATAATTTTAGGGTTTTTTAAATCATTGTTTCAAAGTCCAATTCAAGTCTGTTTGAAAAAGAACCAACTTAATGAAAATTACAATTTTGCTAGAATGCAGTACACTAGTTTTTGATCAAATTAAAGCAACACTTTTTTTGAATTACCTGTCATTTGTATTCATTAGTTTCTTTAAAAAGTAGAGGGAAAAATTGGATAGAAATCCATCCATCCATCCATCCATCTTCTTCCGCTTATCCGAGGTCGGGTCGCGGGGGCAGCAGCCTAAGCAGGGAAGCCCAGACTTCCCTCTCCCCAGCCACTTCGTCCAGCTCCTCCCGGGGGATCCCGAGGCGTTCCCAGGCCAGCCGGGAGACATAGTCTTCCCAACGTGTCCTGGGTCTTCCTCGTGGCCTCCTACCGGTCGGACATGCCCTAAACACCTCCTTAGGGAGGCGCTCGGGTGGCATCCTGACCAGATGCCCGAACCACCTCATCTGGCTCCTCTCGATGTGGAGGAGCAGCGGCTTTACTTTGAGCTCCCCCCGGATGACAGAGCTTCTCACCCTATCTCTAAGGGAGAGCCCCGCCACCCGGCGGAGGAAACTCATTTCGGCCGCTTGTACCCGTGATCTTGTCCTTTCGGTCATAACCCAAAGCTCATGACCATAGGTGAGGATGGGAACGTAGATCGACCGGTAAATTGAGAGCTTTGCCTTCCGGCTCAGCTCCTTCTTCACCACAACGGATCGATACAGCGTCCGCATTACTGAAGACGCCGCACCGATCCGCCTGTCGATCTCACGATCCACTCTTCCCTCACTCGTGAACAAGACTCCGAGGTACTTGAACTCCTCCACTTGGGGCAAGATCTCCTCCCCAACCCGGAGATGGCACTCCACCCTTTTCCGGGCGAGAACCATGGACTCGGACTTGGAGGTGCTGATTCTCATTCCAGTCGCTTCACACTCAGCTGCGAACCGATCCAGTGAGAGCTGAAGATCCTGGCCAGATGAAGCCATCAGGACCAAATCATCTGCAAAAAGCAGAGACCTAATCCTGCAGCCACCAAACCGGATCCCCTCAACGCCTTGACTGCGCCTAGAAATTCTGTCCATAAAAGTTATGAACAGAATCGGTGACAAAGGGCAGCCTTGGCGGAGTCCAACCCTCACCGGAAACGTGTCCGACTTACTGCCGGCAATGCGAACCAAGCTCTGACACTGATCATACAGGGAGCGGACTGCCACAATCAGACAGTCCGAAACCCCATACTCTCTGAGCACTCCCCACAGGACTTCCCGAGGGACACGGTCGAATGCCTTCTCCAAGTCCACAAAGCACATGTAGACTGGTTGGGCAAACTCCCATGCACCCTCAAGGACCCTGCCGAGAGTATAGAGCTGGTCCACAGTTCCACGACCAGGACGAAAACCACACTGTTCCTCCTGACTATGCCGGATAGTCGAACCTCGGATTCTATCCAACCTCGCATAAGTTGGATAGAAATCGTAAATCAAATTTCTTTGTGAAAAAATTAGAGATTTAATTTTTAGGGCTCTGAATCTTTAGGCACCACACGATTCAATTTGATTTGATTCTTTGGGGTAATGATTCGGTTCAGAAATGATTCTGGATTCAAACCCATTCTCGATTCAAAATTAATACTCTTTTAATAACATTGGGTGCCTGTTCTATGATGAACTACATGCCTCCATAAAAAAGATAACAGCCCTGATACATTTTTATGTTACTTAAAATAAACTGGTTTTGTTTACAAAATGTTACCCGAACATGTAATAAAGTCAAATATAAATAAAGTACATCTATCTGTACAGCAGATATTGACATCTACATCAACAATATGATTTGCCTGAGTGGCTGGACAGAACAGATTGATTTTGATAATTTTTAATCAATTAAGAATCATTAAAAATAAGTATCGCGATTCATTCAAAAATCTTTTTTTTTTTTCACACCCCTATCGCCCAGGTCAAATAGAAGGTAATTGCTAGAATAGCACTCCCAAAATAGACTTCCAGCTCTTACCTTTTTGCCTCCTCCAGGTGACAAAGATACTCGTAGGCCATATTCTGCTGCCTCCTCTCGTCCATCTCCTCCGCAGTGAGTCGCTCCACGCCATCCAGGACAGCTAGAGAATAAAAAATAAATTAACATACATGTTAAATAAAACAAACAAAGATGCATTTGTTGGATTGCAGAACTCAATAGAGTGGAAACATTATGAATTTCATGTCAATCACTGCAGTATGTCTTTTTTTCCACAAACAGCTTAATGTTTTTGTCAATCACTGTCTTTTTCCACACAGCCTTCTGGCTCCTTCATAATTCATGAAACCGAGGGACTTTTCAAAGGAAGTTAGCTCATTTATTAGTCACCTTGTGTGGGCATTCTTTCCTTATTATCTATACAGGGAAAACAAAAAAAAACAGTGGGCGTTGATTCCAAGAGATTACAGACAGGAGGGAATGAGTCCTCCCAAATTTTGGGTGAGGTGAAGTGAGGTGACGGGGCAAGTAATACAAAGAACTCCCTTTAGTCATAAGTAAACCTGTATGGCAGTGGTGTCCAATTCTGGGCTCAGATTTTGTTGGTTTTCAAATAATGAAATAATTATCAGATACATTTGCTTTGTCAGCTACAACACAAAGTTAACATGTGGCTGTTTGGTTCAGATATTATATATTATATATTATATTTTATATTTTTCCTAAAAGGCGCACCCCATGGTTTACAGAAGAAACTAGAGCCCATAAATTATCATGTAGAAAGCTGGAACGCAAATGGCGCGCTACTAAACTTGAGGTTTTCCATCAAGCATGGAGTGATAGTTTAACAACTTATAAACACATGCTTACCCTAGCTAAAGCTAAATATTACTCAAATCTCATCCACCTCAACAAAAATGATCCGAAATTTTTGTTTAGTACAGTAGCATCGCTAACCCAACAAGGGACTCCTCCCAGTAGCTCCACCCACTCAGCAGATGATTTTATGAATTTCTTTAATAAGAAAATTGAACTCATTAGAAAGGAGATTAAAGACAATGCATCGCAGCTACAACTGGGTTCTATTAACACAGATACGACTGTATCTACGAAGGATACCGCCCTCCAAAATAGTTTCTCTCTCTTTGATGAAATAACATTAGAGGAATTGTTAAGATGTGTCAATGGGACAAAACAAACAACATGTTTACTTGACCCATTTCCTGGGAAACTTATTAAGGAGCTTTTTGTATTATTAGGTCCATCAGTGCTAAATATTATAAACTTATCACTTTCCTCTGGCACTGTTCCACTAGCATTCAAAAAAGCGGTTATTCATCCTTTGCTCAAAAGACCTAACCTCGATCCTGACCTCATGGTAAACTACCGGCCGGTGTCCCACCTTCCGTTTATCTCGAAAATCCTCGAAAAAATTGTCGCACAGCAGCTAAATGAACACTTAATGTCTAACAATCTCTGTGAACCTTTTCAATCCGGTTTCAGGGCAAATCACTCTACGGAGACAGCCCTCGCAAAAATGACTAATGATCTACTGCTAACGATGGATTCTGATGCGTCATCTATGTTGCTGCTTCTTGATCTTAGCGCTGCTTTCGATACCGTCGATCATAATATTTTATTAGAGCGTATCAAAACACGTATTGGTATGTCAGACTTAGCCTTGTCGTGGTTTAACTCTTATCTTACTGACTGGATGCAGTGCGTCTCCCATAATAATGTGACCTCGGACTATGTTAAGGTAACGTGCGGAGTCCCCCAAGGTTCGGTTCTTGGCCCTGCACTCTTTAGTAATTACATGCTGCCGCTAGGCGACATCATACGCAAATACGGTGTTAGCTTTCATTGTTATGCTGATGACACCCAACTCTACATGCCCCTAAAGCTGACCAACACGCCGGATTGTAGTCAGCTGGAGGCGTGTCTTAATGAAATTAAACAATGGATGTCCGCTAACTTCTTGCAACTCAACACTAAGAAAACGGAAATGCTGATTATCGGTCCTGCTAAACACCGACATTTATTTGATAATACCACCTTAACATTTGACAACCAAACAATTACACAAAGCGACTCAGTAAAGAATCTGGGTATTATCTTCGACCCAACTCTCTCCTTTGAGTCACACATTAAGAGTGTTACTAAAACGGCCTTCTTTCATCTCCGTAATATCGCTAAAATTCGTTCCATTTTGTCCACTAGCGACGCTGAGATCATTATTCATGCGTTCGTTACGTCTCGTCTCGATTACTGTAACGTATTATTTTCGGGTCTCCCTATGTCTAGCATTAAAAGATTACAGTTGGTACAAAATGCGGCTGCTAGACTTTTGACAAGAACAAGAAAGTTTGATCATATTACGCCTATACTGGCTCACCTGCACTGGCTTCCTGTGCACTTAAGATGCGACTTTAAGGTTTTACTACTTACGTATAAAATACTACACGGTCTAGCTCCAGCCTATCTTACCGATTGTATTGTACCATATGTCCCGGCAAGAAATCTGCGTTCAAAGAACTCCGGCTTATTAGTGATTCCCAGAGCCCAAAAAAAGTCTGCGGGCTGTAGAGCGTTTTCTATTCAGGCTCCAGCACTATGGAATGCCCTCCCGGTAACAGTTAGAGATGCTACCTCAGTAGAAACATTTAAGTCCCATCTCAAAACTCATTTGTATACTCTAGCCTTTGAATAGCCCCCCTTTTTTAGACCAGTTGATCTGCCGTTTCTTTTCTTTTCTCCTCTGCTCCCCCCTATCCCTTGTGGAGGGGAAGACACACAGATCCGGTGGCCATGGATGGGGTGCTGGCTGTCCGGGGTCGGGACCCGGGGTGGACCGCTCGCCTGTATATTGGTTGGGAACATCTCTGCGCTGCTGACCCGTCTCCGCTCGGGATGGTTTCCTGCTGACCCCGCTGTGGACTGGACTCTTACTGTTATGCTGGATCCACTATGGACTGGACTCTCACAATATTATGTTAGACCCACTCGACATCCATTGCATTCGGTCTCCCTAGAGGGGGGGGGGGGTTACCCACATATGCGGTCCTCTCCAAGGTTTCTCATAGTCATTCACATCGACGTCCCACTGGGGTGAGTTTTTCCTTGCCCTTATGTGGGCTATACCGAGGATGTCGTTGTGGCTTGTGCAGCCCTTTGAGACACTTGTGATTTAGGGCTATATAAATAAACATTGATTGATTGATTGATATATATTGACTTGGATTGAATTTGTTTTTGTTATCCTAATGTATCCTATCATCAGTGATACCTCGGTTATTCTAGGCCTCACTTTTCATATATTTCGGTTTTTGCTGAAAATGTTCGCAAACATATTGTCCCTGTTTTCCTTTTCCGTTGTTGTACGGCAAAGCAAATGTTTATTTGTTCCTATTTTGTTTGTTTGCCTCACGTATAATTCCGCATAATCGAGTGCCCAAACAAAGAATACCTCGTGTCGGTGACTCAGTCTCTGCTTTTTACGACTGCAAAACAAGCCACCATCTGGCAAAAGAAAGTTGTGAATACCAGCCCTTGAATGAAGAAGGTGAAAAACACATTTGATTTCAAGAAATATGGGTGGATGGATCTAGTAGCAAAGTATGTTTGTGTCACTCTCTCCTCCTCTCCTCCTTCTCCACTCATTGCCATCTTCTCCAACAAGTCTTCAATAAAGGTAAAAGTGATGTTAAATGTTCATTTATCATTTATCAATATATCATAAAAGTGCTTCGATTTTCATACGATTCGGTTTTCGTCTGATCTTTTGGAATGAAAACAGAGGTAGCATTGTATCTATCCATTGCTACACATGATCTATTATTTAACCTTTATTTAGAAAACTGTGATCGTGAACACAGGAAGTGAACAAACAGTAAACTGACACAATGTAAGCAAGCCAAATATTGTAAGTGTCAACATGTACAAGTTATGGAGTGAATAAATGAGTAATAGACAGAGGTGGGACCAAGTCATTGTTTTGCAAGTCACAAGTAAGTCTCAAGTCTTTGCCCTCAAGTCCGAGTCAAGTCCCGAGTCAAGACAGGCAAGCCCCGAGTCAAGTCCAAAGTCAAGACTGGAAAGTCTCAAGTCAAGTCCTAAGTCCTGCATTTTGAGTTTCGAGTCCTTTCAAGTCCTTTTAACCACAGACTAATATATTAACACAGATTGTGTATGCTTTTCAAACGCTGTATTTATTTATTAAAACAAGTGCATTTTAAATTGCAGGAAAGAAAATTGTGCTGACATTGCACTTTATAATAGCACTATTAATTTTAAACATTAACTCATTCCTTTACAGAACAAACACATTGAAAAATAAAGTGCAAATGTACTTATTTGTACAAAAGTGTTAACATTGAAAAAACATGACATATACGTGAACATAACAAAAAAGTTGTACTTTTTATATGTCAGGGCCCTATGCTGCATTGCATTTGCAAAAGACCAAATTAGCCAAGAGTCTGTCAGTCATTTGTGCACGATGGGGGCGTAGTATGATGCCACCATGGCTGAAAACTCGCTCCACTGGAGCACTGGAGGCAGGCACTGCCAAGACTCTCATGGCCACTCGGAACAGTGAAGGAAGAGTCTTCATGTTCAATGCCCAGAACAAAAGGGGGGAGAGAGTTGTTTTGGGTTGGTGCACTACTTGTAAGTGTATCTTGTGTTTTTTATGTTGATTTAATTAAAAAAAGAAAAAAAAAAAATTTATTTCTTGTGCGGCCCGATACCAATCGATCCACGGACCAGTACCGGGCCGCGGCCCGGTGGTTGGGGACCACTGAGGTAAACAACCAACAGTATGTCAGAAAGCTAGCTAAAACGGTACACATATTCATAATATAGTATACATTTTAACTGACCTTTATTTGACTATTTTTGTCTTTTTTTAGGTGGCTAAAATACGCGGTGCTGCTGACCGCCGTCTAACGTTACGTGTGATATATTGACTAACGTAACCCTGATTAAAAAAAATCACTGAACAAAAAGTATGAATAAGGTAGTGAACTGCAACAGATTCCCGTGTTTGCAATAACGTTATAACGTTAGCAGTGAGTTTACAGCCTCACTGATTTAACTACACAGCAAATAAAAGTCACGTTACTTACCCAATAAACGTTATCTTACATTCAAAACTTACCGTTCTTTGTGCAACTTCAAATGCCGGACGAAGTTGGAAGTTGTTGCCTCTCCATCAGTAATTTTCGAACCGCATGTGTTGCATACTGCAAACCGTTTTGTGTTGACCACCTCGTAATTTTTATACCCAAACAAAATTATTTTAGGTATCATTTTTTGTTCACTGGCGTGTGGTTTGGACATGTCTTCTTCGTTGGTTGTCCTGCAATTTGATTGGATGAATGCTGTGTGATGAAAACAAAGTAGATCTAATTTGATTGGCTGTTGTACTGAGAGCACACCAGCTGACACACGCAACGCTGATAGACAAGTACACAATGAAAAATACGGAGCGCTCCCGAATAACTTTTTCATCTTTGGGTTTTGGGGAAAGTAGCAAGTCATGTCAAGTCATGTCAATTCAAAAGGCTCAAGTCCAAGTGAAGTCACAAGTCATTGATGTTAAAGTCTAAGTCGAGTTGCAAGTCTTTTTACATTTTGTCAAGTCGAGTCTAAAGTCATCAAATTCATGACTCGAGTCTGACTCGAGTCCAAGTCATGTGACTCGAGTCCACACCTCTGGTAATAGATATGGAAAAGAGGGAAGGGTGTGTTCCTATTGTAACTTCTTAACAGGGCCAGCCCCTGGCATAAACACGCTATGCGATTGTTTAGAGCTAGGAGACTCGGAGAGGCCACATAATTATGGCAACCGGTCACTTCAGTAGATGATCATCATTATAGTCGTCGTGCTCTGCAGGTGTTTTTAATTGTTCTACTTTGAAGGACTGAATTACCTCATGGATACAATTATACTTTGTTTCTGCTAAACTTCTATTTAGCGGTCAGTCGACAAGTCTTTTGTAATCATTTTAGTTCGGTTTAGCAGCGGTGTAGCCGCGTCCATTGAAAAGCCCATACAGATGTTGCTAATTTAGCATCGCTTCACCCGCCGTCATCGTGAGAGATTTATGGACGTATTTCTAAAACGAGCATATTATTTAAGTTTATATTGTAGCCAAATGTTTTCCCGAAAGACATTATGTTGAAAAACCATTAGTTTTTTCCTAGTATTACCAATCTATTGTGTTTTGTTTACTATTTCAATCAATGCCAAATTGGCATAACTGTTTTGAATGACCTCTGCGTTCATACGACGTTTCGACATTATCTGGAATATAAATACATGACTATTGAACATATTCGATAGGACTGAATTGTAGTAGTTTGTATAGTATGTAAGTACAATAATAATATTATATATACATACATATATATATACATACATACATACATATATACATATATATATATATATATATATATATATATATAAATATATATATATATATATATATATATATATAGAGTCATGGTTTCTGTGGTTTATCCGTTATACAGTGCTCAATACCGGAGTAGAGCGGAATATACGTTAGGTCTGTCAGGAAAAAACACAGAGGCTATTTCATCCCTACAAGCCTGTTTCGCAGGTTTCTCTGCTCTTCAGGGGATTTTAATTAAGTACCTGTGGTTGTTACATATATATAGGGTACATTACATGGAGGTGTGGCCATTGTTACACAGTAGTGCCTTGCTTCTGTGCCGGTATGATGAGACCAGTTTGTTGCGTTTGTTTAAAGTGTACATTAGGGATGTCCCGATCCGATATTTGGATCGGATCGGCCGCCGATATTTGCCAAAAAATAGGTATCGGCAAGGCATGGGAAAATGCCGATCCAGATCCAGTTTAAAAAAAAACACCGGTCCGTGTTTTCGAACGGACAGATTCAAAT
Organism: Nerophis lumbriciformis; assembly: GCF_033978685.3. Lineage (NCBI taxonomy): Eukaryota > Metazoa > Chordata > Actinopteri > Syngnathiformes > Syngnathidae > Nerophis > Nerophis lumbriciformis. The sequence continues at coordinate 33,632,128 of NC_084562.2, forward strand.
AATACATTCCACTTTTCTGCTGCTCCCTATTTCCGTTCCGCATTTTCCAGCACACCTTCAACACATCCACAGGTCTATGGATTCTCACGCAGTTGCTTTTAGCTGCTGGCATTGCACTACAGGCTCTTCCCACTCCTTCTTCTGTCTCCTTCTCACAGACAGCAAGCGCAACTTCTTACACACGTCACATACGTATATGTCCTCTCCCAGCAGAGAGGTAGCAGCATGGCTAACGTTAGCTGTGATGCTAGCGCAGCCGCTAAGGTGCGCGCCTGCTCAAACGTCCTCTGCGCACGGCAAATCTATGCCACGCACAAAATCAAATAAAAAAATAAGCGCATAACAATTTTCGACACACGGACACGACAGAGAAAACAGTTTTCGTCATCATTGTTCAAATATTGTAACGTCTGTCGAGACGCTTATCTCCGTTCGGTGCCACACGTCCACACCATCAAAATGCCGAGGCAAAAATTTCCACATCAACACCGTCTGAAAAAATTAGTGATTTTTTTAGTTGTGATTGCCTTCTCTGCATGAAAGTTTAAAAGTAGCATATATTAATGCAGTATGAAGAAGAATGTTTTAATGTAGACATGCAAGCCTTGAAATAACATTTTGAAAATCAAGACTACATTTCCTGCAAATGGGTGCATTTCTACCCTATATTTTAACTTTAGATTTATTCTCATATCAAACTCTGACACTTACATCAGGCGCCCCTCTCCACACCCCGGATTATAAATAATTCAATGTGATTATCTTGTGTGATGACTGTATTATGATGATAGAATATATCTGATAGTATATATCTGTATCATGAATCAATTTAAGTGGACCCCGACTTAAACAAGTTGAAAAACTTATCATAACTCTCTCACTCTCTGTCTCTGCTCCTCCCTCACGAATGCTGCTGCACGGACAATTTGTTTTGTTTTTAACCCCTTCTCAACCCTGAACGTACATTGAAAATACACGCAACCCTAACTCAAAATGCCGGACATTTGAGGCATTTAAGAAACTCCGCCTGGACAGCCTGGACAGCCCCGCAAAAGAGGACACACATATATATATATATATATATATATATATATATATATATATATATATATATATATATATATATATATATATATATATATATATATATATATATATATAAATATATACATACATACATATATGTGTATATATATATATATATATATATATACATATATACATATATACATATATACATATATACATATATACATACATACATACATACATATATATATATATATATATATATATATACATACATACATATATGTGTGTATATATATATATATATACTCGTTCGGTACACCTCTGAACCGAACCGGAACCCCCGAACCGGAACCTCCGTACCGAAACGGTTCAATACAAATACACGTACCGTTACACACCTAATATATATATATATATATATATATATATATATATATATATATATATATAGCTGGCCATCGTAAGAATGCAGGGACGACTGCTATATATATATATATATATATCAATCAATCAAAAAAAGCACTTTATATGTAGAAAAGTTTTGTTAAGAAACCATTCTGAGCCTTATCTTAATTAGTTTTTATTTTATATACGTATGTTGACCACATTAACCCAGGCAATGGACCCTGTGTGTATATGTATGTTATGCCATTGTTTCCAAATTTGGTAAATAAATAACCAAAAAATGTTGTTGTTTTCTTACTGTACCGAAAATGAACCGAACCGTGACCTCTAAACCGAGGTACGTACCGAACCGAAATTGTTGTGTACCGTTACACCCCTAGTATATATATATATATATATATATATATATACATATACAGTGGGGCAAAAAAGTATTTAGTCAGCCACCGATTGTGCAAGTTCTCCCACTTAAAATGATGACAGAGATCTGTAATTTTTATCATAGGTACACTTCAACTGTGAGAGACAGAATGTGAAAAAAAAATCCAGGAATTCACATTGTAGGAATTTTAAAGAATTTATTTGTAAATTATGGTGGAAAATAAGTATTTGGTCACTTCAAACAAGGAAGATCTCTGGCTCTCACAGACCTGAAACTTCTTCTTTAAGAAGCTCTTCTGTCCTCCACTCGTTACCTGTATTAATTAATAAACCTGTTTGAACTCGTTATCTGTATAAAAGACACCTGTCCACAGCCTCAAACAGTCAGACTCCAAACTCCACTATGGCCAAGACCAAAGAGCTGTCGAAGGACACTAGGAAAATAATTGTAGACCTGCACCAGACTGTGAAGAGTGAATCTACAATAGGCAAGCAGCTTGGTGTGAAAAAATCAACTGTGGGAGCAATTATCAGAAAATGGAAGACATACAAGATCACTGATAATCTCCCTCGATCTGGGGCTCCACGCAAGATCTCATCCCGTGGGGTCAAAATGATCATGAGAACGGTGAGCAAAAATCCCAGAACCACACGGGGGGACCTGGTCAATGACCTGCAGAGAGCTGGGACCAAAGTAACAAAGGTTACCATCAGTAACACACTACGCCGACAGGAATCAAATCCTGCAGTGGCAGACGTGTCCCCCTGCTTAAGCCAGTGCATGTCCAGGCCCGTCTGAAGTTTGCCAGAGAGCACATGGGTGATACAGCAGAGGATTGGGAGAATGTCATGTGGTCAGATGAAACCAAAATAGAACTTTTTGGTATAAACTCAACACGTCGTGTTTGGAGGAAGAAGAATACTGAGTTGCATCCCAAGAACACCAGACCTACTGTGAAGCATGGGGGTGGAAACATTATGCTTTGGGGCTGTTTGTCTGCTAAGGGGACAGGCCGACTGATCCGTGTTAAGGAAAGAATGAATGGGGCCATGTATCATGAGATTTTGAGCCAAAACCTCCTTCCATCAGTAAGAGCTTTGAAGATGAAACGTGACTGGGTCTTCCAGCATGACAATGATCCCAAACACACCGCCCGGGCAACGAAGGAGTGGCTCCGTAAGAAGCATTTGAAAGTCCTGGAGTGGCCTAGCCAGTCTCCAGACCTCAACCCCATAGAAAATCTGTGGAGGGAGTTGAAAGTCCGTGTTGTTCGGCGACAGCCCCAAAACATCACTGCTCTCGAGAAGATCTGCATGGAGGAATGGGCCAAAATACCAACTACTGTGTGTGCAAACCTGGTAAAGACCTATAGTAATCATTTGACCTCTGTTATTGCCAACAAAGGTTATATTACAAAGTATTGAGTTGAATTTTTGTTATTGACCAAATACTTATTTTCCACCATAATTTACAAATAAATTCTTTAAAAATCCTACAATGTGAATTCCAGGATTTTTTTTTCACATTCTGTCTCTCACAGTTGAAGTGTACCTATGATGAAAATTACAGACCTCTGTCATCATTTTAAGTGGGAGAACTTGCACAATTGGTGGCTGACTAAATACTTTTTTGCCCCACTGTATATATATATATATATATATATATATATATATATATATATATATATATATATTTCTCTGACCATAGGTGAGGATGGGAACGTAGATCGACCGGTAAATTGAGAGCTTTCTTCACCACAACGGATCGATACAGCGTCCGCATTACTGAAGACGCCGCACCGATCCGCCTGTCGATCTCACGATCCACTCTTCCCCCACTCGTGAACAAGACTCCGAGGTACTTGAACTCCTCCACTTGGGGCAAGATCTCCTCCCCAACCCGCAGATGGCACTCCACCCTTTTCCGGGCGAGAACCATGGACTCGGACTTGGAGGTGCTGATTCTCATCCCAGTCGCTTCACACTCAGCTGCGAACCGATCCAGTGAGAGCTGAAGATCCTGGCCAGATGAAGCCATCAGGACCACATCATCTGCAAAAAGCAGAGACCTAATCCTGCAGCCACCAAACCAGATCCCCTCAACGCCTTGACTGCGCCTAGAAATTCTGTCCATAAAAGTTATGAACAGAATCGGTGACAAAGGGCAGCCTTGGCGGAGTCCAACCCTCACTGGAAACGTGTCCGACTTACTGCCGGCAATGCGGACCAAGCTCTGGCACTGATCATACAGGGAGCGGACTGCCACAATCAGACAGTCCGATACCCCGTACTCTCTGAGCACTCCCCACAGGACTTCCCGAGGGACACGGTCGAATGCCTTCTCCAAGTCCACAAAACACATGTAGACTGGTTGGGCAAACTCCCATGCACCCTCAAGGACCCTGCCGAGAGTATAGAGCTGGTCCACAGTTCCACGACCAGGACGAAAACCACACTGTTCCTCCTGAATCCGAGGTTCGACTATCCGGCGTAGCCTCCTCTCCAGTACACCTGAATAGACCTTACCGGGAAGGCTGAGGAGTGTGATCCCACGATAGTTAGAACACACCCTCCGGTTCCCCTTCTTAAAGAGAGGAACCACCACCCCGGTCTGCCAATCCAGAGGTATCCTCACCTATGGTCATGAGCTTTGGGTTATGACAGAAAGGACAAGATCACGGGTACAAGTGGCCGAAATGAGTTTCCTCCGCCGGGTGGCGGGGCTCTCCCTTAGAGATAGGGTGAGAAGCTCTGCCATCCGGGGGGAGCTCAAAGTAAAGCCGCTGCTCCTCCACATCGAGAGGAGCCAGATGAGGTGGTTCGGGCATCTGGTCAGGATGCCACCCGAACGCCTCCCTAGGGAGGTGTTTAGGGCACGTCCCACCGGTAGGAGGCCGCGGGGAAGACCCAGGACACGTTGGGAAGACTATGTCTCCCGGCTGGCCTGGGAACGCCTCGGGGTCCCACAGGAAGAGCTGGACGAAGTGGCTGGGGAGAGGGAAGTCTGGGCTTCCCTGCTTAAGCTGCTGCCCCCGCGACCCGACCTCGGATAAGCGGAGGAAGATGGATGGATGGATGGATATATATATATATATATATATATATATATATACTAGGGGTGTAACGGTACACAAAAATTTCGAAATATAAATTTTTTGGTTATTTATTTACCAAATTTGTAAACAGTGGCTTTATCTTTTTAACATTGGGAACACTACAATAATTCTGCCCACGTTAATCAACATTAAACTGCCTCAAGTTGTTGCTCAGATTAAATAAAATGACAAAACTTTTCTTCTACATATAAAAAGTTCAACATTTAACAGTTTCAACTCATCATGCTTAATTTATTACAACATTTGGGAAGCCTGTAGTTGATTTTTATTATGTAAATGTTATATTTTTATCAACATGTGATAGCAGGGACCCTGCAATTCAAAACTAGGCTGCTCCATTACTAATGATTGTTTATTGTTTATTGAATGGATCCCCATTAGCTGACGCCAAGACGACTGCTAGTCTTCCTAAGGTCCATATAGGAGCATACAAAGTTAAAATACAAAGAATAAATGCATTACCAGACATTATACATTATACTATAGTTACATGATTAATGTAACTATAGCTGAAAAAATAGTACGATAGCAATAGGAGAGACTATTCATCCCTGAACACCATGGAGTTCATGTAGGCTTAATGATGCAGTTACATTATTATATCAACTATCAGAGACAGAAACTCTTCATTTAACATAATGTCCTTTTTTGCTGCTTCAACACAGCTCAATCAACACAGAAAAAGGTCAAGTGAAATAACAGACAGACAGGGCTTTGCTGTCCGTAACACACACACGCACACGCACACACACCGCAAAATGAGCTAACGTTACGCTAAAAGCGAATTAGCCTTCACCTCAAGCCAGGACTGCGAGCGAGCTGAGCTGCCTTTTATATTTCTAGAAGGTCAACGGGCTCATAGTGATCTTACTAGTAGTTGACTGGGAGATGCTTATTATAATTTGGGGAGAGGCCGCTGCCTGATGCTTACCTGCTAAACGCTAAGCACTGACTACATGCGCTCTGAATACGCACTGCTGATTGGCTGTTACCGCTCTGAATACGCACTGCTGATTAGCTGTTACCACTCTGTGTGTAACCAATCAGATGGTTGTGTGGGTGGGACAATGCTGGGTGCTGTGTAGAGGACTGACAGAGACAGAAGCAGAATCGGTACACCTCCGAACCGAACCGAACCCCCGTACCAAAACGGTTCAATAAAAATACACGTACCGTTACACCCCTAATATATACACACACACATACATATATATATATATATATATATATATATATATATATATAAAATACATTATGTCTTATTAATAATACATTATTTCTTATTATCAAATGACAAAACATACTGAAATTGCACTTTTGTCAGTTGTGTCTTTTAGGCACACACTCCTATAGCCAAATTTACATCTGGTAACTGAGAGTAATACAGAAAACCAGTGGTGTCGAAGTCAATCGTACAGCGGGGCAAAAAGCTACAATACTTTATATGCACACAAAAACATCAAAATCATGGAGGGTTAATGGCTTCAGTCGGGATTTCTGTCGAGTCAAAAGGAGTTGGCAAGTCTGAGCTTGTGCCAAGCAAGCATTTCCCAGCATGCTTTGTTGTCGGTAGAATTGTCGCTTATGACCGTATTTCTATGTTTTTTAATTTTATACAGACAGTGTTTAATACTTAAAGTGGTGTCTTTATTAGTCGTGTACAGTTAAATTTTTTCTAATTTTCAGTGGATTTCTTTACCTTTTTCGCCTCGGGGGCCCAACTCTTTCACAACAGAGGAGCCCAGAACCCACTCAAATATTAACACTGAAATATTACTCTCGCTCTTGATTTTAATCATATGCAATAATTACCTTTAGTGTGAATTGTGAAGTGAATTATATTTATATAGCGCTTTTTCTCTAGTGACTCAAAGCGCTTTACATAGTGAAACCCAATATCTAAGTTACATTTAAACCAGTGTGGGTGGCACTGGGAGCAGGTGGGTAAAGTGTCTTGCCCAAGGACACAACGGCAGTGACTAGGATGGCGGAAGCTATACCGCTCGGTTGGTAGATATATCATATATTATAATATATGATATTATATATCATATATTATATGATATTACTGTGGCTTCCTCCCACCTCCAAAGACATGCACCTGGGGATAGGTTGATTGGCAACACTAAATGGGCCCTAGTGTGTGAATGTGAGTGTGGATGTTGTCTGTCTATCTGTGTTGGCCCTGTGATGAGGTGGCGACTTGTCCAGGGTGTACCCCGTCTTCCGCCCGAATGCAGCTGAGATAGGCTCCAGCACCCCCCGCGATCCCAAAAGGGACAAGCGGTAGAAAATGCATGGATGGATGGATGATATTATTATAACGCCGGGGAGTCTGCAGGTAACCTGACTCTCGCCAGATCCTCATAGTTTGCTGAGCTCCACACAAGGCATTGCAAACTCCTTCAAGATAGCAAAAAATAATGAACCAATCAGGATCGCCGGGCAGGATTTCATAGATGTGACTAGCGCCGAAGCAACTGTTTGATTCAAACTACAATGGCGGCACGCAGCGAGGAGTCGTGTGCTGACATTGATTCTGCTATTGCAACTGTTTTGCCGAATCTATCGAATATTAGATCTTTAAAAGATGAACAGACAACTTTTCGCTCTGTCGTTATCCAATATGTCGGCTGTTTTGTTTTGGATTTCCCCAGCGTCACTCTCATCAGCGTCACAGGTTGATTTCGATGTAGTAGCGCGTCATTCAAGATAACAGACAAGTGGTTTATCCAATCACATACAATGATTTTTTTAGAAGGCCCCGCCTTCTGAAATACATCTCCTATTGAGAAGTCCCAGATCCTTGTGTGGAGCTCAGCGAACTACAAGGATCTGGCGAGAGTCAGGTTAGTCTGCAGAGAGGACCAGCAGGGTATCTGCACTGTCGAAGGTCCCGGGGGCCTGCGTAGAAGGACGCAAAACATTATCATGGGGCCCAGGTAGAGCGAGCGGACGACCCCAGGGCGGGGGTACTGCCGTGGTAACCGGCTGACTAAGATCCAAGTGATTCTTTATATATTATTGATATTTCTCATTTTCAAAAACAATAAAATATATATATTGTTTTTAAGGTTTAAAAAATATTTTATGATCTTGAATGGGATTGTGTTGACAATCTTAATTTCCCATCAGGGATTAATAAAGTATTTCTGATTCTGATTCTGATTATATCTAACCTACAGACAGTTTACCATAACAAACCTTGTCAAAAGATATGAAAGCATGTGTTTACCACAAAAAATATTATTAAGGCTTAGGTCAGGCCAGTGCTTCTCAAATATATCCCCTCCCCCAATAAACGCCTTCACCACTGCTTAATTCCTCCGGGGTTGTGGATGGCTGAGTAGCGCTTTATAGCGGCAGCCAGCCTCCAGGGCCCCAAATTTATGCTATGTGGGGTTTTTTCCTCGGACTTAGTCTGGACCCCTCCTGAGGGTCCAGCCTTAGAGTGATATTTTTTTTAGTCTTCCCCCTTTCCCAATGTCACCTTTTTCCCACCTTTTTTAAGAAGCGCCGTAAGTGGCTGATCCGTTGGCGGTCCCGTCTTGTGCCCTTGTAACGTATGTCTGCTCTTAGTGGGACTGTGCCGAAAATGAAATTTCAGTTCTTATGTGTCTTGTACATGTTAAAGAATGGACAACAATAAAGCATCTTGAATCTTGAATCTTGATATTCTGTTATGCCCCCCTCCCCCCCAGGAAGAAGAGAATATTTGCCCCGCCTCCCCTACATAGTACAATTTGTCTATAAAATTGTTATAACTATACCTCTGCATAACATTGTACGCTTATTGACAATAAAGGAAAGACACCGGTCTTTTCTCGTCTCCCACCGTGGTTACAATATACGCTTCATCATATTCTGGTACAGCAATAAAAACATGCTACCTGAGGTCATGCCCTTTGGGTTTCATTGCGTCCAGCGGGCCAGATAAAAGCCCTCGATTATCGCTGATAATTGCTTCCCATCTAAATAAATTTTTACAAAGTATGAGTTATTATTAGGGAAGTGTTTCGGGCACGTCCGACCGGTAGGAGGCCACGGGGAAGACCCAGGACACGTTGGGAAGACTATCTCTCCCGGCTGGCCTGGGAACGCCTCGGGATCCCCCGGGAGGAGCTGGACGAAGTGGCTGGGGAGAGGGAAGTCTGGGCTTCCCTACTTAGGCTGCTGCCACCGCGACCCGACCTCGGATAAGCGGAAGAAGATGGATGGATGGATGGATGGAGTTATTATTACATTTTATATTTTCATGGCCATTTCGAAATGCGTTTTTGGCATCAAGAAAGCTTTCTAGACAGGAACTTCCTGGCTTCCTGTGCACTTAAGATGTGACTTTAAGGTTTTACTACTTACGTATAAAATACTACACGGTCTAGCTCCGTCCTATCTTGTCGATTGCATTGTACCATATGTCCCGGCAAGAAATCTGCGTTCAAAGAACTCCGGCTTATTAGTGATTCCCAGAGCCCAAAAAAAGTCTGCGGGCTATAGAGCGTTTTCTATTCGGGCTCCAGTACTATGGAATGCCCTCCCGGTAACAATTAGAGATGCTACCTCAGTAGAAGCATTTAAGTCCCATCTTAAAACTCATTTGTATACTCTAGCCTTTAAATAGCCCCCCTGTTAGACCAGTTGATCTGCCGTTTCTTTTCTTTTCTCCTCTGCTCCCCTTTTCCTTGAGGGGGGGGCACAGGTCCGGTGGCCATGGATGAAGTGCTGGCTGTCCAGAGTCGGCACCCGGGGTGGACCGCTCGCCTGTGCATCGGCTGGGAACATCTCTGCGCTGCTGACCCGTCTCCGCTCGGGATGGTGTCCTGCTGGCCCCACTATGGACTGGACTCTTACTATTATGTTGGATCTACTATGGACTGGACTCTCACAATATTATGTCAGACCCACTCGACATCCATTGCTTTCGGTCTCCCCTAGAGGGGGGGGGGTTACCCACATATGCGGTCCTCTCCAAGGTTTCTCATAGTCATTCACATCGACGTCCCACTGGGGTGAGTTTTTCCTTGCCCGTATGTGGGCTTTGTACCGAGGATGTCGTTGTGGCTTGTGCAGCCCTTTGAGACACTTGTGATTTAGGGCTATATAAATAAAGATTGATTGATTGATTGATTGATGAACTAACATTCTTCGTCACCTTTACAAGCCGCAAACTTGGAAGCTGGATGTGGCAGGGACGACTGTAGTACAATAATAATAAAACCGAAATAGGACCACCAACAAAATCGTTTTTAGGGCCACAAAAAAGCCGAGCCTGCTTGTTAATGTTTGGGAGAAGTAATAAGGACATCACAGGCTATGTGGTATGTATGTTCATATTGCGTTTAAAGCCTTAATACGGTGTTAGCTTTCACTGTTATGCTGATGACACCCAACTCTACATGCCCCTAAAGCTGACCAACACGCCGGATTGTAGTCAGCTGGAGGCGTGTCTTAATGAAATTAAACAATGGATGTCCGCTAACTTCTTGCAACTCAACGCCAAGAAAACGGAAATGCTGATTATCGGTCCTGCTAAACACCGACATTTATTTAATAATACCACCTTAACATTTGACAACCAAACAATTACACAAGGCGAATCAGTAAAGAATCTGGGTATTATCTTCCACCCAACTCTCTCCTTTGAATCACACATTAAGAGTGTTACTAAAACGGCCTTCTTTCATCTCCGTAATATCGCTAAAATTCGTTCTATTTTATCCACTAGCGACGCTGAGATCATTATTCATGCGTTCGTTACGTCTCGTCTCGACTACTGTAACGTATTATTTTCGGGTCTCCCTATGTCTAGCATTAAAAAATTACAGTTGGTACAAAATGCGGCTGCTAGACTTTTGACAAGAACAAGAAAGTTTGATCATATTACGCCTATACTGGCTCACCTGCACTGGCTTCCTGTGCACTTAAGATGTGACTTTAAGGTTTTACTACTTACGTATAAAAAATACTACACGGTCTAGCTCCGTCCTATCTTGTCGATTGCATTGTACCATATGTCCCGGCAAGAAATCTGCGTTCAAAGAACTCCGGCTTATTAGTGATTCCCAGAGCCCAAAAAAAGTCTGCGGGCTATAGAGCGTTTTCTATTCGGGCTCCAGTACTATGGAATGCCCTCCCGGTAACAATTAGAGATGCTACCTCAGTAGAAGCATTTAAGTCCCATCTTAAAACTCATTTGTATACTCTAGCCTTTAAATAGCCCCCCTGTTAGACCAGTTGATCTGCCGTTTTTTTTCTTTTCTCCTCTGCTCCCCTTTTCCTTGAGGGGGCGGGGGGGGGGCACAGGTCCGGTGGCCATGGATGAAGTGCTGGCTGTCCAGAGTCGGCACCCGGGGTGGACCGCTCGCCTGTGCATCGGCTGGGAACATCTCTGCGCTGCTGACCCGTCTCCGCTCGGGATGGTGTCCTGCTGGCCCCACTATGGACTGGACTCTTACTATTATGTTGGATCCACTATGGACTGGACTCTCACAATATTATGTCAGACCCACTCGACATCCATTGCTTTCGGTCTCCCCTAGAGGGGGGGGGGGGGGTTACCCACATATGCGGTCCTCTCCAAGGTTTCTCATAGTCATTCACATCGACGTCCCACTGGGGTGAGTTTTTCCTTGCCCGTATGTGGGCTTTGTACCGAGGATGTCGTTGTGGCTTGTGCAGCCCTTTGAGACACTTGTGATTTAGGGCTATATAAATAAAGATTGATTGATGAACTAACATTCTTCGTCACCTTTACAAGCCGCAAACTTGGAAGCTGGATGTGGCAGGGACGACTGTAGTACAATAATAATAAAACCGAAATAGGACCACCAACAAAATCGTTTTTAGGGCCACAAAAAAGCCGAGCCTGCTTGTTAATGTTTTTGGAGAAGTAAATAAGGACATCACAGGCTATGTGGTATGTATGTTCATATTGCGTTTAAAGCCTTAATACGGTGTTAGCTTTCACTGTTATGCTGATGACACCCAACTCTACATGCCCCTAAAGCTGACCAACACGCCGGATTGTAGTCAGCTGGAGGCGTGTCTTAATGAAATTAAACAATGGATGTCCGCTAACTTCTTGCAACTCAACGCCAAGAAACCGGAAATGCTGATTATCGGTCCTGCTAAACACCGACATTTATTTAATAATACCACCTTAACATTTGACAACCAAACAATTACACAAGGCGAATCAGTAAAGAATCTGGGTATTATCTTCCACCCAACTCTCTCCTTTGAATCACACATTAAGAGTGTTACTAAAACGGCCTTCTTTCATCTCCGTAATATCGCTAAAATTCGTTCTATTTTATCCACTAGCGACGCTGAGATCATTATTCATGCGTTCGTTACGTCTCGTCTCGACTACTGTAACGTATTATTTTCGGGTCTCCCTATGTCTAGCATTAAAAAATTACAGTTGGTACAAAATGCGGCTGCTAGACTTTTGACAAGAACAAGAAAGTTTGATCATATTACGCCTATACTGGCTCACCTGCACTGGCTTCCTGTGCACTTAAGATGTGACTTTAAGGTTTTACTACTTACGTATAAAATACTACACGGTCTAGCTCCGTCCTATCTTGTCGATTGCATTGTACCATATGTCCCGGCAAGAAATCTGCGTTCAAAGAACTCCGGCTTATTAGTGATTCCCAGAGCCCAAAAAAAGTCTGCAGGCTATAGAGCGTTTTCTATTCGGGCTCCAGTACTATGGAATGCCCTCCCGGTAACAATTAGAGATGCTACCTCAGTAGAAGCATTTAAGTCCCATCTTAAAACTCATTTGTATACTCTAGCCTTTAAATAGCCCCCCTGTTAGACCAGTTGATCTGCCGTTTCTTTTCTCCTCTGCTCCCCTTTTCCTTGAGGGGGGGGGGGGGGGGCACAGGTCCGGTGGCCATGGATGAAGTGCTGGCTGTCCAGAGTCGGGACCCGGGGTGGACCGCTCGCCTGTGCATCGGCTGGGAACATCTCTGCGCTGCTGACCCGTCTCCGCTCGGGATGGTGTCCTGCTGGCCCCACTATGGACTGGACTCTTACTATTATGTTGGATCTACTATGGACTGGACTCTCACAATATTATGTCAGACCCACTCGACATCCATTGCTTTCGGTCTCCCCTAGAGGGGGGGGGGTTACCCATATATGCGGTCCTCTCCAAGGTTTCTCATAGTCATTCACATCGACGTCCCACTGGGGTGAGTTTTTCCTTGCCCGTATGTGGGCTCTGTACCGAGGATGTCGTTGTGGCTTGTGCAGCCCTTTGAGACACTTGTGATTTAGGGCTATATAAATAAAGATTGATTGATGAACTAACATTCTTCGTCACCTTTACAAGCCGCAAACTTGCAAGCTGGATGTGGCAGGGACGACTGTAGCACAATAATAATAAAACCGAAATAGGACCACCAACAAAATCGTTTTTAGGGCCACAAAAAAGCCGAGCCTGCTTGTTAATGTTTGGGAGAAGTAATAAGGACATCACAGGCTATGTGGTATGTATGTTCATATTGCGTTTAAAGCCTTAATGCAAATGATATATAAACGTATGTGATGAAAACCTTCATAATGTTCATTGGAAGATTTCAAAAATGCGGAAGTCCTAACGATTGTAACGTGCTGCCAGAAGTCTTTCAGGGTGTGTTCAAACAAATCAAAGACACTTTCAAAGGCTTGCAGTGGGCGTTTAACAGCAAAAAGCAGAGAGAGGGCCATCGTGTGTGTGTGAGGGAGTAAAAGGCGCCATAAACGCAGAAAAGTGACAACTTACAGCCATATCTCGGCCGCGGCCCGTCCGTCTCGTCTGAAGTTGACATGCTCTTCTCTTACCAAAACTTCCACCTTCAGCTCGTCAAACTACGCGTATTGAACACTTCAGCCGCCGACCTCTCCGGAGTCCGAAAAAAGTCCCTCCTTGAAGGCAAATAATTCCAACCCGGACCTTTCGGTCCTCTTGTTGCTTCTGTGCACACCTACGGTTGAAACTTTTTTCTTCTTCTTCAAACTTCACTGATGTCACTGGGTGTGTTCTTCCTAATCCAGAAGTATGCGTGTCAGGAAACGGACCTCTTGCCAGCTTCTCCACAGCGCAACGTGGAGGCGCAGCGCCCCCTAGTGTCTGCTGCTGGCAGGACAACACCTGACTGCCAGCTGAAAAACTGCTGCTTTTAGATCTGTCTGCTGCGTTTCGACACCGTCGACCACGCCACCTTAATCTCTCGTCTTGAGAACTGTGTGGGCATTAAGGGCGCCGCCCTCAACTGGTTCCGGTCGTACCTAACCGACAGGAGTTTTTGTGTAAAAGTAGACAGTTTTATGTCGTCCACACAGGCCCGGCCCTAACCAATCTGGCGCCCTAGGCAAGATTTTAGGTGACGCCCCCCCACATCAGCAGTGAAGTGTATATACTCACAAGAAACCGAATAGCTTTGTCTTTGACCTTTTTTTTTTTTTACTTACAACTAGTGATGGGTTGATGAAGCCTCATGAAGCGTTTCGACACATTGCAAAACTGTATTGATACTGTGTCGATACTGTGTCACTAAATACTGACATCTGCTGGACATTAAAAATCCCTACAGGCAACCTATGGACCGACTCAACTGACACTGATTTTATGACCTAGTACAGTGGTTCTCAAATGGGGGTACGCGTACCCCTGGGGGTATTTGAAGGTATGCCAGGGGTACGTGAGATTTTTAAAAAATATTCTAAAAATAGCAACAATTCAAAAATCCTTTATAAATATATTTATTGAATAATACTTCAACAAAATATGAATGTAAGTTCATAAACTCCGTGAAACACAAGCTCAGGTTTGTCACTAAAATGTCTGTCAAAAAGAACTGTGAAAAGAAATGCAACAATGCAATATTCAGTGTTGACAGCTAGATTTTTTGTGGACATGTTCCATAAATATTGATGTTAAAGATTTTTTTTTTTTGTGAAGAAATGTTTAGAATTAAGTTCATGAATCCAGATGGAGCTCTAGTCTAGTACAATCCCCAAAGAGGGCACTTTAAGTTGATTATTACTTCTAGGTGTAGAAATCTTTATTTATAATTGAATCCCTTATTTATTTTTCAACAAGTTTTTAGCTATTTTTATATCTTTTTTTCCAAATAGTTCAAGAAAGACCACTACAAATGAGCAATATTTTGCACTGTTATACAATTTAATAAATCAGAAACTGATGACATAGTGCTGTATTTTACTTCATCTTTTTTTTTTTCAACCAAAAATGCTTTGCTCTGATTAGGGGGTACTTGAATTTTAAAAAAATTCACAGGGGGTGCATTGCTGAAAAAAGGTTGAGAACCATTGACCTACCGGTAGTATATACAATAATATAAAGCAAGTCATTGTATTTCATTTAGGATTATTTCATAACTTCATTTAAATAAAAATATATTTTTTGTCTTTTTTAGATACAGTCAATAAATAATGTGAACATGTATCATAACATGGAAATCTAAGAGAACGTGTTGTGAATGAGGATGCTTGTGGACCTGGAAATTATTATTATTTTTTTTTTACACATTTTTATAAAAAAAATAAAAAAAAAGTTTTTCCAACGTATTCAATTTTAGACGCTTTCTCTTCTTAGTTATTATTTCTCCGGCTGTAGAAAAGACCCGCTCACAGGGCACAGAGGAGGCGTCAGTGCGACACAGTTCGCGTATCGGTCACGTGACCAAAACAGCTCATGATCGGTCACGTGACTTTCTAAAAGCGATACGCGCACCGACACAGGGTTTCGCTCTATGAGCTCGACGCATGCGCCGATGCATCGGTGTTGCCGGACCCATCACTACTTACAACTATACCTAATATATAAAGGGGTGGAAAAGTGACTATTACCTGCAGGGCAAACATTAGCTAACCAGAAGGCAATAACAATGTAAACAAAAAACACCTGCTTAAAAGATCTAATACAAATGTCCCTGAGGAATGTAAGGTGGGAGTACTGTAATTACCTAACGTTACATTATTATTTTCCATAACAATTTAGCCCCCTCCACAATATTAACCCGACGTTAAAACAGAACTAGCTATTTATTGATTAGCAATTGCCGAATCATGTAACATTAGCTTAATGCTAAAAAAACAGGTTACTATCACATTCTGTAACAGACAAATAATTTCATGTAGGCATACCTGCTACCTCTGTCGGCGTAATGTTGTAACAAATAATATTTCTATTAAATAGGCTTTACTTTGCATTTTAATTGACGTGGGATTATTTTTTGTATTTAAAAATAATAGTACCAACTTTTTTTTTTTTTCTCCAACATTTGTGGCACTGGCGTGGCGCCCCCTGATGGACGGCGCCCTTAGCATTTGCCTATACGGCCTATGCCACGGGCCGTCCCTGCGTCCACAGCTCCTTTACCACATGGGGTCCCCCAGGGCTCAATCCTTGCCCCAATTTTATTTGCGCTTTACCTTCTCCCCCTTGGTTCTATTTTTAGGAAGTACTAGAGATGCGCGGTTTGCGGACACAACCGCGGATTCGGCGGATTATCCGCGGATCGGGCGGATGAAATTTAAATAAATAAGATTTTATCCGCGCCGCGGGTCGGGTCGGGCGGATTAATGAGATTTTTTTTTTTTTTTTTTTTTTTTTTGCGGGTGGCAGTTAAACCAATTCGGAAATATACCGTATTTTCCGCATCATAAGGCGCCCTGGGTTAAAAGCCGCGCCTTCAATGAACGGCATATTTCAAAACTTTGTCCACCAATAAGCCGCCCCGTGTTGTAAGCCGCATCTAACTGCGCTAAAGGAATGTCAAAAAAACAGTCAGATAGGTCAGTCAAACTTTAATAATATATTAAAAACCAGCGTTCTAACAACTCTGTTCACTCCCAAAATGTACGCAAATGTGCAATCACAAACATACGTATATCAACATGGACAGAGCTGCGTGAAAAAAGCCACCCGGCCTCTTCGCGTAAACTTAAACTTACCTTAACCACTCGCTCATCTTTTCTTCATCCATCCCTTCGAGTTAGCTTTTATGATGACGTAGCATGGCAAGCTAGAACCACAGTGAAGGATGACTTCTCATTCCCTGTGGTGCGAATATTCACCGTACGTGCTCCCGTTGTATCCACAGTGCGGTTCACAGGAATATCAGTTGCTGTGAAATACGGTAGTAATCCGTGTGCGGATGGAGAGATCGCGTCTTTTCATGAACCGGATCCTTGTCGCTTAGTAGGAGCCATTTTGTGGTCTTTACAGATGTAAACAGGAAATGAAACGTACGGTGATATCCGCGCGTTTTTTCCCCTTCTTCCGGGGGCGGGTGGTTGCTTACAGTAGAAGAAGAAGCGCTTCCTGTTCTATGGGGGCGGGTGCTTACCTTGGCGGTTGCTTGCGTAGAAGAAGAAGCGCTTCCTGTTCTACCGGGAAAAAAGATGGCGGCTGTTTACCTAAGTTGCGAGATCGAAACTTTATGAAAATGAATCTTAATATTTATCCATATATAAAGCGCACCGGGTTAAAAGCCGCACTGTCAGCTTTTGAGTAAATTTGTGGTTTTTAGGTGCGGCTAATGGTGCGGAAAATACGGTATATACATAGTTAAATGTTGTTAGCCACATCCGAAAAACGAGCAGCACTCTTTGAAACAGGCAATTATTTATCAGCAGGCACCTGCAGCACGCCACATCAGAAGAAGAAAAAAAAAATGGCAACACCGGCAGCAAACGTGGTACGCGACAAACTAAAAAAGGGAATACTAAAGACCAGGGGGAAAAAAAGGCCAGAAAAGTTCAGCGTGGACTCGTTTTTATGAGGTTGTAAATCAGGATGACAGCAATGCTGGCTACGTGAGTTGCAAGAGCTGCGACGCTGTGTACGTCTACGACGTACGTCATAAAACCGGGACATCGAACATGGTGCATGGTGCGAACAAAGGACTTCTTTCATTCTTTAATCTCTCTCCTGTGTTAGTTTGAAGCCGAAAGGACAAACGCGCTCAGAGCAGATAGTTTTTGAAGGAAGGTGACCGGTTTTTACAAAAAAATTGTTTTGAAGGGGGAATAGCAAACATCCTGTTGATTTTTGCTGGGGGTTGTCAATTTATGAAATGTAGGTCTAAGTGAGACCTACATAGAGGTTTTTGTTTCATGTCTCTCCGACCTTCCCAGTGGGAGTTACAGGCAGTTTTGTAGTTTTTTTCTTCCGAGGAGCAGTTTTTTGTCCGTTTTATTAAAAAATTGCTGTAGAGCACAATTTTTAGATTTGGGGTTAGGTTTTTTCATTAGATCACAGTTTTAGCCAGTCCTGATGTGTGTGTTAAGTTTGGTGAGTTTTGAAGCATGTTAAGGGGGTCAAATTACAGCTCAAAGAGGCAAAAGTGACTGTTTTTAGTACTTTTTTGTCTTGAAGGGGGAATTGCCAACTTCCTGTTGATTTTTGCCCGAGGATATACAATTATGAAAACTAGGCCTAAGTCAAACCTACATACAGGTTTTTGTTTCATGTCTCTCCGATCTTCTAGTGGGAGATATAGGCAGTCTAGTTTGTTTTTTTTCCTAGGGGGCGCTACAGCGCAATTTTGAGTTGTGGGGTTCGGTTTTTTTAAAAAAAGGTAATTAATGAGATTTTTTTTTTTTGCGGGTGGCAGTTAAACCAATTCGGAAATATATATACATAGTTAAATGTTGTTAGCCACATACGAAAAACGAGCAGCACTCTTTGAAACAGGCAATTATTTATCAGCAGGCACCTGCAGCACGCCACATCAGAAGAAGAAAAAAAAAAATGGCAACACCGGCAGCAAACGTGGTACGCGACAAACTAAAAAAGGGAATACTAAAGACCAGGGGAAAAAAAGGCCAGAAAAGTTCAGCGTGGACTCGTTTTTATGAGGTTGTAAATCAGGATGACAGCAATGCTGGCTACGTGAGTTGCAAGAGCTGCGACGCTGTGTACGTCTACGACTGTCATAAAACCGGGACATCGAACATGGTGCATGGTGCGAACAAAGGACTTCTTTCATTTAAGGTTTGTGATAAACCATCAAACTCATTCATTAAAAGGACTCTATAGTAATATAAAGCGAATTTTTCTGGACATTATCATGCAAGAAAAGTTTATTTTTGGGACTGCGATCACCGCGTAATGATTTTTAAAGGTTGCATTACAAACATTTAACTGTCCCATGTGATCAGCCAGTGCGATTGGAAGTCCATGCTCAATTATTGCCTCCGTAAATAAAACTTCGGCATTTATCACATCCAAAGAATCTGTTTGGGCGATGAAAAACGTTGAAAGTTTTCCACTTGTATCGCTAGCAACGGCATTAGACTTGTGTTTTTTTGTCCTAAAGTGGTCTTTTACATCGCTAATTCCTCCGTGTCCGATCGAAAAATCTTGTCTGCACAAGGTGCAATTCGCGTAGTTTTCACCCTTTTTTTTTTTTAAATTAATGAAAAACCGTATTTTTTATCACTGCACCTGTAACCCGGAATAGGTTGATGAAAACCGTACGAATTACGGGAAAACCGGAGTAGTTGGCAGGTGCCTCACTAATGCCTTGCATCGTCTATATTAGATATAACGGGCGGGTGCGGGCGGATGCAGTTCTATTCAAACGTTACATCGGGTGGATGGCGGATGGTTGAAGACTTTCTGATGCGGTTGCGGATGAAATATTTGCCTATCCGCGCATCTCTAGGAAGTACAGTATTGCATTTCATTTATTATGCCGATGATTGCCAGATTTATTTTCCCATGGCACAAAATAACACGGTTCAACGTCTTATTGACTGCCTGCACGACATCAAAGTCTGGCTTTCAGTTAACTTCCTGAGCCTAAATGAAGATAAAACAGAAGTTATGTTGTTCGGTCCAAGTCGCTCTCCCTCCCCCAACGTTGACCTCGGCACTCTGACCCCGTATCTCAGCGACTGTGTCACAAACCTGGGGGTAAAGTTTGACTCAGATTTTAAATTCGAAAAACAAATCAGCAGCGTCGTTCAAAAAAGCTTTTATCAATTACGCCAAATAGCGAAAGTGAAACCGCTTCTATCAAGACATGATCTTGAGAAATTAATCCACGCTTTTATCTCGACTCGTCTTGATTATTGTAATGCCCTGTATGTTGGCATTAGCCAGGCCTCCCTCGCCCGCCTGCAGCTCGTGCAGAACTCTGCTGCTCGTCTGCTAACACAGACCCGCAGACGTGAGCACATCACCCCTATTTTAGCGTCCCTTCACTGGCTCCCTGTGCGTTACCGAATACATTTTAAACTCCTTTTATTTGTTTTTAAATGTCTAAACAACCTCGCGCCAACCTATCTCTCCGACCTCCTTCAGCCTTACTGCCCCACCCGATCCTTAAGATCAGCCGATCAGCTGCTGTTGACGGTCCCTGACACAAGGCTGAAGCTTAGAGGTGACAGAGCTTTCGCCGTTGCTGCTCCCAAACTCTGGAACGACCTACCCCTGAGTGTTAGACAAGCCTCCTCTCTTCCTGTTTTTAAATCTCTCTTAAAAACATACTTTTATTCCATGGCTTTTAACACTGAGTGATATCCATCCTGCAATGGCGCCCCATAATACACCTGCTGTGATCCTGTTTTTATGTTTTTATTAATTCTATTTTAATTATTTATTTTTTATCGTGTTCTGTTTGTGTTGTGTTGTGTTTGCTCGGTACTCGTTTTATCTTTTAACCTGCTCATTGTACAGCACTTTGGCTACCCCTGTGGTAAATTTTAAATGTGCTCTATAAATAAAGTTGATTTGATTTGATTTGATTTGACTCGATGGGCCAACTGTGCTCTGCTCTGGGCTCTGGGTGGGCATAACTTTTTTGGCCGGTTTATTGTAACAAAAAACAAAGAAAAAATAAAAAGCTGAACATTTTTTTGAATAACAGAGACAATGTTTTTTTGTTTTTTTAAAAACTCTTAATGGTAAAAACTGTTTTTCATAATATTGCAAGCAGGGGCGCCGAAAAGGGGGGGTAAAGGAGACGGATTCTAGGGGCCCATGATGGAGGGGGGCCCAGAGAGGCCCCTAATGATGATGAAATTACAATACAGAAAAAATAATGACACTGTGTTGGGGGGCCTGTAAAGATTCTTTTCATGGGGCCCAAAATCCCTAGCGGCGCCCCTGATTGCAAGTTCAAAACTGGTCAAATGTTTCTAATGAATGTGAGTGTGAATGTTGTCTGTCTGTACAGAGAAAACATCTCAACATTGATGACAATAATTAGAATAACACAATTAATTAAAGCTGCAAGCAGCGTTGTTCGGGCCCGCGTATTTGGCAGGTGCTAGTCCTAAGTGTCCCAATACTTTTGTCTACTTGTAGTCTGAAGTGTCCCAAGACTTTTGTCTAGTGTACCTACCTTGTCTGCATTGTGTGGGCACGCTGGTGCTTCCTGCTTTTGAGCAGCCATCTTAAAAAAACAGCACCGCAGGAGCATCAGTGCAGCGGGTCTTTGAAGGGTCATAAAATCAAAACCGGAGCAGGTATCACAAAACGGTTCTGTTATTTTATGCACAAGGGTTTAATCTCTCTCCTGTGTTAGTTTGAAGCCGAAAGGACAAACGCGCTCAGAGGAGATAGTTTTTGAAGGAAGGTGACCGGTTTTTACAAAAAAATTGTTTTGAAGGGGGAATAGCAAACATCCTGTTGATTTTTGCTGGAGGTTGTCAATTTATGAAACGTAGGTCTAAGTGAGACCTACATAGAGGTTTTTGTTTCATGTCTCTCCGACCTTCCCAGTGGGAGTTACAGGCAGTTTTGTAGTTTTTTTCTTCCGAGGAGCAGTTTTTTGTCCGTTTTATGAAAAAATTGCTGTAGAGCACAATTTTTAGATTTGGGGTTAGGTTTTTTCATTAGATCACAGTTTTAGCCAGTCCTGATGTGTGTGTTAAGTTTGGTCAAATTACAGCTAAAAGAGGCAAAAGTGACTGTTTTTAGTACTTTTTTGTCTTGAAGGGGGAATTGCCAACTTCCTGTTGATTTTTGCCCGAGGATATACAATTATGAAAACTAGGCCTAAGTCAAACCTACATACAGGTTTTTGTTTCATGTCTCTCCGATCTTCCTAGTGGGAGATATAGGCAGTCTAGTTTTTTTTTCCCTAGGGGGCGCTAGAGCGCAATTTTGAGTTGTGGGGTTCGGGTTTTTTAAAAAAAGGTAATTTTCGCAGGTCCTGATGTGTGCGTCAAATATGGTGAGTTTTGAAGCATGTTAAGTGGGTCAAATTACAGTTTGTTGTGGCGGCGGAAGAATAAAGAATAATAAAACGAACGAATAACAATAGGTCCTTATGTCCCATTGCATAAGGACTCCCTTCAGGAGTCCTTTTGCAATGGGCCATTGCGGGCCCTAATTAAAAACGGCATCAATCGCAAACAGAGATCTGAAAGAAGCATTTGATACAATCAACCACAATATCCTAATTGAGAAATTAGAATGATACAGCTTGAGGGGAGTGGTTTTGAACTGGGTAAAAAGCTACAAACATGAAGCAATATTTGAAGCTGAGAGATCACACGTTGGAATGCTTAGCTGTATCTTGAGGTGTACCCCAAGGGTCAATTCTGAGACCAAAACCATTCAACCTGTATATAAACAACATTTGTAAAACCACAAAAGACCTAAAGTTGACACTATTCCCAGTTTATATTGCAACATTCGGCATTCTGCAAATCCACCCCGGATCTCCTGACTGTGGAGCCATCATGCTAACCACACCTCCACAAGGCAGCACATTATCCATCCATCCATCCATTTTCTACCGCTTGCTTGTCCCTTTCGGGATCGCAAGGGGAGCTGGAGCCCATCCCAGCTGCATTTGGGCGGAAAGCGGGGTACACCCTGGACAAGTCGCCACCTCATCGCAGGGCCAACACAGATAGATAACATTCATTATAATGTATGTAATGTAATGATATATAAGTATTGAGAGCAAGCAAACCATTTTATAAAACTACAGTACTTGAGCAAATATGTATGCACATAAACACAGTAAAACCTTAACGGTTACAATATGATGAGAAACATAGTATGCTACCTACAAGTTTTCATTTGAATATGTTCATGAAACCACCTGTCAAAAATTATTATTAACACGTACATACAGGTAAAAGCCAGTAAATTAGAATATTTTGAAAAACTTGATTTATTTCAGTAATTGCATTCAAAAGGTGTAACTTGTACATTATATTTATTCATTGCACACAGACTGATGCATTCAAATGTTTATTTCATTTAATTTGGATGATTTGAAGTGGCAACAAATGAAAATCCAAAATTCCGTGTGTCACAAAATTAGAATATTACTTAAGGCTAATACAAAAAAGGGATTTTTAGAAATGTTGGCCAACTGAAAAGTATGAAAATGAAAAATATGAGCATGTGCAATACTCAATACTTGGTTGGAGCTCCTTTTGCCTCAATTACTGCGTTAATGCGGCGTGGCATGGAGTCGATGAGTTTCTAGCACTGCTCAGGTGTTATGAGAGCCCAGATTGCTCTGATAGTGGCCTTCAACTCTTCTGCGTTTTTGGGTCTGGCATTCTGCATCTTCCTTTTCAAAATACCCCACAGATTTTCTATGGGGCTAAGGTCAGGGGAGTTGGCGGGCCAATTTAGAACAGAAATACCATGGTCCGTAAACCAGGCACGGATAGATTTTGCGCTGTGTGCAGGCGCCAAGTCCTGTTGGAACTTGAAATCTCCATCTCCATAGAGCAGGTCAGCAGCAGGAAGCATGAAGTGCTCTAAAACTTGCTGGTAGACGGCTGCGTTGACCCTGGATCTCAGGAAACAGAGTGGACCGACACCAGCAGATGACATGGCACCCCAAACCATCACTGATGGTGGAAACTTTACACTAGACTTCAGGCAACGTGGATCCTGTGCCTCTCCTGTCTTCCTCCAGACTCTGGGACCTCGGTTTCCAAAGGAAATGCAAAATTTGCATGGTTGGGTGATGGTTTGGGGTGCCATGTCATCTGCTGGTGTCGGTCCACTCTGTTTCCTGAGATCCAGGGTCAACGCAGCCGTCTACCAGCAAGTTTTAGAGCACTTCATGCTTCCTGCTGCTGACCTGCTCTATGGAGATGGAGATTTCAAGTTCCAACAGGACTTGGCGCCTGCACACAGCGCAAAATCTACCCGTGCCTGGTTTACGGACCATGGTATTTCTGTTCTAAATTGGCCCGCCAACTCCCCTGACCTTAGCCCCATAGAAAATCTGTGGGGTATTGTGAAAAGGAAGATGCAGAATGCCAGACCCAAAAACGCAGAAGAGTTGAAGGCCACTATCAGAGCAACCTGGGCTCTCATAACACCTGAGCAGTGCCAGAAACTCATCGACTCCATGCCACGCCGCATTAACGCAGTAATTGAGGCAAAAGGAGCTCCAACCAAGTATTGAGTATTGTACATGCTCATATTTTTCATTTTCATACTTTTCAGTTGGCCAACATTTCTAAAAATCCCTTTTTTGTATTAGCCTTAAGTAATATTCTAATTTTGTGACACACGGAATTTTGGATTTTCATTTGTTGCCACTTCAAATCATCAAAATTAAATGAAATAAACATTTGAATGCATCAGTCTGTGTGCAATGAATAAATATAATGTACAAGTTACACCTTTTGAATGCAATTACTGAAATAAATCAAGTTTTTCAAAATATTCTAATTTACTGGCTTTTACCTGTAGAATGGGTAAGTATCTGTCTTGTCTTTTAACAAAGAAACAAGGATGTCACAATCTTCGTTCAATGAATGTTCTGCAATTTGTCGTCCCCAAAGTAAGAACTGAACTGGGCAAGAAAGCATTTAGGTTTTCAGCACCGAAGGCTTGGAATAACCTACAATCGAATATTAAACTTCAAACCCTTGTTACATTGAATGAGTTTAAAGCTTCTGTGAAAGGATTGCAGTCTACCTTGTCTGTATGCACATGTGTCATGCGAGCGAGTTTTAATGTTGTAAATGTGATGTTTTATGTGTTGTTTACTGTTTTTTTAATGTAACCTTGCTGCTGCCCTCTTGGCCATGTCTCCCTTGGAAAAGAGATCCTTGATCTCAATGGGATTTTTACCTGGTTAAATAAAGGCTAAATAAAATAAATTAAAAAAAGTATGGCAGCACTGACAGGAAGAGTAAACTGCATTCTGTAGTCCACGTACATAATATAATCCTGTTGTAAAGCTGCTCAAAACTCGTGTTAGGACCTTCGTCAAGTGAAATGGTTAAAATGAACAGTTATTGTGATGTTTATTTCAGTCAAATAGTGGAAGGGAACGTTCAGTAGTACTGTTTCTGTTCCATCCATCCATCCATCCATCTTCTTCCGCTTATCCGAGGTGGGGTCGCGGTGGCAGCAGCCTAAGCAGGGAAGCCCAGACTTCCCTCTCCCCAGCCACTTCGTCCAGCTCTTCCCGGGGGATCCCGAGGCGTTCCCAGGCCAGCCGGGAGACATAGTCTTCCCAACGTGTCCTGGGTCTTCCCCGTGGCCTCCTACCGGTCGGACGTGCCCTAAACACCTCCCTAGGGAGGCGTTCGGGTGGCATCCTGACCAGATGCCCGAACCACCTCATCTGGCTCCTCTCGATGTGGAGGAGCAGCGGCTTTACTTTGAGCTCCCCCCGGATGGCAGAGCTCCTCACCCTATCTCTAAGGGAGAGCCCCGCCACCCGGCGGAAGAAACTCATTTCGGCCGAGGTACTTGAACTCCTCCACTTGGGGCAGGGTCTCCTCCCCAACCCGGAGATAGCACTCCACCCTTTTCCGGGCGAGAACCATGGACTCGGACTTGGAGGTGCTGATTCTCATCACAGTCGCTTCACACTCGGCTGCGAACCGATCCAGTGAGAGCTGAAGATCCCTAATCCTGCAGCCACCAAACCAGATCCCCTCAACGCCTTGACTGCACCTAGAAATTCTGTCCATAAAAGTTATGAACAAAATTGGTGACAAAGGGCAGCCTTGGCGGAGTCCAACCCTCACTGGAAACGTGTCCGACTTACTGCCAGCAATGCGGACCAAGCTCTGACACTGATCGTACAGGGAGCGGACCGCCACAATCAGAGGAAACTCATTTCGGCCGCTTGTACCCGTGATCTTGTCCTTTCGGTCATAACCCAAAGCTCATGACCATAGGTGAGGATGGGAACGTAGATCGACTGGTAAATTGAGAGCTTTGCCTTCCGGCTCAGCTCCTTCTTCACCACAACAGATCGATACAGCGTCTGCATTACTGAAGACGCCGCACCTCACAATGATACAACATACTCTCTGAGCATTCCCCACAGGACTTTACCGAGGGACACGGTCGAATGTAGACTGGTTGGGCAAACTCCCATGCACCCTCAAGGACCCTGCCGAGAGTATAGGGCTGGTCCACAGTTCCACGACCTGAATCCGAGGTTCATGCTTGAATAATACAGAAGCCTTCAGCAAGGTGGCAGCATTGCACAAATTGATCAACAGGCTGCCACTTAAACCCAGTAGAAAAAGTACACAAGAACACTGACCACACATCCCTGCTGATTGAGAGTCGAGCACACTCGTCAGTAGGCTAAAATTACTTGCCATCAATCCACTGACCAGCGGAGCTTTGAAGGTGTCAGGATGTGAACAGGAATACAAAGACCAGGAAATACTACAAAGCATACATAGGCAATCGTAAATACGATTGGTAAAGATCAGTCATGCTCTGAGAATTACACAAACTTAGCAGTCTTATTAAAATGTTACTAATTGAGTACATAAACTGAAATTGGAAATAGTTTTGAGTTTCAAATGGAGACTCTTTGGTTAAAACCCCAAGGTCCAGAAGGTCATGAAGGTCATTGTTTGGGAGTTTTAGAAAGATCTATGGACATTAGCGTGTGTGAAGGTGTAGTGACGTCCAGCTGGAGACAATGAGGGTTTGCACCAATCGATGTGTGAGTTGGTGTTTCTAAGCCGGATAAAACTTAGAATAATAGAGAGCAAGCAGTGAAGTAGTGTCGGTTAGATGAATAATGTTGATGATCGCTCACGACTCACTACTGTGGTTGGGAGTCATGTACATATTTTCACATTTACAAGTTAAACATTATATAAAAAAAAGCAATTTGGCCCAACTAAAATGATGCTCTGGTTGTTATGTAACTGTTGAACCAGTGGATAAAATCATACCCATTTTCAAACACAGGCAACAAGCTCTCAGCTGCAAACAGCCTCTTTAAATGTTTCTAAAAAAAAAACCTCATTTAATGTTTTATGTGAGAACTTTTTACATTTGCCAGCTATTGGTCATAAATATCATTGAGCAAAAAGTTCTCTGTGTTATTCTATCACAATGTACTACTAGTACAAAACATGATTATTCTGAAGTCAACACGCTCTTATATTAGAGGCCAAAGACACAAATGTGCTGGTGGAGCCTCAAGTGAAACTAAATGAGGGAATTACTTCTGTTGCAGTACTTAAAGGCCTACTGAAATGCGATTTTCTTATTTAAACGGGGATAGCAGGTCCATTCTATGTGTCATACTTGATCCATCCATCCATCCATTTTCTACCGCCTATTCCCTTTGGGGTCGCGGGGGGCGCTGGAGCCTATCTCAGCTACAATCGGGCGGAAGGCGGGGTACACCCTGGACAAGTCGCCACCTCATCGCAGGGCCAACACAGATAAACAGACAACATTCACACTCACATCCACACACTAGGGCCAATTTAGTGTTGCCAATCAACTTATCCCCAGGTGCATGTCTTTGGAGGTGGGAGTTAGCCGGAGTACCCGGAGGGAACCCACGCAGTCACGGGGAGAACATGCAAACTCCACACAGAAAGATCCCGAGCCCGGGATTGAACCCAAGACTACTCAGGACCTTCGTATTGTGAGGCAGATGCACTAACCCCTCTGCCACCGTGAAGCCCGTCATACTTGATCATTTCGCGATATTGCCATATTTTTGCTGAAAGGATTTAGTAGAGAACATCGACGATAAAGTTCGCAACTTTTGGTCGCTGATAAAAAAGCCTTGCCTGTAACAGAAGTAGCAGACGATATGCGCGTGACGTCACAGATTGTGGAGCTCCTCACATCCCCACATTGTTTACAATCATGGCCACCAGCAGCGAGAGCGATTCGGACCGAGAAAGCGACGATTTCCCCATTTATTTGAGCGAGGATGAAAGATTTGTGGATGAGGAAAGTGAGAGTGAAGGACTAGAGGGCAGTGGGAGCCATTCAGATAGGGAAGATGCTGTGAGAGGCGGGTGGGACCTGATATTCAGCTGGGAATGACTAAAACAGTAAAGAAACACAAGACATATACAGGTAAAAGTCAGTAAATTAGAATATTTTGAAAAACTTGATTTATTTCAGTAATTGCATTCAAAAGGTGTAACTTGTACATTATATTTATTCATTGCACACAGACTGATGCATTCAAATGTTTATTTCATTTAATTTTGATGATTTGAAGTGGCAACAAATGAAAATCCAAAATTCCATGTGTCACAAAATTAGAAGATTACTTAATACAAAAAAGGGATTTTTAGAAATGTTGGCCAACTGAAAAGTATGAAAAAGAAAAATATGAGCATGTACAATACTCAATACTTGGTTGGAGCTCCTTTTGCCTCAATTACTGCGTTAATGCGGCGTGGCATGGAGTCGATGAGTTTCTGGCACTGCTCAGGTGTTATGAGAGCCCAGGTTGCTCTGATAGTGGCCTTCAACTCTTCTGCGTTTTTGGGTCTGGCATTCTGCATCTTCCTTTTCACAATACCCCACAGATTTTCTATGGGGCTAAGGTCAGGGGAGTTGGCGGGCCAATTTAGAACAGAAATACCATGGTCCGTAAACCAGGCACGGGTAGATTTTGCGCTGTGTGCAGGCGCCAAGTCCTGTTGGAACTTGAAATCTCCATCTCCATAGAGCAGGTCAGCAGCAGGAAGCATGAAGTGCTCTAAAACTTGCTGGTAGACGGCTGCGTTGACCCTGGATCTCAGGAAACAGAGTGGACCGACACCAGCAGATGACATGGCACCCCAAACCATCACCCAACCATGCAAATTTTGCATTTCCTTTGGAAATCGAGGTCCCAGAGTCTGGAGGAAGACAGGAGAGGCACAGGATCCACGTTGCCTGAAGTCTAGTGTAAAGTTTCCACCATCAGTGATGGTTTGGGGTGCCATGTCATCTGCTGGTGTCGGTCCACTCTGTTTCCTGAGATCCAGGGTCAACGCAGCCGTCTACCAGCAAGTTTTAGAGCACTTTATGCTTCCTGCTGCTGACCTGCTCTATGGAGATGG
This sequence comes from Nerophis lumbriciformis, assembly GCF_033978685.3. NCBI lineage: Eukaryota > Metazoa > Chordata > Actinopteri > Syngnathiformes > Syngnathidae > Nerophis > Nerophis lumbriciformis. The sequence continues at coordinate 33,661,368 of NC_084562.2, forward strand.
AGATTTCAAGTTCCAACAGGACTTGGCGCCTGCACACAGCGCAAAATCTACCCGTGCCTGGTTTACGGACCATGGTATTTCTGTTCTAAATTGGCCCGCCAACTCCCCTGGCCTTAGCCCCATAGAAAATCTGTGGGGTATTGTGAAAAGGAAGATGCAGAATGCCAGACCCAAAAACGCAGAAGAGTTGAAGGCCACTATCAGAGCAACCTGGGCTCTCATAACACCTGAGCAGTGCCAGAAACTCATCGACTCCATGCCACGCTGCATTAACGCAGTAATTGAGGCAAAAGGAGCTCCAACCAAGTATTGAGTATTGTACATGCTCATATTTTTCATTTTCATACTTTTCAGTTGGCCAACATTTCTAAAAATCCCTTTTTTGTATTAGCCTTAAGTAATATTCTAATTTTGTGACACACGGAATTTTGGATTTTCATTTGTTGCCACTTCAAATCATCAAAATTAAATGAAATAAACATTTGAATGCATCAGTCTGTGTGCAATGAATAAATATAATGTACAGGTTACACCGTTTGAATGCAATTACTGAAATAAATCAAGTTTTTCAAAATATTCTAATTTACTGACTTTTACCTGTATATACTCTATTAGCCACAACACTACCAGGCTTATATTCAATATGCTACAAATTAATCCCGCATAACAAACACCTCCCCCTTCCCGTCCATATAACCCGCCAATACAACTCAAACACCTGCACAACACACTCAATCCCACAGCCCAAAGTACTGTTCACCTCCCCAAAGTTCATACAGCACATATATTTCCCCAAAGTCCCCAAAGTTACATACGTGACATGCACATAGCAGCACGCACGCACGTACGGGCAAGCGATCAAATGTTTGGAAGCCGCAGCTGCATGCGTACTCACGGTACCGCGTCTGCGTATTCAACCCTAAGTCCTCCTGGTAAGAGTCTCTGTTGTCCCAGTTCTCCACAGGCCAATGGTAAAGCTTGACTGTCATCTTTCGGGAATGTAAACAATGAAACACCGGCTGTGTTATCCAGCACAACAGTCAGGGGGTGCATTCTACGGCGGGGGTGCGTTATCCGGCACAACACCTGCCACAATACACCGCTTCCCACCTCCAGCTTTCTTCTTTGCTGTCTCCATTGTTCATTGAACAAATCGCAAAAGATTCACCAACACAGATGTCCAGAATACTGTGGAATTTTGCAATGAAAACAGACAACTTAATAGCTGGCCACCATGCTGTCCCAAAGTGTCCTCTACAATCCGTGACGTCACGCGCTGACGTCATCATACCGAGACATTTTCAGCAGGATATATCACGCGAAATTTAAAATTGCACTATATTAAGCTAACCCGTATTGGCATGTTTTGCAATGTTTCATCATTGATATATAAACTATCAGACTGCGTGGTTGGTAGTAGTGGGTTTCAGTAGGCCTTTAAACAGAACAAAGCAAAATCCACCTCGGAGTGTTTTGTGATATTAGAGACTAATCTTGGCCTATCTGGTACAACGGAATGGAATGGAACTTTATTGTCTTTGCCCTGGGGATATGTTGAGTGGCGACACTAAATGGTCCCTAGTGTGTGAATGTGAGTGTGAATGTTGTCTGTCTATCTGTGTTGGCCCTGTGATGAGGGACAAGCGGTATTCGCACCTCGTATTCATGCCCCAGTATATCCCGCTTTATGACACTTCATAGTAGTTATGCACTTAAGTTATTACTACCGTACATAGAAAAAAATATGTAAGCAGAAGCATTCATAGTCGCACTTCACTATAGGAAGGACAAAATCACTTTTGTTCTTTTATGTTGACTTTTTACCCTTCATGATGTGTCCCATCGCTGAGAAAGTGGAGAAATGTCGAGCAACATTGTGCCACATGCTTTATTCAGGATAAAGATGGTATCTTTGAACATTTGCTGTTATGAAATATAGACAGTTCATAATTTAGCAGCATAGTGGTCTCATTAAGTCTGTCTCTACTTCAATCAATCAATCAATCAATCTTTATTTATATAGCCCTAAATCACAAGTGTCTCAAAGGGCTGCACAAGCCACAACGACATCCTCGGTACAAAGCCCACATACGGGCAAGGAAAAACTCACCCCAGTGGGACGTCGATGTGAATGACTATGAGAAACCTTGGAGAGGACCGCATATGTGGGTAACCCCCCCCCCTCTAGGGGAGACCGAAAGCAATGGATGTCGAGTGGGTCTGACATAATATTGTGAGAGTCCAGTCCATAGTGGATCCAACATAATAGTAAGAGTCCAGTCCATAGTGGGGCCAGCAGGACACCATCCCGAGCGGAGACGGGTCAGCAGCGCAGAGATGTTCCCTGCCGATGCACAGGCGAGCGGTCCACCCCGGGTCCCGACTCTGGACAGCCAGCACTTCATCCATGGCCACCGGACCTGTGCCCCCCCCCCCCCCCCCTCAAGGAAAAGGGGAGCAGAGGAGAAAAGAAAAGAAACGGCAGATCAACTGGTCTAACAGGGGGGCTATTTAAAGGCTAGAGTATACAAATGAGTTTTAAGATGGGACTTAAATGCTTCTACTGAGGTAGCATCTCTAATTGTTACCGGGAGGGCATTCCATAGTACTGGAGCCCGAATAGAAAACGCTCTATAGCCCGCAGACTTTTTTTGGGCTCTGGGAATCACTAATAAGCCGGAGTTCTTTGAATGCAGATTTCTTGCCGGGACGTATGGTACAATGCAATCGACAAGATAGGACGGAGCTAGACCGTGTAGTATTTTATACGTAAGTAGTAAAACCTTAAAGTCACATCTTAAGTGCACAGGAAGCCAGTGCAGGTGAGCCAGTATAGGCGTAATATGATCAAACTTTCTTGTTCTTGTCAAAAGTCTAGCAGCCGCATTTGGTACCAACTGTAATTTTTTAATGCTAGACATAGGGAGACCCGAAAATAATACGTTACAGTAGTCGAGACGAGACGTAACGAACGCATGAATAATGATCTCAGCGTCGCTAGTGGATAAAATAGAACGAATTTTAGCGATATTACGGAGATGAAAGAAGGCCGTTTTAGTAACACTCTTAATGTGTGACTCAAAGGAGAGAGTTGGGTCGAAGATAATACCCAGATTCTTTACTGATTCGCCTTGTGTAATTGTTTGGTTGTCAAATGTTAAGGTGGTATTATTAAATAAATGTCGGTGTTTAGCAGGACCGATAATCAGCATTTCCGTTTTCTTGGCGTTGAGTTGCAAGAAGTTAGCGGACATCCATTGTTTAATTTCATTAAGACACGCCTCCAGCTGACTACAATCCGGCGTGTTGGTCAGCTTTAGGGGCATGTAGAGTTGGGTGTCATCAGCATAACAATGAAAGCTAACACCGTATTTGCGTATGATGTCGCCTAGCGGCAGCATGTAAATACTAAAGAGTGCAGGGCCAAGAACCGAACCCTGAGGAACTCCGCACGTTACCTTAACATAGTCCGAGGTCACATTATTATGGGAGACGCATTGCATCCTGTCAGTAAGATAAGAGTTAAACCACGACAAAGCTAAGTCTGACATACCAATACGTGTTTTGATACGCTCTAATAAAATATTATGATCGACGGTATCGAAAGCAGCGCTAAGATCAAGAAGCAGCAACATAGATGACGCATCAGAATCCATGGTTAGCAGTAGATCATTAGTCATTTTTGCGAGGGCTGTCTCCGTAGAGTGATTTGCCCTGAAACCGGATTGAAAAGGTTCACAGAGATTGTTAGACACTAAGTGTTCATTTAGCTGCTGTGCGACAATTTTTTCGAGGATTTTCGAAATAAAGGGAAGGTGGGACACCGGTCGGTAGTTTACCATGAGGTCAGGATCAAGGTTAGGTCTTTTGAGCAGAGGATGAATAACCGCTTTCTTGAATGCTAGGGGAACAGTGCCAGAGGAAAGTGATAAGTTTATAATATTTAGCACTGATGGACCTAATAATACAAAAAGCTCCTTGATAAGTTTCCCAGGAAGTGGGTCAAGTAAACATGTTGTTTGTTTTATCCCATTTACACGCTGTAATAGTTCCTCTAATGTTATTTCATCAAAAAGAGAGAGACTATTTTGTATTGCAGTATCCGTCGTAGATACAGTTGTACAGAAGTTGTACTTCCCTTGCAACAACCCTTCCATTGTGTACAACGACCACAGAATAAAAGTAAGGATTTTTTTGTTGTTCTTACTATTTCATTGAATTATTGTATTTCATCTTTCATGTTTTTTGTGTACAGTGTGAGCGACTTAGATATTCATTTGGATATAAGTTAGATGCACGTTCAGATTTACTTTAAAACTCGACTGTGGGACAAAACTTGCACAAAGACCAAGCACCTCCTGTATTCTTATTTATTCTTTAAAAAGTAAATCGTTTTTTTTATGGTAACTTAAATAGAAAGTGCTCGATTGTACTATCTGCAGGGGCGAGTTGGCGCCATTTTCCGATTTGCATAATTGGCTATTTAAAAAAAAAAAAATATATATATTTTAAGATAACTCTTTGGGTTATTATTATCAACATTTCAGATTTTTCTTATTATATCATGCCTATTTTGCTCATTTTTATCATCTGTTTTTGTCGTTCTACAGTGTGCCACAGGCCCATAAAAAAAGAGCTGCTCTCCGCAAATGGCCTCTGGGCCGCACTTTTGGACACTGTGTCAAATTTGTAATGTTTCGTCTGAAAGTGATGAAATTCACTTGAAAACTAAACACATCGGCATGCAGTCGTAAAATATTGCGGCTTCACCACATAGCAGATTTGTTTTGGGATAATTTTTAAAGCAATATTCTACATTTTTTGTGGCCTGAAATAAGCATTTTCAAGCATACAAATATTGAAATAAACTAAAAATATCAACACCACAGTAGTTTTTGCCAGTAGAACAGACCAAACCAATTGGCTTAAGCCTTTGCCAGTATTACTACAATGGATTAAAATAGCGTAAAGGTGACTAAAGGGCGTTATTTAATGTCTCTTATAATGCTGCAAAAAACTATAAACATATTTTTTTAATGCTCTAGCTATGAGAATGTTGGATTTATAATAATGATTCCTATACTTGGCGGGAATATTTTTATCATGGTCATGTCCGGAACCAATTAACAGCGATAACTAAGGAACAACTTTAATTGGGAAAATAAAGTTTTTGAAGTCTAGCCGGTGTTAGAAGTCTGATTTTTAGTGTGTGCTTTGCCAATAGCACCATGTGAGTTGTATTTTTCTTCTCCTGCTTCATTGTGACGCGTACGCATCGCTGTTGCTTCCTGCAGAGTAGAAGTGCTGCACGAATGAAAACTTCTCTAGTGAGACTGAACAATTTTATGATTTGGGTGACGTTTATTGGGCCAAATGAAAAGCTCGGTGGGCCTGATGTGGATAGCAGGCCGCTTATTGAGGCATTTTTAGGGCTTTTTTTTCGGTGGGTTCATAACGCACGTGGTGTCTTTGAACACAACCAGGATCTACTGTACTACTACTGCATGATAATAATAAAACAAATAACATAAATATCATAATATTTCTTCTGACTGATGCCTTTACATGGGTTTCCAAACTTTCCCCCAGTGGCTGCATACTGAAAAATCAAACAATGTGTCAGCTTTGTTTTAAAGGTGACAACACATACAGTCAAGAAAATAAGTATTTGAACACCCTGCTATTTTGCAAGTTCTCCCACTTAGAAATCATGGAGGGGTCTGAAATTTTCATGGTAGGTGCATGTCTACTGTATGAGAGATAATCTAAAAAGAAAAATCCAGAAATCTCAATCTATGATTTTTTAACAATTTATTTGTGTGATACAGGTGAAAATAAGTATTTGAACACCAACATTAATATTTGGTAGAGTAGCCTTTGTTTGCAATTACAGAGGTCAAACGTTTCCTGTAGTTCTTCACCAGGTTTGCACAGACTACAGGAGGGATTTTGGCCCACTCCTCCACACAGATCTTTTCTAGATCAGTCAGGTTTCTGGGCTGTCGCTGAGTAACACAGACTTTCAGCTCCCTCCAAAGATTTTCAATTGGATTTAGGTCTGGAGACTGGCTAGACCACTCCAGAACCTTGATATGGTTCTTACAAAGCCACTTCTTGGTTTTCCTGGCTGTGTGCTTTGGGTCATTGTCATGTTGGAAGATCCAGCCATGACTCATCTTCAATGATCTGACTGAGGGAAGGAGGTTTTTGGCCAAAATCTCACAATACATGGCTGCAGTCATTCTCTCCTTAATACAGTACAGTCGTCCTGTCCCATGGGCAGAAAAACACCCCCAAAGCATGATGCTACCACCCCCATGCTTCACAGTAGGGATGGTGCTCTTGGGATGGTACGCATCATTCTTCTTCCTCCAAACACGCACAGTGGAATTATGACCAACAAGGTCAATTTTGGTCTCATCTGTCCACAAAACTTTCTCCCATGACTCCTCTGGATCATCCAAATGGTCATTGGCAAACTTAACTTAACTTAACATGTGCTGGTTTAAGCAGGGGAACCTTCCGTGCCATGCATGATTTCAAAGCATGACGTCTTAGTGTATTACCAACAGTGACCATGGAAACAGTGGTCCCAGCTCTTTTCAGGTCATTGACCAAGTCCTGCCATGTAGTCCTGGGCTGATTCCTCACCTTTATTAGCATCATTGAGACCCCACGAGGTGATATCTTGCATGGGGCTCCACTCCGATTGAGATTGACCGTCATTGTTTAGCTTCTTCCATTTTCTAATGATTGCTCCAACAGTGGACCTTTTTTCACCAAGCTGCTTGGCAATTTCTCCGTAGCCCTTTCCATCCTTGTGGAGTTGTACAATTTTGTCTCTGGTGTCTTTTGACAGCTCTTTGCTCTTAGCCATGCTGAATGTTTGGGTCTTACTGATTGTATGGGGTGGACAGGTGTATTTACGCAGCTAACGACCTCACACAGGTGCATCTGATTCAGGATAATACAGTGGAGTGGAGGAGGACTTTTAAAGGCGGACTAACAGGTCTTTGAGGGTCAGAATTCTAGCTGATAGACAGGTGTTCAAATACCGGTACTTATTTTCAGCTGTATCACACGAATAAATTGTTAAAAAATCATAGATTGTGATTTCTGGATTTTTCTTTTTAGGTTATCTCTCATACAGTAGACATGCACCTACCGTGAAAATTTCAGACCCCTCCATGATTTCTAAGTGGGAGAACTTGCAAAATAGCAGGGTGTTCAAATACTTATTTTCTTGACTGTATAACATTATTGGTAATAGTAGTATTACAATTTCAACTTTTTCTCGTTGCAGTACACATTTCTGTTTTTTGTGTGCCAATTGTTGCTGTTGTTTCATATCATTTCGACAACGTTCCTCATACAAAACGAGGACACCCCTGACTTAATGAAACGTGTATAAAATCAAGCACTTAGGCATGGAGACTGTTTCTCCAAACATTTGTGAATGAATGGGCCGCCCTCAGGAGTTCAGTGATTTCCAGTGTGGAACTGTCATAGGATGCCACCTGTGCAACAAATCCAGTCGTGAAATTTCCTCGCTCCTAAATATTCCAAAGTCAACTGTGGGCTTTATTATAAGAAAATGGAAGAGTTTAGGAACAACAGCAACTCAGCCACAAAGTCGTAGGCCACGTAAACTGACAGAGAGGGGTCGGCATAGTGCAAATACTTTCTGCACAGTCAGTAGCTACAGAGCTCCAAACTTCATGTGACCTTCCAATTAGGCCACGTACAGTACGCAGAGAGCTTCATGGAATGGGTTTCCATGGCCGAGCAGCTGCATCTAAGCCATACATCACCAAGTCCAAAGAAAAGCGTGGGATGCAGTGGTGTAAAGCACGTTGCCACTGGACTCTAGAGCAGTGGAGATGCCTTCTCTGGAGTGATGAATCACGCTTTTCCATCTGGCAATCTGATGGACCAGTCTGGGTCAGCGAGTGGTTAAAGCGGCGGGGGAAATTACAAGGACGATACTCCCAGAGATGAGTGCCATGTACACAACTCGCTGCCTAAAGCGAGTAAACAACATCCTGAAGGACAGATACCACCCAGCACATGGCCTCTTCAACCTGCTACCCACTGGAAGGAGGTATAGATCGATTCGCGCGAGGACCACCAGAATGTCTCACAGTCTGTATCCCCAGGCTGTGAGACTGCTAAATGAACAGCCTGCCCCTTTGCTGCCCCGGACCATCTTATTACCTCACTCTTCACCACCTCAATAATTGTGCTCTGGACATTGCATTGCTGCAACATCAACGTAACACCCATCAGACATCTGACTGTTCCCACCCCCACGTCCCTCTTATCGCGATGCTAAAATGTAAACTATTGTCAACCTGCACATGAATGCAGTTTCTATGCCGCTGGACAAAGCTCAAACAAAATCTTGTTGTTCATGTATGACTTAAGTGTTATTATGACAATGACAATAAAGGAATTGATTGATTGATTGATTGGTTTGGAGATTGCCAGGAGAACGGTACATTTCGGACTGCATTGTGCCGAGTGTGAAATTTGGTGGAGGAGGAATTATGGTGTGGGGTTGTTTTTCAGGAGTTGGGCTTGGACCCTTATTTTCAGTGAAAGGAACTTTGAATGCTCCAGGATACCAAAACATTTTGGACAATTCCATGCTCCCAACCTTGTGGGAACAGTTTGGAGCGGGCCCCTTCCTCTTCCAACATGACTGTGCACCAGTGCACAAAGCAAGGTCCATAAAACATGGATGACAGAGTATGGTGTGGATGAACATGAGTAGCCTGCACAGAGTCCTGACCTGAACCCGATAGAACACCTTTGGGATGAATTAGAACGGAGACTGAGAGCCAGGCCTTGTCCACCAACATCAGTGTGTGACCTCACCAATGCGCTTTTGGAAGAATGGTCGAAAATTCCTTGTGGACAGCCTTCCCAGAAGAGTTGAAGCTGTAATACAGGTAAAAGCCAGTAAATTAGAATATTTTGAAAAACTTGATTTATTTCAGTAATTGCATTCAAAAGGTGTAACTTGTACATTATATTTATTCATTGCACACAGACTGATGCATTCAAATGTTTATTTCATTTAATTTTGATGATTTGAAGTGGCAACAAATGAAAATCCAAAATTCCGTGTGTCACAAAATTAGAATATTACTTAAGGCTAATACAAAAAAGGGATTTTTAAAAATGTTGGCCAACTGAAAAGTATGAAAATGAAAAATATGAGCATGTACAATACTCAATACTTGGTTGGAGCTCCTTTTGCCTCAATTACTGCGTTAATGCGGCGTGGCATGGAGTCGATGAGTTTCTGGCACTGCTCAGGTGTTATGAGAGCCCAGGTTGCTCTGATAGTGGCCTTCAACTCTTCTGCGTTTTTGGGTCTGGCATTATGCATCTTCCTTTTCACAATACCCCACAGATTTTCTATGGGGCTAAGGTCAGGGGAGTTGGCGGGCCAATTTAGAACAGAAATACCATGGTCCGTAAACCAGGCACGGGTAGATTTTGCGCTGTGTGCAGGCGCCAAGTCCTGTTGGAACTTGAAATCTCCATCTCCATAGAGCAGGTCAGCAGCAGGAAGCATGAAGTGCTCTAAAACTTGCTGGTAGACGGCTGCGTTGACCCTGGATCTCAGGAAACAGAGTGGACCGACACCAGCAGATGACATGGCACCCCAAACCATCACTGATGGTGGAAACTTTACACTAGACTTCAGGCAACGTGGATCCTGTGCCTCTCCTGTCTTCCTCCAGACTCTGGGACCTCGATTTCCAAAGGAAATGCAAAATTTGCGTGGTTGGGTGATGGTTTGGGGTGCCATGTCATCTGCTGGTGTCGGTCCACTCTGTTTCCTGAGATCCAGGGTCAACGCAGCCGTCTACCAGCAAGTTTTAGAGCACTTCATGCTTCCTGCTGCTGACCTGCTCTATGGAGATGGAGATTTCAAGTTCCAACAGGACTTGGCGCCTGCACACAGTGCAAAATCTACCCGTGCCTGGTTTACGGACCATGGTATTTCTGTTCTAAATTGGCCCGCCAACTCCCCTGACCTTAGCCCCATAGAAAATCTGTGGGGTATTGTGAAAAGGAAGATGCAGAATGCCAGACCCAAAAACGCAGAAGAGTTGAAGGCCACTATCAGAGCAACCTGGGCTCTCATAACACCTGAGCAGTGCCAGAAAGTCATCGACTCCATGCCACGCCGCATTAACGCAGTAATTGAGGCAAAAGGAGCTCCAACCAAGTATTGAGTATTGTACATGCTCATATTTTTCATTTTCATACTTTTCAGTTGGCCAACATTTCTAAAAATCCCTTTTTTGTATTAGCCTTAAGTAATATTCTAATTTTGTGACACACGGAATTTTGGATTTTCATTTGTTGCCACTTCAAATCATCAAAATTAAATGAAATAAACATTTGAATGCATCAGTCTGTGTGCAATGAATAAATATAATGTACAAGTTACACCTTTTGAATGCAATTACTGAAATAAATCAAGTTTTTCAAAATATTCTAATTTACTGGCTTTTACCTGTAGTTGCAAAAGGTGGACCGACATCATATTGAACCTTATGGGTTAGGAATGGGATGGCACTTCAAGTTCATGTGAGTCAAGGCAGGTGGTCAAATACTTTTGGCAATATAGTTTATATTGATATGAATAATTATGATAAAAATGTATTTATTTTTGCATTTTTAATTAAAATGGGAAAAGTAGTGCCTGTCTGTCCCCTTGCAAGCAGCATGCTTCATTCAGCCTGCCGCAGTGGCCTCGCGGGCGGGGCCACAAGTCCTTATAAGGCTGCAATCATCCCTCCGAAGGACGCTTTCACTTCAACCTGCTTGTGACTTCCCTGCGCCTTTCATCTTCTCCTCCTCACCACTTCAGCGCTCTTCCGTCCAACTCACAGGAGCAGAACCATGGAGAGTTCCGCTGTTCTCCGCGGGCTGCTGCTGGTCAGCCTGCTGGCAGCCCTCAGTCACGGCCAGACGTCCCAGGAGATGTCCCAGGAGGACTTGGAACGGGACAGAGCCGAACCAGCAACAGACCGAGAACTGGTCAGTTTGGCCCCTTTCTATATTGATTTTTTTGGTGTGTTATTACCCTCTTTTTTATTATCATCATCATTATTATTATTATTATTATCATCATTATTATTATTGTTATTATTATGATTAGCATTATTTTTTGGGTTGCGCACTCACGCAAACACACGCACACGCACACACACAAATCACAGCTATAACATTACAAATGTATAAATTAAATCAATTTAAAAAAATCTTGGTTTGTTAATGCACGTGTTTACTTTTTTGTGAAGTCTTCATTTCATGTATGTCTCATTTTAACTTCTGAGACGCAGAAGCATTTTGTTGCATTAAAAAGTTAAAATATTAGGTACAATATGTTGTTTTGGTCAGAATAAACTATATATATTTCAACTGAATAATTATTTCTTGCTGCCTATTTTTTATGTTGCGGTACATCAAAATAGCACTTTTTTGTAAAAAATAAAAATAAAAATAAAAGAAGAATAAAAGTTGCATTTTGTTGCATTAAAAAGTTAAAATATTAGGTACAATATGTTGTTTTGGTCAGAATAAACTATCTATATTTCAACTGAATAATTATTTCTTGCTGCCTATTTTGTATGTTGCGGTATATCAAAATAGCACTTTTTTTGTAAATAAATAAATAAAAGAAGAATAAAAGTGGCATTTTGTTGCATTAAAAAGTTAAAATATTAGGTACAATATGTTGTTTTGGTCAGAATAAACTATCTATATTTCAAGTGAATAATTATTTCTTACTGCCTATTTTTTATGTTGCAGTATATCAAAATAGCACTTTTTTGTAAAAAATAAAAATAAAAGAAGAATAAAAGTTGCATTTTGTTGCATTAAAAAGTTAAAATATTAAGTACAATATGTTGTTTTGGTCAGAATAAACTATCTATATTTCAACTGAATAATTATTTCTAGCTGCCTATTTTTTATGTTGCAGTATATCAAAATAGCACTTTTTTTGTAAAAAAAATAAAAAATAAAATAAAAGAAGAATAAAAGTTGCATTTTGTTGCTTTAAAAAGTTAAAATATTTGGTACAATATGTTGTTTTGGTCAGAATAAACTATCTATATTTCAACAGAATAATTATTTCTTGCTGCCTATTTTTTATGTTGTGGTATATCAAAATAGCACTTTTTTTGTAAATAAATAAATAAAAGAAGAATAAAAGTGGCATTTTGTTGCATTAAAAAGTTAAAATATTAGGTACAATATGTTGTTTTGGTCAGAATAAACTATCTATATTTTAACTGAATAATTATTTCTTGCTGCCTATTTTGTATGTTGCGGTATATCAAAATAGCACTTTTTTTGTAAATAAATAAATAAAAGAAGAATAAAAGTGGCATTTTGTTGCATTAAAAAGTTAAAATATTAGGTACAATATGTTGTTTTGGTCAGAATAAACTATCTATATTTCAACAGAATAATTATTTCTTACTGCCTATTTTTTATGTTGCAGTATATCAAAATAGCACTTTTTTGTAAAAAAATAAAAATAAAAGAAGAATAAAAGTTGCATTTTGTTGCATTAAAAAGTTAAAATATTAAGTACAATATGTTGTTTTGGTCAGAATAAACTATATATATTTCAACTGAATAATTATTTCTTGCTGCCTATTTTTTATGTTGCGGTACATCAAAATAGCACTTTTTTGTAAAAAATAAAAATAAAAATAAAAGAAGAATAAAAGTTGCATTTTGTTGCATTAAAAAGTTAAAATATTAGGTACAATATGTTGTTTTGGTCAGAATAAACTATATTTTAACTGAATAATTATTTCTTGCTGCCTATTTTGTATGTTGCGGTATATCAAAATAGCACTTTTTTTGTAAATAAATAAATAAAAGAAGAATAAAAGTGGCATTTTGTTGCATTAAAAAGTTAAAATATTAGGTACAATATGTTGTTTTGGTCAGAATAAACTATCTATATTTCAAGTGAATAATTATTTCTTACTGCCTATTTTTTATGTTGCAGTATATCAAAATAGCACTTTTTTGTAAAAAAATAAAAATAAAAGAAGAATAAACGTTGCATTTTGTTGCATTAAAAAGTTAAAATATTAGGTACAATATGTTGTTTTGGTCAGAATAAACTATATATATTTCAACTGAATAATTATTTCTTGCTGCCTATTTTTTATGTTGCGGTACATCAAAATAGCACTTTTTTGTAAAAAATAAAAATAAAAATAAAAGAAGAATAAAAGTTGCATTTTGTTGCATTAAAAAGTTAAAATATTAGGTACAATATGTTGTTTTGGTCAGAATAAACTATCTATATTTTAACTGAATAATTATTTCTTGCTGCCTATTTTGTATGTTGCGGTATATCAAAATAGCACTTTTTTTGTAAATAAATAAATAAAAGAAGAATAAAAGTGGCATTTTGTTGCATTAAAAAGTTAAAATATTAGGTACAATATGTTGTTTTGGTCAGAATAAACTATCTATATTTCAAGTGAATAATTATTTCTTACTGCCTATTTTTTATGTTGCAGTATATCAAAATAGCACTTTTTTGTAAAAAAATAAAAATAAAAGAAGAATAAAAGTTGCATTTTGTTGCATTAAAAAGTTAAAATATTAAGTACAATATGTTGTTTTGGTCAGAATAAACTATCTATATTTCAACTGAATAATTATTTCTAGCTGCCTATTTTTTATGTTGCAGTATATCAAAATAGCACTTTTTTTGTAAAAAATAAAAAATAAAATAAAAGAAGAATAAAAGTTGCATTTTGTTGCTTTAAAAAGTTAAAATATTAGGTACAATATGTTGTTTTGGTCAGAATAAACTATCTATATTTCAACAGAATAATTATTTCTTGCTGCCTATTTTTTATGTTGTGGTATATCAAAATAGCACTTTTTTTGTAAATAAATAAATAAAAGAAGAATAAAAGTGGCATTTTGTTGCATTAAAAAGTTAAAATATTAGGTACAATATGTTGTTTTGGTCAGAATAAACTATCTATATTTCAAGTGAATAATTATTTCTTACTGCCTATTTTTTATGTTGCAGTATATCAAAATAGCACTTTTTTGTAAAAAATAAAAATAAAAGAAGAATAAAAGTTGCATTTTGTTGCATTAAAAAGTTAAAATATTAAGTACAATATGTTGTTTTGGTCAGAATAAACTATCTATATTTCAACTGAATAATTATTTCTAGCTGCCTATTTTTTATGTTGCAGTATATCAAAATAGCACTTTTTTTGTAAAAAATAAAAAATAAAATAAAAGAAGAATAAAAGTTGCATTTTGTTGCATTAAAAAGTTAAAATATTAAGTACAATATGTTGTTTTGGTCAGAATAAACTATCTATATTTCAAGTGAATAATTATTTCTTGCTGCCTATTTTTTATGTTGTGGTATATCAAAATAGCACTTTTTTGTAAAAAAATAAAAATAAAAATAAAAGAAGAATAAAAGTTGCATTTTGTTGCATTAAAAAGTTAAAATATTAAGTACAATATGTTGTTTTGATCAGAATAAACTATCTATATTTCAACTGAATAATTATTTCTAGCTGCCTATTTTTTATGTTGCAGTATATCAAAATAGCACTTTTTTTGTAAAAAATAAAAAATAAAATAAAAGAAGAATAAAAGTTGCATTTTGTTGCATTAAAAAGTTAAAATATTAAGTACAATATGTTGTTTTGGTCAGAATAAACTATCTATATTTCAAGTGAATAATTATTTCTTACTGCCTATTTTTTATGTTGCAGTATATCAAAATAGCACTTTTTTGTAAAAAATAAAAATAAAAGAAGAATAAAAGTTGCATTTTGTTGCATTAAAAAGTTAAAATATTAGGTACAATATGTTGTTTTGGTCAGAATAAACTATATATATTTCAACTGAATAATTATTTCTTGCTGCCTATTTTTTATGTTGCGGTACATCAAAATAGCACTTTTTTGTAAAAAAATAAAAATAAAAATAAAAGAAGAATAAAAGTTGCATTTTGTTGCATTAAAAAGTTAAAATATTAGGTACAATATGTTGTTTTGGTCAGAATAAACTATCTATATTTTAACTGAATAATTATTTCTTGCTGCCTATTTTGTATGTTGCGGTATATCAAAATAGCACTTTTTTTGTAAATAAATAAATAAAAGAAGAATAAAAGTGGCATTTTGTTGCATTAAAAAGTTAAAATATTAGGTACAATATGTTGTTTTGGTCAGAATAAACTATCTATATTTCAAGTGAATAATTATTTCTTACTGCCTATTTTTTATGTTGCAGTATATCAAAATAGCACTTTTTTGTAAAAAAATACAAATAAAAGAAGAATAAAAGTTGCATTTTGTTGCATTAAAAAGTTAAAATATTAAGTACAATATGTTGTTTTGGTCAGAATAAACTATATATATTTCAACTGAATAATTATTTCTTGCTGCCTATTTTTTATGTTGCGGTACATCAAAATAGCACTTTTTTGTAAAAAATAAAAATAAAAATAAAAGAAGAATAAAAGTTGCATTTTGTTGCATTAAAAAGTTAAAATATTAGGTACAATATGTTGTTTTGGTCAGAATAAACTATATTTTAACTGAATAATTATTTCTTGCTGCCTATTTTGTATGTTGCGGTATATCAAAATAGCACTTTTTTTGTAAATAAATAAATAAAAGAAGAATAAAAGTGGCATTTTGTTGCATTAAAAAGTTAAAATATTAGGTACAATATGTTGTTTTGGTCAGAATAAACTATCTATATTTCAAGTGAATAATTATTTCTTACTGCCTATTTTTTATGTTGCAGTATATCAAAATAGCACTTTTTTGTAAAAAAATAAAAATAAAAGAAGAATAAAAGTTGCATTTTGTTGCATTAAAAAGTTAAAATATTAAGTACAATATGTTGTTTTGGTCAGAATAAACTATATATATTTCAACTGAATAATTATTTCTTGCTGCCTATTTTTTATGTTGCGGTACATCAAAATAGCACTTTTTTGTAAAAAATAAAAATAAAAATAAAAGAAGAATAAAAGTTGCATTTTGTTGCATTAAAAAGTTAAAATATTAGGTACAATATGTTGTTTTGGTCAGAATAAACTATATTTTAACTGAATAATTATTTCTTGCTGCCTATTTTGTATGTTGCGGTATATCAAAATAGCACTTTTTTTTGTAAATAAATAAATAAAAGAAGAATAAAAGTGGCATTTTGTTGCATTAAAAAGTTAAAATATTAGGTACAATATGTTGTTTTGGTCAGAATAAACTATCTATATTTCAAGTGAATAATTATTTCTTACTGCCTATTTTTTATGTTGCAGTATATCAAAATAGCACTTTTTTGTAAAAAATAAAAATAAAAGAAGAATAAACGTTGCATTTTGTTGCATTAAAAAGTTAAAATATTAGGTACAATATGTTGTTTTGGTCAGAATAAACTATATATATTTCAACTGAATAATTATTTCTTGCTGCCTATTTTTTATGTTGCGGTACATCAAAATAGCACTTTTTTGTAAAAAATAAAAATAAAAATAAAAGAAGAATAAAAGTTGCATTTTGTTGCATTAAAAAGTTAAAATATTAGGTACAATATGTTGTTTTGGTCAGAATAAACTATCTATATTTTAACTGAATAATTATTTCTTGCTGCCTATTTTGTATGTTGCGGTATATCAAAATAGCACTTTTTTTGTAAATAAATAAATAAAAGAAGAATAAAAGTGGCATTTTGTTGCATTAAAAAGTTAAAATATTAGGTACAATATGTTGTTTTGGTCAGAATAAACTATCTATATTTCAAGTGAATAATTATTTCTTACTGCCTATTTTTTATGTTGCAGTATATCAAAATAGCACTTTTTTGTAAAAAAAAAATAAAAATAAAAGAAGAATAAAAGTTGCATTTTGTTGCATTAAAAAGTTAAAATATTAAGTACAATATGTTGTTTTGGTCAGAATAAACTATATATATTTCAACTGAATAATTATTTCTTGCTGCCTATTTTTTATGTTGCGGTACATCAAAATAGCACTTTTTTGTAAAAAATAAAAATAAAAATAAAAGAAGAATAAAAGTTGCATTTTGTTGCATTAAAAAGTTAAAATATTAGGTACAATATGTTGTTTTGGTCAGAATAAACTATCTATATTTTAACTGAATAATTATTTCTTGCTGCCTATTTTGTATGTTGCGGTATATCAAAATAGCACTTTTTTTGTAAATAAATAAATAAAAGAAGAATAAAAGTGGCATTTTGTTGCATTAAAAAGTTAAAATATTAGGTACAATATGTTGTTTTGGTCAGAATAAACTATCTATATTTCAAGTGAATAATTATTTCTTACTGCCTATTTTTTATGTTGCAGTATATCAAAATAGCACTTTTTTGTAAAAAATAAAAATAAAAGAAGAATAAACGTTGCATTTTGTTGCATTAAAAAGTTAAAATATTAGGTACAATATGTTGTTTTGGTCAGAATAAACTATATATATTTCAACTGAATAATTATTTCTTGCTGCCTATTTTTTATGTTGCGGTATATCAAAATAGCACTTTTTTTGTAAATAAATAAATAAAAGAAGAATAAAAGTGGCATTTTGTTGCATTAAAAAGTTAAAATATTAGGTACAATATGTTGTTTTGGTCAGAATAAACTATCTATATTTTAACTGAATAATTATTTCTTGCTGCCTATTTTGTATGTTGCGGTATATCAAAATAGCACTTTTTTTGTAAATAAATAAATAAAAGAAGAATAAAAGTGGCATTTTGTTGCATTAAAAAGTTAAAATATTAGGTACAATATGTTGTTTTGGTCAGAATAAACTATCTATATTTCAAGTGAATAATTATTTCTTACTGCCTATTTTTTATGTTGCAGTATATCAAAATAGCACTTTTTTGTAAAAAAAATAAAAATAAAAGAAGAATAAAAGTTGCATTTTGTTGCATTAAAAAGTTAAAATATTAGGTACAATATGTTGTTTTGGTCAGAATAAACTATCTATATTTCAACTGAATAATTATTTCTTGCTGCCTATTTTTTATGTTGCGGTACATCAAAATAGCACTTTTTTGTAAAAAATAAAAATAAAAATAAAAGAAGAATAAAAGTTGCATTTTGTTGCATTAAAAAGTTAAAATATTAGGTACAATATGTTGTTTTGGTCAGAATAAACTATCTATATTTTAACTGAATAATTATTTCTTGCTGCCTATTTTGTATGTTGCAGTATATCAAAATAGCACTTTTTTGTAAAAAAAAATAAAAATAAAAGAAGAATAAAAGTTGCATTTTGTTGCATTAAAAAGTTAAAATATTAAGTACAATATGTTGTTTTGGTCAGAATAAACTATCTATATTTCAACTGAATAATTATTTCTAGCTGCCTATTTTGTATGTTGCAGTATATCAAAATAGCACTTTTTTGTAAAAAATAAAAATAAAAGAAGAATAAAAGTTGCATTTTGTTGCATTAAAAAGTTAAAATATTAAGTACAATATGTTGTTTTGGTCAGAATAAACTATATATATTTCAACTGAATAATTATTTCTTGCTGCCTATTTTTTATGTTGCGGTACATCAAAATAGCACTTTTTTGTAAAAAATAAAAATAAAAATAAAAGAAGAATAAAAGTTGCATTTTGTTGCATTAAAAAGTTAAAATATTAGGTACAATATGTTGTTTTGGTCAGAATAAACTATCTATATTTTAACTGAATAATTATTTCTTGCTGCCTATTTTGTATGTTGCAGCATATCAAAATAGCACTTTTTTGTAAAAAAAAATAAAAATAAAAGAAGAATAAAAGTTGCATTTTGTTGCATTAAAAAGTTAAAATATTAAGTACAATATGTTGTTTTGGTCAGAATAAACTATCTATATTTCAACTGAATAATTATTTCTAGCTGCCTATTTTGTATGTTGCAGTATATCAAAATAGCACTTTTTTGTAAAAAATAAAAATAAAAGAAGAATAAAAGTTGCATTTTGTTGCATTAAAAAGTTAAAATATTAAGTACAATATGTTGTTTTGGTCAGAATAAACTATATATATTTCAACTGAATAATTATTTCTTGCTGCCTATTTTTTATGTTGCGGTACATCAAAATAGCACTTTTTTGTAAAAAATAAAAATAAAAATAAAAGAAGAATAAAAGTTGCATTTTGTTGCATTAAAAAGTTAAAATATTAGGTACAATATGTTGTTTTGGTCAGAATAAACTATCTATATTTTAACTGAATAATTATTTCTTGCTGCCTATTTTGTATGTTGCGGTATATCAAAATAGCACTTTTTTTGTAAATAAATAAATAAAAGAAGAATAAAAGTGGCATTTTGTTGCATTAAAAAGTTAAAATATTAGGTACAATATGTTGTTTTGGTCAGAATAAACTATCTATATTTCAAGTGAATAATTATTTCTTACTGCCTATTTTTTATGTTGCAGTATATCAAAATAGCACTTTTTTGTAAAAAAGATAAAAATAAAAGAAGAATAAAAGTTGCATTTTGTTGCATTAAAAAGTTAAAATATTAGGTACAATATGTTGTTTTGGTCAGAATAAACTATCTATATTTTAACTGAATAATTATTTCTTGCTGCCTATTTTGTATGTTGCGGTATATCAAAATAGCACTTTTTTTGTAAATAAATAAATAAAAGAAGAATAAAAGTGGCATTTTGTTGCATTAAAAAGTTAAAATATTAGGTACAATATGTTGTTTTGGTCAGAATAAACTATCTATATTTCAAGTGAATAATTATTTCTTACTGCCTATTTTTTATGTTGCAGTATATCAAAATAGCACTTTTTTGTAAAAAAAAAATAAAAATAAAAGAAGAATAAAAGTTGCATTTTGTTGCATTAAAAAGTTAAAATATTAGGTACAATATGTTGTTTTGGTCAGAATAAACTATCTATATTTTAACTGAATAATTATTTCTTGCTGCCTATTTTGTATGTTGCGGTATATCAAAATAGCACTTTTTTTGTAAATAAATAAATAAAAGAAGAATAAAAGTGGCATTTTGTTGCATTAAAAAGTTAAAATATTAGGTACAATATGTTGTTTTGGTCAGAATAAACTATCTATATTTCAAGTGAATAATTATTTCTTACTGCCTATTTTTTATGTTGCAGTATATCAAAATAGCACTTTTTTGTAAAAAATAAAAATAAAAGAAGAATAAAAGTTGCATTTTGTTGCATTAAAAAGTTAAAATATTAAGTACAATATGTTGTTTTGGTCAGAATAAACTATCTATATTTCAACTGAATAAATATTTCTAGCTGCCTATTTTTTATGTTGCAGTATATCAAAATAGCACTTTTTTTGTAAAAAATAAAAAATAAAATAAAAGAAGAATAAAAGTTGCATTTTGTTGCTTTAAAAAGTTAAAATATTAGGTACAATATGTTGTTTTGGTCAGAATAAACTATCTATATTTCAACAGAATAATTATTTCTTGCTGCCTATTTTTTATGTTGTGGTATATCAAAATAGCACTTTTTTGTAAAAAAAAATAAAAATAAAAATAAAAGAAGAATAAAAGTTGCATTTTGTTGCATTAAAACGTTAAAATATTAGGTACAATATGTTGTTTTGGTCAGAATAAACTATCTATATTTCAACTGAATAATTATTTCTTGCTGCCTATTTTTTATGTTGCGGTACATCAAAATAACAATTTTTAAAATAAAACATTAAACATTAAAAAACATTGGCAACTGTCGCTTTAAATTTGGAACTTTTTTGGCTTTAGTATGTAGTTCATGTGAAATTTGCATTATAAATGACATATTTCTTGGTTACACACTGATATTTATGCATCTTGACACATTATTTGCCTTAACCATCTTCATCATGTTGTTCTGTATAAAAAAAATACTTTTGCCTTGTGCTTAAATACATTATGTCCACCTTTGAAACCCCAATAACTATATGACAATCATGACACATGGCTGGTTTTATTTAGTTGCAGTGTTTTGCATTTGGAATGTTTGTCCATTATAGTAGACAAAAATAATTGCTGGCTCACTAAATACTGGTCTCCAAGCATCACCAAATGTATTTAGATTATATTTGAAATGAAGAGAAAACCCTAAATGACACAAGTAAGCCCTAAAACTGCTATGAATTATTCATGTTTTGATAATTTCATAAATAATGTATTTATTGTAGTAAAACAAATATTCTTAATACAGACATTGGTGTTGTTGTTTATATATTATTATATTTTGTATATATTTTTTATATCATTTTAAATATTTTTTTATATATTATAATAATCCCCCAAAGTGTTCCACATAAAGTACATTGACGTTTAGTTGTGTTTCTTTGCTAAACAGGTGGAAGCGCTGGAGGTGTTGCTGGGCAAGGTGCATAATGGTGTTTCCACGGAGAAGCGAGGCAGCATCCCGCTGGTAACTCAATATTATTGACATGTTTATGCAAATGACCCGGCTGTGCTCCCTATTAAAAGTTGAGTTGAATGAAGCTACTGAAAGTCTGTGCTTGTAATGTATTTCATTAATCCCTCCAAGTTCTAATTAACAGAAGAGGTAATAACCACGTTTTCTTGGATCTAATCTACAATAGACTGCTGGCCAAGCCAAATTAGCCGAGTAGGCGGAAAAAAATCTTCCAATTCTCCTGTTTTCTTCTTACTAAGACAATAATAAGATATATCTGACTGGGGGTGAGAGATATGTTTAATTATGGTATTTACCAGATAAAAGTAAATACAAAGTCAATATTGATTATGCCAATACTTGCTTTTAATTTGTTGGACGCAGGCCCGGCCCTAACCAATCTGGCGCCCTAGGCAAAATTTTAGGTGGCGCCCCCCCACATCGGCATTGAAGTGTATATACTCAGAAGAAACCGAATAGCTTTGTCTTTGACCTTTTTTTTTTTTTACTTACAACTATACCTATTATATAAAGGGGTGGAAAAGTGACTATTACCTGCAGGGCAAACATTAGCTAACCAGAAGGCAATAACAATATAAACAAAAAACACTTGCTTAAAAGATCTAATACAAATGTCCCTGAGGAATGTAAGGTGGGAGTACTGTAATTACTTAACGTTACATTATTATTTTCCATAACAATTTAGCCCCCTCCACAATATTAACCCGACGTTAAAACAGAAGTAGCTATTTATTGATTAGCAATTGCCGAATCATGTAACATTAGCTTAATGCTAAAAAGCCAGGTTACTATCACATTCTGTAACAGACAAATAATTTCATGTAGGCTAACGTTACCTACCTGCTACCTCTGTCTTTTCTTGTTTCTCCTTCTCTTCTTTTCTCTTTTTTCTTCCCTGGGCACCTGACAGTTTTGGCCGTTTTGACATGTTGTGTTGATTTTTTGATGTGGTGACGTCCAAAAAGAGTCATGATACGGGAAGGGAGGGGGCGCACCGTGCGGGGGGGGGGGGCGGGGGGGGGGCGTAATGTTGTGTAATGTTGTAACAAATAATATTTCTATTAAATAGGCTTTACTTTGCATTTTAATTAACGTGGGATTATTTTTTTGTATTTAGAAATAATTATTGTTTATTTTTTTTTCTCCAACATTTGTGGCACTGGCGTGGCGCCCCCTGATGGACGGCGCCCTTAGCATTTGCCTATACGGCCTATGCCACGGGCCGGCCCTGGTTGGACGATTATATTCAGAATCAAACGCTGAATTAAGATTTAACAACAAATTTAAAAGTAAATACATTTACAATACATCAGAACTTGCAGGATTACGCAAGGTTGCAATCGATTAAAACTATGCACTGATTTGTGAGCAAATGAATCATATTTTGTTTGATTTGTTGAAATAATGTGTTTTTAGGGGTGGAATATGACTAAGAACAATATTTGATAAACACAAAAGCAGACCTGGCCTTAAATCCTGAATCCAGACTGCAATTTGGATTACCCCCAAAATCCAATCACTTTTTCCTTATCCCATTTCTGACATTTCGTGACAGTTTAATCCAAATCTGCCCATAACATTTTGAGTTACTTTGCTAACTTACTGACAAACCCAAACATCACATCTTTCTTCATAAAATTACAGGCTGATGCATTCGTTTTGAAAAACAATAAGCCTCATACCATCGCAACTTTTTGAAAAAGCAGCAGTGAAACAAAATATTTTAGGCCACAAAAAGCTAGCCTCCTGATTTATAATTGTCAGGACTTGGACTATGGCTTGGTTTGTTCTCCCGTGGTGCAAATGAACTGGACTGGTCAAGGCTTGAAGGTGGGTACATGATTTATTTTAAACTATCAAAAAAGGAATAAACAAAAAGCGCGCACAGTGGCGGAGAATAAAACTAGACTTTAAACACAAAACTTGCACATTGGCAGAAACTATGAACAATTAAACAAAACACTAACTGTGGCTTAACAAACAAAAACTTACTTGGCATGGAACCGGCATGAAAAAAAGAGTAGCAAGGGTCATCAGGGTGTGGAGAGTGTGCAGGAGCATAAATGTGGTGATGTCGTCAGGACGAACAACAGAAAATGAATGAACTTAAATACTATGGACATGATTAGTGAAAGCAGGTGCGTGACTCAAAACGTGAAACAGGTGCGTGACGTGACAGGTGAAAACTAATGGTTGCTATGGTGACAAGAGTGCACAATGAGTCCAAACGTGGAACAGGTGCGTGACGTGACAGGTGAAACTAATGGTTGCTATGGTGACAAAACAAAACAAAAGTGCACAAAAAGTCCAAAATTTAAACCGAACATTACTAAAACAAAACATGATCACACAGACATGACAATAATACAGTCTCTCAACATTGCGTTTCAAATACTGCGGCTTCACCACATCGCAGATTTCTTTCTGACGTTGGAAGCATATTCTACAACATTTTTGAATTTTTTTAATTGAGCATTTTTATAATACAAATGGCTCATTGAACTAAAAACATCAATACTACAGTAGTATTGGCCACTATAGATGAAACCGTGGCAACCGATTGGTTCAGCCTCAGGTAGCATTAATATATTGGATTAAAAGAACGTGAAGGTGACTACAGGGTGTTATTTCAAGTCTGGAGGCTTGTCATAATGCAGAAAAATGTATTTAGAAAGTCCTAAACTATTTTTTCAATGCTCTACCGACATAAATATTCGATTTGGACATAAAAACGACCTACTTTGCGGAAATGTATGAGGCAATTAACAGCAATAAACGAGGGATTACTGTACAACAATAATACTTTCATTAAATAACATTGTGTGAGCAAAATAAAGTAATTCAGTGACGTGCGGTGAGGTTGATGGCGGGTGAGGCACTGACTTCATCACAGTCAGATTTACAAACATATGAACCCTAAAGAGTATCTTATTCACCATTTGATTGGCAGCAGTTAACGGGTTATGTTTAAAAGCTCATACCAGCATTCTTCCCTGCTTGGCACTCAGCATCAAGGCTTGGAATTGGGGGTTAAATCACCAAAAATGATTCCCGGGCACGGCGCCGCTGCTGCCCACTGCTCCCCTCACCTCCCAGGGGGTGAACCAGGGGATGGGTCAAATGCAGAGGACAAATTTCATTACACCTAGTGTGTGTGTGACAATCATTGCTACTTTAACTTAACTTTAACTTTACACATACAAACTGTAGCACACAAAAAAGCACATAAAAAAAAAAAAAACGTTATTATGGTCTTACCTTTACTTAGAAATTAAGTCCATGCGCCGCAACTAAAGCCCTCACTTAAACTTTCCACGTGCAAGATTGAATCTATTTAAAAAAGTGTAACCGATGGTTTATAAATGTCGCCTATACTGTATGAAACTACAAAATAACAAACACGGAGGCTCCAGTTTACACGAGGACCACTTTATTTACCTTCTTTCAAAAACCTCCGCAACGTGACATCACTTCCGCTCTTAGCGCCTTCAAAATAAGAGCTCAAGGCATACACTGTATAACAGCAAATAACAGGAACTTAACATCACAAAGAGGAAAGCCCATGAAAATAGGTTACAAAAGTTTTTTAATAAGAAGCCAAAAAGTGCAAAAACAATAATGTTGGTGTTGGAGGAGTTGTGAATTAGGTACACCTGCAGTCTGCAGGTGTATCTAATGTTGTGTCCCTGCAGTCATTCATAACTCCTCCAACACGAACATTATTGTTTTTGCACTTTTTGGCTTCTTATGAAATAATTTTTTTAAATAGATTCAATCTTGCACGTGGAAAGTTTAAGTGTGGGCTTTAGTTGATATAACAATTCTACGGCGGGGGTGCAGGAGGCGAGCCTCAGCCAGTAAAATCCCATTGAGATCAAAGATCTCTTTTCCAAGGGAGACCTGGCCAAGAGGGCAGCAGCAAGGTTACATTAAAAACAGTAAACAAATACATAAAACATCACATTTACAACATTAAAACGTGCTCACATGACACATGTGCATACAGACAAGGTAGACTGCAATCCTTTCACAGAAGCTTTAAACTCATTAAACGTAACTAGGGTTTGAAGTTTAATGTTCGATTGTAGGTTATTCCAAGCCTTCGGTGCTGAAAACCTAAATGCTTTCTTGCCCAGTTCAGTTCTTACTTTGGGGACGACAAATTGCAGAACATTCATTGAACGAAGATTGTGACTTCCTTGTTTCTTTGTTAAAAGACAAGACAGAAAAGATGGAGTGATACCCAGAATGGTTTTGTAGATGAAAACATACCAATGATTGAGGCACAAGAAATACTTTACACACATACAGTTGTTGACAAAATACACTGTACATTATATACCTCAGCTAACTAAACTATGGAAATGTATAATATAGTTCATATAGCAATACAGTCTCACTGCACAGCAGGCCAGCAGTTAGCCGAGTCATTGCGCAATCCATGTTGAGGCACTGAGTGACGTGCCTCAACTGGCTGCTGTTCACCGCACCGTCTCTTCTCAGTATTTGAACGGCAAATGTGAAAATTCAGCGATTTTGAATACAAATAATCTAAAACTGGTGAAGTTAAATGGAAAATAACTTTATAGTATAATCACTGGATACATATAACAATTTAATTTTTTTTTTTCTTTTTACATTTTTTTTCTTTCACCTGCCTCTAGTGACTGCACGTCACTGAAGTCCATCCATCCATCCATCCATCCATTTCCTACCGCTTATTCCCTTTGGGGTCGCGGGGGCGCTGGAGCCTATCTCAGCTACAATCGGGCGGAAGGCGGGGTACACCCTGGACAAGTCGCCACCTCATCGCAGGGCCAACACAGATAGACAGACAACATTCACACTCACATGCATGTCTTTGGAAGTGGGAGGAAGCCGGAGTACCCGGAGGGAACCCACGCAGTCACGGGGAGAACATGCAAACTCCACACAGAAAGATCCCGAGCCCGGGATTGAACCCCAGACTACTCAGGACCTTCGTATTGTGAGGCAGATGCACTAACCCCTCTGCCACCGTGAAGCCCGTCACTGAAGTCATTAGTGCAAAATACTTATGAACTACTATTGGCTCTCATTTACTTTTTTGTGGCTCTTTGTCCCTGAAGCCCTCTTGCGTCCTGATGTGAACTTATTATGAGTGTGTCTGTTTCCTCCCCAGTGTGGGATCGGTGACCGCTGTGCCATGAAGTTCGGACCACGAATTGGAAAGCTCTGCGACTGCGGCAGGGGAGCCAACTGCAACTCCTACCTGCTCAAGTGCATTTAAATCACTCGCATTTTTAAACTCCCTGACCTGTAAGGACCAATTACTCCTTTCACATTTCACTTCAAAAATAGTTGGCCTATTGAGGCTTTAGAATGTGAGGTTTTTTTTTTTGTTCCCATGAGGTATGCTTTTGTGGGGAGGACACTTTAAATGTAGCATGGGAATGCATCATGTTCAATAAAGAGATTTATCAACAAGGTTGGCTTATTTTGTTGGAATGCTTGAATTGTATAAGTGAGCATTGGAACCGTTTGAGTTGATACGACTCAGATTGGCTGACTTACGTCGACATAAGCGTTTGTCAACATAACCAAAACTAGTCACTGCTGGGGCATTTAATTGTTACAGTAAGGAAGGGATTCATAAGGCCCCATTCTTGGGGGGGATCTTCCGTGAGCGGGAGGGGTGGGTTTAATCATTTTGCAATGCTGTCTGCTGAAAATGATGGAAAGCGCCATTCTGCAACAGACGCTGTGGTCAAAGTTGGAATTGCCACAAAAAAACATTTTAAAATATTCAACTCTACTGCCATCTGGCGGATAAAGTGGATAGTGCAACCCCCCCCAATTTAAAAGTTAAAAAGTTAAAGTACCCATGATTGTCACACACACACTAGGTGTGGCGAAATTATCAACCTTGATCACCCCCTGGGAGGTGAGGGGAGCAGTGAGCGGTGGCTGCGCCCGGGAATCATTTTTAGTGATTTAACCCCCAATTCCAACCCTTGATGCTGAGTGTCAAGCAGGGAGGTAATGGGTCCTATTTTTATAGTCTTTGGTATGACTCGGCCGGGGTTTTTGTCACGTTTCATGTGTTAGGTAAACCGTGACGAATGTGGTCATATGAATCCCCTTCCTACTGTATATTTACCAGAGACATAAGGACAATAAAGAAGATAATAAAGGATTTGTAACCTTTGTACATGGACCAGGACTTCATGAATGAATTGTGGACATAAACGGACCCAACTTAAACGGATTTGACTGTACAATGATTTGCTATTGACATAAACATATTAAGTTACTTTTTAAGACAATCATCACTTGAATATTGAATTACATTCTATTTGTCTTCAGAAAAAGAAAAAGTTGTACTAAAGGTAATACTTAATTCATACAACACAGACTAATTGTTGTCTGTGTACCAGAGGTGTGGACTCGAGTCACATGACTTGGACTCGAGTCAGACTCGAGTCATGAATTTGATGACTTTAGACTCGACTTGACAAAATGTAAAAAGACTTGCAACTCGACTTAGACTTTAACATCAATGACTTGTGACTTCACTTGGACTTGAGCCTTTTGAATTGACATGACTTGACATGACTTGCTACTTTCCCCAAAACCCAAAGATGAAAAAGTTATTCGGGAGCGCTCCGTATTTTTCATTGTGTACTTGTCTATCAGCGTTGCGTGTGTCAGCTGGTGTGGTCTCAGTACAACAGCCAATCAAATTAGATCTACTTTGTTTTCATCACACAGCATTCATCCAATCAAATTGCAGGACAACCAACGAAGAAGACATGTCCAAACCACACGCCAGTGAACAAAAAATGATACCTAAAATAATTTCGTTTGGGTATAAAAATTACGAGGTGGTCAACACAAAACGGTTTGCAGTATGCAACACATGCGGTTCGAAAATTACTGATGGAGAGGCAACAACTTCCAACTTCGTCCGGCATTTGAAGTTGCACAAAGAACGGTAAGTTTTGAATGTAAGATAACGTTTATTGGCTAAGTAACGTGACTTTTATTTGCTGTGTAGTTAAATCAGTGAGGCTGTAAACTCACTGCTAACGTTATAACGTTATTGCAAACACGGGAATCTGTTGCAGTTCACTACCTTATTCATACTTTTTGTTCAGTGATTTTTTTCAAGCAGGGTTACGTTAGTCAATATATCACACGTAACGTTAGACGGCGGTCAGCAGCACCGCGTATTTTAGCCACCTAAAAAAAGACAAAAATAGTAAAATAAAGGTCAGTTAAAATGTATACTATAGTATGAATATGTGTACCGTTTTAGCTAGCTTTCTGACATACTGTTGGTTGTTTACCTCAGTGGTCCCCAACCACCGGGCCGCGGCCCGGTACTGGTCCGTGGATCGATTGGTATCGGGCCGCACAAGAAATAAAAATGTTTTCCCCTCTTTTTTTAATTAAATCAACATAAAAAACACAAGATACACTTACAAGTAGTGCACCAACCCAAAACAACTCTCTCTCCCCTTTTGTTCTGGGCATTGAACATGAAGACTCTTCCTTCACTGTTCCGAGTGGCCATGAGAGTCTTGGCAGTGCCTGCCTCCAGTGCTCCAGTGGAGCGAGTTTTCAGCCATGGTGGCATCATACTACGCCCCCATCGTGCACAAATGACTGACAGACTCTTGGCTAATTTGGTCTTTTGCAAATGCAATGCAGCATAGGGCCCTGACATATAAAAAGTACAACTTTTTTGTTATGTTCACGTATATGTCATGTTTTTTCAATGTTAACACTTTTGTACAAATAAGTACATTTGCACTTTATTTTTCAATGTGTTTGTTCTGTAAAGGAATGAGTTAATGTTTAAAATGACTGGTTAATAGTGCTATTATAAAGTGCAATGTCAGCACAATTTTCTTTCCTGCAATTTAAAATGCACTTGTTTTAATAAATAAATACAGCGTTTGAAAAGCATACACAATCTGTGTTAATATATTAGTCTGTGGTTAAAAGGACTTGAAAGGACTCGAAACTCAAAATGCAGGACTTAGGACTTGACTTGAGACTTTCCAGTCTTGACTTTGGACTTGACTCGGGGCTTGCCTGTCTTGACTCGGGACTTGACTCGGACTTGAGGGCAAAGACTTGAGACTTACTTGTGACTTGCAAAACAATGACTTGGTCCCACCTCTGCTGTGTACTACACATGGAAGTATACAGGAAGTGTACTCAACTGGAAACATGCACATAAACAATTATATGAGAACAATACAGAGAACATAAAAATAAATGATTGCTAAAATTTTACATCCACTGTAATGATACCAAGTACAGGCACGTATCTAGTCGATGCTACTATGATTACATTGATATTGTTTGGCATCACAACATCTTCTTTCGTTTTTTTTAAATGTATATTATGTTTATAAACTCAGGAAATATGTCCCTGGACACATGAGGACTTTGAATATGACCAATGTATGATCCTGTAACAACTTGGTATCGGATTGATACCCAGATTTGTGGTATCATCCAAAACTAATGTAAAGTATCAAACAACAGAAGAATACGTGATTATTACATTTTAACACAACTGTAGATAGAACATGTTAAAAGAGAAAGTAAGCAGATATTAATAGTAAATGAGCAAGTAGATTAATAATTCATTTTCTAGCACTTTGGCTACCCCTGTGGTAAATTTTAAATGTGCTTTATAAATAAAGTTGATTTGATTTGACTTGTCCTTAATAATGTTGACAAAATAATAGAATGGAATATGACACAATATGTTACTGCATATGTCAGCAGCTAAATTAGGAGCCTTTGTTTGCTTACTTACTAATAAAAGACAAGTTCACTATTTTATTTAAGGACAAACTTGCAATAAGAAACATATGTTTAATGTACCCTAAGATTTTTTGTTAAAATAAATCCAATAATGCAATTTTTTGTGGTCTCCTTTATTTAGAAAAGTACCGAAAAGTATCGAAATAATTTTGGTACTGGTACCTGTACCAAAATATTGGTATCGAGACAACGCTAGTTTCTGTGTATATTTTTTATTGAGTGTGAGTGTAAAATAAGCCACCATGGTACCAAAGAAAGTTTTGATAAAGAAGGTTTGGAACACTACTGTAATTTGTAAAACAATAGTTGGTTCCTATAAAATGTGATTTGTGGTAAAAGTATTTTAGTATCTGGCACAGGTTCATTGGATTTACATGGTTTGTTATAGGAAAACATTGCTTAAGTACCACAATACTTGACTTTTGATACAACCACCAACAGTACAAGTGAAGGTAAAAGACTAGAATGGGACACATGGGAATAACCTCATTTACTCGCAGCTTACAGCACCGATAAAGTATTCTTTATTACCCAGCTTATCTTTATTTTTTATTTGTTGTTTTGGGCAGAATGACATGGGGTCAATACCGCTCCTGGGGTTTGTGTTGTGCTGTGTACGTGAACAGTAAAGAGACAACAAGTTCATGTAAAAGTACAGAGAAAATAAAGCAGGTAGCTCATCCCCTAGTGCAGGGATTTTCAAACTGTGGTATGTGTACCTTATGTGGTACGCAGGCTCCATCTAGTGATACGCCAAATAATCACTTGATTAAAGTACTGTGTTTAATTTTCCTATATTCAAACAAATTGTTTCTGTTCCAGTTGTGTGTAAAGTTACAGTGGCCAAAAATGTTAAATATATTTGTTAAATAAAACCACTGCCTTGCTTTTAATGAATACTTATAAATACTATGTTACTGTATTTTATTTATAATAAAAGTTGGAACGCTAATGGCGCGCGACCAAGCTTGAGGTTTTCCATCAAGCATGGAGTGATAGTTTAATATCGTATAAACGCATGCTTACCTTAGCTAAAGCTAAATATTACTCAAATCTTATCCGCCTCAACAAAAACGACCCTAAATTTTTGTTTAGTACAGTAGCATCGCTAACCCAACAAGGGACTCCTCCCAATAGCTCCACCCACTCGGCAGATGACTTTATGAATTTCTTTAATAAGAAAATTGAACTCATTAGAAAGGAGATTAAAGACAACGCATCCCAGCTACAACTGGGTTCTATGAACACAGATACAACTGTATCTACGACGGATACTGCAATACAAAATAGTCTCTCTCTTTTTGATGAAATAACATTAGAGGAACTATTACAGCGTGTAAGTGGGATAAAACAAACAACATGTTTACTTGACCCACTTCCTGGGAAACTTATCAAGGAGCTTTTTGTATTATTAGGTCCATCAGTGCTAAATATTATAAACTTATCACTTTCCTCTGGCACTGTTCCCCTAGCATTCAAGAAAGCGGTTATTCATCCTCTGCTCAAAAGACCTAACCTCGATCCTGACCTCATGGTAAACTACCGACCGGTGTCCCACCTTCCCTTTATTTTGAAAATCCTCGAAAAAATTGTCGCACAGCAGCTAAATGAACACTTAGTGTCTAACAATCTCTGTGAACCTTTTCAATCCGGTTTCAGGGCAAATCACTCTACGGAGACAGCCCTCGCAAAAATGACTAATGATCTACTGCTAACGATGGATTCTGATGCGTCATCTATGTTGCTGCTTCTTGATCTTAGCGCTGCTTTCGATACCGTCGATCATAATATTTTATTAGAGCGTATCAAAACACGTATTGGTATGTCAGACTTAGCTTTGTCGTGGTTTAACTCTTATCTTACTGACAGGATGCAATGCGTCTCCCATAATAATGTGACCTCGGACTATGTTAAGGTAACGTGCGGAGTTCCTCAGGGTTCGGTTCTTGGCCCTGCACTCTTTAGTATTTACATGCTGCCGCTAGGCGACATCATACGCAAATACGGTGTTAGCTTTCATTGCTATGCTGATGATACCCAACTCTACATGCCCCTAAAGCTGACCAACACGCCGGATTGTAGTCAGCTGGAGGCGTGTCTTAATGAAATTAAACAATGGATGTCCGCTAACTTCTTGCAACTCAACGCCAAGAAAACGGAAATGCTGATTATCGGTCCTGCTAAACACCGACATTTATTTAATAATACCACCTTAACATTTGACAACCAAACAATTACACAAGGCGAATCAGTAAAGAATCTGGGTATTATCTTCCACCCAACTCTCTCGTTTGAATCACACATTAAGAGTGTTACTAAAACGGCCTTCTTTCATCTCTGTAATATCGCTAAAATTTGTTCTATTTTATCCACTAGCGACGCTGAGATCATTATTCATGCGTTCGTTACGTCTCGTCTCGACTACTGTAACGTATTATTTTCGGGTCTCCCTATGTCTAGCATTAAAAAATTACAGTTGGTACAAAATGCGGCTGCTAGACTTTTGACAAGAACAAGAAAGTTTGATCATATTACGCCTATACTGGCTCACCTGCACTGGCTTCCTGTGCACTTAAGAAGTGACTTTAAGGTTTTACTACTTACGTATAAAATACTACACGGTCTAGCTCCGTCCTATCTTGTCGATTGCATTGTACCATATGTCCCGGCAAGAAATCTGCGTTCAAAGAACTCCGGCTTATTAGTGATTCCCAGAGCCCAAAAAAAGTCTGCGGGCTATAGAGCGTTTTCTATTCGGGCTCCAGTACTATGGAATGCCCTCCCGGTAACAATTAGAGATGCTACCTCAGTAGAAGCATTTAAGTCCCATCTTAAAACTCATTTGTATACTCTAGCCTTTAAATAGCCCCCCTGTTAGACCAGTTGATCTGCCGTTTCTTTTCTTTTCTCCTCTGCTCCCCTTTTCCTTGAGGGGGCGGGGGGGGCACAGGTCCGGTGGCCATGGATGAAGTGCTGGCTGTCCAGAGTCGGGACCCGGGGTGGACCGCTCGCCTGTGCATCGGCTGGGAACATCTCTACGCTGCTGACCCGTCTCCGCTCGGGATGGTGTCCTGCTGGCCCCACTATGGACTGGACTCTTACTATTATGTTGGATCCACTATGGACTGGACTCTCACAATATTATGTCAGACCCACTCGACATCCATTGCTTTCGGTCTCCCCTAGAGGGGGGGGGGTTACCCACATATGCGGTCCTCTCCAAGGTTTCTCATAGTCATTCACATCGACGTCCCACTGGGGTGAGTTTTTCCTTGCCCGTATGTGGGCTTTGTACCGAGGATGTCGTTGTGGCTTGTGCAGCCCTTTGAGACACTTGTGATTTAGGGCTATATAAATAAAGATTGATTGATTGATTGATTGATTGATGGACACTATGGTGGTACATGGAGAGCCAAATGTTTTCTGGTCTATTGCAACACTGTCTCTTTACTTTCTACAAAGTAGGTGTAAATTGTGCTGTACGTGTTTTACCTACCCAATTTGTGCATGTAGTCCAATTCCATTGTTTTTTAAACTGCGATAAATGAAAGCAAAACATCCAGCTGTGACTAAAGCCGTGTTTCTCGCAAATGAAGAACATATCTGCTTCACCAGCATGTGTACTCCTCATTCCTCCCCAGAGTCTTAATCCACCAAACAATGAAAGACGGAAGGGCTCATTCGAGGCTCCTTTGGGCTTTGAGCCGGAGACAGGAGATAAATAGCAGCATGGTGTTGTCCTGAAGCAATCTGGACTGTAATCAAAACAGGTCAATAAGCTCAACAAGTTGGCTTTGCAGCTGAATTTGCTCAGCTAACTCACAAGAACCCCGAATAGCTTTGTCTTTGACCTTTTTTTTTAACTTACAACTATACCTAATATATAAAGGGGTGGAAAAGTGACGATTACCTGCAGGGCAAACATTAGCTAACCAGAAGGCAATAACAATGTAAACAAAAAACACCTGCTTAAAAGATCTAATACAAACATTTATATGCACATACAACACTTAGAACTTTTAGCATATCAGTATGTGGAATTAAATGATGGAATGGATTAAGTAAAGAAGTTAAAAATTGTACTGATATGATCCAGTTTAAGAGGTTGTTCAAAATAATAGTGCTTACAGAGTACAAAGAAGAAGAATTATGAGAAATACTTTCAACCTTATTGAAAATAAGATATTCTTCATCTCAGTATGTTAATAATGACTGAATCAATTAATTAATTACATATTACAAAACTGTTGTATACTAATTCATAGATGTTATTTTATTATATAAAAAGGTCAGTAAATGATTCTATATATTTGTAAACGCTTTGAAATGGGAAAGGGGTAGGATTAAATAAGCTTTGCTTCTTCCTACTCCTTTTCGTGCATGATGTAAAATGAAATGATATGAAATTGTGTGATGTATTATGATGTAAGTGTGTTCATGTTCGAAACAAACTAAAGAAAGAAAGAAAGAAAGAAAGAAAGCTTGCTTGTAATTTGTCTGTTGCATCCGTTTGGGCTATTTATTGTGCAAAGAACATTATAGTTAGGGTACTTTATTATTGGCACATGAAGGTAAACTTGTTTTGCAGCCAGCAAGTAAAGGGGCCCTCTAATGCTGACAAATGTCATAGTTCTGGACCTAAAATTAAAATTCTACAGGTAAAATACCACACAAAATAAAATATACAACATAAAGTAGCAAGAAACACGTCAATATTGAATAAAGCCAAACATGTTCTAGACAAAAAAATCACTTCATAGTCTTTACTGCTCACTAGTGTTACCATATCTGACAAAAAGGGGGACACAACTACAAATGTGCGCTTCATTCACTAACGGTCTTACAAAAAAGATCAATTAGAATAATACATAATGTTCGATATAGAGAACATACAAACCCTTTAATTATTGAATCACAATTATTGAAATTAATCGATTTGGTGTATTTGCAAACAGCTAAAATGATGTACAAAGCAAATTATAACCAGCTACCCAAGAATGTACAACAATTCTTCTCAACAAAAGAGGAGCAATATAACCTTACAGGAAAATCTAATTTAAAACATTTGTTTGCTCGTACAACACTTAAAATCTTTAGCGCATCAGTATGTGGAATTAAATCATGGAATGGATTAACCAAATAAATCAAGCAAAGCACCAATATGATTCAGTTTAAGAGACTGTTCAAACTACAAGTGTTCACAAAGTACACAGAACAAGAACATCTTGAACCCTTTTTTTATTTATTTTTTATTGAGACAAAGATTATTTGCAGAGGTGTGGACTCGAGTCACATGACTTGGACTCGAGTCAGACTCGAGTCATGAATTTGATGACTTTAGACTCGACTTGACAAAATGTAAAAAGACTTGCAACTCGACTTAGACTTTAACATCAATGACTTGTGACTTCACTTGGACTTGAGCCTTTTGAATTGACATGACTTGACATGACTTGCTACTTTCCCCAAAACCCAAAGATGAAAAAGTTATTCGGGAGCGCTCCGTATTTTTCATTGTGTACTTGTCTATCAGCGTTGCGTGTGTCAGCTGGTGTGCTCTCAGTACAACAGCCAATCAAATTAGATCTACTTTGTTTTCATCACACAGCATTCATCCAATCAAATTGCAGGACAACCAACGAAGAAGACATGTCCAAACCACACGCCAGTGAACAAAAAATGATACCTAAAATAGTTTCGTTTGGGTATAAAAATTACGAGGTGGTCAACACAAAACGGTTTGCAGTATGCAACATATGCGGTTCGAAAATGACTGATGGAGAGGCAACAACTTCCAACTTCGTCCGGCATTTGAAGTTGCACAAAGAAGGGTAAGTTTTGAATGCAAGATAACGTTTATTGGCTAAGTAACGTGACTTTTATTTGCTGTGTAGTTAAATCAGTGAGGCTGTAAACTCACTGCTAACGTTATAACGTTATTGCAAACACGGGAATCTGTTGCAGTTCACTACCTTATTCATACTTTTTGTTCAGTGATTTTTTTAAGCAGGGTTACGTTAGTCAATATATCACACGTAACGTTAGACGGCGGTCAGCAGCACCGCGTATTTTAGCCACCTAAAAAAAGACAAAAATAGTAAAATAAAGGTCAGTTAAAATGTATACTATATTATGAATATGTGTACCGTTTTAGCTAGCTTTCTGACATACTGTTGGTTGTTTACCTCAGTGGTCCCCAACCACCGGGCCGCGGCCCGGTACTGGTCCGTGTATCGATTGGTATCGGGCCGCACAAGAATTAAAAAAAAATTTTTTTTTCTTTTTTTAATTAAATCAACATAAAAAACACAAGATACACTTACAAGTAGTGCACCAACCCAAAACAACTCTCTCCCCCCTTTTGTTCTGGGCATTGAACATGAAGACTCTTCCTTCACTGTTCCGAGTGGCCATGAGAGTCTTGGCAGTGCCTGCCTCCAGTGCTCCAGCGGAGCGAGTTTTCAGCCATGGTGGCATCATACTACGCCCCCATCGTGCACAAATGACTGACAGACTCTTGGCTAATTTGGTCTTTTGCAAATGCAATGCAGCATAGGGCCCTGACATATAAAAAGTACAACTTTTTTGTTATGTTCACGTATATGTCATGTTTTTTCAATGTTAACACTTTTGTACAAATAAGTACATTTGCACTTTATTTTTCAATGTGTTTGTTCTGTAAAGGAATGAGTTAATGTTTAAAATGACTGGTTAATAGTGCTATTATAAAGTGCAATGTCAGCACAATTTTCTTTCCTGCAATTTAAAATGCACTTGTTTTAATAAATAAATACAGCGTTTGAAAAGCATACACAATCTGTGTTAATATATTAGTCTGTGGTTAAAAGGACTTGAAAGGACTCGAAACTCAAAATGCAGGACTTAGGACTTGACTTGAGACTTTCTAGTCTTGACTTTGGACTTGACTCGGACTTGAGGGCAAAGACTTGAGACTTACTTGTGACTTGCAAAACAATGACTTGGTCCCACCTCTGATTATTTGTGCATTTAATATTTGTTTGCCTACTATGGTATATTATTAATTTATCATTTATTTGTTCACTGTTCTGTTACAGAGAAAAAGAAAATTGGATAAAATTGCTATTGTGACGATCTGTCACTTCATTTCGGTTGGTTTCCATGTTTTTGTATTTACTTCCTGTCAGTGCTCTTATTTTGTTATATTTCCTGTTGGTTCCGCTGAGCACTGTTTTCTCCTCACCTGCCGGTGATTGGCAGCCGGTCCACACCTGCTGCCAATCAGCAGATGCCTATTTATGTTTTCACTCGAGCACTCCTCAGTGCTCGACGATAGACTATGTTTGGAACTGTTGTATGCAAGACTGCTACATTTCTCTGTTGTTTTATTATTAAAATCATCTTACCTGCTCATCCTCATCCTGGTTCTTGCATCTTGGGGTCACACAAACGGCAGCCATGCGAGTTCCTCACAGTATCGTCGAGCCAGAAGATTGTGTCCTCGCGAGAACCCCTGTCGGCGATGCACAGCCGACCTTCTGGACCGCACAATTTTTGGAGGACTTAAAAACCAGGTTTGTGCGGTCCCAGCCCACAGCAGGCTCGGACCTTCCCTCTCCGCCTCGACCGCCGGTTCCGGCTCTCCGACCGGCGAGGCCACCGCCGCCTTCGCTCCTCCCGGCTCGGCCGCCGGTTCCGGCTCTCCGACCGGCTAGGCCACCGCCGCCTTCGCTCTTCCCGGCTCGGCCGCCGGTTCCGGATCTCTGACCGGCGCGGCCACTGCCGCCATCTTCCCCGTCGCCTGCTGTGCATCCTGTCCCGGCTCCACGGCAATCGCCTGTGCCAGCGCGCCGACCACCGGTTCCCACACCGCGTCGCACGCCAGTCGAAGCCCCGCGTCTTACGCCGGTCGCGGCGCCACGACGACCAACACCGGCTGAGTGCCCAGCACCCGTTCCTGCTCCAAGGCAGCTTCCAGCAGCTGCACCACGGCTGCTATCCCTTCCAGCACCCGCTCATCCTGCCAGTCCGGCGAAGGCTCCAGTGGAGCCCACCGTGATGTCCTTCCTGGCCTCCTGCTGGGACTCGGCGAGGGACGTATCGTTTTCCCTCCTCCTGGCCCCCTTCCGCCCGTCCCTGGTTTTCGCACCGGGGGACATAAAAGACCTAGAACTCCTTCTCCCAGTGGTGGACGGCGTCTGGCATCCGCCTATTGGAGGGGGGGCTACTACCAGCAGCAGTGCAGCCAAGCACACGCCGCTGTCATCCCCGCCATCGTCTCCTCCCACGGAGACATCATCGTCTCAATCCACGGCGCCGCCACCTTCATCTTCTCTGGCGCGCATTCGCACTGCGCGGACATCTTCCGCGTCACCGGTGGGACTCCGCATGACACCGCCATCTTCCTGGTCGGCAGCAGATCCACCCACAACCACATCGTCTCTGGCGGGCTTTCGCAAGGCGCCGCCATCTTCATGGTCATCATCATCATCATCATCGTCACCACCGGCTGCGCGACCTCCTCCTCATCCGCCAAAGATGCGGCGGTGTTATGGACTTCATCCGCGCTGTCGGCAGCGATCTGCAGAACCTGCGTGTGGACCTTCGCAGCTGTTGGTGTTCAGGTACCACGCGCTTCCGCCTCCTTGTCGGCCACTAAAGTGGCCGTTCCGTGGTCGCCCGCCTCGCCAGTTCCAGCGGCGTTCAACGCGTCGCCGCCACCTGACTTTCCCTCGCTGGCTGCGGGGACACTTGGCCTGGCGACCCTCCGCCATGTCCACCCTCCTCCCTCCCGTAATTTTTGGACTTGTTTCCAGGGAACATCTGGAATCTGTTCCTTGAGGGGGGGGGTCCTGTGACGATCTGTCACTTCATTTCGGTTGGTTTCCATGTTTTTGTATTTACTTCCTGTCAGTGCTCTTATTTTGTTATATTTCCTGTTGGTTCCGCTGAGCACTGTTTTCTCCTCACCTGCCGGTGATTGGCAGCCGGTCCACACCTGCTGCCAATCAGCAGATGCCTATTTATGTTTTCACTCGAGCACTCCTCAGTGCTCGACGATAGACTATGTTTGGAACTGTTGTATGCAAGACTGCTACATTTCTCTGTTGTTTTATTATTAAAATCATCTTACCTGCTCATCCTCATCCTGGTTCTTGCATCTTGGGGTCACACAAACGGCAGCCATGCGAGTTCCTCACAGCTATGGTATGAAAAGGGGTAGGATTAAATAAACTCTGCTTCTTCCTACTCTTTTTCGGACGTGCTGTAATGAAACTGGAAATGTGTGATGTGTTACATTGTATCGTATGCATGTTTGAAATAAACTGAAACTGAACTGAACTGTTTTGCAGCCAGCAAGTTCAGTGCATACAGTACAGGGCCCCTCTAATGCTGACGAATTTCATAGTTCTGGACCTAAAATTATGTCTACAGGTAAAATACCACACAAAATCGTCATATTTTAAGCTTATTTTTAGCACATTTTGGTGCCCCCACCTTCAGCTTCAAAATGTGGGCTGACGTCATCTACAGAAAACTGAAGAAAATGTCATACTGTGTAGTGTGGGCCTGATTTACTAAAGGTTTGCTGGTTTAAAAACATGTGCAAACTTGATAGCACACGCAAAGCTGATTTACTCAGCTTGTGCACAGAGGATTGTATCTCTTAAGTGAGTAAAATAAGAAGCGCAATCCATCTGTTTTTATGAGTATGCAGAATATTTGCTGATTATTAGAACACCCACAATACTGGGAAGAGAAGGTCCAAATGTAGCTAATCAGCGCACACAGTTTTGACGTCTATGTTTGATCATTTTAGCCAGGATGTGCAAACTGGCAGTTGGGCAGAAATAGCGCTTCACTTTTTCCACATTGTGTTCTGTTACAGCCTTGTTCCACAATGAAAAAAATAATTTTGTTCTCAAAATTCTACACACAATACCCCATAATGACAATGTGAAAATAGTAACATTTTTTATTTTTTCTAATTAATAAAATTTTTTTTTTAAAAATCGTTTTTTGATGCACCTTCTTCTAATGTTGTAAAATTGTGTAGACTAAATAATTAATTTCAACATTTCTGTCAACAAAGATTTGCTTCAGCCTGCGACACATAGTTATTTTGATAGTAGTGAGACGACGTGGTCGCATCGTGATGCGGGTGTGTTCTCCCAGGGATGCAGACGGCTTCGGACACAGCTTGCAGGTAGGAATATGATTTATTTAACATATAAATCATACGATGAATAAACAAAAGACATACACGTAGCACAAAAGGCAAAACAAAAGGGCTAGCGTGGGAGCTAGTAAACCAAAATAGCCTAGCGTGAAAACTAGCAGCTAAGGAACATGAAATAAACGTCGTCATCAGTTGTGTGGGAACAAACTAGGAAGCCAGACAGAGTGAGGCCAGAGCAAAGACTAAATAGCCCTCTGATTAGTGCCCGGGCAACAGGTGCGCATCCCGAACACTAACCAGAGGCAGGTGCGTACAATCTGCTGTCATGGCAACAGAAACAAACTAAACTCAAGGTGCTGAAAACACGTGACACAAACATAAACAAACTATGATCCGGGCAGCGGATCGTAACAGTACCCCCCCCTTAAAGGACAGATTCCAGATGTCCCTTGACACTAAATAAAACTAGAACCCAAAAAACAAGAAATAGTTCGAGAGTCAAGGGAGGGTGGAGGGAGGATTTGGTGGTGGGTCGCCAGGCCACGTGTCCCCGAATCCACCGGGGAAGAGTCAGGTGGCGGCGGCGAGTGGAACGCCGCTGCCGCAGGCGAGGCGGGCGACCACGGAAAGGCCACATTCGTGGCTGCCGAGAAGGTGGGCGTGAGTGGCGCCAGAAGTTCAGCAGCCGGAGAGTTCTACGACTACGTCTCGGGTGTCGCTGCTGTTTGCACCACTGGCGTCCATGAACAAACCTTCGAGAGCGCCGCTTGCGCAGCCAGACCACTCGAGGTCGCTGAGACGAAGACGAGGAGAGAGCAGACGTCGCCGTAGAAACAGGAGGAGCCGACGTCGCCGTGGAAGCAGGAGGAGCCGACGTCGCCGTGGAAGCAGGAGGAGCCGACGTCGCCGTGGAGGCAGGAGGAGCCGACGTCGCCATGGAGGCAGGAGGAGCCGACGTCGCCGTGGAGGCAGGAGGAGCCGACGTCGCCGTGGAGGCAGGAGGAGACGTCGTCGCCGTGGAGGCAGGAGGAGACGTCGTCGCCGTGGAGGCAGGTGCAGGTTCTGGTACCAGCCGTGGAGCAGGTGCAGGTTCTGGTACCAGCCGTGGAGCCGGCGCTGGTGTGGGTACCAGCCGTGGAGCCGGCGCTGGTGTGGGTACCAGCCGTGGAGCCGGCGCTGGTGTGGGTACCAGCCGTGGAGCCGGCGCTGGTGTGGGTACCAGCCGTGGAGCCGGCGCTGGTGTAGGTACCAGCCGTGGAGCCGGGGCTGGTGTGGGTACCAGCCGTGGAGCCGGCGCTGGTGTGGGTACCAGCCGTGGAGCCGGCGCTGGTGTGGGAACCAGCCTTGGAGCCGGCGCTGGTGTGGGAACCAGCCTTGGAGCCGGCGCTGGTGTGGGAACCAGCCTTGGAGCCGGGACAGGGGTTGGTCTTGGAGTCGGTGCTGGTGTGAGAACCAGCCTTGGAGCCGGCGCTGGTGTGAGAACCAGCCTTGGAGCCGGCGCTGGTGTGAGAACCAGCCTTGGAGCCGGCGCTGGTGTGGGAACCAGCCTTGGAGCCGGCGATGGTGTGGGAACCAGCCTTGGAGCCGGCGCTGGTGTGGGAACCAGCCGAGGAACTTGGCAAGGTGGAGGTACTGGAGACGAAGCTTGGTGTGTCAGCCGAGGTGCAGGAACAGGTGCTAGCCGAGGTGCAGCTGGAGGTGGCCTAGCTGGCGGTTGTGGCTTAGCAGGACGAAGGACTGGTGGCGGTGGCCTTGCAGGAGGTTGCGGTTTAGCACGCCGAAAGTCTGGTGGCGGTGGCCGTGCAGGGGGTTGCGGCTTAGCACGCCGAAAAACTGGTGGCGGTGGCCGTGCACGGGGTTGCGGCTTAGCACGCCGAAAAACTGGTAGCGGTGGCCGTGCAGGGGGTTGCGGCTTAGCACGTCGAAAGACTGGTGGCGGTGGCCGTGCAGGGGGTTGCGGCTTAGCATACCGAAAGACTGGTGGCGGTGGCCGTGCAGGAGGTTGCGGCTTAGCACGCCGAAGTTGTGCCACCGCACTAGCACAGTTCCCAGTACTAGCCCCCCCCTCAAGACGCGGATACCAGACGCGCTCTTTGCGGTTTGGAACCGTCTTCAAGGGTGGGTGGGGGGAGGTATGGAGGGGGGTATACTCCTCTTTAAATTGTCCAAATTGACTATTCTCACCCCCCACTTGAGATTGGGTGAGAGAACAGGGGGAGAAAATATGTGCAGTGGGCGGAGCAATAGTCACTGGGGGCGGAACCAAAGTCACTGGAGGTGGAGTTTGAAAAT
The DNA here is from genome assembly GCF_033978685.3 of Nerophis lumbriciformis. NCBI lineage: Eukaryota > Metazoa > Chordata > Actinopteri > Syngnathiformes > Syngnathidae > Nerophis > Nerophis lumbriciformis. The sequence continues at coordinate 33,704,136 of NC_084562.2, forward strand.
CAGAATGTGACTGACTAGACTTACACTTAATAAAAATGTCCTGATAATGTCTTATCTTAGAATGAAAGTCATTTGGTATTGGCTGACAGAAAGAATTAGAAGATGGAAAAAAAAATTCTTGCTCAATGACGTCATCGGGAGTGGGCGGAGTTACCTCTTCGGGGGGCGCCAATGAAATGACGTCATTGTTGATTCTGTCCATGTGACTGACAGCCCAATCGGAGAAATGTTTGGCAAAGTGGTCGATTGGGTTGCCAAACATCTGAGGCGGGGAAGTTTGGGCTGAATGTAGCTTGCTTCGGTCCGGGGGAGGAGTTTGCAGGAGCGGCGCGTCTTGGCGGCGAGGGAAAGACCTCCTGGCCGGCTTCCGTCTTTGACGGCGCGCACGGTACTGCTGTGTAGCGGCGATGTCTTCCGACCAGAGGGAATCGATGGGGATAAGAGAGCCTCCAGGTCCCCACATGAGATTCGACCTCTCCTCCGTCGAATAGCGAAGCGTCTCGGCTTCCATCGCTCGCAACACCATGAGCGTACCTTCGTCCAACTCCTCGTTAGCCAGTGCGGGAGAATTGTTTTCTGCTGGCTTCGTACTGAGACGACGTGGTCGCATCGTGATGCGGGTGTGTTCTCCCAGGGATGCAGACGGCTTCGGACACAGCTTGCAGGTAGGAATATGATTTATTTAACATATAAATCATACGATGAATAAACAAAAGACGTGCAAATAGCAAAAGGCAAAAACAAAAGGACTAGCGTGGGAGCTAGCAGGCAAAATGGCATAGCGTGAAAAGCTAGCGGGAATCTTAAGTTGTCGTTATCAGTTGTATGGGAACAAACTAGGAAGCCAGACAGAGTGAGGCCAGAGCAAAGACTAAATAGCCCTCTGATTAGTGCCCGGGCAACAGGTACGCGTCCCGAACACTAACCAGAGGCAGGTGCGTACAATCTGCCGTCATGGCAACAGAAACAAACTAAACTCAAGGTGCTGAAAACACGTGACACAAACATAAACAAACTATGATCCGGGCAGCGGATCGTAACAAGTAGGCTATTATAGCTAATATAGACACTTATGTCATGTGTTGCCTTCATTATAACACTTTTATACAGCTTTTCATTTTTTGCGGCTCCAGACATATTTTATTGTATTTTTGGTCCAATATAGCTCTTTCAACATTTAGGGTTGAAAGAGATGATTTAAGAGATGCAATCACCTGCTCACCAGGTTGATCAGCTTTATGAATAATGCTATCGTATTTGAGATGATGATGAATTATTGCACTGGCAGAAACAGAAAATGTTCTTTATCTCAGTGCAATTTTGAGAGTTTTATCATCAGTGCCCGTATTCAACATTCCAGATATTTTACATCACAAAGTAAATTTTAAGAGTACAATCATTTTATTTCCATCGATTACACATAAAAAACATGCATCTATTTTCCTTACATACTTTGTCATGTATAATCAATCAATCTTTATTTATATAGCCCTAAATCACAAGTGTCTCAAAGGGCTGCACAAGCCACAACGACATCCTCGGTACAAAGCCCACATACGGGCAAGGAAAAACTCACCCCAGTGGGACGTCGATGTGAATGACTATGAGAAACCTTGGAGAGGACCGCATATGTGGGTAACCCCCCCCCTCTAGGGGAGACCGAAAGCAATGGATGTCGAGTGGGTCTGACATAATATTGTGAGAGTCCAGTCCATAGTGGATCCAACATAATAGTAAGAGTCCAGTCCATAGTGGGGCCAGCAGGACACCATCCCGAGCGGAGACGGGTCAGCAGCGCAGAGATGTTCCCAGCCGATGCACAGGCGAGCGGTCCACCCCGGGTCCCGACTCTGGACAGCCAGCACTTCATCCATGGCCACCGGACCTGTGCCCCCCCCCCCCCCCCCCTCAAGGAAAAGGGGAGCAGAGGAGAAAAGAAAAGAAACGGCAGATCAACTGGTCTAACAGGGGGGCTATTTAAAGGCTAGAGTATACAAATGAGTTTTAAGATGGGACTTAAATGCTTCTACTGAGGTAGCATCTCTAATTGTTACCGGGAGGGCATTCCATAGTACTGGAGCCCGAATAGAAAACGCTCTATAGCCCGCAGACTTTTTTTGGGCTCTGGGAATCACTAATAAGCCGGAGTTCTTTGAACGCAGATTTCTTGCCGGGACATATGGTACAATGCAATCGACAAGATAGGACGGAGCTAGACCGTGTAGTATTTTATACGTAAGTAGTAAAACCTTAAAGTCACATCTTAAGTGCACAGGAAGCCAGTGCAGGTGAGCCAGTATAGGCGTAATATGATCAAACTTTCTTGTTCTTGTCAAAAGTCTAGCAGCCGCATTTTGTACCAACTGTAATTTTTTAATGCTAGACATAGGGAGACCCGAAAATAATACGTTACAGTAGTCGAGACGAGACGTAACGAATGCATGAATAATGATCTCAGCGTCGCTAGTGGATAAAATAGAACGAATTTTAGCGATATTACGGAGATGAAAGAAGGCCGTTTTAGTAACACTCTTAATGTGTGATTCAAAGGAGAGAGTTGGGTGGAAGATAATACCCAGATTCTTTACTGATTCTCCTTGTGTAATTGTTTGGTTGTCAAATGTTAAGGTGGTATTATTAAATAAATGTCGGTGTTTAGCAGGACCGATAATCAGCATTTCCGTTTTCTTGGCGTTGAGTTGCAAGAAGTTAGCGGACATCCATTGTTTAATTTCATTAAGACACGCCTCCAGCTGACTACAATCCGGCGTGTTGGTCATGTATAAGACTGATACATAAGGCACTTCTGTATGCCAAAGTTTTAATTCCATTCTCAGTGTTTTCATCTGTCATAATAAGGTATAAAGACTCACTGAAAGGGTAAGTTATGTCATTTCCAATTACACAACCAGAAAACGCATGAATGTTTCATGTTCTAGAAAACTCCATATGGAGCCTCTGAGCCATGAAAGTTTATGACAATTATCCATCATGTACTGTACATCTGTGGGCAAAAGGTTTTTATTAGGTATCGGGTTTTGCAGTCAGCACCGTGACATAAATAGGGAGACCTTATATTGAGAAGTGATTACGATGTAACTCAAGGCACTTACTGTTACCTTCTTTTCCAGGCACTAAGCAACCGAGGTATGTGTTTAGAGATGGAGGCAGCATACTGTTATGCTTATTAACAGGTGTTGAGTTGGTGCAATTTACTTGCTGAAAGTCTTTCAAAATAAACTTCAAATGTTGTATATTTTCAACTCTTTTTCTTGCTAATTTACAAATCGATGCTAATTAGATATGTCATAGACATGCTACCGATTAGCATGAGCTATTTTACATGTCGATTCAAATCCTATAAATTTGGTAAACAAAACTATAATTGAAATGCACATTACAATAAAACAGATAGTGTGTAGTAAGTAGTAAGTACAATACTTATAGTATAAACACAGTCAACAAAAGACAAGACTGTGTCATGTCTGTATTATCATGTTTTGTTTTAAGTCATGTTTTGTTTAGTTTCTGTGTTTTCACTCCCTTGTCTGGTCACCATAGCAACCATTAGTTTTCACCTGTCACGTCACGCACCTGTTTCACGTTTTGACTCACACACACCTGTCACCAATCATGTCACTGTTATTTAAGCATACCTTGTTCATCACTCGTCCTGCCTGCATTGTCGTTATGTCACTCCGGTTCATGTCTCGTTTTGACAAACCTACCTTCACACTGTTGTCCGGAGCCGTCTATCTTGCGTTGGAAGAACAACCCCGCAGCAAGCTGCGACCCGCACGTGACAGAATGCAGGCAGCAGACGTTCTTCCCCAGACCGGCCACGAGGAGGTGATGGAGACGCGCTGGCAAAGCTGGAAGCCAACCAGAAAGGCTTTTTCTTGCCAGCATGACGCGTCGTTCCCCCAAAACCCTCCCACGGACAACAAGATTCCTCAACCAGCCCATTCTTCCTTCCCGCCGCAGGAGACCCGTGCTGATGACGTCATCCCGCCCACTGGTGATGACGTCAGAAACCAAGATTTTTTTTTTGAGTCTATTTACACCCTCTGTCAGCCGCCCACTATGGACTTTGTTTCAAAGAAAAATCCTTTTGAGAAAATTGTCTCTAAATTTAGATTTTTTCAGACCCAGTCTAAAGTGGTGGTAGGGAATAGACTATTTGGACAATTTAATGGGGAAGTTTCTGCCCTCCTCCGCCCACCCCTACAGAGAGTTCCAGACCGCAGGGAGCGCGTCTGGTATCCGCCCCTTGAGGGGGGGGCTGGGGTCGGGAGCTGTGTTGGTGGGGTGACTCAGCTTAACCATGTCAAGCCACAGCCTCCCTCACGGCCGCCACCACCAGTCTTTTACCATGCCAAGCCGCAACCCCCAGCTAGACCACCTCCACCTGCACCAGTAGCTCCACGACGCCAAGCTCCGGTACCAGCTCCACGACGCCAAGCTCCGGTACCAGCTCCACGACGCCAAGCTACGGTACCAGCTCCACGACGCCAAGCTCCGGTACCAGCTCCACGACGCCAAGCTCCGGTACCAGCTCCACGACGCCAAGCTCCGGTACCAGCTCAACGACGCCAAGACCCGGTACCAGCTCAACGACGCCAAGACCCGCCATGCCAAGACCAAGACCCGCCATGCCAAGACCAAGACCCGCCATGCCAAGACCAAGACCCGCCATGCCAAGACCAAGACCCGCCATGCCAAGACCAAGACACGCCATGCCAAGACCAAGACACGCCATACCAAGACCAAGACCCGCCATGCCAAGACCAAGACCCGCCATGCCAAGACCAAGACCCGCCATGCCAAGACGTAGACCAAGATCAAGACCCGCCATGCCAAGACCAAGACCCGCCATGCCAAGACCAAGACCCGCCATGCCAAGACCAAGACCTGCTATGCCTATACCAAGACCCACGCCGAGCTTCGCCGCCTGATGCGCCACGTCGAGCTTCGCCGCCTGACTCACCACGCCAAGCCACGCCTGCCACAATGACGACGCGCCTGCCTCCTCGTCGGCCACGGATATGGCCGCTACCTGGTCGCCCGCCACGCCAAGTGCGCCCACCTCCCAGTCGGCCACGAATGTGGCCATTCCCTGGGCGCCCGCCTTGCCTGCTGCAGCGGCGTTCCACTCGCCGCCGCCACCTAACTCTGCCCCGGTGGATACGGGGACACGTGGTCTGGCGACCCACCGCCATGTCCCCCTCCCGCCCTCCCATGACTTTTGTTAAGTTTTTTTTTTCTTGGACATCTGGTATCTGTCCTTAAGGGAGGGGCTCTGTCATGTCTGTATTATCATGTTTTGTTTTAAGTCATGTTTTGTTTAGTTTCTGTGTTTTCACTCCCTTGTCTGGTCACCATAGCAACCATTAGTTTTCACCTGTCACGTCACGCACCTGTTTCACGTTTTGACTCACACACACCTGTCACCAATCATGTCACTGTTATTTAAGCATACCTTGTTCATCACTCGTCCTGCCTGCATTGTCGTTATGTCACTCCGGTTCATGTCTCGTTTTGACAAACCTACCTTCACGCTGTTGTCCGGAGCCGTCTATCTTGCGTTGGAAGAACAACCCTGCAGCAAGCTGCGACCCGCACGTGACAGACTGGCACATTCAACTTAATGGCAAAGACTGCTTCCTGACTACGGCAACACACAGGACAAATTTAAATAAATACATACTTGCAAATAAGAAAACATGATATAACAACTGAACAAAGTAATTATTATTATCAGCTCACTGTTGAATTGTACAAAAAACACATTTGATTTGGCGACTTGTCCAGGGTGTACACCGCCTTCCGCCCGATTGTAGCTGAGATAGGCTCCAGCACCCCCCCCCCCCCCCCCCCCCGACCCCAAAAGGGACAAGCGGTAGGAAATGGATGGATTAATGGATATTAAATAAATTACCATTTATTACCACATACACAAACTCACAAAAGTACCAGAATTAATTCCTGCAGGTACCGAGAAATTTAACCTCATGGGATCAAATGCGAAATATACTCATCTCTAATCACAGGCAACATTGTTTTTGTAAAAGGTTTCTATGCCAGAGATAATTAATTTGAGTACAGTAATAGTACTGAAAGTAACAGGAGTATACTTTGTGTTTTTTATTTTGCATAGAACTAGCAAATACAGTATAGCCACTTGGCATTTATGCTAATAGAAATTTACACGAAGCACATTACAGTGAGTCAACAAAAAGTAGTATTTCAAAAACTTAAAACTGATAATTTAGGTATAAAAAATATAACTTAGGTAACAGGACTGTGCTGAGATTTTAACCCCCATGAAAACAAAATAGGGTATTTTCTGTATTGTATTATTCATTTAACTATGTATGAAGTATGATTAAAATTAAAATAAGTGTCAGTGGAAAAAATATGATTAAACCAAACTGACAAAATGAACACTCCACTGGGCAGAGATGTTCAGGTATGTAAACAACTAAACAGCCACACAACTAAACACAACTCTAATCCTCGTGTAACCAGAAGGTGGCAATGTTTTCTCATGTTTGTTCACTTTCTTCAGAGAATCACCAAGAGTGGGTGAGCAGATGAATAAGATCTGAAAAAGTGAAACATTTCACATTTCAATGTAGGTTTGTTTGGCATCTGTGCTGATATAACTTGCCTTGTTATGGTAGTTGTTTTTTTCATCAGTTTTGTAACAGCAGGCATTGTGACTGAATGCTGAGGGACAAGCATTGTTTTGCAGAGGTGTGGACTCGAGTCACATGACTTGGACTCGAGTCAGACTCGAGTCATGAATTTGATGACTTTAGACTCGACTTGACAAAATGTAAAAAGACTTGCAACTCGACTTAGACTTTAACATCAATGACTTGTGACTTCACTTGGACTTGAGCCTTTTGAATTGACATGACTTGACATGACTTGCTACTTTCCCCAAAACCCAAAGATGAAAAAGTTATTCGGGAGCGCTCCGTATTTTTCATTGTGTGCTTGTCTATCAGCGTTGCGTGTGTCAGCTGGTGTGGTCTCAGTACAACAGCCAATCAAATTAGATCTACTTTGTTTTCATCACACAGCATTCATCCAATCAAATTGCAGGACAACCAACGAAGAAGACATGTCCAAACCACACGCCAGTGAACAAAAAATGATACCTAAAATACTTTCGTTTTGGTATAAAAATTACGAGGTGGTCAACACAAAACGGTTTGCAGTATGCAACACATGCGGTTCGAAAATTACTGATGGAGAGGCAACAACTTCCAACTTCGTCCGGCATTTGAAGTTGCACAAAGAACGGTAAGTTTTGAATGTAAGATAACGTTTATTGGCTAAGTAACGTGACTTTTATTTGCTGTGTAGTTAAATCAGTGAGGCTGTGAACTCACTGCTAACGTTATAACGTTATTGCAAACACGGGAATCTGTTGCAGTTCACTACCTTATTCATACTTTTTGTTCAGTGATTTTTTTTAAGCAGGGTTACGTTAGTCAATATATCACACGTAACGTTAGACGGCGGTCAGCAGCACCGCGTATTTTAGCCACCTAAAAAAAGACAAAAATAGTAAAATAAAGGTCAGTTCAAATGTATACTATATTATGAATATGTGTACCGTTTTAGCTAGCTTTCTGACATACTGTTGGTTGTTTACCTCAGTGGTCCCCAACCACCGGGCCGCGGCCCGGTACTGGTCCGTGGATCGATTGGTATCGGGCCGCACAAGAAATATATATATATATTTTTTTTTTAATTAAATCAACATAAAAAACACAAGATACACTTACAAGTAGTGCACCAACCCAAAACAACTCTCTCCCCCCTTTTGTTCTGGGCATTGAACATGAAGACTCTTCCTTCACTGTTCCGAGTGGCCATGAGAGTCTTGGCAGTGCCTGCCTCCAGTGCTCCAGTGGAGCGAGTTTTCAGCCATGGTGGCATCATACTACGCCCCCATCGTGCACAAATGACTGACAGACTCTTGGCTAATTTGGTCTTTTGCAAATGCAATGCAGCATAGGGCCCTGACATATAAAAAGTACAACTTTTTTGTTATGTTCACGTATATGTCATGTTTTTTCAATGTTAACACTTTTGTACAAATAAGTACATTTGCACTTTATTTTTCAATGTGTTTGTTCTGTAAAGGAATGAGTTAATGTTTCAAATGACTGGTTAATAGTGCTATTATAAAGTGCAATGTCAGCACAATTTTCTTTCCTGCAATTTAAAATGCACTTGTTTTAATAAATAAATACAGCGTTTGAAAAGCATACACAATCTGTGTTAATATATTAGTCTGTGGTTAAAAGGACTTGAAAGGACTCGAAACTCAAAATGCAGGACTTAGGACTTGACTTGAGACTTTCCAGTCTTGACTTTGGACTTGACTCGGGGCTTGCCTGTCTTGACTCGGGACTTGACTCGGACTTGAGGGCAAAGACTTGAGACTTACTTGTGACTTGCAAAACAATGACTTGGTCCCACCTCTGTTGTTTTGTAAAGTTGGCCCACGCAACAGCCGCAGCACTTATCAGTAGTAGGCTGACCATATCCTGAAATCCCAAAAAGAGGACACATATATGCGTGCCAAGGCGGGCAGCACGCCAAGGCCGGGACTAGGTGAAAATTTGCCAATGATACTCGAACTTGCTTTATAAATAATATATTTATTTAAATAAATAATTTTTTCTCCTCTGTTGACAGCAGTGTTGGCGCTAGGAATTTTCAAAATGGGGTCCCAGGGACCCCATCAAGTCATAAAAACGGGGTCCCACAGTAAATTTTTGGGGTCCCACTTTTTTGTAAGCGTTTTGAAAATATTTTATAAACGTATGTATTATCCTGTTTTATCTCACATTCTATATTGTGTTTTGGAAAAAGGTTGTCATAAACGTTACTTAATTCATTAAAAAAAATAATAAAAGAGGAAAACAAATTTGGATACATATGTAAATGTATTCAGTTATAAACAATCATTCACTTTCTTCTTTCCTTCATGGATCTAAACTTTACCGCTGCTGGTAGTTTTTTCTATTTTTTTTTTTAATACGTTGTAGGTGTATTTATTTCAGTATAAAAGTGTAAAAAGTGTTTTGCTTGGGTCATGAAATGATGATAATGGTGTGCCAGGGCATACATACATTTTATATTTAACGCTTAAATCTCTGGAGTCTACATCAACTTCAGATCTATTCCTCATTTCAAAATGTTTTATTTTTTTTTCATGTTGTTTTTTTGTTGTTTATTTTCCGCCCTTTTTTGTCAAACAAATCTATGTTTTTAATGGCAAACACACAAAATATGCAAAATCTTCCACCAAAAATATTTTTCAAAGTGGAATATTTGATGTGAAGTAATGGGAACCTTGGATAGGTCAATACTTCATAATAACATTGATTTTGATTCAATATTATGTTTTGAGCAATGACAGTTTGAAAGAAAAAAAACAGCTTTGTTTTATTCGTCAACATTGCAACTTTTTCTAAATTACATTTCACCTTTAAGATTTTTTATTTCACTTTTGTTATGTTTTTGTTTATTTTAATAGTATTTTTAGAATGTGCCGTGGGCCTTTAAAACATTAGCTGTGGGCCGCAAATGGCCTCCGGGGCACACTTTTGACACCACTCCTATAGATAATAAAAAATAAAATCTGATAAATCTATCAATAAAAAGCAGAGCCTGGCGACGCATGCGCATTTATCATAACTCTCTTGCTCTCTCTGTCTCTGCCCCTCCCTCACAAATGCTGCTGCGTGCGCACACCTTCACAATTTGTTTTGTTTTTAACCCCTTCTTAATCCTGAACGTACATTGAAAATACACGCAACCCTAACTCAAAATGCTGGACATTTGAGGCATTTAAGAAACTCCGCCCGGACAGCCTGGACAGCCCCGCAAAAGAGGACATGTCCGGGGAAAAGAGGACGTATGGTCAGTCTAATCAGTAGGACTGGGCGATACTGAAAATGTTGCTATTAATACAATACTAAGTAGATAAAAGGCCAGTAATAGTTGTGATAGCTCCATTAATCCTCTGTGGAAAGAGAAGAAATCCTCCAGGAGGACAACCATCTCTGCAGCAATCCACCAATCATGCTTGTGTGTTATAGTGGCCAGATGGAAGCAACTGGCCTGAAATGAGCTAAAAGGCACCTGAAGGGCTCTCAGACCATAAGAAACTAAATTCTCTGACCTGATCAGACAAACATTGAACTCTGGGGTGTGAATGCCAGACATTGCGTTGGAGAAAACTACACACATATGAACAACACATCCCTGCAGTGAACCATGGTGGTGGCAACATGGTGTTGTGGAGATGTTCAGCAGCTGGAACTGGTAGACGAGTCAGGATAGTGGAAAATATGAATGCAGCAATGTACAGACACATCCTGGATGAAAACCTGCTGCAGAGCGCTCTTAAACTCACACTGTAGAGCAGTGGTATAGCGTTTGTGCCTCACAGCCAGAAGGTCCTGGTTTCGATTCCCGAACTCGGGGCCTTTCTGTGTGGAGTTTGCACGTTCTCTCTGTGACTGCGTGGGTACCCTACGGGTACTCCGGCTTCCTCCCACCTCCAAAGACATGCACCTGGGGATACGTGTCCCACCTTCCCTTTATTTTGAAAATCCTCGAAAAAATTGTCGCACAGCAGCTAAATGAACACTTAGTGTCTAACAATCTCTGTGAACCTTTTCAATTCGGTTTCAGGGCAAATCACTCTACGGAGACAGCCCTCGCAAAAATGACTAATGATCTACTGCTAACGATGGATTCTGATGCGTCATCTATGTTGCTGCTTCTTGATCTTAGCGCTGCTTTCGATACCGTCGATCATAATATTTTATTAGAGCGTATCAAAACACGTATTGGTATGTCAGACTTAGCTTTGTCGTGGTTTAACTCTTATCTTACTGACAGGATGCAATGCGTCTCCCATAATAATGTGACCTCGGACTATGTTAAGGTAACGTGCGGAGTTCCTCAGGGTTCGGTTCTTGGCCCTGCACTCTTTAGTATTTACATGCTGCCGCTAGGCGACATCATACGCAAATACGGTGTTAGCTTTCATTGCTATGCTGATGACACCCAACTCTACATGCCCCTAAAGCTGACCAACACGCCGGATTGTAGTCAGCTGGAGGCGTGTCTTAATGAAATTAAACAATGGATGTCCGCTAACTTCTTGCAACTCAACGCCAAGAAAACGGAAATGCTGATTATCGGTCCTGCTAAACACCGACATTTATTTAATAATACCACCTTAACATTTGACAACCAAACAATTACACAAGGCGAATCAGTAAAGAATCTGGGTATTATCTTCCACCCAACTCTCTCCTTTGAATCACACATTAAGAGTGTTACTAAAACGGCCTTCTTTCATCTCCGTAATATCGCTAAAATCCGTTCTATTTTATCCACTAGCGACGCTGAGATCATTATTCATGCGTTCGTTACGTCTCGTCTCGACTACTGTAACGTATTATTTTCGGGTCTCCCTATGTCTAGCATTAAAAAATTACAGTTGGTACAAAATGCGGCTGCTAGACTTTTGACAAGAACAAGAAAGTTTGATCATATTACGCCTATACTGGCTCACCTGCACTGGCTTCCTGTGCACTTAAGATGTGACTTTAAGGTTTTACTACTTACGTATAAAATACTACACGGTCTAGCTCCGTCCTATCTTGTCGATTGCATTGTACCATATGTCCCGGCAAGAAATCTGCGTTCAAAGAACTCCGGCTTATTAGTGATTCCCAGAGCCCAAAAAAAGTCTGCGGGCTATAGAGCGTTTTCTATTGGGGCTCCAGTACTATGGAATGCCCTCCCGGTAACAATTAGAGATGCTACCTCAGTAGAAGCATTTAAGTCCCATCTTAAAACTCATTTGTATACTCTAGCCTTTAAATAGCCCCCCTGTTAGACCAGTTGATCTGCCGTTTCTTTTCTTTTCTCCTCTGCTCCCCTTTTCCTTGAGGGGGGGGGGGGCACAGGTCCGGTGGCCATGGATGAAGTGCTGGCTGTCCAGAGTCGGGACCCGGGGTGGACCGCTCGCCTGTGCATCGGCTGGGAACATCTTTGCGCTGCTGACCCGTCTCCGCTCGGGATGGTGTCCTGCTGGCCCCACTATGGACTGGACTCTTACTATTATGTTGGATCCACTATGGACTGGACTCTCACAATATTATGTCAGACCCACTCGACATCCATTGCTTTCGGTCTCCCCTAGAGGGGGGGGGGTTACCCACATATGCGGTCCTCTCCAAGGTTTCTCATAGTCATTCACATCGACGTCCCACTGGGGTGAGTTTTTCCTTGCCCGTATGTGGGCTTTGTACCGAGGATGTCGTTGTGGCTTGTGCAGCCCTTTGAGACACTTGTGATTTAGGGCTATATAAATAAAGATTGATTGATTGATGATTGATAGGTTGATTGGCAACACTAAATGGTCCCTAGTGTGTGAATGTGAGTGTGAATGTTGTCTGTCTATGTGTTGGCCCTGCGATGTTGTGACTTGTCCAGGGTGTACCCTGCCTTCTGCCCGAGTGCAGCTGGGATAGGCGTCAACGCCTCGCAGCCTCGCGAGGGACAAGCGGTAGAAAATGGATGGATGGAATAATACAATTGACCATCTCTAGGAAATTGGGCACAAAAGCTTCCTATTCAACCTGATGGAGCTGTACGAAATGTCAAAAACAGTCCAACAGAATACATTTGTACACATTAAAAAAACCAAAAAAATGGTATTGTAATTATGGGGTGAAATAATTGCCAAGCAGATGTTTTGAGGAAAAAAAAGTAATTGATTACATTTTGTATGTATTTGATCAGAAATAACAAATAATGTGGTTTTAATCATTATTGCATCTGTTACGTTCCCAGATGGCTTAGAGTCTAGGGATTGCAGGAGAACGCAACATAAAAGTGTATAAACCAAATGAGTTATAAATTAAAGACACAGAAGCCAAGAATTGAAAACAAAAACTAGTGTTATTGAAAAGTAACCAATGGGGGGGGTACAACAAGACACAACACTAGCCTAGCTTGGGAATACAGGTGCTGTCAAAGAAATGAACAAAACATACCAAAATACACCTCTAGAAAAGAAAAGGTAAGCTGACTAACTGAAGCTATTTAATTAGCACAAACCAAAACCTACCTATCTACTCTAGCCAAAGAGGGGGTCCAAACATACAAGGGTGACAGCCACCACTAAGCCTGGTGTCTCTATACACAAACAAATCCTACGTGTGTCGTGTATAGAGGCCTCTGTCTAACCTTTCCCAAGACTAGGCTACAGATACTTACAAAAGTTCAAAGGTCAAGAAAAATGAAGACCAAAAAAACAACAACAGGTGGCACAAGTGTAGCAAAAAGCTTAACAAAAATGATTACCAAACAAGATAGCGCCAAAGACAAAGTAGTGTCTCTCAAAGTTCCACACCACATGTCAGAAAAAGAATCCACCCTTGATCCAGTGGTGAGCAGGTGATTTTAAACAGGCTGGGAGGATGAATGGTGGTCCGGGATTGGCTGGCTGATTAACAGGTGAAACGAGGAGCAGCTGGGAACAGGAACCGGTTGATTGGCAGCAGAGGCAGTGAATGAGTGTGACCTGTACAAATAAATAGAAGAAGAAACACAAAACAAACAAACCACCACTACGTGGAACGTAACAGCATCACATCTGGGAATTGCCATATGTTGTGATACACAAACCAGCATTTTAGTCAACACCTTTTTGTATCCCACCGGGGGGAAACCCAGGGAGAAGAACACATGTTTGAATTGTTTAGATGACATTTAAACTTCATACCTCCAAAGACAAACACTAAATTGGCCCTAGTGTGTGAATGTGAGTGTGAATGTTGTCTGTCTATCTGTGTGACTGCGGTGACTTGTCCAGGGTGTATCCCGCCTTCCGCTCGAGTGCAATTGAGATAGGCTCCAGCACCCCCCCGCGACCGTGTAAGGGACAAGCGGTAGAAAATGGATGGATGGATCACAGAAGAGTTTAACATGAGAAGTAGTAGAAATGTGCATGGAGCCCGTGAAGTGGTTACAAACAAAGCCTTCTCGCTAGCCGCTAAGTGAGGTTTTGGCGACTGGATTGAGAGATTCATACACAAATAAATAGGTTCAAAATAATACAAGCAAAAGAAGAAGGGATGGATATTTTTCACATGTGATTTTTTAACACGGCACCAATGCTTGGTACCTGGGAACCTGGGAATCAATACCGATACTTGACCGTACCAATTTTCAGTATTTTTTTGTTGTTTAAATGTGTTAATAAATGTTAGTTGTAAAAAGAAAAAGTTTACATTATTTTGATTTAACATTTAACGCTGAGCTCTGGTGTTCAGTTGTTGTCTTGTTTTTTACACTTATTTCCCAAATCTACCAATACTGTACTGCACTGTATAATAGACTCTGCATTAGGGTTGTCCCGATACCAATATTTTGGTACCGATACCGGTAACAAAATGTATTTCTATACTTTGATACTTTTCTAAATAAAGGGGACCACAGAAAATGGCATTATTGGCTATATTTTTACAAAAAAATCTTACGGTACATTATACATATGTTTCTTATTGCAATTGACGAACAATTTTGGCTTCAAATAGAAGAGTAAACATACTAGACAACTACTCTTTTAGTGGTAAGTAAGCAAACAAAGGATCCTCATATGGCTGCTGACATATGCAGTAACATATTGTGTCATTTACCATTCTATTATTTTGTCAACACTGAAGGACAAGCAGTAGAAAATGGATTATTATTGTACTTGTTCATTTACTGTTAATATCTGCTTATTTTTTTTGTTTTAACATGTTCTTACTTCACGTGTGTTAAAATGTAATAAACATTTATTCTTCTGTTGTTTGTGTGACGATCTGTCACTTCATTTCTGTTTGTTTTCCTTGTTTTTGTATTTACTTCCTATCAGTGCTCTTATTTTGGTTTCCACTTCCTGCTTGTTCCGCTGAGCACTGTTCGTTCACTCACCTGCTGTTGATTGGCAGTTGGTCCACACCTGCGGCCAATCAACATGTATCCTATTTATGCTTTGTCTTGAGCACTCCTCAGGGCTGGAAGATCACACTCTATGTTTGGAACGTTTGTATGCAAGACTGCTTCATGAGATTAAAACTCATCTTACCTCCTCTTCGCTCTCCTGGTTCCTGCATCTTGGGGTCACAAAAAACTTAGACTTAGACTTAGACTTCCTTTTTATTGTCATTCAAATTTGAACTTTACAGCACAGATAAGAACGGAATTTCGTTGCATAAGCTCATGGTAGTGCAGGATAAAAAAGCAATAAGGTGCATATATAAATAAATAAATATATATAAATATAAATAATATATAAATATATATATATAAAATAAATAAATATATATTTATTTATAGTTTGATCATATTACGCCTATACTGGCTCACCTGCACTGGCTTCCTGTGCACTTAAGAAGTGACTTTAAGGTTTTACTACTTACGTATAAAATACTACACGGTCTAGCTCCGTCCTATCTTGTCGATTGCATTGTACCATATGTCCCGGCAAGAAATCTGCGTTCAAAGAACTGCGGCTTATTAGTGATTCCCAGAGCCCAAAAAAAGTCTGCGGGCTATAGAGCGTTTTCTATTGGGGCTCCAGTACTATGGAATGCCCTCCCGGTAACAATTAGAGATGCTACCTCAGTAGAAGCATTTAAGTCCCATCTTAAAACTCATTTGTATACTCTAGCCTTTAAATAGCCCCCCTGTTAGACCAGTTGATCTGCCGTTTCTTTTCTTTTCTCCTCTGCTCCCCTTTTCCTTGAGGGGGGGGGCACAGGTCCGGTGGCCATGGATGAAGTGCTGGCTGTCCAGAGTCGGGACCCGGGGTGGACCGCTCGCCTGTGCATCGGCTGGGAACATCTCTGCGCTGCTGACCCGTCTCCGCTCGGGATGGTGTCCTGCTGGCCCCACTATGGACTGGACTCTTACTATTATGTTGGATCCACTATGGACTGGACTCTCACAATATTATGTCAGACCCACTCGACATCCATTGCTTTCGGTCTCCCCTAGAGGGGGGGGGGGGGGGTTACCCACATATGCGGTCCTCTCCAAGGTTTCTCATAGTCATTCACATCGACGTCCCACTGGGGTGAGTTTTTCCTTGCCCGTATGTGGGCTTTGTACCGAGGATGTCGTTGTGGCTTGTGCAGCCCTTTGAGACACTTGTGATTTAGGGCTATATAAATAAAGATTGATTGATTGATTGATTGATATAAATAAAGAAATAGATTACTGTACAGATAAATACATTGCACTTTTTCACATGCGTCCACGTTTATGGATGTATGTTATATTGTCTTTTTTATTCCAGCGAGTTAATCCATTTTGGGGGGAGTTGAGGGGATCATTTAATTATGATGCGTTCAAGAGTCTTACGGCCTGAGGGAAGAAGCTGTTACAGAACCTGGAGGTTCTGCTTCGGAGGCTGCGGAACCTCTTTCTAGAGTCCAGCAGTGAAAACAGTCCTTGGTGGGGGTGGGAGGAGTCTTTGCAGATTTTCTGAGCCCTGGTCAGGCAGCGGCTTTTTGCGATCTCCTGGATAGGAGGAAGAGGAGTCCTGATGATCTTTTCCGCCGTCCTCACCACTCTCTGGAGAGACTTCCAGTCTGAGGCACTGCAGGCTCCAGTCCAGACAGAGATGCTGTTGGTCAGCAGGCTCTCTATAGTGCCTCTGTAGAATGTGGTGAGAATGGGGGGAGGGAGCTGTGCTCTTTTCATCCGACGCAAAAAGTGCATGCGCTGCTGAGCTCTTTTTACAAGAGCGTGTAGGGACCAGGTTATATTGTCAGTTATCTGCACCCCCAGGAACTTGGTGCTGCTTACGATCTCCACCGCTGTGCCGTTGATGTAGAGTGGAGCGTGGCTGGACTGGTGCTTCCTGAAGTCAACGATGATCTCCTTGGTCTTGTTGACGTTCAGGACCAAGTTGTTTGTTCTGCACCAGTCAACCAGATGTTTCACCTCCTCCCTGTAGTCCATGTCGTTGTTGTCACGGATGAGGCCCACTACTGTCGTGTCGTCCGCATACTTCACAATGTGGTTAGTCGTGGACCTGGCGCAGCAGTCATGCGTCATCAACGTGAACAGCAGTGGACTCAGGACGCAGCCCTGGGGGGAGCCGGCAGAGGTGGGACCAAGTCATTGTTTTGCAAGTCACAAGTAAGTCTCAAGTCTTTGCCCTCAAGTCCGAGTCAAGTCCCGAGTCAAGACAGGCAAGCCCCGAGTCAAGTCCAAAGTCAAGACTGGAAAGTCTCAAGTCAAGTCCTAAGTCCTGCATTTTGAGTTTCGAGTCCTTTCAAGTCCTTTTAACCACAGACTAATATATTAACACAGATTGTGTATGCTTTTCAAACGCTGTATTTATTTATTAAAACAAGTGCATTTTAAATTGTAGGAAAGAAAATTGTGCTGACATTGCACTTCATAATAGCACTATTAACCAGTCATTTTAAACATTAACTCATTCCTATACAGAACAAACACATTGAAAAATAAAGTGCAAATGTACTTATTTGTACAAAAGTGTTAACATTGAAAAAACATGACATATACGTGAACATAACAAAAAAGTTGTACTTTTTATATGTCAGGGCCCTATGCTGCATTGCATTTGCAAAAGACCAAATTAGCCAAGAGTCTGTCAGTCATTTGTGCACGATGGGGGCGTAGTATGATGCCACCATGGCTGAAAACTCGCTCCACTGGAGCACTGGAGGCAGGCACTGCCAAGACTCTCATGGCCACTCGTAACAGTGAAGGAAGAGTCTTCATGTTCAATGCCCAGAACAAAAGGGGGGAGAGAGTTGTTTTGGGTTGGTGCACTACTTGTAAGTGTATCTTGTGTTTTTTATGTTGATTTAATTAAAAAAAGAAAAAAAAAATATATATATATTTCTTGTGCGGCCCGATACCAATCGATCCACGGACCAGTAGCGGGCCGCGGCCCGGTGGTTGGGGACCACTGAGGTAAACAACCAACAGTATGTCAGAAAGCTAGCTAAAACGGTACACATATTCATAATATAGTATGCATTTTAACTGACCTTTATTTTACTATTTTTGTCTTTTTTTAGGTGGCTAAAATACGCGGTGCTGCTGACTGCCGTCTAACGTTACGTGTGATATATTGACTAACCCTGCTTAAAAAAAAATCACTGAACAAAAAGTATGAATAAGGTAGTGAACTGCAACAGATTCCCGTGTTTGCAATAACGTTATAACGTTAGCAGTGAGTTTACAGCCTCACTGATTTAACTACACAGCAAATAAAAGTCACGTTACTTAGCCAATAAACGTTAGCTTACATTCAAAACTTACCGTTCTTTGTGCAACTTCAAATGCCGGACGAAGTTGGAAGTTGTTGCCTCTCCATCAGTAATTTTCGAACCGCATGTGTTGCATATTGCAAACCGTTTTGTGTTGACCACCTCGTAATTTTTATACCCAAACGAAATTATTTTAGGTATCATTTTTTGTTCACTGGCGTGTGGTTTGGACATGTCTTCTTCGTTGGTTGTCCTGCAATTTGATTGGATGAATGCTGTGTGATGAAAACAAAGTAGATCTAATTTGATTGGCTGTTGTACTGAGACCACACCAGCTGACACACGCAACGCTGATAGACAAGTACACAATGAAAAATACGGAGCGCTCCCGAATAACTTTTTCATCTTTGGGTTTTGGGGAAAGTAGCAAGTCATGTCAAGTCATGTCAATTCAAAAGGCTCAAGTCCAAGTGAAGTCACAAGTCATTGATGTTAAAGTCTAAGTCGAGTTGCAAGTCTTTTTACATTTTGTCAAGTCGAGTCTAAAGTCATCAAATTCATGACTCGAGTCTGACTCGAGTCCAAGTCATGTGACTCGAGTCCACACCTCTGGGAGCCGGTGCTCAGGGAGATGGCACTGGAGGTGTTGTTGCCCACTCTCACAGATTGGGGTCTGTCTGTGAGGAAGTCAAGCAGCCAGTTGCAAAGGGGGGTGCTGAATCCAAGGGGGACCAGTTTGCTCACCAAGTGCTGCGGGATGATGGTGTTGAATGCTGAGCTGAAGTCCAGGAACAACATCCGCACGTGTGTGTTCTTTCCTTCCAGATGTTCTAAACTCAGGTGGAGTGCAGATGAGATGGCGTCCTCTGTGGAGCGGTTAGGGCGATAAGCAAACTGGTATGGGTCGAATGTGGGGGGAAGTCTGGAGACAATATATTCCTTTACCAGCCTCTCGAAGCACTTCATTATGATGGGGGTGAGTGCAACTGGGCGGTAATCATTGAGGGAGGAGATTGTGGGTTTTTTAGGCACTGGGCGAGTTCCTAACAGTTTGGATGCTTAACATTAGTTTTGGTTGATACCACAAATGTGGGTAGTTACAGGATCATACATTGGTCATATTTAAAGTCCTCATGTGTCCAGGGACGTATTCCCTGAGTTTAGAAACATAATATAAATCTTTAAAAAAGGAAAAAATATTTTGTGACGATAAAAAATATTGATATAGTCATTGTAGTATTGGCTAGATACGGCTTTTGTACTTGGTATCATTACAATCAATATCTGTAAAGACCCACCCTTTTGTTAAAATTGAGGGCCGCTAGCTTGCTGTTAGCGGTGAGCTATTGTATCCTCCTACGGTGTGTAGTGGAGCATGTTTAGCTATTCCTCGTCCTGCAGGGATGATAATTAAGAAACTTACTTTATTTGTCCCCATGGAGGCGAGGATTAGTGATTTAGAAGTAGCTAAAACACTGCCGACTGTGGATGTACATTAGCCACTAGCTCGCTAGCCATGTTTTAAAGCACCTCTTGCTAAGCAGCGTTTCAGTGTTATAGCTTCACTTTATCGTCAATTTCTAAGCCAAAATGTGTCATTCTCCCTTTCTGTCTACACACTGTTTCTGCTTGTAATAATTCTATGTGTGCGTTGCTGAACATGCTCCTCTGCTCGTAAAACCAGCAATGTCACGACGTGATGACGCCGTGCCGTCATGCCCCGGAAAAAAAAAAAATGGGGTACCGGTATTTTTCAGAGGCAGTATAGTACTGTTTTTAATTCATTAGTACTGCGGTACTTTATCAGTACGGCTTTACCGTACAACCCTACTCTGCATGCAGTTGCAATTCCAAGACGTTAAATGGCTGTAGTGTATAGGCTACTGTGAGTTGCCATAGCCAGGAAGTAGTCTTTGCCATAACGTTTAATGTGCCAGTCTTTTCTTTTGTTGCGCTCTACACAGTGTTTATACTGTATGTATTGTATTTATTACACAGCAACTGTTTGATTGTAACGTGCATCTTTGTTGTAGTTTTGATTACCAAATTTGGAGGTGTTGAATGTGTATGGCGAATCTAATGTAAATTAGTGCCTTATTACTGCACTTTTGAGCTATTTTTTTAGCCTTGTTTCCCTGACAAGTGCTTGAGCTGGTGCTGAGGCTGCAACTGGACATGACGTCACATGCAACAAAAGTATCGAAATATGGTACCAGTTTATTTTATGTGAATTGGTACCAGGTTGTACCAACAGACTTCGGTTGGTGCCTATAAAAGAACCGAATTTGGTACGCATCCCTAAACGGAAGTAGGATTTAATTGCGAGACAATGGCCAACCACAAGGAAGAACATCCATCATCGCAACTGTCCATCAACTGTATGTGCCCTGTTGACCTACACTGCACAGAACGCCACGGTGTTGATTTAGAAAGCCTCGGGCAGATTTCATAACCTGACTCTTGCCAGACCCTTGTAGTTCGCTGAGCTCCACACAAGGATCTGGGATCGAGGGCAATGCAAACTCCTTCAAGATAGCAAAAAATAGGATTTCATAGATGTGACGTAGCGCCAAAGCGACTGTTTGATTCAAACAACAATGGTGGCACGCTGACATTGATTCTGCTATTGCAACTATTTTGTCGATTCTATCGAATATTCATTATTTAAAAGATGAACAGAGAACGGTTTTGAAGGTATTTATTGGTGGCAAGGATGTTTTGGCTTTTCTCCTGACCGGGTTTGGATTTCCCAGCGTCACTCTCATCAGCGTCACGGGTTGATTTCGATGTGAGTGGTTGAAGTAGCACGTCATTCAAGATAACGGACAAGTGGTTTATCCAATCACATACAATTATTTTTTTTACAAGGCCCCGCCTTCTGAAATACATCTCCTATTGAGAAGTCCAAGATCCTTGTGTGGAGCTCAGCGAACTGCAAGGATATGGCAAGAGTCAGGTTACTGATTTCATACATTTTGGCAAAACCAGCTAGCTGAATTCTGATCGGATAAAACGTAAAAACACTGGAGCCTAATATGACATGAAGAGAATATGATGGATACTTGTCTATATTTAGGGAAAGTAATCAATTCATGATCATGATTGATGTTAGGCAAGCAGAGAAGATCTTGCTTTTGTATTTTCATTTATTTAATTGGGACAGTGCACATTAATCAACACTTGAATAAACAGTGTAAATGCGCTGAACTTAGCATAAAGGCTCATTTTCAGCCATTGTCCCTGTGGAGGGGGGTGTGGCCTGCGGGCCTGCGGGCCTGCCGCGGAACGGGGTATGCAAGGACCAGCCTCGAAGACAGCGACAGGTGAGTGGATGGCCCAGGTGGGCCTTATTATCTAATCACCTGTCGCCCTTATTAGCAGCAGCCGGAACGAGACACGGAGTCGGAGTTGGAGTGGGAGCCAGAGAGAGAGAAAGACACACGCTGGACTGAAAAGACCGAAAATATATTGCTGGAAAGCAATCCCTGCATGAAAATAAAAGACTGTTACCTCAGACTGCCGGGCTCACAAGAATAATCTTTGTGTCAGGAGAACCCACAGGAGAGCAACCTCCACAGTCCCAAGGCAGGTTTCTAAAATAACATAGTGAGACACATAAGACTTTAAAACCCCGATGACAGAAATAAGAACCAAATAAATAAGACATCATAAAACAGACAAGAACCAGCAGTTGCAATACACAATTACAAGACAATAGACCAGGACAGACAGTTCACTCACAGCTTCAAATACGCTGGTCAGAAGCCCACTGGAACGAGCTGGAGTCTGGAAACAGTGTTTAATGGTTTAATGGGCGCATGTCTGATTCATTTTTAGCCAGTGTGTACGTTTTTTTTGGAAAAGTGGATAGTTATCACAGTCTCTAATGTGTGTGGGCAACTTACAGGTAAAAGCCAGTAAATTAGAATATTTTGAAAAACTTGATTTATTTCAGTAATTGCATTCAAAAGGTGTAACTTGTACATTATATTTATTCATTGCACACAGACTGATGCATTCAAATGTTTATTTCATTTAATTTTGATGATTTGAAGTGGCAACAAATGAAAATCCAAAATTCCGTGTGTCACAAAATTAGAATATTACTTAAGGCTAATACAAAAAAGGGATTTTTAGAAATGTTGGCCAACTGAAAAGTATGAAAATGAAAAATATGAGCATGTACAATACTCAATACTTGGTTGGAGCTCCTTTTGCCTCAATTACTGCGTTAATGCGGCGTGGCATGGAGTCGATGAGTTTCTGGCACTGCTCAGGTGTTATGAGAGCCCAGGTTGCTCTGATAGTGGCCTTCAACTCTTCTGCGTTTTTGGGTCTGGCATTCTGCATCTTCCTTTTCACAATACCCCACAGATTTTCTATGGGGCTAAGGTCAGGGGAGTTGGCGGGCCAATTTAGAACAGAAATACCATGGTCCGTAAACCAGGCACGGGTAGATTTTGCGCTGTGTGCAGGCGCCAAGTCCTGTTGGAACTTGAAATCGCCATCTCCATAGAGCAGGTCAGCAGCAGGAAGCATGAAGTGCTCTAAAACTTGCTGGTAGACGGCTGCGTTGACCCTGGATCTCAGGAAACAGAGTGGACCGACACCAGCAGATGACATGGCACCCCAAACCATCACCCAACCATGCAAATTTTGCATTTCCTTTGGAAATCGAGGTCCCAGAGTCTGGAGGAAGACAGGAGAGGCACAGGATCCACGTTGCCTGAAGTCTAGTGTAAAGTTTCCACCATCAGTGATGGTTTGGGGTGCCATGTCATCTGCTGGTGTCGGTCCACTCTGTTTCCTGAGATCCAGGGTCAACGCAGCCGTCTACCAGCAAGTTTTAGAGCACTTCATGCTTCCTGCTGCTGACCTGCTCTATGGAGATGGAGATTTCAAGTTCCAACAGGACTTGGCGCCTGCACACAGCGCAAAATCTAACCGTGCCTGGTTTACGGACCATGGTATTTCTGTTCTAAATTGGCCCGCCAACTCCCCTGACCTTAGCCCCATAGAAAATCTGTGGGGTATTGTGAAAAGGAAGATGCAGAATGCCAGACCCAAAACGCAGAAGAGTTGAAGGCCACTATCAGAGCAACCTGGGCTCTCATAACACCTGAGCAGTGCCACAAAGTCATCGACTCCATGCCACGCCGCATTAACGCAGTAATTGAGGCAAAAGGAGCTCCAACCAAGTATTGAGTATTGTACATGCTCATATTTTTCATTTTCATACTTTTCAGTTGGCCAACATTTCTAAAAATCCCTTTTTTGTATTAGCCTTAAGTAATATTCTAATTTTGTGACACACGGAATTTTGGATTTTCATTTGTTGCCACTTCAAATCATCAAAATTAAATGAAATAAACATTTGAATGCATCAGTCTGTGTGCAATGAATAAATATAATGTACAAGTTACACCTTTTGAATGCAATTACTGAAATAAATCAAGTTTTTCAAAATATTCTAATTTACTGGCTTTTACCTGTATTCCAGGATTGCGTTCCGCTTACAGAGGTGACCATTTGACCAAATGTAGTTCTACTTCTTGGTGTATTGTAATCACCTCTTGGATCTTGCTGGCCCTGATGGCCCACCACTGCAGTTTTTATGTGCATGTGTGTGTTTTGCATGTGAGGAAATGCGCACATGCAAAAAGAGCATAGAAAATGAAATAAAATCTGTCTTAGGACTTTATCTCAGCACTGTAATTACAGGACAGAGAACATGCATTATTTAGGCACGAATGTAAGCCGTGTAGGCAGACAGAAACAAACAGGTCCTGAACTCACAACCCTTAATTACATCACAGTGACGCACAAGAGGGCCTCTGAAGGATGCTGGGCTGACAGAGTGAACTTGTCAACGTGTGTGTTATTTACCCATCCAGTGCACTTGAAGCATTTTTATCCCGAGGCTTCCAAAGTAAAGGGCAGACTGAGATAGTTTTTGTCATGTTTGTGTAATCATGTTTTGTTTTAAGTCATGTTTTGTTTAGTTTCTGTCTTAATGTCAGGACTTGGACTGTGGAGTTTTTGTTTTCCCAAACTGCAAAAGGATTTGGATCGGACATGGCTTGAAGGTAAATACATATTTAATAATATAATTATAAAGAAAGGATCAAACAAAAGGTGCGCACAGGGGCGGAGGTACAAAACTTGACTGATGAAAACAAAAGACTTGCACGGGGGCAAAAAACTATGAACAATAAAAAACACTAACTGTGGCAATAATAAACAAACTTACTTGGCATGGACATGAAGTGCGCAGACGTGGACAGAGTGTGACAGGGGGCATAAATGCGAGGATAGCAGGGTGAGAAAGGCTTGGCATGGTGAAAGACCGGTGGTGGTGGCCGTGCTGGAGGCTGTGGCTTGGCGGGTCGGTAGACTGGTGAGGGCGGTCGTGCTGGAGGCTATGGCTTGACAGGTCGGAAGACTGGTGGTGGCGGCCGTGCTGGAGGCTGTGGCTTGGCATGGTGATGCCGAGCCACCCCACCAACACAGCTCCCGACCCCAGCCCCCCCCTCACCAGTCTACCGACCCGCCAAGCCACAGCCTCCAGCACGGCCACCACCACCGGTCTTTCACCATGCCAAGCCTTTCTCACCCTGCTATCCTCGCATTTATGCCCCCTGTCACACTCTGTCCACGTCTGCGCACTTCATGTCCATGCCAAGTAAGTTTGTTTTATTATTGCCACAGTTAGTGTTTTTTATTGTTCATAGTTTTTTGCCCCCGTGCAAGTCTTTTGTTTTCATCAGTCAAGTTTTGTACCTCCGCCCCTGTGCGCACCTTTTGTTTGATCCTTTCTTTATAGTTATATTATTAAATATGTATTTACCTTCAAGCCATGTCCGATCCAAATCCTTTTGCAGTTTGGGAAAACAAAAACTCCACAGTCCAAGTCCTGACATTAAGACAGAAACTAAACAAAACATGACCTAAAACAAAACATGATTACACAAACATGACAGTTTTACCTTATGAATACTTTATTATGAAGTGCAATGGCATTATTTTTGCCCCTTTCTTTTGTATTGGTTTCTTCCACTTCAGAGAAGTTGACATATTAATCCGCGTGAAGGAAGCTGAAAGCTGCTTGGTCATCCATTTAGAATGCTGGAATAAAATTTGCAATGTGAAGCTTCAGAAGGTTCAAAGAGGACTTGAGACGTCCATGCTTGCAACGTCTTCGAAGTGTTAGGCAGACTTCAAGGGACTCATTTTGTATTCTGATTTAATTCGATTGACAAGATTTGCATTAATCCTTCCCTTCCTCATTGGTTTTGATACGGATGCGTTTGCCTCGAGAAGTTAATGATGCATATTGGGTGAAAATTAAAAATGAAAAAAACAAGTTTTCAAAGAGGCTGAGGATGTTTGAAAGAAAGTGGATGTGACAGATCAAGTGAAGGAATTCCTTGTGACAGGAGGTCTTCAGTAGTGCAAAACGGCTGCTCTGAAGAGCAAGGATGACTTGACCATGTTTTAGCGCACTAATTGGAACATACTGTTACTGCTGGAAGTCATCAATAGAGAAATTACTCTTTTGGCTTAGTCATTCAAAAAAAGAGAACCGTCGGGGGACATTCCACTGAATGCTGGTCAGTGCAAGTTGCATCCACAGGAAATAAAAATGCACAATCAAAACACTGTGAAATATATATATTTTTATTTTCAAGCAGCCGTCCTGCACATTGATACAAAACCCAAAACCAATTAAGTTGGCACGCTGTGTAAATCGTAAATAAAAACAGAATACAATGATTTTCAAATCATTTTCAACCTATACCCAATTGAATAGACTGCAAAGACAAGACACTTAACGTTCAAACTGGTAAATGTGGTTATTTTTTGCAAATATTAGCTCATTTGGAATTTGATGCCTGCAACATGTTTCAAAAATGCTGACACAAGTGGCAAAAAAGACTGAGAAAGTTGAGGAACGCTCATCAAACACTTTATTTGGAACATCCCACAGGTGAACAGGCTAATTGGGAACAGGTGGGTGCCATGATTGGGTATAAAAGCAGCTTCCATGAAATGCTCAGTCATTCACAAACAAGGACGGGGCGAGGGTCACCACTTTCAATCAATCAATCAATCAATGTTTATTTATATAGCCCTAAATCACAAGTGTCTCAAAGGGCTGCACAAGCCACAACGACATCCTCGGTATAGCCCACATAAGGGCAAGGAAAAACTCACCCCAGTGGGACGTCGATGTGAATGACTATGAGAAACCTTGGAGAGGACCGCATATTTGGGTAACCCCCCCCCCTCTAGGGAGACCGAATGCAATGGATGTCGAGTGGGTCTAACATAATATTGTGAGAGTCCAGTCCATAGTGGATCCAGCATAACAGTAACAGTGGGGTCAGCAGGAAACCATCCCGAGCGGAGACGGGTCAGCAGCGCAGAGATGTTCCCAACCAATATACAGGCGAGCGGTCCACCCCGGGTCCTGACCCCGGACAGCCAGCACCCCATCCATGGCCACCGGACCTGTGTGTCTTCCCCTCCACAAGGGATAGGGGGGAGCAGAGGAGAAAAGAAAAGAAACGGCAGATCAACTGGTCTAAAAAAGGGGGGCTATTCAAAGGCTAGAGTATACAAATGAGTTTTGAGATGGGACTTAAATGTCAAATGCCTGAGCAAATTGTCCAACAGTTTAAGAACAACATTTCTCAACCAGCTACAGCAAGGAATTTAGGGGTTTCACCATCTACGCTCCGTAATATCATCACAAGTTTCAGAGAATCTGGAGAAATCACTGCACGTAAGCGGCAAAGCTGAAAACCAACATGGGATGCCTGTCAACTTCGATCTCTCAGGCGGTACTGCATCAAAAACTGACATCAGTGTGTAAAGGATATCACCACATGGGCTCAGGAACACTTCATAAAACCACTGTCAGTAACTACAGTTCGTCACTACATGTGTAAGTGCAAGTTAAAACTCTACTATGCAAAGCAAAAGCCAGAAAAACACCCAGAAATGCCGTCGGCTTCGCTGGGCCCAGAGCTCATCTAAGATGGACTGATACAAAGTGGAAAAGTGTTCTGCAGTCTGACAAGTCCACATTTCAAATTGTTTTTGGAAACTGTGGACGTCGTGTCTTCTGGACCAAAGAGGAAAAGTGTTCTAGGCGCAAAGTTCAAAATCCAGCATCTGTGATGGTATGGGGGTGTATTAGTGCCCAAGGCATGGGTAACTTACACATCTGTGAAGGCACCATTAATGCTGAAAGGTACATACAGGTTTTGCAGCAACATATGTTGCCATCCAAGCAACGTCTTTGTCATGGATGCCCCTGCTTATTTCAGCAAGACAATGCCAAGCCACATTCTGCACGTGTTACAACAGCGTGGCTTCATTGTAAAAGAGTATAGGTACTAGACTGGCCTGTCTGCAGTCCAGACCTGTCTCCCATTGAAAATGTGTGGCGCATTATGAAGTGTAAAATACGACAACGGAGACTGTTGAACAATTTAAGCTGCACATCAAGCAAGAATGGGAAAGAATTCCACCTGAAAAGCTTCAAAAATTGGTCTCCTCAGTTCCCAAGCGTTTACTGAGTGTTGTTAAAAGGAAAGGCTATGTAACACAGTGGTAAAAATGCCCCTGTGCCAACTTTTTTGCAATGTGTTGCTGCCATTAAATTCTAAGTTAATGATTATTTGCAAAAAAAAAAAAAACGTCTCTCAGTTTGAACATTAAATATCTTGTCTTTGCAGTCTATTCAATTGTGTATAAGTTGAAAAGGATTTGCAAATCATTGTATTCTGTTTTTATTTACCATTTACACAACATGCCAACTTCATTGGTTTTGGGTTTTTTATAATCATTGCATTTTTAATAAATACTATTTAAAAGATGAATTAAAACTAACTTTAACACTCAAAAAATAGCATATGTTGCCTGTCCCCACTTGAAATATAATCATTTAAATCCTTCCAAAATATTATATATTTTTTTATACACACATAATCATAATTTTAACCTTTATTTGGAGAAAAAAGGTCACTGCACTTAAATCATGTTACCCTAACATAAGATTTAGTCAACAAAAATCTATGTTTAATGTTCCACAGGTCCACAGAAAGTTGCATCATTCGGATCGTCTCCAGGCAAAGGGAAAGCCAAAATGAATTTGACTCAATTCTTTTTCTGTATATTTGATACTATTTCACTTATGACCAGAGGTGGGACCAAGTCATTGTTTTGCAAGTCACAAGTAAGTGTCAAGTCTTTGCCCTCAAGTCCGAGTCAAGTCCCGAGTCAAGACAGGCAAGCCCCGAGTCAAGTCCAAAGTCAAGACTGGAAAGTCTCAAGTCAAGTCCTAAGTCCTGCATTTTGAGTTTCGAGTCCTTTCAAGTCCTTTTAACCACAGACTAATATATTAACACAGATTGTGTATGCTTTTCAAACGCTGTATTTATTTATTAAAACAAGTGCATTTTAAATTGCAGGAAAGAAAATTGTGCTGACATTGCACTTTATAATAGCACTATTAACCAGTCATTTTAAACATTAACTCATTCCTTTACAGAACAAACACATTGAAAAATAAAGTGCAAATGTACTTATTCGTACAAAAGTGTTAACATTGAAAAAACATGACATATACGTGAACATAACAAAAAAGTTGTACTTTTTATATGTCAGGGCCCTATGCTGCATTGCATTTGCAAAAGACCAAATTAGCCAAGAGTCTGTCAGTCATTTGTGCACGATGGGGGCGTAGTATGATGCCACCATGGCTGAAAACTCGCTCCACTGGAGCACTGGAGGCAGGCACTGCCAAGACTCTCATGGCCACCCGGAACAGTGAAGGAAGAGTCTTCATGTTCAATGCCCAGAACAAAAGGAGGAGAGAGTTGTTTTGGGTTGGTGCACTACTTGTAAGTGTATCTTGTGTTTTTTATGTTGATTTAATTAAAAAAAGAAAAGAAAAAAAAAAAAATTCTTGTGCGGCCCGATACCAATCGATCCACGGACCAGTACCGGGCCGCGGCCCGGTGGTTGGGGACCACTGAGGTAAACAACCAACAGTATGTCAGAAAGCTAGCTAAAACGGTACACATATTCATAATATAGTATACATTTTAACTGACCTTTATTTTACTATTTTTGTCTTTTTTTAGGTGGCTAAAATACGCGGTGCTGCTGACCGCCGTCTAACGTTACGTGTGATATATTGACTAACGTAACCCTGCTTGAATAAAATCACTGAACAAAAAGTATGAATAAGGTAGTGAACTGCAACAGATTCCCGTGTTTGCAATAACGTTATAACGTTAGCAGTGAGTTTACAGCCTCACTGATTTAACTACACAGCAAATAAAAGTCACGTTACTTAGCCAATAAACGTTATCTTACATTCAAAACTTACCGTTCTTTGTGCAACTTCAAATGCCGGACGAAGTTGGAAGTTGTTGCCTCTCCATCAGTAATTTTCGAACCGCATGTGTTGCATACTGCAAACCGTTTTGTGTTGACCACCTCGTAATGTTTATACCCAAAGAAAATTATTTTAGGTATCATTTTTTGTTCACTGGCGTGTGGTTTGGACATGTCTTCTTCGTTGGTTGTCCTGCAATTTGATTGGATGAATGCTGTGTGATGAAAACAAAGTAGATCTAATTTGATTGGCTGTTGTACTGAGACCACACCAGCTGACACACGCAACGCTGATAGACAAGTACACAATGAAAAATACGGAGCGCTTCCGAATAACTTTTTCATCTTTGGGTTTTGGGGAAAGTAGCAAGTCATGTCAAGTCATGTCAATTCAAAAGGCTCAAGTCCAAGTGAAGTCACAAGTCATTGATGTTAAAGTCTAAGTCGAGTTGCAAGTCTTTTTACATTTTGTCAAGTCGAGTCTAAAGTCATCAAATTCATGACTCGAGTCTGACTCGAGTCCAAGTCATGTGACTCGAGTCCACACCTCTGGTTATGACTATTGGGGGGTTGGGTCAAATCTCAGCACAATCGTGGTATCTAAATTTGTATTTTTTTTTTACAACGCTAATCATGCAGACTTTTAGATTTTTGGATGAAAAATGAATCATAATCCACACGAAACGTTAAAGACAAGTTTGCTGCCTACAGACACCGTCTTCTGTTGTCGTGTCTTGGTCTCCATCTCCGAGTATAAATTGAACAACCTCTATGGCTAAATCCTCCTATTGAGAGGCATGATTTATAATCTAGAACAACTTTGATGAGCCAAAACGCAATGCAGCAGCAGCAGTAGCAGGTCACCGGTCCGCTTAATGCTCCAGCATAAGCTCGTTACCACTCTGTTATCAATGTGTCAAAAAATTGTTTGTCTGCGTTAGCGTTTATAATAACAATATTGCAAATTTTTTGTTCATATTCATCAGATCATGATATGTAAGAAGAGTATTCGGCGGGATGGTCATTTAGAGGAATTGTGGGCGGAATAGAGAGCCCAATTGACTCAATCGTTAGCGGACTTTCTATTTATTTATATATTTAAGATTTAGAATCCTCGGTGGCAGGGCCCCGGGGGTGGATGAGAACCGCCAGGAGTTAAGGCTCTGGATGCTGTATTGATTGACAAGACTGTGCAACATTGTGTGGACATCGAGGGCGGAGCCTCTGGATAGTCAGACTAGGGTGGTAGTTCCTCTCTATAAGAAGGGGAACCGGAGGGTGTGTTCCAACTATTGTGGGCTCACACTCCTCAGCCTTCCCGGTAAGGTCTATTCAGGTGTACTGTAGAGGAGGCTACGCTGGATAGTCAAACCTCGGATTCAGCAGTGTGGTTTTTGTCCTGGTCGTGGCACTGTGGACCAGCTCTATACTCTCAGCAGGGTCCTTGAGGGAGTTTGCCCAACCAGTCTACATGTGCTTTGTGGACTTGGAGAAGGCTTTCGACCATGTCCCTCGGGAAGTCCTGTGGGAAATGCTTAGAGAGTATGGGTTATGGGACCGCCTGCTCCCTGTATGATCAGTGTCACAGCTTGGTCCGCATTGCCGGTAGTAATTCGGATCTAGTTTGTATTTCCAGTGACGGTTGGACTCCGCAAGGGCTGCCCTTTGTCACTGATTCTGTTCATAATTTTGATGAACAGAATTCCTAAGCGCAGTCAGGGCATTGAGGGGATCCGTTTTGGTGGCTGTATAATTAAGTCTCATCTTTTTGCAGATGATGTGGTCCTGATGGCTTCATCTGGCCAGAATTTTCAGCTCTCATTGGGTCGGCTCGCAGCCGAGTGAGAAGCCACTGGGATGAGAATCAAGACCTCCAAGTCCAAGTCCATGGTTCTCCCCCAGGAAAAGGTGGAGTGCCTTCTCTGGGTTTGGGAGGAGATTTTGCTCCAAGTGGAGGGGTTCAAGTACCTGGGAGTCTTGTACACGAGTAAGGGAACAATGGATCATGAGCTCGACAGACAGATTGGTGCGGCGTCTGTTGTGATAATCCGTCGTGGTGAAGAAGGAGCTGAGCCGGAAGGCAAAGTTCTCAATCTACCAGTTGATTTACGTTCACATCCTCACCTTTGGTCATGACCTTTGGGTGTTTAGGGCACGTCTGACTAGGAGGAGGCCACGGGGAAGACCCAGGACATGCTGGAGAGACTATGTGCTGGCCTGTGAACACCTCGGGATCCTCTGGTAGGAGCTGGACGAAGTGGCTGGAGAGACGGAAGTCTGGGCTTCTCTGCTTAGGCTGCATAGGCTGCTGACCCTGCGATGCGACCTTTGATAAGCGGAATAACATGGATGGATGGATTTAAAATACATAAAAACAAAGAAAAAATTGTTCATGTCTTACACACACCTCTTTCTCATTTTTGCATATTTCCAGTACTGATCTGCTGATATGATCTCAGTGAAGAAGCATTCCCATTGTGTTCCCACTAGAGATGTCCGATAATGGCTTTTTTGCCTATATCCGATATTCCGATATTGTCCAACTCTTAATTACCGATTCCGAAATCAACCGATACCGATATATACAGTCGTGGAATTAACACATTATTATGCCTAATTTTGTTGTGTTGCCCCGCTGGATGCATTAAACAATGTAGCAACGTTTTCCAAAATAAATCAAGTCAAGTTATGGAAAAAAATGCCAACATGCCACTGCCATATTTATTATTGAAGTCACAAAATGCACCATATTTTTTAACATGACTCAAAACAGCAGCTTGGAATTTGCGACATGCTCCCTCTGAGAGAGCATGAGGAGGTTGAGGTGGGCGGGGTTGGGGCGGGGCGGAGTTGAGGTGGGGGCGGGGGGTAGGGGCTAGCGGGTGTGTATATTGTAGCGTCCCGGAAGAGTTAGTGCTGCAAGGGGTTCTGGGTATTTGTTCTGTTGTGTTTATGTTGTGTTACGGTGCGGATGTTCTCCCGAAATGTGTTTGTCATTCTTGTTTGGTGTGGGTTCACAGTGTGGCGCATATTTGTAACAGTGTTAAAGTCGTTTATACGGCCACCCTCAGTGTGACCTGTATGGCTGTTGACCAATTATGCCTTGCATTCACTTGTGTGTGAAAAGCCGTAGGTATTATGTGATTGGACCGACATGCAAAGGCAGTGCCTTTAAGGTTTATTGACGCTCTGTATTTCTCCCTACGTCTGTGTACCACTACGTACAGCGGCGTTTTAAGAAGTCATAAATTTTACTTTTTGAAACAGATACCGATAATTTCCGAACCGATACCGATAATTTCCGATATTACATTTTAAAGCATTTATCGGCCGATAATATCGGCAGCCCAATATTATCGGACATCTGTAGTTCCCACCCATTCAGAGCGGAATATTCAAAATGGCCATCTAAAATTGTGGCATTTAGTGATGTTTAGACGGTATTTTCACATACTTTGCGGATTGGAAATCGAATTGGATATAGTTTTTTGGATCCAATGAAACATAATTAAGCATGTCAAGTGAACTTTTTTTCTCCATTTTATTGGTACAAGATTTAGAGTTGACAAAACACAAATTTAAACTTATTTTGAGAGTTACAAGTAAATGGCACTGATTTGGTGGAATGGCTCTCAGATAATCATGATCAAGGTTGGAGTGTGTAGGAGCTGACGCCTGTTGTGTTAAATGCATCATGTCAGACCTGATCACCTGTCATCAACAGCAAAGTAGCTGTTGATGAAAAGTACAATAGCAATTTACAAAGCAAGCATATTGATCAGCTCGTGCTGACTATCTAAAATTGATAAGTACTGCAGACCATCCATCCATCCATCCATCTTCTTCCGCTTATCCGAGGTCGGGTCGCGGGGGCAGCAGCCTAAGCAGGGAAGCCCAGACTTCCCTCTCCCCAGCCACTTCGTCCAGCTCCTCCCGGGGGATCCCGAGGCGTTCCCAGGCCAGCCGGGAGACATAGTCTTCCCAACGTGTCCTGGGTCTTCCTCGTGGCCTCCTACCGGTCGGACGTGCCCTAAACAACTCCCTAGGGAGGCGCTTGGGTGGCATCCTGACTAGATGCCCGAACCACCTCATCTGGCTCCTCTCGATGTGGAGGAGCAGCGGCATTACTTTGAGCTTTCCCCAGGTGACAGAGCTTCTCACCCTATCTCTAAGGGAGAGCCCCGCCACCCGGCGGAGGAAACTCATTTCGGCCGCTTGTACCCGTGATCTTGTCCTTTCGGTCATAACCCAAAGCTCATGACCATAGGTGAGGATGGGAACGTAGATCGACCGGTAAATTGAGAGCTTTGCCTTCCGGCTAAGCTCCTTCTTCACCACAACGGATCGATACAGCGTCCGCATTACTGAAGACGCCGCACCGATCCGCCTGTCGATCTCACGATCCACTCTTCCCTCACTCGTGAACAAGACTCCGAGGTACTTGAACTCCTCCACTTGGGGCAAGATCTCCTCCCCAACCCGGAGATGGCGCTCCACCCTTTTCCGGGCGAGAACCATGGACTCGGACTTGGAGGTGCTGATTCTCATCCCAGTCGCTTCACACTCAGCTGCGAACCGATCCAGTGAGAGCTGAAGATCCTGGCTAGATGAAGCCATCAGGACCACATCATCTGCAAAAAGCAGAGACCTAATCCTGCAGCCACCAAACCAGATCCCCTCAACGCCTTGACTGCGCCTAGAAATTCTGTCCATAAAAGTTATGAACAGAATCGGTGACAAAGGGCAGCCTTGGCGGAGTCCAACCCTCACCGGAAACGTGTCCGACTTACTGCCGGCAATGCGAACCAAGCTCTGACACTGATCATACAGGGAGCGGACCGCCACAATCAGACAGTCCGAAACCCCATATTCTCTGAGCACTCCCCACAGGACTTCCCGAGGGACACGGTCGAATGCCTTCTCCAAGTCCACAAAGCACATGTAGACTGGTTGGGCAAACTCCCATGCACCCTCAAGGACCCTGCCGAGAGTATAGAGCTGGTCCACAGTTCCAGTTTTTAACTACCTCAGCAACCTCAGCCCCAGAAATAGGAGAGCCCACCACAGATTCCCCAGGCACTGCTTCCTCATAGGAAGACATGTTGGTGGGATTGAGGAGGTCTTCGAAGTATTCCCTCCACCGATCCACAACTTCCGCAGTCGAGGTCAGCAGAACACCATCCGCACCATACACGGTGTTGGTAGTGCACTGCTTCCCCTTCCTGAGGCGGCGGATGGTGGTCCAGAATCGCTTCGAAGCCGTCCGGAAGTTGTTTTCCATGGCTTCCCCGAACCCCTCCCATGTCCGAGTTTTTGCCTCCGCGACCGCTGAAGCCGCACACCGCTTGGCCTGTCGGTACTGCAGACCGTCCTATTTAAATGAGGTTTTTGCGGCTTTTACTATAGAGTCACTCATAGTGCACATTCATGTCATCTAGCTCCTGTGTTTTGAAACATGCAGCAGACATGTACCATTTTTGGTACATGTCTGCTGGGCATTTTCGATGCAGTCCTGCTGTGCGACCTACAACTGAACCCACTTTTTTAGAACGCTGAAGATGCGCCCTGGGAGATGCTGGCACTAACTGCACGCCTGTGCTGGAATGTGTTTCAGCCGCAAGAAAATGCATATTGCAAGAAGTTATTTTCATATGGGAGATATGTTAATAATAAATTGTCAGTTAATTTGTTTTAAAAAGTGGACGTTACGGGATTTTTGTTCTATTTTTGGGGTGATGTGTCTAGTTTTAACATACTTACACCGTAAGTATATTACGCGAGGGGTAAGGGGTTGAAGTTGCCAAATTGCTGTGTGCATGTTATAGAATTGTACATTACATTTTAAACAATTGTATTGTTAGTAAATTATCTACTTAAAAAACCTACAAATTCTGTTGGTACATTACATGGGACATCTAAGTGTCAAAAAGACAGCCATAAGAGGTTGGTGGATGAGAATAAATCTAAAGGTGAATATAGTGTAGAAATGCACCCAATTGCAGGAAATGTAGTGTTGATTTTCAAAATGTTCTTTTGGGACTTGCGTGGCCGAGAGAAATTATCTTCTTTTTTTTGTCAGTCTTCCTCCTTTTTTTCCTCAAACGGTGCTCATATTCCTGTATATAACAATTGTTTTGGGGCCCACATTTCCAGAAAGCTTAGGACCGGGGGGCAGGACTTCTTCCCCCACTTTTAGTCTCATTTTGTATGATCCTGAGAACCGGTGTCCTCTGTAGTGGAACTGTGTTTTTGGTCTATTTCTTACATCAGAGCAACAGATTGTGCAAAAACCAGCCCTGTCATGCAAAACCAAAGTGTTCGCTGCAGTGGACGCCGACTCTCAGGAGTTTAATACGTCAACGCAAGGATCCGTCATACCTCAAAAGTTTTATTCCCCCAAATGGCGAGTTGTAAATTAAAACACAAGTGATGCGTTGAGACGGGTTCAAGTTACTCTATACCAGTGGTTCTCAAACTTTTTCCACCAAGTACCACCTCAGAAAACACTTTGCTCTCCAAGTACCACCATAATGACCAACATTAAAATACAGTAGCATCTCTAGGTCGTCCTCAGACGAGCCTTCCATCGTTGCTTCCAGTCATCCCGATTCTCCATACATTTGGCCAGTTCCTTGGTACTCTGAGCTCCTGCATCCTTCTTGAGTATGTCCACGTATGTTAGTGTGGGACGTCCTCTTGACCGATGCCCGTGTGTTGGCTCCCACAGCACCAATTTGCTGGCTGGCAGCTCCTGAAGCCTTTGGCAGTGTCCTGCTAGTCTCATTCTCCTTACAGCAATCTTCTCGCTCACCCTTGGTATTCCCTTGTAGAGGATTCTGTTGGTTACGTGCGCACTCTTGTTGATGTTAAGCACTGCACGCAGCATAGCAGGCTTAAATATGCAGTAAAACAAGGCAGAGGTTTTTACTTGACAAGGATATTACATATTTTTGGCCACGGTAACATTACACACAGTTTGAACAGTAACACTGTGTTTGAATATTTAATGAAGTGATTATTAAGTGAACAGCTGTCAACGTTGTCCCAAGTTTAAAAAAAAAAAAATACATATATATTATATACATATATATTTCCCAAAGACAACACCCTAAGAAAAGTATTCAACAAGAACAACATTAAATTGAGCTACAGCTGCATGAACAATATACGTCAAATCATCTCAAACCACAACAAAACAATTGCAAATGAGCCGTCGGCCCCCAGACAGAGCGACTCCAAAACCAACCAAGGCTGTAACTGTCGAAAGAAACCTGATTGCCCTCTCAACGGGGGGTGCTTACAAACATCAGTTGTCTACCAATCTAAGGTAATACGCAAGGACATTAACACATCCGACACATATGTAGGATTAACCGAGGGAGAATTCAAAACCAGATGGAACAATCACAAGGCTTCTTTCAGGAACAAAAACCTGCGAAATACCACAGAACTCAGCAAACACATTTGGGACCTCAAAGACAATAATGTTGAATATTCAATAACATGGCAAATTCTTGCATCCAGCACACCTTACAATAGTGGTAATAAAAGATGCAACCTATGCTTGAAAGAGAAACTGTTTATTATTTACCGTCCAGACCTGTCATCCCTCAACAAGCGCAGCGAAATTGTAACAGCATGCCGCCATAGACGGAAACACCTCCTAGGTAACACATGAGCCAATCACCACGCCCCTAGGCCAGCCTGTACCCACCCACTCTGTGCCCTATATAAACCATGGTATGCGAATGCTCCCATTAAAATCTCCTGATGATTGAGGGTACCCCCCCTCATGAAACAGGCCTGTAGAGATGAAATAGTCTTGTGATTTTTTTTCCCACACATACATACATATATATATATATATATATATATATATGTATATATATATATATATATATATATATATATATACTTTTTTTTTATTTTATTTTTTTATTTATTTTTTAAATCTGTCCTTTCTAATCCATTTTCTACCGCTTGTTACTCTCGGTGTCTTGTAGCCGCTCAGGCAAATCATATTGTCTAAAAATGCATTTTCCCATTGATAATGTGACATCATCGGTAAAGTGCGCGTTCTTTCAGTCAATTAGCGTCTGTGGAATATATATATATATACACAGCCCGGCCCCCGGCCAAATTATTTTAACCAAATGCGGCCACCGAGTCAAAAAGTTTGGGGACCCCTGCACTAGATAGAGCTCGTGTACCACCGTTTACGAATCACTGCTCTAAACAACAGATGGAAACACCCACGCCTCTTCACAAAACAAAAACCAAGAGAAAATAGCCAAAGCAATACCGTAAAATTATAGTGAATCAAGCTTGAGTGGTGCAAAATTTGAATACAAGTATGTACAAAATATTTTGACAAGTCAAATTTCTAAAAACTAAATGCAAGAAAACTCTACCAAAATAAAGTCTGTTTATATATTTACATGCAGGAAAACAACACACAATCAATTTTTATGATTCCTTTAATTAGTCATATAAACAGCACAGCAGACAAACAGTGCTCATCTAAAGTTCTAGATGTTCCACGAGCATCTGTGAGTCGGTGAAAATTGAGTCGTTGTCAAGCATCCGTCAATAAGTAAAACTCGAGTCTTAGCCCCCGTGAGTCAGTGATACTGACATGGTTGTCAAATACCCGAGAGTCAGTGAAACACAATTCTTTGTACAGTTCCCGTGACTCAGTGAAAGTCGAGGCTTTGTCAAGTACTTGTGAGTACCCGTCATTTCATCCATCCATCCATCTTCTTCCGCTTATCCGAGGTCGGGTCGCGGGGGCAGCAGCCTAAGCAGGGAAGCCCAGACTTCCCTCTCCCCAGCCACTTCGTCCAGCTCCTCCCGGGGGATCCCGAGGCGTTCCCAGGCCAGCCGGGAGACATAGTCTTCCCAACGTGTCCTGGGTCTTCCTCGTGGCCTCCTACCGGTCGGACGTGCCCTAAACACCTCCTTAGGGAGGCGCTCGGGTGGCATCCTGACCAGATGCCCGAACCACCTCATCTGGCTCCTCTCGATGTGGAGGAGCAGCGGCTTTACTTTGAGCTCCCCCCGGATGACAGAGCTTCTCACCCTATCCTAAGGGAGAGCCCCGCCACCCGGCGGAGGAAACTCATTTCGGCCGCTTGTACCCGTGATCTTGTCCTTTTCGTCATAACCCAAAGCTCATGACCATAGGTGAGGATGGGAACGTAGATCGACCGGTAAATTGAGAGCTTTGCCTTCCGGCTCAGCTCCTTCTTCACCACAACAGATCGATACAGCGTCCGCATTACTGAAGACGCCGCACCGATCCGCCTGTCGATCTCACGATCCACTCTTCCCTCACTCGTGAACAAGACTCCGAGGTACTTGAACTCCTCCACTTGGGGCAAGATCTCCTCCCCAACCCGTCATTTCAGGCAGCCGATTTATTGCACAAGGAAGTGTGTGATTCACTTTTGGTTGAAAAAATATAAATCAAATAAAAATGGTGTCTAATGTGCTTCACTGCAGTATGCGGTTGAAAACATTAGTGTAAGATTCACACAATCACTGACGTTACCTGGTTTCAGTTTGTATTTTAGCTGGCGTAGCAAGGGTTAGTAAGTGAGAGAGTTAACAGAGTTCCCATTCAGTAAAAAACCTGCAAGTTATCAACCATCAAACAAAAATGTCCAAAAAGTGTACACAGAGGTGATTGATATACCTTCTGCCATCTAGTGGAGCGGTATTTAATTGCACTGCCTGGCTATATACGTAGCTGGCATACATCGATGAACATTGTAGTAAATAAATAATCATTTTCAGACTGATAGAATATTTATTGGTCAAGCAGAGGTCAAGCAGAGGCCAAGGCAGTCTAAGGAAGTACCTGTGCTGGTAGCCCCAGGCCTTATACTTGCCACATTGGCCAATGTCATTCCAGTGTCTGTTTGGATAAGCATCTACCGCGCTCTCTGAAAGGTATATTTATAGTAAGCAAGGCTGTACGACTATAAAAGTTCAACAATGTTTGCAGTTTTTAATAAGTCAATAAAACATCTGCTAAATTCAATTAAAGTACTAGTATAATATAAATTAAATCATATATAAAGCGCTGCTTTCGATACCGTCGATCATAATATTTTATTAGAGCGTATCAAAACACGTATTGGTATGTCAGACTTAGCTTTGTCGTGGTTGAACTCTTATCTTACTGACAGGATGCAATGCGTCTCCCATAATAATGTGACCTCGGACTATGTTAAGGTAACGTGCGGAGTTCCTCAGGGTTCGGTTCTTGGCCCTGCACTCTTTAGTATGTACATGCTGCCGCTAGGCGACATCATACGCAAATACGGTGTTAGCTTTCATTGCTATGCTGATGACACCCAACTCTACATGCCCCTAAAGCTGACCAACACGCCGGATTGTAGTCAGCTGGAGGCGTGTCTTAATGAAATTAAACAATGGATGTCCGCTAACTTCTTGCAACTCAACGCCAAGAAAACGGAAATGCTGATTATCGGTCCTGCTAAACACCGACATTTATTTAATAATACCATCTTAACATTTGACAACCAAACAATTACACAAGGCGAATCAGTAAAGAATCTGGGTATTATCTTCCACCCAACTCTCTCGTTTGAATCACACATTAAGAGTGTTACTAAAACGGCCTTCTTTCATCTCCGTAATATCGCTAAAATTCGTTCTATTTTATCCACTAGCGACGCTGAGATCATTATTCATGCGTTCGTTACGTCTCGTCTCGACTACTGTAACGTATTATTTTCGGGTCTCCCTATGTCTAGCATTAAAAAATTACAGTTGGTACAAAATGCGGTTGCTAGACTTTTGACAAGAACAAGAAAGTTTGATCATATTACGCCTATACTGGCTCACCTGCACTGGCTTCCTGTGCACTTAAGAAGTGACTTTAAGGTTTTACTACTTACGTATAAAATACTACACGGTCTAGCTCCGTCCTATCTTGTCGATTGCATTGTACCATATGTCCCGGCAAGAAATCTGCGTTCAAAGAACTCCGGCTTATTAGTGATTCCCAGAGCCCAAAAAAAGTCTGCGGGCTATAGAGCGTTTTCTATTCGGGCTCCAGTACTATGGAATGCCCTCCCGGTAACAATTAGAGATGCTACCTCAGTAGAAGCATTTAAGTCCCATCTTAAAACTCATTTGTATACTCTAGCCTTTAAATAGCCCCCCTGTTAGACCAGTTGATCTGCCGTTTCTTTTCTTTTCTCCTCTGCTCCCCTTTTCCTTGAGGGGGGGGGGGGGGGGGCACAGGTCCGGTGGCCATGGATGAAGTGCTGGCTGTCCAGAGTCGGGACCCGGGGTGGACCGCTCGCCTGTGCATCGGCTGGGAACATCTCTACGCTGCTGACCCGTCTCCGCTCGGGATGGTGTCCTGCTGGCCCCACTATGGACTGGACTCTTACTATTATGTTGGATCCACTATGGACTGGACTCTCACAATATTATGTCAGACCCACTCGACATCCATTGCTTTCGGTCTCCCCTAGAGGGGGGGGGGGTTACCCACATATGCGGTCCTCTCCAAGGTTTCTCATAGTCATTCACATCGACGTCCCACTGGGGTGAGTTTTTCCTTGCCCGTATGTGGGCTTTGTACCGAGGATGTCGTTGTGGCTTGTGCAGCCCTTTGAGACACTTGTCATTTAGGGCTATATAAATAAAGATTGATTGATTGATTGAAAAATAAATGCTTTTTTATGTGCTCAATTGTGAAGTGAATTATATTTTTATAGCACCTTTCTCTCTCAAGACTTTAAGCGATTTACAAAATGAAACTACATTAAAACCAATGTGGGTGGCACCGGGAGCAGGTGGGTAAAGTGTCTTGCCCAAGGACACAATGGCAGTGACTAGGGTGGCAGAAGCAGGGACCGAACCTGGAACCCTCAATCAATCAATCAATCAATGTATATTTATATAGCCCTAAATCACAAGTGTCTCAAAGGGCTGCACAAGCCACAACAACATCCTCGGTTCAGATCCCAACCCTCAAGTTGCTGGCACGGCCGCTCTTTCGACCGTGCCACGCCGCCCCAATCGTGTGTCATTTTATTCATTAAACCAAATTATACTTCCAATCCGCAAAGTATGTGAAAATGTTGTCTCAACATCCACAAAATGCCACAATTTAAAAGGGCCATTTTGAATGTTCTGCTCCAAATGACTTGAGCAATTTAGGTATGGCATCTGATGACGTAACAGGGGAAACTCCACTGTATGACTCAGGTGAGTCATACTGGAAAAACGCAAAACTGGGAAAGAGACGTGCTCTTTATCATTCACAATATATTCGATGCATTCCAAATTGTAAATAAACGTAATAATAATAATAAAAGAAAATGCCAGCTAACAGTGGAGTCAGCGGGATCTCTTCCTGAAATTAGATATTTACTTTACTACCGCAGTAAAACGGTTAATCAAACGAATCAGAAAAGTCATTGATGTCTTTATTCATCAATTATGGGATGAATAAGATGTTCTCCTTTTTTATTTAGGTTAAAGCTGTTTATCAGGACTATTCTTCCTTGTACTTGGTAACCACTTTTGAACAGTTTCTTAAAGTGGATCATTTTAGTGCATCCTTTGTTATCATTGCTTAATCCATTCCATAATTTAGCCGTTAGAGAAAAACAAATGCCATAGATTAGCCGCACCGTTGTAAAGTCTGCAGGGTTCAAAGCTACGGGAAAATACGGTACTTTAAAAGAACACTGCAATGGTATTATTTGTTCTGTACCAGGGTGTTATTGGTGTTCATTGCAGTCCAACTCTTAGGCCCCTTCTACACTAAGATTATCCAGGCTAAATCCCACCTAACCTTATCCTTGTCCACACAGACACAATGGTCATTTAAGACCCCCCCCCCCGTCCACCGTCCGCAACGCGACTTAGTACGCATTCGCAGAAAATGTGCACGTCATAGTCACCTCCAGTGTTGCTTTGTGTGCAAGTTCTTAAATTATATTTAACTTATCTGAACAATATCCAGTGTTGTGGTATTTCAATTAACTGGAATCCAGTTATGGGGCCCTATTGTAGTGAATCACACCTGAGCCATCATAAATTATTAAAATCTTTAATGGACATGTAAAAGTAACCAATGTGATAAAGAACATTTGACAACAATCAATCTAGGGAACTAATCGTTTCACTCCTCAGTCTTTTGCCTTCACCTTCATTGTCCATTAGTTTTTGGTGTCTTTATATACTCTGGACCTAGACGCTGAGTCCGCGACATACGTGGTGGACAATAACTGATACAGTCTGCTTTGCCAGTCCAAAAGCATTCGCCGTTTTCCGTAGTCTTCCCTCGACGGCCAGGTTATACAAAGCACACGCTACCTTTTTTTTTTATCACATCCAGGGGAGCCCGCATTCTTGTTGTCTCTCCTTCGACAAATGGACGAAGTTTTTCGGTAAGTAGAATCACAGCTGACCTGGACATTCAAAAGTTCTCTTGCCGTCTGAGAAATGTTGTATCCGAAATAGCTGCAATCGCATTCTCTCAAGGTATTAGTGGACAGTTTTCCAATTAGCATTATTTAAATTAGTGTACTCAGGAGGAACTTTTTCTCGTGACTCATGCTACCACCAAATGGGATTCAACAGCCACAAATAAAGCTGGGTTTATTTTGTATATCTCATTGACACCAGAGCTGTAATGATGCACATTAATCTTGGTCTTATTTCACACACTCATGATGCAGCAATTAGTGATGAGTCAGTGCGGGAATTAGAAGTCGACCCCGCTGCTTCTCGATTGTACGCCAAATGGCCACCAATCAAAAACGCAGGAAAGACATATAGTGATTTATGGGTTTGAGACCGAGAAGCTGAGCAAGGAGCTGTGATGTGATCCTCTTATGTCATCTTATCTTTACTCTGCCTTTTTTTTCCTTCCGTTTCCTTAAGTAGCAATTTGAGGAAGTTTCATTGCTAACAAGACAGCTCAGAGGCTGTCATATGGTTGCTCATTATTTACATGTACATGTATACCTCACTAAATAAACCCCACCCCCTTTTCTGTCAGTGTGCCCTTTCATATTGCATTGTCTCTCTACGTTCTGTGTGATGATAAAATACTAACTGTAAACATGACAAGGTAGTTCTACCTGGAAAAACCATTGTATAAAAATTAGGGCTGTCAAACGAACAAAATATGTATTTGCGATTAATCGCAGTTTGTTGTTAGTTAGCACAAAATTAATCACGATTAATCGCAGATAAATATAATTTTTCTTCACCGATAAGTGTGCACTGTACAGATATTATACTATTACGTTTTATTTCCATGACGAGGCAAT
Source organism: Nerophis lumbriciformis (assembly GCF_033978685.3). Classification (NCBI taxonomy): domain Eukaryota; kingdom Metazoa; phylum Chordata; class Actinopteri; order Syngnathiformes; family Syngnathidae; genus Nerophis; species Nerophis lumbriciformis. The sequence continues at coordinate 33,748,225 of NC_084562.2, forward strand.
TAGTTTGATATAATATTCAAAAAAACAAAAAAAACATGATGCTTTTTTTAACAGCTCAACACAAAAAGGACATAAACATGCTTTTAATGACAAGAAAAAAAATGACCTGCAGTGTGTTAGTGTCTTGCCAGATTTTGTATTTTGTAGGACTTGAGACTTTGTATTACTGCTGTAGAGCACTTGCATTCAGAGGAGATGCTACACGTTCATGATTAGATACCAGAGGTGGGACCAAGTCATTGTTTTGCAAGTCACAAGTAAGTCTCAAGTCTTTGCCCTCAAGTCCGAGTCAAGTCCCGAGTCAAGACAGGCAAGCCCCGAGTCAAGTCCAAAGTCAAGACTGGAAAGTCTCAAGTCAAGTCCTAAGTCCTGCATTTTGAGTTTCGAGTCCTTTCAAGTCCTTTTAACCACAGACTAATATATTAACACGGATTGTGTATGCTTTTCAAACGCTGTATTTATTTATTAAAACAAGTGCATTTTAAATTGCAGGAAAGAAAATTGTGCTGACATTGCACTTTATAATAGCACTATTAACCAGTCATTTTAAACATTAACTCATTCCTTTACAGAACAAACACATTGAAAAATAAAGTGCAAATGTACTTATTTGTACAAAAGTGTTAACATTGAAAAAACATGACATATACGTGAACATAACAAAAAAGTTGTACTTTTTATATGTCAGGGCCCTATGCTGCATTGCATTTGCAAAAAGACCAAATTAGCCAAGAGTCTGTCAGTCATTTGTGCACGATGGGGGCGTAGTATGATGCCACCATGGCTGAAAACTCGCTCCACTGGAGCACTGGAGGCAGGCACTGCCAAGACTCTCATGGCCACTCGGAACAGTGAAGGAAGAGTCTTCATGTTCAATGCCCAGAACAAAAGGGGGGAGAGAGTTGTTTTGGGTTGGTGCACTACTTGTAAGTGTATCTTGTGTTTTTTATGTTGATTTAATTAAATAAAGAAAAAATATATATATATATTTCTTGTGCGGCCCGATACCAATCGATCCACGGACCAGTAGCGGGCCGCGGCCCGGTGGTTGGGGACCACTGAGGTAAACAACCAACAGTATGTCAGAAAGCTAGCTAAAACGGTACACTTATTCATAATATAGTATACATTTTAACTGACCTTTATTTTACTATTTTTGTCTTTTTTTAGGTGGCTAAAATACGCGGTGCTGCTGACCGCTGTCTAACGTTACGTGTGATATATTGACTAACGTAACCCTGCTTAAAAAAATCACTGAACAAAAAGTATGAATAAGGTAGTGAACTGCAACAGATTCCCGTGTTTGCAATAACGTTATAACGTTAGCAGTGAGTTTACAGCCTCACTGATTTAACTACACAGCAAATAAAAGTCACGTTACTTAGCCAATAAACGTTATCTTACATTCAAAACTTACCGTTCTTTGTGCAACTTCAAATGCCGGACGAAGTTGGAAGTTGTTGCCTCTCCATCAGTAATTTTCGAACCGCATGTGTTGCATACTGCAAACCGTTTTGTGTTGACCACCTCGTAATTTTTATAACCAAACAAAATTATTTTAGGTATCATTTTTTGTTCACTGGCGTGTGGTTTGGACATGTCTTCTTCGTTGGTTGTCCTGCAATTTGATCGGATGAATGCTGTGTGATGAAAACAAAGTAGATCTAATTTGATTGGCTGTTGTACTGAGACCACACCAGCTGACACACGCAACGCTGATAGACAAGTACACAATGAAAAATACGGAGCGCTCCCGAATAACTTTTTCATCTTTGGGTTTTGGGGAAAGTAGCAAGTCATGTCAATTCAAAAGGCTCAAGTCCAAGTGAAGTCACAAGTCATTGATGTTAAAGTCTAAGTCGAGTTGCAAGTCTTTTTACATTTTGTCAAGTCGAGTCTAAAGTCATCAAATTCATGACTCGAGTCTGACTCGAGTCCAAGTCATGTGACTCGAGTCCACACCTCTGTTAGATACAAGTTTCAAGCATTAATAACAGAAAATGTGGATTGTTACAATCATGGTTGTCAATAATGTTTGGGAATGTAATCTGTGATATTAAGTTAAAGTACCAATGATTTTCACACACACTCTAGGTGTGGTGAAATTTGTTCTCTGCATTTGACCCATCCCCTTGTTCACCCCCTGGGAGGTGAGGGGAGCAGTGGGCAGCAGCGGTGCCACGACCGGGAATCATTTTTGGTGATTCCAACCCTTGATGCTGAGTGCCAAGCAGGGAGGTAATGGCTCCCATTTTTCATAGTCTTTGGTATGAATCGGCCGGGGTTTGAACTCACAACCTACCGATCTCAGAGGGGACACTAACCACTAGGCCACTGAGTAGGTGAAGTAGTTAGTTGACTCAGTAGTTACTACCTGACAGAGGTGGGTAGAGTAGCCAGAAATTGTACTCAAGTAAGAGTACTGTTACTTTAGAGATTTATTACTCAAGTAAAAGTAAGGAGTAGTCACCCAAATATTTACTTGAGTAAAAGTAAAAAGTATGTTGTGAAAAAACTACTCAAGTACTGAGTAACTGATGAGTAACATACACACACATATCATATATATATATATATATATATATATATATATATATATATATATATATATATATATATATATATATATATATATATATATATATATATATATATATATCCATCCATCCATCCATTTTCTACCGCTTATTCCCTTTGGGGTCGCGGGGGGCGCTGGAGCCTATCTCAGCTACAATCGGGCGGAAGGCGGGGTACACCCTGGACAAGTCGCCACCTCATCGCAGGGCCATATATATATATATATATATATATATATATATATATATATATATATATATATATATATATATATATATATATATATATATATATATATATATATATATATATATATATATACATACATACACATACATTGATATATACAGTATATCATTTATATTTATTTATTTTGCCGTTTTTGTTTACATGTTAAAGGTGTTTTAATGAATATACATGCATGTTTAACACATATAGATTCCTTTCTTTCATGTTGACAAGAATATAAGTTGGTGTATTACCTGATTCTGATGACTTGCATTGATTGTAATCAGACAGCAGTGCTTAACGTCCACGTTTTCAAATGGAGGAGAAAAAAAGTTCCTCCTTTCTGTCTAATACCACATGAAAGTGGTTGGTTTTTGGCATCTTATTTGTCCAGCTTCCATATTCGTTTTTATACACTTTACAAGAAATACATTGGCGGCAAACTCCGTAGCTTGCTAGCTTGTTTGCGCTGGCTTTCGGAGACTCTTGTTTTGAAAGCGCAGGCGCGATGGAGCGGCACTTTTATTGTGAAGACAGGAACTGTGCAGTCAGTCTTTAGGCTTGTGACGTACGTTTGAAATAAAAAAGGGTCTTTTTTCCTTCACACTTTTGATTGATTGATTGAAACTTTTATTAGTAGATTGCACAGTACAGTATATATTCCGTACAATTGACCACTAAATGGTAACACTCCAATAAGTTTTTCAACTTGTTTAAGTCAGGTCATGTGACCGCCTGGCTCTGTTTGATTGGTCCAACGTCACCAGTGACTGCATCTGATTGGTGGAACGGAGTGAAACGTCACTAGTGACTGCATTTTATTGGTGGAACGGAGTGAAACGTCACCAGTAACGCAGGCACTTTGAAGGTCTGTCTGACAGACCAAAACAAACAAAGCGTGCATTAACAGATCGATAAAAATTAGTAGCGAGTAGCGAGCTGAATGTAGATAAAAGTAGCGGAGTAAAAGTAGCGTTTCTTCTCTATAAATATACTCAAGTAAAAGTAAAAGTATGTTGCATTAAAACTACTCTTAGAAGTACAATTTATCCCAAAAGTTACTCAAGTAGATGTAACGGAGTAAATGTAGCGCGTTACTACCCACCTCTGCTACCTGAATAAATGCTTCTGATATTCTTTACATTACATGTTGTGCAAGTTAATGGTATTTATATTCTGCATGACAATGTTTTAACCTTGTTTTACTTTTAAATAAAATGTAATATTCAGCCTGCTCAACATTCTGCATGCAACCAATCAGTCAGAACATGGTACAAAAGAAGATACACTTTATTTTAGTCAGCCAGAAAATATCTATTTAGTTCGGAATATCACAGATTATATTACAAAACATATTTGACAAAGCATGATGGTAATGTAAAACAATTTTTCATTTTGTTATGGTAGTTAGACCAAATGTGACGCCTAGCGCTATTATTGTGAACCCGGAAGTGTGTGATTGGTATGAGAAGAGGCGTCTTAAGATGTTTTGACGAAAGACTCAAAAAACTTCATCTTTAGCATTTTTTTTTCTGCTTAGCTTTTATTCCATTTTACTAAAGCAGTTATAGTAACAATATACATTGTTACGCTGTGATGTAAAACGTTAAGGTCATCCTCGTAACAAGAGGCAGAGCATGCCAGAAGGCGTTCCTCTCCAACGCTAAAATAATCTTGGCTTGTCGGGAAAACGACTTGCCATGGCCTTGGGCCTGGGATTTCCATTATCTCCCCTTTTCTTTGTGCATTTCTGCTCGCTATTTCCGAGCTTGTGGCTCAACAGTTACTGAACTCCATTACATTTCCCCAGGCTACGGAATGGACCGAGGGTCAAAAAAAGGAGTCAAGACTTGTGCACGTTAATGGCGCGTAAAAAAATTGTGCGCTGTTAAAAGAATGTAGAGTTAACACGTTATAATTGCGATGACTTTGCTAGGCCTAATATAAATATGTAGTACTTTTAGGTGGGTTTTTTTTTTTAGCCTTTTTTAAGCATTTTTATATTTTTTCTAGCTCAATATGAGTCCAAAGAAAGCAATGGACAATCGACGTGTGGCTTGAAATATTTAGGAAGTATCTACACCTTTCTACTGCGCACAAAGAAGATTAACTGACAAGGTAAAGTGTATTTTATTCTTTATTTCTAACCATTGTAGTGACCTGGCTGTAAAGGTTTGTGACTTTAAACTGGGAGTGCACCAGAGGGCTAATAACAATGTGTGTGCATGTCGACAGGGGGGCTGAAAATGACGACAGTTCACCTTGTTTTTGTCGTTTTGACTTTGTTATTGAATAGAATGTTGATCCATCACCCCTTTGCTATGTTTGTTTGATATGCAGTACTGTATAGCAGAGGTGTGGACTCGAGTCACATGACTTGGACTCGAGTCAGACTCGAGTCATGAATTTGATGACTTTAGACTCGACTTGACAAAATGTAAAAAGACTTGCAACTCGACTTAGACTTTAACATCAATGACTTGTGACTTCACTTGGACTTGAGCCTTTTGAATTGACATGACTTGACATGACTTGCTACTTTCCCCAAAACCCAAAGATGAAAAAGTTATTCGGGAGCGCTCCGTATTTTTCATTGTGTACTTGTCTATCAGCGTTGCGTGTGTCAGCTGGTGTGGTCTCAGTACAACAGCCAATCAAATTAGATCTACTTTGTTTTCATCACACAGCATTCATCCAATCAAATTGCAGGACAACCAACGAAGAAGACATGTCCAAACCACACGCCAGTGAACAAAAAATGATACCTAAAATAATTTTGTTTGGGTATAAAAATTACGAGGTGGTCAACACAAAACGGTTTGCAGTATGCAACACATGCGGTTCGAAAATTACTGATGGAGAGGCAACAACTTCCAACTTCGTCCGGCATTTGAAGTTGCACAAAGAACGGTAAGTTTTGAATGTAAGATAACGTTTATTGGCTAAGTAACGTGACTTTTATTTGCTGTGTAGTTAAATCAGTGAGGCTGTAAACTCACTGCTAACGTTATAACGTTATTGCAAACACGGGAATCTGTTGCAGTTCACTACCTTATTCATACTTTTTGTTCAGTGATTTTTTTTAAGCAGGGTTACGTTAGTCAATATATCACACGTAACGTTAGACGGCGGTCAGCAGCACCGCGTATTTTAGCCACCTAAAAAAAGACAAAAATAGTCAAATAAAGGTCAGTTAAAATGTATACTATATTATGAATATGTGTACCGTTTTAGCTAGCTTTCTGACATACTGTTGGTTGTTTACCTCAGTGGTCCCCAACCACCGGGCCGCGGCCCGGTACTGGTCCGGGGATCGATTGGTATCGGGCCGCACAAGAAATATATATATATTTTTTTTTTTAATTAAATCAACATAAAAAACACAAGATACACTTACAAGTAGTGCACCAACCCAAAACAACTCTCTCCCCCCTTTTGTTCTGGGCATTGAACATGAAGACTCTTCCTTCACTGTTCCGAGTGGCCATGAGAGTCTTGGCAGTGCCTGCCTCCAGTGCTCCAGTGGAGCGAGTTTTCAGCCATGGTGGCATCATACTACGCCCCCATCGTGCACAAATGACTGACAGACTCTTGGCTAATTTGGTCTTTTTGCAAATGCAATGCAGCATAGGGCCCTGACATATAAAAAGTACAACTTTTTTGTTATGTTCACGTATATGTCATGTTTTTTCAATGTTAACACTTTTGTACAAATAAGTACATTTGCACTTTATTTTTCAATGTGTTTGTTCTGTAAAGGAATGAGTTAATGTTTAAAATGACTGGTTAATAGTGCTATTATAAAGTGCAATGTCAGCACAATTTTCTTTCCTGCAATTTAAAATGCACTTGTTTTAATAAATAAATACAGCGTTTGAAAAGCATACACAATCTGTGTTAATATATTAGTCTGTGGTTAAAAGGACTTGAAAGGACTCGAAACTCAAAATGCAGGACTTAGGACTTGACTTGAGACTTTCCAGTCTTGACTTTGGACTTGACTCGGGGCTTGCCTGTCTTGACTCGGGACTTGACTCGGACTTGAGGGCAAAGACTTGAGACTTACTTGTGACTTGCAAAACAATGACTTGGTCCCACCTCTGCTGTATAGCGCTTAATATCGTGTTCAAAGTGTTACAACCTTGTCTAAAATATAGACTTTTGAACCCATTGTTCATACTTACATTGTTTCAGATTGAGAAAGTTGGTTAAACATACACACATTTCTGTTTACAAACCCTGTTTTCAGACCTAATTAAATTAGCAAATTTAAGTTTGACTTTGAGGGTAGCACGGTGGTACAGGGGTTGGACTTAGACTTAGACTAGACTTGGACTTCCTTTTTATTGTCATTCAAAATTGAACTTTACAGCACAGATAAGAACGAAATTTCGTTATATAAGGTTAGTGCATGTCCCTCACATTACGAAGGTCCTGAGTTCAATCCCGGGCTTGGGATCTGCATGTTCTCCCCGTGAAGTGAAGTGAAGTGAAGTGAATTATATTTATATAGCGCTTTTCTCTAGTGACCCAAAGTGCTTTACATAGTGAAACCCAATATCTAAGTTACATTTAAACCAGTGTCATTCACTCCAACTTCATTTGTAGCCACAGCTGATCTGGGGTAGACTGATGGAAGTGAGGCAGTTATTTTGCGCCTACAGCCCCTCTGACCACCACCAAACATTCATTCACCACTGTAAGTGTCACTGGGAGCAAGGTTGGTGAAGTGTCTTGCCCAAGGACACAACGGCAGTGACTAGGATGGCGGAAGCGGGGATCGAACCTGGAACCCTCAAGTTGCTGGCACGGCCACTCTACCAACTGAGCTATGCCGCCCGTGACTGCGTGGGTTCCCCCACCCATACTTGCCAACCTTGAGACCTCCGAATTCGGGAGATTGGGGGGGGGGGGTTTGAGGTGGGCGGAAATCGGGAGAAATTCGGGAGAATTTTTGTCCCGGGAGATTTTGGGGAGAGGCACTGAAATTCGGGTGTCTCCCGGAAAATTCGGGAGGGTTGGCAAGTATGCCCCCACCTACAAAGACATGCACCTGGGGATAGGTTGATTGGCAACACTAAATGGGCCCTAGTGTGTGAATGTGAGTGTGAATGTTGTCTGTCTATCTGTGTCGGCCCTGTGATGAGGTGGCGACTTGTCCAGGGTGTACCCCGCCTTCCGCCCGAATGCAGCTGAGATAGGCTCCAGCACCCCCCGCGACCCCGAAAGGGACAAGCGGTAGAAAATGGATGGATGGAAGTTTGACTGTAGTCATTTTTAAATGTAATTTACCTTCGCTCTTTTCGTCTATTGCCTCCTCTATTTAACCTGAACTTTGCCTGTCACCGCTTGGCATGGTGGTGGTGTTTGTGATCCCAAAATCCAGAGGCAGGAGACAGCGTTCAGGTAAGATGAGTTCTTTACCCCTTTATGTAGACAAAAACACAACGAGACGTTTTGCTGGGAAGTGCATGTGAAGCATTGCATAACAAAGCAAACATGAAACTCTGGTTGTAGCAAACAACTAACTCATAGGCTAAACAATAGCACAAGGCTATTAATGGTCCAGCGCCAATTGATGGCGAGACTGGCATTAAAACCCCTCTGATTGGTGATCAGCGACGGGTGAGTGTCCTGATCACCAAACAAAAGCAGCTGTGCACAATCAGCGCTCAGAGCAACAATCGATAACGAAGGGAAAAAAGAAGCAATGACAACAGAAATAAACATAAAACACAGGAGAACTAAACCAAAACCCCATTTATCTTTAAAAAAGGTTTAAAAGACTGAGTCCACTTCTTGGAATTAAACAATGGATGTCCGCTAACTTCTTGCAACTCAACGCCAAGAAAACGGAAATGCTGATTATCGGTCCTGCTAAACACCGACATTTATTTAATAATACCACCTTAACATTTGACAACCAAACAATTACACAAGGCGAATCAGTAAAGAATCTGGGTATTATCTTCCACCCAACTCTCTCCTTTGAATCACACATTAAGAGTGTTACTAAAACGGCCTTCTTTCATCTCCGTAATATCGCTAAAATTCGTTCTATTTTATCCACTAGCGACGCTGAGATCATTATTCATGCGTTCGTTACGTCTCGTCTCGACTACTGTAACGTATTATTTTCGGGTCTCCCTATGTCTAGCATTAAAAAATTACAGTTGGTACAAAATGCGGCTGCTAGACTTTTGACAAGAACAAGAAAGTTTGATCATATTACGCCTATACTGGCTCACCTGCACTGGCTTCCTGTGCACTTAAGATGTGACTTTAAGGTTTTACTACTTACGTATAAAATACTACACGGTCTAGCTCCGTCCTATCTTGTCGATTGCATTGTACCATATGTCCCGGCAAGAAATCTGCGTTCAAAGAACTCCGGCTTATTAGTGATTCCCAGAGCCCAAAAAAAGTCTGCGGGCTATAGAGCGTTTTCTATTCGGGCTCCAGTACTATGGAATGCCCTCCCGGTAACAGTTAGAGATGCTACCTCAGTAGAAGCATTTAAGTCCCATCTTAAAACTCATTTGTATACTCTAGCCTTTAAATAGCCCCCCTGTTAGACCAGTTGATCTGCCGTTTCTTTTCTTTTCTCCTCTGCTCCCCTTTTCCTTGAGGGGGGGGGGGGGCACAGGTCCGGTGGCCATGGATGAAGTGCTGGCTGTCCAGAGTCGGGACCCGGGGTGGACCGCTCGCCTGTGCATCGGCTGGGAACATCTCTGCGCTGCTGACCCGTCTCCGCTCTGGATGGTGTCCTGCTGGCCCCACTATGGACTGGACTCTTACTATTATGTTGGATCCACTATGGACTGGACTCTCACAATATTATGTCGGACCCACTCGACATCCATTGCTTTCGGTCTCCCCTAGAGGGGGGGGGTTACCCACATATGCGGTCCTCTCCAAGGTTTCTCATAGTCATTCACATCGACGTCCCACTGGGGTGAGTTTTTCCTTGCCCGTATCTGGGCTTTGTACCGAGGATGTCGTTGTGGCTTGTGCAGCCCTTTGAGACACTTGTGATTTAGGGCTATATAAATAAAGATTGATTGATTGATTGATTGATTGTAGCTGTGCCTATTGAAAATAAGCTTGTAAAATGCAAACTGCAACGCTACGACTGAGTAAAAATTGCAAGATAGTTCCACTAATCAGTGTCTTTCAGCCCACAGATGCCCCACTAAAGTCCCTGCAACTTGAATGTCATTTTTGTTCTTCTTCCTTTCCTTCATCAAGAATTTGTTAATAGAAATAAGAGTTGTCCCGCATACTGTAATGGCGGATGTCATGTTCGAGTAGAAACTCTCCGAACTGTGTTTTACCAATCAGCTTTCCACAGCACAACCAGCTCCTCAAAGTACCGTATTTTCCGGACCATAGGGCACATGTCCTCATCCGCCGGAAATGTGTCCCGTGAAAAACCGTCCGACCGGAACTATCTATTAACTAAAGTTCCTTGGGTGAATAATGTAAACTCACTATACCAATATGTTTTAGTGCTGTCATGGCAGATATAAGTAAGAACTTTACACTACTTTATATTAGAAATGGCAACAGTGGAGGATGAATGTCCCATAACAAGAAGATAAATAAAAAGAAGAAGCTTATCGACTACGGTGTCGCCACGTACTACGAAGGCGGTCGGGCGCAATTTTTCAGGACTCATGCAGATCCCAAATACAGAACAGCAGATACCAGAAGGTAAGAAAAGTTGCTTTTGCATAATATTGCGAAACAAAACGCCAGATAATATGTTTTACCTTATACACACACACCATAGTAATACTCCTATGTTGAAGCACAGTACAATTCATCAAGCGGTGCGGCTTCATAGCTTACCAAAGTCGTTCTAAAACATTTTGATGGATTTTTGAGTGCCTTGTGTAATGTTCTATATTTTCAATGGAACATATAAAATGTTGGTGTTGTTTACTTGAGTCATATTGCAGCCTACACGTATCTCTTGTGTGTGACTGCCATTATTTTGCAGTCTAAACGTATCTCTTATGTTTAACTGCCATCTACTGGTCATCATGTACCAAATAAAATAGCGTTGAGGTCGCACTGGGTAATAAAGCGCATCGTCGAGTTTTGAGGGAAAAAACGGATTTTAAGTGCGCCTTTTAGTCCGGAAAATACGGTACTTACCGTATTTTCCGCACTATAAGGGGCACCGGATTATTAGCCGCACCTTCTATGAATTACATATTTCATAATTTTGTCCACCAATAAGCCGCCCCGGACTATAAGCCGCGCCTACGCTGCGCTAAAGTGAATGTCAAAAAAACGCTGCGCTAAAGTGAATGTCAAAAAAACAGTCAGATAGTTCAGTCAAACTTTAATAATATATTGAAAACCAGCGTTCTAACAACTCTGTCCCAAAATGTACGCAAATGTGCAATCACAAACATAGTAAAATTCAAAATGGTGTAGAGCAATAGTAACATAATGTTGCTCGAACGTTAATGTCACAACACACAAAATAAACATAGCGCTCACCTTCTGAAGTTATTCTTCATTCGTAAATCCTTCGAATTCTTCGTCTTCGGTGTCCGAATTGAAAAGTTGCGCAAGCGTGGTATCCAAAATGGCCGGTTCCGTCTCGTCGAAGTCATCGGGAGTCAGTGTCGCTGTTGTTCTGTGAATCCTGCCTTCCGGAAAGCTCGGACCACAGTTGTGACCGAAATATCTGCCCAGGCATTTACGATCCACTGGCAGATGTTGGCGTATGTCGTCCGTCTTAGTGAAGGTGTGTTCGCCTTCGGAGCTGTGTGAAAAAAGCCACCCGGCCTCTTCGCGTAAACTTCCCTTAACCACTCGCTCATCTTTTCTTCATCCATCCATCCCTTCGAGTTAGCTTTTATGATGACGCCGGCTGGAAAGGTCTCTTTTGGCAAGGTCTTCCTTTTGAATATCACCATGGGTGGAAGTTAGCATGGCAAGCTAGAACCACAGTGAAGGATGACTTCTCATTCCCTGTGGTGCGAATATTCACCGTACGTGCTCCCGTTCCACAGTGCGGTTCACAGGAATATCAGTTGCTGTGAAATACGGTAGTAATCCGTGTGCGGATGGAGAGATTGCGTCTTTTTATGAACCGGATCGCTTAGTAGGAGCCATTTTGTGGTCTTTACAGATGTAAACAGGAAATGAAACGTACGGTGATATCCGCGCGTTTTTTCTTCTTCTTCCGGGGGCGGGTGGTAGCTTACAGTAGAAGAAGAAGCGCTTCCTGTTCTATGGGGGCGGGTGCTTTCCTTGGCGGTTGCTTGCGTAGAAGAAGAAGCGCTTCCTGTTCTACCGGGAAAAAAGATGGCGGCTGTTTACCGAAGTTGCGAGATCGAAACTTTATGAAAATGAATCGTAATAAAGCGCACCGGGTTATAAGGCGCACTGTCAGCTTTTGAGAAAAATTGTGGTTTTTAGGTGCGCCTTATAGTGCGGAAAATACGGTAGTAGCGAGTAGGAACCAAATTGCTTCACGTTGGAACTTTATTTAGCCAGGTTTTTGGGGGGAACGCAGGGGGGGGTACTTCATTTTCCAGGGTAAATTGGGAAGCTTTCTGTAAAACTTCCTGCGGTGGAAAAGGGCATTTTGATCTTATTATTTAAGGTTTCTTTCAAGTTAAAAGAGCATATGCAAACATCCATAATAGAGGCAATGGTTGAAAATGCTGTTCACCGTGTCACAATGGCTACGTATGAAAAAAACACGTTTTCAGCTTAGGGAAAATGTCATGGCTCACAGCCAATTGTCTCATTCGAGACTAGTTAATGATGAGAAATATGAAGCATTAGACTTTGATCCATAGCAACAGTAACATAGTAACTTCACTGTTACTGTGCAAGACTATGCAGCGCTGGATTCTAACACAACAGCAGGAGTACAATTACAGCAATTACAAGAATACACATTAGGAAAGGATGCACATTCTTTTCACATTCACCTATAAAACAAACAAGTTTATAAATTACCGAAAATTATTTATAATTAGACAGACAACACACTTAATAGGAGCCATTTTGGGGTCTTTACATAAACACACAAATGGAAATGAAACGTCACATATCCCAGCATGCACCGCGCGCTTCTTCTTCTTCCGGGGGCGGGTGGTTGCTTACAGTACAAGAAGAAGCGCTTCCTGTTCTATGGGGGCGGGTGCTTACCTTGGCGGTTGCTTGCGTAGAAGAAGAAGCGCTTCCTGCTCTACCGGGAAAAAAGATGGCGGCTGTTTACCGAAGTTGCGAGAACGAAACTTTATGAAAATGAATCTTAATATTTATCCATATATAAAGCGCACCGGGTTAAAAGCCGCACTGTCAGCTTTTGAGTAAATTTGTGGTTTTTAGGTGCGGCTAATGGTGCGGAAAATACGGTACGTTGTAGTGATTTTCATTTATTACAAGCCCTTTCCATACAGTTACAGTACGTACACCCACAGTGCACAACTAAGTTGCTAATGGTAATGACTCTGCAGTGGTGAATAAAAAGTTCAATCGCTGGCTCAGTCATTAAAAATGGGGCGAGACGTGAGTCATGCTGCCTCAAGCATGATCAAAGTTTCATGGTGCTCCATCTGCACTGACAGTCCAAATAGAGGCAGACCAGGGATCAGTGATGTGAAGGCGCATAACACAAGAAAGATGGAAAAGTCACATAGTAAACATTTGTCCTTTGTATTGCCTTACTTGACTGAGTGATTGTGTTAAGCAGTTTCAACAGCATCACATTCTGAATCCTCTCTTCAGCTCAATGCATTTTTACAGTTCAATGCATTTGCAGAATTAATAGACAATAGGTGTGGAACAAAAGCAAATTATAGCTTAATATGAAAGCAGAAATTAAAATGTGAACATAATATGTATGAAGAAAATAGAATTATATTTTTTGTACAGTAGAGCTGTGTAAGTCATACATAATGTTCATATTGTGTGGAGCTTGAGTCGTACAAAAAATAGTCAGAGGTAGACTTTGGCATTCTTAAGCTTGGTTAGCTCAGTAAAAACTCACACAGCAAAAGCAAACAGGAGGTCACCAACTCAGATGACTACTTGGTGCGAAAAACAATAGCACAAGTCAACACACAATGTAACCTACTCACTGCACTATGCTGGTATTAAAATACATGCTTTCACAAAACGACACCCATATTTACAAAAAGCAAGGCATGCTGGGTAACACGCATTGTCACTCCCCAACACATAATATAGCCCCCATCTCGCTGGTTGGTAATCCCCAGCAAGCAAAACGTCTACATCAAGATCCTGAAGGTGTTCAGGAAGTTGATGATGCCGTCGAACCCGCTCAGGGGGCTTTCTGGCTGGCTGCAGTCTCGACTCCCCTTTAGGTGAGGCCAAGGGTTGGTTGAGGGCAAACCGATTCTGGTAGAGAACCAAGATCTGGTTCTTCTTGAGAAGTCAGACTCTGTACAAAACATATGTCAGTCTCTCATGAAATGGGCACAGTTTGACCAAGTGGCTCATCAGGTTGGGGAACAATCCCTTCGTCCTCCCTAGGATGTAGACCCACACCTGGGCACCCGTAGCACAGTCTTCTCCTGTGCAGCAGATGTCAAAAGCCTGGTTTTACCCAGTCAAACCGTGCACCTCCCATGTTGGTACCTTATGGCAGTGCACTTAGAGCTTCATGTCTTGACGACACCCTCGCCAGTTGAGTCGGCATCGAAGGCGTTGAAGAGTCTTGATGACTCCGAAATTACCTGCCCCCTATCGAACCTTGAAGAAGAAGGTGGAAACAGCAACATTTGCGCAGAATAAGAAGCTGGAGGATATCTCGGTTGCCAGCCGTGGTGTTAACGACATCAGCTTTGGTAGACGCTGTCATCGTTCCCCCCAGCGCCACTACTGCTAGCCACAGATGTGGACAATTCACCTCTTCAGAACGGGCTTATAGGAAACTTCACCTGTGCCTGTATTGTGGGAACGCAGAGCATCCTGTTTCCAAGTGCTTCGCCAGACCATCCAGGCTCCCTGGCTTCACATCCATTGCTCCTCCCGTTACCAACAATTTTGCTGCAGCTCCTTGGCAAACTTCCACCTACTAATTTGTCCTGTAACAACTCAAACTTTACTTCCTCTTGTAAGAGACTGTAACTTAGAGGGACACTTTCTTATGGAGGGAGTAGTATTAAGAATATGGCTTTAATCAATTTAGGAGCTGATGATTGCCTTCTGGATTTTTTGTGGACTCTAACTTTGTGTACATCCATAATTTAGCCAAAGTCGAAAACTGAATTGTATGAAAATCAAATAGATTTTTCCCATAAAAAAATTATATAAATCAGATTAATGCAAAAACGAACATTTTATGAATAATACTTTTTGTTTTACATGCAGAAATAATGTCAGACACATTAAAAATAGATTTATTGAAGACTCCTGTTGGTGCACTTCTTAGATGGGCGCCTCCTGGCAGTTGTTTCACACCAAACTAATTCAAGCGCCACGAGCAATTTATTCATGCCTGCTATAATCAACTGGAGCTTTTTTTGTAAACGGTCTGTATTTATATATAGAGGTGTACTATACCTGTAACGATACCAATAGCACTTTTACATTTTAATTGTAATTTTCCTGAGGGAACTCTCCTGAAGGAATCAATAAAGTACTATCTATCTATCTATCTTTACATTATACATCACATTCAATAATTCACACACACATTCACACACTGATGGTGGAAGCTGCCATGCAAAGCGCTAACCACGACCCAACAGGAGGAGCTAAGGGTTTAGTGTCCTGCTCAGGGACACTTGGACATGAGCTCTCCAAGCCAGGATCAAACTGCTAACCCTCTGGGTACAAGACGGCCACTCTACCCACTGATCAATGACGCCCCTTTGCCATGCACATTGTTTACGATCCGCTGTTCCCATCACGTTAACCCTTATTAGACTGACAAGGTAATTGATCTACGTCAGATGTTTAGCAAAGAATCGGGCTCAGTCCCTTTCCCCGCACTGGCTATATTACTGTGCTATCAAGGTGTTACCTGATGTTCCATTATCCAACACTAGGCTTTATATAACTTGTTGAGCACGGAACAAGTGACGCTCAAAAGTTTTATTTCCTTATCCGTTGCAGCCTTTCTTTCTTGACAGTGGCTGCAGGATTTTTCTTTGTGGAGAATACGGACAAGTCATCTTTAAGTCGGCTTATTAGTGGTTCCCAGAGCCCAAAAAAAGTCTGTGGGCTATAGAGCGTTTTCTATTCGGGCTCCAGTACTATGGAATGCCCTCCCGGTAACAATTAGAGATGCTACCTCAGTAGAAGCATTTAAGTCCCATCTTAAAACTCATTTGTATACTCTAGCCTTTAAATAGCCCCCCTGTTAGACCAGTTGATCTGCCGTTTCTTTTCTTTTCTCCTCTGCTCCCCTTTTCCTTGAGGGGGGGGGGGGGGGCACAGGTCCGGTGGCCATGGATGAAGTGCTGGCTGTCCAGAGTCGGGACCCGGGGTGGACCGCTCGCCTGTGCATCGGCTGGGAACATCTCTGCGCTGCTGACCCGTCTCCGCTCGGGATGGTGTCCTGCTGGCCCCACTATGGACTGGACTCTTACTATTATGTTGGATCCACTATGGACTGGACTCTCACAATATTATGTCAGACCCACTCGACATCCATTGCTTTCGGTCTCCCCTAGAGGGGGGGGGGGTTACCCACATATGCGGTCCTCTCCAAGGTTTCTCATAGTCATTCACATCGACGTCCCACTGGGGTGAGTTTTTCCTTGCCCGTATGTGGGCTTTGTACCGAGGATGTCGTTGTGGCTTGTGCAGCCCTTTGAGACACTTGTGATTTAGGGCTATATAAATAAAGAGTGATTGATTGATTGATTGATTGATTCAACCTTTGCTCCAACCTTACTCTAATACCATTTTTTTTTACTGGATCGGCTTAACATTTGTCAATTGGTTAGCATGTGGTCATGTGGAAGAGTGTCCTTCATACACCCATGGGTCATTTTGAGTATTTGGTCATACCTTTCGGTCTCACCAATGCACACGCAGCACTCCTAAGCCTTATTATTGATGTTCTTGGAGACATGATTAACTATTTCTTATTTGTTTACCTGGATGATATTCTAATTTTTTCCAGAAGCCCTCAAGAGGATGTCTGGCATGTATGACTCGTTCTTCAGCGGCTGTTGGAGCATCAACTATTAATTAAAGAAGTGTGAATGTCACTCCTTGTCAGTGTCGTTTCTGGGCTGCTGTACATCGTGGAGCAGGATAATTTGAGAGCGGATTCTGCCAAGGTCAATTGGCCTACTCCGACAGTAGCTCCCCAACTTTTATAGACACTTTATTCGCAATTTAAGCAGCAAAGCTTAACGTCTGACAAGACTTAATCCACTATAATACCTTTTGTATGGACCCCAGATGCCTCGGCTACCTTTTCCTTGCTCAAATAATTGTTTACTCTAGCACCGGTAAACAGCCATTCTAATCTTGCTTTGTAGTTTTTTTTGTCAAGGTTGACGTGTCGGTTACAGGAGTGGGAGTAGTCCTTTCCCAGCGCTCTTTGGCCGATCAGAACCTCCACCCATGTGCTTTCTTCTTACGTTGCCTCACTGCTGCTGAGAGAAACTATGAAGTGGGGAATACAGAAATGCTTATTATTGTTGGAGTGGAGGCACTGGTTGGAGGCCACGGCTGTTCTTTTCCTGGTTGTCGCTGATCACAATACCCTTGCCTATATCAGAACTGCTCAGAGACTTAATTCTCGCCAAGCACGCTGGTCTGCGTTCTAATGAAGTGCTTTAATTTCTCAATCACCTGCAGACCCGGTTCCTGCAACATCAAGCCAGACAATCTCTCCAGAGTCTGTTGTCCTGTTGCCCCAAAGACCATCGTGCAGTACCTATGGCCCAGCAAATGGGAGCACTACAGTGGGAGCTGGAGAGAAAGAAGGGTGTCTGATGCAGCTGCAGGAGCTAATGTGCCCGCAGGCTGGCCTAGTAACTTGAGGTCAGAGGTAATTCAATGGGGATACTCCTCTAAGGTGTCCTGCCATCCCGTAGAGAGGTTTTGGTGGCCTCGATGGACACCGATGTCAAGGAATCAGCTGCTGGTGAGGTTTGTCTTACATATCCATGGCATTTGTTTGGACTTGGTTTCTGACTTGGTAATCTTTCTGTAAGATGCTGGGTGCATCTGTGAGCCTTTTGTCGGGTTATGACGAAAATGTTTTTCTAGTCACTTTTGTTATTTAAAAACTCAGAAAGTAATTCTCAGGGCATTCAATCGATTGCAACCGGACTGTTTGGTTTGCTTTAGAGACGTTTTGCCAAGTAGGCTTCATCAGTTCATGCTCATAGGTCAGATCTAGGGGCTGGTGCCAAAACCACAAATCGCTATACTCAATACCAGAAGTGTGCGCCTGGGCAAGGATGGTTCCGCCCTATCGTAGTGAGAAAAACAACAGTTGAGATGCAAAAAATCAGTCCTACTGTCAATGCTAAGGACATTCATTGAAGTGTAATTTCCCCTCGTTAGCATTGAGGAATTGTGTGAAAGAACTGTTGCTGCGGATCGACCACAAACTGCTCAAAATAGTCGGAATTACCCACGTTAGCATTGTAACAAATGGCACAATGCTCCTTTTGTGTTACAACACATCATCAGTAGGGTAAAACTGACCTGTCTCATGACGGTCTAAACCCAGCTCACGTTCCTTATTTTTGGGTGGACAATCCAACACTTGGTGAATTCTGTTTCACAGTGATAGGAAGAGTCGACATGGAAGGATCAAAAAGCGACACGCTTGGCTGCCACATACCAGTTATCCCTGTGGTAACTTTTCTGACACCTTCTGCTTGAAACCCAAAAAGAGGTCTGGACTCTCATAGTACATTTCTAGTTTGTACTGTCACGAGTGTTTTTTTGCTGTGCTTTTCTCCAATACTTGTAATGCACTTTTCTGTTATTTATTAAATGTGATTAAATCATCCGGATTCCTACGTCTCTGCTTGGGGGTCCCACGACCGGCTTAACCGCCAGTCCTAACACCCATTTCATAATTTCTGTACCGCTTATCCTCATTAGGCTCACAGGTAATATGAAGCCTATACTACTGAAGTGTACGGGGTACACTTTAGACTCGTCGCCAGCCAATCACTGCATTGCCATTAGAGGAGGGTTTTTTTAATCATAGGGCCGCAAGCGCCCCCTAGAGGGCCAGCAAAAAATATATGTTTCTCAGCCATAGTCCGTATGGGGCGCAAAGATACTCAATTGTAATACACTTTTCAACCACCAGTGCCAATAATGACAATATAAAAAACTGGAGCTAAAGTCATTGAGACGTTTCTTAAGTAATGAAATTACTTAAGTAGTAAAACTGTATTTTCATTTGCAGTTAAATTGCATTGACAGTCTGTTTAAGAAACACATGTAATATTAAACATTATTATTATTTATTTTAGCACTACATAGTTGTATGCATATACATTTTTTGTCAGTTATTGATGAGTCCCTTCTTATGCAGTATATTTGGTTAGTATTTATAGATTTAATTATTGAATATGATAAAATCAAAAGTAAGACATATTAATTCAGTGTTCATATTTGAGTGGGCTGCAGGCCCCTCTGTAGTGAGGTTGGGCACCAAAGTCAAAACGGTTAAGAACCACTGAATTAGAGGACCCCTTACCGTAAATAAGTAACGCATAAGTAGCACTGTTACTTGTAAGACCGTTGTTTCAAACACTGGGAATGCATATGTGAAATACAATTGTTTTGTCGTATCATTCAGCATTAAATGGGTTATACTTGTATAGCGCTTTTCTACCTTCAAGGCACTTGAAGCGCTTTGACACTATTTCCACATTCACCCATTCACACACACACATTCACACACTGATGGCGGGAGCTGCCATGCAAGGCCCTAACCACGACCCATCAGGAGCAAGGGTGAAGTGTCTTGCTCAAGGACACAACGGACGTGACGAGGTTGGTAGTAGGTGGGGATTGAACCAGGAACCCTCCGGCACGCCCACTCTCCCAACCGCGCCACGCCGTCCCCAGCATTCAGCTTGTTAGCTGTCAAAAGAGCCTAAAGCCATGCCTCTTCTCTAATTGGTTCAATAACAGCTTTACATTTACTTTGGGTGTGACTTTCTAATGCATTACTAACAGAATGCTGAGGGGATAAAGTAAAGACTTGTTTATCGGTTCTGACCTGGCCTGAGCATGGTAAAATAATTTTCATGTAGTAGGAAATATTCATTAGAAATCAAATACTTTCATGGCTAGAGCCTGTACTTTTGAATACAGTTTTTGACATTAAGGGCCTAATGTACTAAAGGTTTGCTTGTATTGAAACATGTGCAAACTTGATAACACACACAAAGTTGATCTCCTAAACTTGTGCAGAGGGGCTTGTGTTTCTAAAGTCAACAAAATCAGGAGCGCTATCCATTTAGTGTGTCTGTCTTCATGAATATGCAAGACTATATTATATGATTATCAGAATGACCTCAATACGAGGACGGGAAAATGCAAATATAAATATTTAGCACATGCGATGTGATTTATCAAGACTAAAACTGTTCTGCGACCGCTGTTTTGCGTTTTTATTTAGCACTTTCTAGTCTTTAATTTCTTGAGTTTGGAACATTTCATTGCAGGCTCGCAGTTAGTGGCACCTTCAGTGCAGTAAAAAAATGGATTCTGTTGTGGATGCAATACAGGTCTGTTTTAAGATGCCCATAAAAAGAAAAACATAGCAAAATGCCACAGGTAGGAGCATGATAACATGTGCAGTGTCATGTCTGTTGATCATGTTTTGTTTAAGTCATGTTCTGTTTGGTTTTTGGACACTTAGTTCCTGCCTTTTCACTCTTGTTTTGTCACCATAGCAACCATTAGTTTTCACCTGTCCTCATGTCACGCACCTGTCTCACGCTTTGCACTCGCACACCTGTCACTGATCATGTCACTGCCATTTAAGCCTGGCTGTTTCAGTTGATCGTCCTGGTGACATTATCCTTATCTATCCTATCATACCATGCTACTTCTGACACCCCTGCTACCTCTGTTTGTCTTCATGCTACCATAGTTCCATGCCAAGTAAGTTTTTGTTTATTGTTCATAGTTTCTGCCTTTGTGCAAGTTTAGTTTCATTAGTCACGTTTGTTCTCCGCCATTGTGCGCACCTTTTGTTTGCTTCCTTTTTTTTGTAGTTTGTTAGTGTTATAAATAAATATGTACTTACATTCACGCCTTGCCCGCGCCAACTTTCCTTTGCATTCCGGGAAAACACAACACCCAAAGGACCACGTATGGACATGCAGTAAATTAGTGTACATGCAAAAACCTCATTTAACCCTCAGGGAATTCTTCAATGTTACGAACGTTATAGGTCCGAGGCTGCGAAAAGGGTTTCACTCATTAAAGTCTTAAAGGTAAGTCATATATATATTTTTTTTTCTTTCAATGCTTAATCAATCAATCAATCAATCAATCAATCTTTATTTATATAGCCCTAAATCACAAGTGTCTCAAAGGGCTGCACAAGCCACAACGACATCCTCGGTACAAAGCCCACATACGGGCAAGGAAAAACTCACCCCTACTGAAATGATTTTTTTTTATTTTAACGGGGATAGCAGATCCATTCTATGTGTCATACTTGATCATTTCGCGATATTGCCATATTTTTGCTGAAAGGATTTAGTAGAGAACAACGACGATAAAGTTCGCAACTTTTGGTCGCTGATAAAAAAAAGCCTTGCCTGTACCGGAAGTAGCGTGACGTCACAAGTTGAAAGTCTCCTCACATTTCCCCATTGTTTACACCAGCAGCGAGAGCGATTGGGACCGAGAAAGCGACGATTACCCCATTAATTTGAGCCAGGATGAAAGATTTGTGGATGAGGAACGTGAGAGTGAAGTATTAGAGTGCAGTGCAGGACGCATCTTTTTTCGCTCTGACCGTAACTTAGATACAAGGGCTCATTGGATTCCACACTCTCTCCTTTTTCTATTGTGGATCACGGATTTGTATTTTAAACCACCTCCGATACTATATCCTCTTGAAAATGAGAGTCGAGAACGCGAAATGGACATTCACAGTGACTTTTATCCCCACGACAATACATCGGTGAAGCACTTTAGCTACGGAGCTAACGTGATAGCATCGGGCTTAACTGCAGATAGAAACAAAAGAAATAAACCCCTGACTGGAAGGATAGACAGAAAATCAACAATACTATTAAACCATGGACCTGTAACTACACGGTTAATGCTTTCCAGCCTGGCGAAGCTTAACAATGCTGTTGTAACTTTGCTACGGACCTCGACAGAGCTATGATAAAAACATTAGCTCTCCACCTACGCCAACCCTCATCTGCTCATCAACACCGAAGCTCACCTGCATTCCAGCGATCGACAGAGCGACGAAGGACTTCACCCGATCATCGGTAGCGTGTCTGCTATCCAAGTCAAAGTCCTCCTGGTTGTGTTGCTGTAGCCAGATGCTAATACACCGATCGCATCTACAGCTTTCTTCTTTGCAGTCTCCATTGTTCATTAAACAAATTGCAAAAGATTCACCAACACAGATGTCCAGAATAGTGTGGAATTTTGCGATGAAAACTGAGCTTTTTGTATTGGATACAATGGCGTCCCAATACTTCCGTTTCAACCATCGACGTCACGCGCATACGTCATCATACCTAGACGTTTTCAACCGGAAGTTTCGCAGGAAATTTAAAATTGCACTTTATAAGTTAACCTGGCCGTATTGGCATGTGTTGCAATGTTAAGATTTCATCATTGATAGATAAACTATCAGACTGCGTGGTCGGTAGTAGTGGGTTTCAGTAGGCCTTTAAATCTCAAGATCAACTTTAGATCTATCCGTTGATATAAAATGTTCTATCTTTTTTATGTTTTATGCCCTTTTTGTTAAAGAACACAGTTTTTGCTACTGCAAAAACACACACTATGCAATACCCCCCCCCCCCTCCCCAAATTCAAAAGTAAAATTATTGATTTGAAGTAAGGTCAATAATTCACAACAACATTGATTTTGATTCTTAATAATGGTTTGAGCAATGACCGTTTAAAAAAAAAAAAACGAAATTAGAAGACCCTTAGACCCTTGTACCCTTGAGGGTCCCACTTATTACAATGTTAAAAGTAAGTCATAAATTAATATATATGTTTTTAACTTTCAACACTTAAATCTGCAGAGCAACTTCGGATCTATCCATTGATATTAAGTTTTTGTTATCTTTTTTGTTATCTTTTTTTTTTTTTTTTTTTTTTTTAATATCCTTTTTGTTAAATAATGGCATAAACAAAAAGTACGCAATATTTTCCTTCCAGATTTCAGAAGTCAAATATTTGATGTGAAGTAGTTGGAGCCTTAAATAAGCCAATAATTCAAAACAACATTGATTTTGATTCATAATAATTGACCGTTTTAGATGTTTAGAAAATGACAATAGAGGACCCTTGGACCCTAGAGGGTCCCACTCATAAAAGTGTTAAAAGTAAGTAATTTATTCATTTATTTATTTTACTTTCAACGCTTAAATCCTTTGATCAACTTCAGCTTGTTATGATCCGCTGCCCGGATCATATTCTGTTTACGTTTTCAAGTCACTTGTGTTTTCAGCACCTCTTGAGTTTGTTTGTTTCAGTTGCCATGACGGCAGATTGCACTCAGCTGCCTCTGGTTAGTGTTCCAGACGCTCACCTGTTGTCCGGGCCCTAATCAGAGGGCTATTTAGGCTTTGCGCTGGCCTCACTCGGGCTGGCTTCCTAATTTGCTTTATGCAACAGTTGACGACGTTTGATTCCTGCTAGCTTCCATGCTAGGCTATTTTGCTTGCTAGCTCCCACGTTCGCCCATTTAATTTTTGCCTTAAGTGCTATGAGCACGTTTTTTCTTTGTTCTGTCTGATTTATTCCTTAAATAAATCATTTCCTACCTGCACGCTGTGTCCGTAGCCCGTCTGCATTCCTGGGAGGACGAGCCCCGCATCACGATGCGACCCGGTCGTCACACAATTCTAGTTTTTGTTATTTTTTTCTGATTTTGTTTATTGTATACCCTTTTTTGTCATTGAAACTACTTTTTTGTATGGCATAAACAAAAATATGCAATATTTCCAATCCAAAACTTAGAAGTCAAAAATTTGATGTGAAGTAGTTGGAGCCTTAAATCGGTCAATAATTCACAACATTAACTTTGAGTCAAAGTGTTTGAGCATTGATTTTTTTTCTTTTTACATAAAAAACGACATTAAAAGACCATTTGACACTTGATGGTCCTTCTCATTAAAGTGTTAAAAGTAAGTCACGCACCATTTTTTATTTTAATTTCAACGCTTAAATCTCCAGATCAACTTCAGCTCTTACTGTTGATATTAAGTTTTGGTAAAATGTTTATGTTGTTGTATGTTTTATTCCCTTTTTAAAAAATAAACCCCCTTGGCAGGCGAGTCCCCCAAAATTGTGCCGCCTGTAACCTTTTGTGCCATTCCCTGTGGGTTCAATGTTTGTGAAAATCACTAAGGCATTGAAACAGGAAATGTCACCATATGATAAAAAAAAATAAAAAGGGTATGGGGCCACTTGGGGGACCTCTTCTTACAGGAGTAGGTCGTAGAACAAGGATTTTAGGTGGATTTTTCAGGTGGAACAAACCTGCAAAAAGGATAAGATTCCATCACGTTGCATCATATAATATATAGTACATTGTTTTGTAAACTTTGACAAACACAAAAACAAAGAATATTGTAGTTATTTCAAATAATCATAATAAGTAACAGCATTTGTGCAATACCAAAATGTAAATACAAATGTCTAAGGCTTTTTTGGTTTGTTCTAATCTAGTAGCCAATCCTGCTTTAGTCTTGTTACGTTTTATTCATTTAGCCATAGTTGTGCTTGAAAATGCTTAATTTAGATGAAAAATATGTAGAATATGCTCAAATATTATTGTTTTTTTTTAATAAAGATTCTGGGATAGAGTGAAGCCGCAAATTTTGAGGGACGACTGTATTAACAAAAAATAGAATACAGATAATATTGATGCCAAGGATAGTTTCTGTATTGGATAGGGTTGGGCGAATGTTGGTATTGATCTGATATCAAGTACATGCAGGCAGGGGCGGATTAAGAAATTTTGGCCCCCTGGGCCTGACATGGTCTTGGCCCCTCAACCCCGCGCGTGCACGCGCACACACACGCACGCACGCGCACACACACGCACGCACTGTGCAAGAAATACTGTATACTGTGAACAGACATGCACACTGTACTGTACAGAAGAGTGCACATACTGCACACACACTATTAGGTATACCACACAGACAAGCACAGGTTTCACACAGACACAGGTAGGGGGAGGGGATAAATGTCCTAAAAATAAAAATTTTGGAAAATGATTACGCCCACTTCAGTGATGGTGCATTGGGTCATTTGAGAGATATTATGTATTGGAAGTTGGTACCTATCATGAAATAAACCCCCCACCCCACCCAAAAAACTAAATTGGACATGATTTTTGCCCCCTTTTCCTCCCTTCTATCATTAAAAATAAAATAATATCTTAGGAAAACACTTTGGCATAACGGCAGCTGTGCAGCAAATTGAGGCTCAAAGTCTGTATCAATTTTGTGGGAAAGCTTGAGGAGGAGAAGGAGAAAGGTAAAATGATAACACATGCATCGGAGAGCACCACAAAGAAAGGTGTAGGCCAGTTCATGGTACAAGGGCTGCATGCAGGTCAAGATAGCCCATTTCCTCTGCCTGTCTTACCCATTCACCGAGAGACCACTGAGGACATAGAAATGCAAGTGGATATGGGGTTCGAAATACTGGCGTCGGTCAGAGGAGTCAATGTGGAGGATGTTTATAAACTTGTAGATGCACATATGACTGACAGCACAGAGCACAACAAAGGCTTTTCAAAGCTGTTGGCAGAGATGAACAACTTGGAAAAACCAGCAGGGCAGATCTTTTGTGGCACCCACACTACACTGGGCTTCAGCAGTGCCATGAATAAAGTGATGCGGTTGGCGAAGGCCGATATGAAGATGGAGCAAGTGCTACAGAGTTTCATGGTGGATCTGGATGTAGACAGCAAGAATGCTATAGTGGCTGGACAGGCACTGGACATGTCCTGAACTCAGTGTCAGACGTGGCTGCCGAATACTTGGATGAAGTGAAGCAGCTGACAGATCTCATGCTGCCCCATCTGAAGACTGTCCTGGCCAGGCAGAGGATGGACTATGGGATGGATGAGGAGACCTTCCCAATGGACCCTGTCAGTGAACAGGCTAGTAACATTGATGGCACCCCTGTGCACAACATTGGGATGGAGAGACAATGTGGCAAGGTGGACTACAGACTGAATAAGTTGGGCACACTGAACGCAGTCAATAGGTCAATAATTTTACAGAAGAGCCAGGAGCTTCAGAGGTTTCAAGGCAGCAGCACAAGCAAAAAGAGAGGTTGAACTCAACTGGAGTAAACTCATGAAGGCAAAATTCGAGAGTTGGGCTGACGAGAAACAAGAGATGGCTCAAAGACAGGAGAAGAAGAGACTAGACATGCTGGACACACTGAAATCTTTTGGTGGCCCCTTCACGATAGTGGGGAAGTTGAAAAGTTCCTTGTCGATGAAAGTCTGAACAAGAATGCAAAGCTGCAGAGAATGAAGCTTGAGGTTCAGTTTGCCAGAGAAAGCACCAAGCTTCTGCCTAAAGTCAATCCTATCTTCAGAATCCAGGTGACAGACAGTTCCCAGAAATGGCGAAAGTGCAATTCTCCCAGTCATAATGGATACTTAGAATTTTATGGTGGTGAAGTATTCATGAAAACAGGTAGCCTAACATTAGTGAATGGGTGAATTCTGGAAATAACAACCTAAAAATCTTACACAGTGCACCTTTAAGCAAGGGGTTTCTTTTGTGCTTTCAATTTCGCAAAATCATCCACCACATCATTGAAGTCCAACTCTCTTGTCAGCTCACTCTCAATTGCCATTAGAGATAACGCATTTAATCTTTTCTGAGTCATTCTTGTGCGCAGCTCATTTTTGACTCTTGACAAAAGAGAGAATGAGCGTTCTCCCTCACAGTTACTGACCGGTAGAGTGAGAAAAATCTGTAGCGCAATGTATGTATTAGGAAACGTAGGCTGTAGTCCAAAATGTATTATTGTTTTGAGCAGTCCTGAAGGGGTCCTCTCCTCATCAGTGTTGTTGAGCTGTATAAAAGATTTGAACTGTATAAGCTCCTGTCCAAGACTTTCATTGAGGTCAGATGAGTATGATTCAGTGAGAATCTTGGCCTTGTGAAGGACTGAAGCATTGGACTCTGTATCCAAAGAGAAAAGGACACTGAACAAATTGTTCAGATGTTTGTAGGCCTCCAGACGGTGATTAAGGCTTGAACTCAGTTTATCAATAGAGGTAATAAATGTCTCTATTTGAAACAGTTGCCTTCCCTCAAGCACAACATCTGGGGATGCTGATTCATCAGCAAACTTTTTACGTTTCTTCGTCCGTTCAGCCCTGTAAGATGGGGTGCCACCCAACATGTTTAAGGCTTTCTGCTCAAAATGATCAAATAGATCTCTTTGGGAGAGAACAAAGGTGCGCAGAGATTCCAGCAATCTAACTGCTGTACCAAGGTCCATGTCTGCTTTTTGAAGTTGCAGACTTGTGGCCTGAAATCTGGACAGAACAGTGTCCCAAAAGCCTGCCATGAAGGCCATCTCAAGTGAATCCAGCTTCCGCACTAGACTGTCAGCTTCAGTTTGTGTGTCTCGTTTCTCTGTGTCATCAGTGGAAATACCCTGTAGTGCTGCTCTTATTTTACTGTAGTTCTGCCACAGTGCTTTGGTAGATTCTGCACGGCAACTCCAACGCGTGTTGGATAAAGCTTTAAGTGTGAGATCTATGTTGGAATTGCCAAATACCCTGTCCCATCGGTGTGTGGATGCAGTTGTGAAGTTGTAAATAGACTGAATCAAGTCAAAATACTTAGAGACTTCATTTCCACATCTGTCAATGCTGTTGACTCCCACCAAATTCAAAGAGTGAGCTGCACATGGAATATAGTGTATTAATGGGTTGCTTTTCTTTAAGTGAGCCTGCAACCCATTATACCTCCCTGACATGTTGCTGGCATTATCATAAGCCTGCCCCCTGCAATTTGACAGCTCTAACCCTAGATTTTCCAACACAGACATGACACAGTTAGCCAAACTTTCACCTGTATGGCTAGTAATGGGCTCAAAACCCACAAAGCGTTCAACAACACTGCCCTCTTTGCTAACAAAACGGAATATGAATGTCAATTGGTCCACATGAGATAAATCTGGGGTTGAATCCACAATGATAGAGTAGTATTTGCTTGCTTGCAGTTCATCTGCTATAGCCTGTTTGGTTTTTGCACCCATCAATTCAATGAATTCCTCACAAATGGTGGAGGACAGATATGAGGTATTACCTCGACCCATCTGCCCAAACTTTCTGATGTGATCCTTTAGAAAGGGATCAAATTCAGCCAGGACCTCCAGAATACCAAGGTAGTTCCCATTGAGAGGAGACCCTAACGATTCATTTTTACCCCTAAATGCAAGGCCCCTTTCTGCAAGGAATTTAATGACTGCAACAACTCTTTGTAACACCTGCCTCCAATAGCTGCTCTCTGCCTGAAACTGTTTGAACAGGTCTGCATCAACTGTGGCACCTGTGGCGCGGTTCAAGACTGCTTGCATGCAGGTTATGTGCTCAGCACTTCGCTCATGTTCACCAAATCTTTCTGAGTGTTTCCAATCACAATATCCTGTCACAAAAGAATGCGTTTTTGGGGAAAACAGTTTGCATGCAAAGCAGTAAACATTACCAGTAGAGGGAGAGTACATCATCCACTCTCTTTGTACTCGTTGTCCATTGGGCAGGTGTGAAGTAAAATGTTCATTGTTTAGGCATCGGGTTTTGCCTCCTAGCCCACTGTTCCTCACAGAAGCTGGATAATGGCTGTGACGGTTGTGTAATGATTTTGCACCTCTTTGAATAAGAACTTCCTTCATTGACTCAGTGAGGGTATCAGCCCATTTAGCGGGATCACTATAGGTAGAGTTGTCACTGTAGATGGTGTTGAAGAAAGATTCAACTCATTTTCTATGCTGTCCAGAGGTGCAGTGACCTCACATTCATCCGAGCAACTGGCTACTGCTGAGTTGGTTGAATCATTAGCATCCGAAGCATTTGGTTCAGTGCGTACACTTGTAGTGGTCTCAGGATCTTGGGAGCTACATGCTAGCTCAGGTGCATTGCTATCCTTAGCTGAATTTGCAGTAGCATTTATAGAATTGCTTTCAGCAGATGTCTTTGTACTGAAGAAGCTGGAGATATTTGGAACACTCTCAAGTAAAACTGATTCCTTTTTTTTCTTTTCTTGCTGAATTTTTTTTCTAGCTCCTCCACTTAGACGTTTATGATCCATATTTCCCTTCTTTCTGTGCACATTGGCTCTTTGCCTATCACAACAGCTTAACCAACTGTGTGTGTGTGTGTGTGTGTGTGTGTGTGTGTGTGTGTGTGTGTGTGTGTGTGTGTGTGTGTGTGTGTGTGTGTGTGTGTGTGTGTGTGTGTGTGTGTGTGTGTGTGTGTGAGTGATGCAATTTTCAAAACTAGCAATCTAGCATTAACAGTCAAAAGCAGAAATCAGCTGATTTCTATAAGAACTGATAACAGATTTCCAATCAATGCTAAACTCAGACAGCGAAAGTCACTAGATGACGTTTTGAGTCGCCAGTCATGTATGGCCAAAAGTCTCTAAATCGAATGCCAACGTTGCTTAATCGCCAACACACTGGGACTCACTGAAGGACTGACAGTGAATAAAAAAAGATGATTAAGATAATTGTGTACTTTTCTCTTCTGATATTTTCACTAAGGACCCCAAGCTATCTGCATGCAGCAACAATGTCTGACAGACAGGAGAGCGGAGTGGTCAGTGATGAATGGCAAGGGAACAGACTGATTTGTACTGAGGAGAAAGAGAGAGCCAATTACAGTGAAATAAATTCCAAAAGAGCCAAGTGACTAGCTGAAGGCAGGGACAAATGCCTTGGAGTGACCAACAAGAGTGCAAAGTACCAAATGGCAAAATGTGGGAAGACCAACAGGCAGATCTGCTTTTACCACTTATCTTCACAACCAAAAAGTCGCTAAATGATGTTTTCAGTCGCTAGCCAGGTATGGCCAAAAGACGCGAAATCTAGCGGTAAAGTCGCTCAATCACACTGACAGTGAAACAAATAATTTTTAAAAAGATAGTAATCGTACAATGTCTTGTACTTTTGTCTTCTTTCTTAATATTTCTCAAAGGACACCAAAATGTCGCTATCTGCAGGCAGCTTGCTAGCTATGATGGCAGCAACAATGTACCTTAGAGTGACTGACCAACAAGAGCTCAAAGTACCTAATGGCAAAATGTGGAGAGACAGACACAATAAATTGCATTAAGATGAAGAGAACTGTTGCTATTATTAATTTTAACAACAACCAGAAAGTCGCTAAATGTCACCAGCCAGGTATGGCCAAAAGTCGCTTAATTGGCCACACACAGTAACAGAGAAACAAACAAACAAACAAAAAAGATCATAAAGATAATAGTTGTACAACTTTGTGTACTTTTGTCTACTTTCTAAATATTTTCACAAAGGACACCAAAATGTTGCTATCTGCAGGCAGCTTGCTGGCTATGATGGCAGCAACGATGTCTGCCAGACAGGAGAGAGTGGTCAGTGACGATCGAATCGAGAAAATGACAAAATGGGTCAAAGACCAAAAAGTTATTAACTGACAGCAGTGACAAATGTCAGACTGTAAACTTTTTTGAAAGAAAAGGACAAAATGGGAAGATGCTGATAATAACAGCAAAATGGAAAATATAAGAATTTCCAAGTAATGCTCAACTCAAGTGTGTGTGTGTCGTGTGTGTGTGCGCGTTAAACTTCTTGTGGAATGATTTCAAATTATCTCTGAGTCTGAACTGAGGGAAAGGAAACCAAATTTTGAGCAGTCACTCACGAGTTCAAAGTACCAAATGAGGAGATTCTAAAAGAACAGACCGGTTTATGAAAGACTCGATGGGGGAGGGGCACAGCTAAGAATACTTGAGTGAGATTCTGTGATCCAAATTCGAGATAGAGCTTTTTGATAATGATAATTTGTCAGAGTAAGGTTGTGTAATCAAAATTTGAGAATGAGCTTTGCCAATCAATCTAGAATATTTGCATTAAGTTCTGTGATCAAAATTCAGAAACAACCTTTAATAATTGATAAAGAATATGTGAGTGAGGTTGTGTGATCCAATTTGAGAATTAGCTTTGATAATAATGATTGAGAGCCTCTGGCCCTCTGTGGATCGTGGCCGCGGGGCCAAGTTGGCCTGGCCCCTTGGGGCCTCTGACCCTCTATGGATCGGGGCCAAGTTGGCATGACCCCTCGGGGCCTCTGGCCCTCTATGGATCGTGGCCGCGTGGCCAAGTTGGCCTGACCCCTTGGGGCCTCAGGCCCTCTGTGGGTCGCGGCCGCAGGGCCAAGTTGACCTGGCCCGTTGGGGCCTCTTACCCTCTATGGATCGTGGCCGCGGGGCCAAGTTGACCTGGCCCCTTGGGGCCTCTGGCCTTCTGTGGGTCGCAGCCGCGGGGCCAAGTTGGCCTGGCCCTTTGGGGCCTCTGACCCTCTATGGATCGGGGCCAAGTTGGCATGACCCCTCGGGGCCTCTGGCCCTCTATGGATCGTGGCCGCGGGGCCAAGTTGGCCTGACCCCTTGGGGCCTAAGGCCCTCTGTGGGTCGCGGCCGCGGGGCCAAGTTGACCTGGCCCGTTGGGGCCTCTTACCCTCTATGGATCGTGGCCGCGGGGCCAAGTTGACCTGGCCCCTTGGGGCCTCTGGCCTTCTGTGGGTCGCGGCCGCGGGGCCAAGTTGACCTGGCCCCAAGCCTCTGACCCTCTATGGATCATGGCCGCGGGGCCAAGTTGGCCTGGCCCCTTGGGGCCTAAGATTATTATTTTTGCAAAAGTAGTTTTGCATGCGTCGCGGCCGCGGGGCCAAGTTGGCCTGGCCCCTTGGGGCCTCTGGCCCCCTGGGCCTGGGCCCGGTAGGCCCGTTCATTAATCCACCTATGCATGCAGGGACGGTATTGTCAATAGCAATACTTATATCGATACTTTTATAGAGGACATTTTTAAGATTATTTAATGATTTTGTGATATTTGCCTTTAATTTGTTGACCATTATAATAATCAGAATGAAACACAGTACAAAGTTGAAAAAGTCAACAAGCTCATTTGTGAACAATTTAACAATATGTAATATTTTTGGGTGTATAATAATAGATAACATGAACTGGAAATCTCATATAAAATATATGCAACATAAGGTGGCAAGAAATACTGTATGTTTATAATGAATAAAGACCAAAAACACTGCATTTTCTGTACTGCTCCTTAGTGTTACCATATCTAAGGTATTGTGTAGAAATATGGGGAAATACCTACAAAAGTACATTAGATTCACTACAAAAAAATATCAGTTAGAATATCACATAATGTTGCCTATAGATAACATACAAACCCTGTGTTAATTCAATCCAAAATATTGAAATTCAATGATTTGGTGAAATTGCACAGCTGTAAAATTATGTCCAAAGCAAATTATAATCTGCTGCCCATACTTGCCAACCCTCCCGGATTTTCCGGGAGACTCCCGAAATTCAGCGCCTCTCCCGAAAACCTCCCGGGACAAATTTTCTCCCGAAAATCTCCCGTAATTCAGGCGGAGCTGGAGGCCACGCCCCCTCCAGCTCCATGCGGACCTGAGTGACGTGTTGACAGCCTGTTCTCACATCCGCTTTCCCACAATGTAAACAGCCTGCCTGCCCAATCATGTTATAACTGTAGAATGATTGAGGGCGAGTTCTTGGTTTCTTATGTGGGTTTATTGTTAGGCAGTTTCATTAACGTCCTCCCAGCGCGGTAACAACACACAACAACAGCAGTCAAGTCTTCGTCTACCGTAAAGCAGTTCGTCTGCCGTAAACAGCAATGTTGTGACACTTTTAAACAGGACAATACTGCCATCTACTGTGCATGCATATGTGACCCACTCATAATGTGTCACATTTTTGTGTTGATTTATTTAGTTTATTT
This sequence comes from Nerophis lumbriciformis, assembly GCF_033978685.3. NCBI lineage: Eukaryota > Metazoa > Chordata > Actinopteri > Syngnathiformes > Syngnathidae > Nerophis > Nerophis lumbriciformis. The sequence continues at coordinate 33,781,258 of NC_084562.2, forward strand.
TGTGGTTTGAATTCGTTTTTGGAGCTGTCATTACACATTTATCAGTATTCACATTGGTCAGTAGGGGGCAGTAGGACGTTTCTTCCCAATTGAATGCTATCACCTGCAGACCGGAAGTGTCTTGTCATTCTGATGAGCGCGACCATTCTGTGAACAATTGAAACATCCTGTGTGCTTTTTCCTCCTGTATAACAGGTTAGTTTTGGTGAATCAACTCACTGAATAATATCCATGTGATCTTTATAAGTTTAAGTACACATTCTGATGGTGGAGCCTGACTCTAAAGTGTTTGTGAGTTGTAGTTTGTATTTGTGAATGAATCCAGTGCACAGCTGCAGTAATCAATACAAAATGGCGACGTGAGTGCGCAATGTTTATATACTTCTGATCCTAATTCAGACTCTCAAATTAGAGCTCCCGTTTTCTTATTGATTTTATAATGTATATTTGTATAATGTGTGTGTTCTGAAATAGTGACAGAGAATAGAACAAGGATGGACAATTCAACCCTTAACTCAACAATGAGTAGATGAGTGTTATGTGTGTGTGTATATGTGTAAATAAATGAACACTGAAATTCAAGTATTTATTTTATTTATTTATATATATATATATATATATATATATATATATATATATATATATGTATATATATATATATATATATATATATGTATATGTATATATATATATATATATATATGTGTATATATGTAATAATATATATATATAGCTAGAATTCACTGAAAGTCAAGTATTTCTTATATATGTATATATATATCTTAACCACGCCCCCAACCACGCCCCCGCCCCACCCCCGACCACGCCCCCAACCCCCACCTCCCGAAATCGGAGGTCTCAAGGTTGGCAAGTATTCTGCTGCCAAAGAATGTACAACAATTATTTTCAAGGATAAATATAACCTCAGGGAAAAATGTTGCTTGAAACATTTGTATAAAATAAAATGAAACAAAAAAGAATCATTTGTATACATGAACAACACTTATAATTTTTAACATATAAATATGTCCAAAAAAATATGGAATTTGTAAGCAAAGAAGTCAAACAATGTACTTAAAATCCAGTTTAAGAAACCGTTCAAACTACAAGTGTTTACACAGAATTAAGATTAACCTCTTGAATTTGTGGAAAATAAGATATTATTCATCTCAGTAAGTGAATCATAACTGACTGAACTATTAATAAAGAAAACTGTTGTATTTCGAATGAATTGATGCCCGAGAGGGACAAACTGTAGAACATAGATGCATGGATGATGTACATTTTGTACAGGAAATGAACTTACGTGTTAGTAAATGCCATGAAGTACAAAAGACGTAGGATTGAATAAACTTTGCTTATTCCTACTCCTTTTTGGACATTTTTTAAAGAAAAATTTAAATATGTGAAGTATCATATTTAAACTGTATACATGTTCGAAACAAACGTCAACCAATATACAGTATAATACAACAATATAAGACAATGTGACAAAATCAAAAACATAATACAAGTGTGTTGTTGTGGTTTGTGCAGCAATAGGAAGCATTTGTGATTAAGGGCTGTATAAATAATTGTTGATTGATTGATATAGTTATTTTTTTATTACAATCAATCATCAATCAATGTTTATTTATACAGCCCTAAATCACAAGTGTCTCAAAGGGCTGCACAAGCCACAACAACATCCGCGATACAGAGCCCACATTAGGGCAAAGAAAAACTCACAACCCAGTGAGACGTCGATGTGAATGACTATGAGAAACCTTGGAGAGGACCGCATATGTCCCCCCCCCCTCAGGGGAGACCGGATGCTATGGACGTCGAGTGAGTCTGACATAATATTGTGAAAGTCCAGTCCAGGGGTCGGGAACCTTTTTGGCCGAGAAAGCCATGAAAGCCAATATTTTAAATTATATTTCCGTGAGAGCCATATAATATTTTTTAACACTGAATACAACTAAATGCCTGCATTTTTAAGTAATACCAACATTTTTAGAGTATAATAAGTCTCAGAATAACATTGTTATTCTGAAGCTAACCATCCATCCATCCATTTTCTACTGCTTGTCCCGTTCAATAATAAGTAAAATACTTCTTACCATTAATGCGACTTCTCGAACAGGTGGGGTAGAAAACGGATGGATGGATTAAAATGCACGAGAATGTTTTATATTTTGAACGTTATTTTTAACTCTGTGATTACCAGCGGAATTATTCATTACTTATAGTGTTAAGCAATGTCAGCTAAGATTTATCTGAGAGCCAGATGCAGTCATCAAAAGAGCCACATTTGGCTCGAGAGCCATAGGTTCCTTAACCCTGGTTCAGTCCATAGTGGATCTAACATAATAGTGAGGGTCCAGTCCATAGTGAGGCCAGCAGGATACCATTTCGAGCGGAGACGTGTCAGCAGTGCAGAGATGTTCCCAACCGATGCACAGGCGAGCGGTCCACCCCGGGTCCCGACTCTAGACAGCCAGCACTTCATCTGTGTCCCCCCCACCCCCTTCACAAGGGAGAGGGGGGCAGAGGAGAAAAGAAAAGAAACGGCAGATCAACTGGTCTAAAAAGGGGGTCTATTTAAAGGTTAGAGTATACAAATGAGTTTTAAGATGGGACTTAAATGCTTCTATTACAGACTAAATAAACAAATCTATTGTGCCCAATAAGTTATTTATTGAGTTTTCAAACAATATATGAGTATAGTATAGCAAAATCAGCAACAAAACACAAAACACACGTATTTGTGAAAATAAAAAATAAAAAATGTCGATGTTATCCAATATCGACCCAATGCTGCTGCTATTATTAATGTCGACCTTTTTAATATTTGACTGGACCTACACAGCACAACCCCGACTACAGTGATATTGTCCTTGTAGACATTCTGAGGCTTATTTTGCCCAGCAACTTTTACGGAATGACTCACCCAAGCCGACTGTTATACGCATGACAACACTTGGGAGGGGGGGGAAAAGCAAAGGGTGAGGTGGAGCAAGCAGATGTCAGGCGGCAAATAAAAAAAGGTGTTCGGTTGGTCGGAGCCACAATCTGAGACGATGATGAAGCCGTGCACAGCCTCTATGCAGAGCTCCAGGCGTCTTGGAGGCGCGCTTGTGTGTGCACTGATGCTGCTCTCCTGCACTGCACGAGCCCAAGTCCTGGACTCTGAGTCCGAGGAGGAGCTGAACTCCAGAGCCCTGCGAGATTTTTACCCCAAAGGACCAAACCTAACCAGTGAGAAGCAACTGGTAAGTTTTTAAAATGGCAAAAGTCATTCGGTTGTCGGCTGTTGAATGGAGAATTGAAACTGTAAGGTCAATGCATGCATTTTCAGAAAAGCATCTCATAGGAGGACTTTGACTGATTAATCACATTATTCCAATTAATATAAATGTAATTTAATTAGAACTTTCAGAAACTGTGATTTATTTTTAAGGTTGCTTGGATTATGATGGGTTATTATTGTTGATTTATTTGATATAACATTTTTTGTTTGCATGGCAGCTTGGAGCTCTGCAAGAAGTCCTGGAAAAGCTGCAGGCTAAACGACTGCCTATGTGGGAGAAGAAATTTGGCCAAGTCCCAACGGTAGACGCATACTTGTTGCAAATTATTACATATTATATGTATTACATATTCTATGAATTTCCAAATTCATGTGGGCTAGGTGGACAAGTCTACATATTTAGTATTGATCCGATGCCATTTATACACACACAGCCAGTATACGCTTTATTTGTTAATTTTTCAAAATCATTGAATCATTTTGATTTTGATTTTTTTTTTCATTCAATTTTTGATCATGAGTATAATCAGAATAAATTACAAGACAAAGATTCTAGGCCAAATAATTAACACATTTGTGAACAACTTGATATTTACACTATAAAGCAATATAATAATCTCAGTAAATACAATATTATATACAAAACAACTGAACAAAAGCAAAAACTACTATTGGATCTCATTCAAGTCATTTGGCTTTTTCAAAGAACAATATATGTATATAAACCTATCTCTCCGACCTCCTTCAGCCTTACTGCCCCACCCGATCCTTAAGATCAGCCGATCAGCTGCTGTTGACGGTCCCTGACACAAGGCTGAAGCTTAGAGGTGACAGAGCTTTCGCCGTTGCTGCTCCCAAGCTCTGGAACGACCTACCCCTGAGTGTTAGACAAGCCTCCTCTCTTCCTGTTTTTAAATCTCTCTTAAAAACATACTTTTATTCCATGGCTTTTAACACTGAGTGATATCCATCCTGCAATGGCGCCCCATAATACACCTGCTGTGATCCTGTTTTTATGTTTTTATGTTTTTATTAATTCTATTTTAATTATTTATTTTTTATCGTGTTCTGTTTGTGTTGTGTTGTGTTTGCTCGGTACTCGTTTTATCTTTTAACCTGCTCATTGTACAGCACTTTGGCTACCCCTGTGGTAAATTTTAAATGTGCTCTATAAATAAAGTTGATTTGATTTGATTTGATAAAGTATGTATATATGAAAATATTTTTGAACAACACAAAACGAACACACAGATATTTTCCTTTTAATTAAAATAGAAGATCGATCAGATGCCGATATCCACCCTATCGGTAATATCAATATTTGGATCAATCACGGCACCTCTACTAACCCACTGTTTCCCAGCCTTTATTAAGTCATATTTTACGTGAGAAAAATCTTACAAAAGTACTGTAGCCTTTAGTCGATAAAGTAAATAATTATAGTTTTACATGCAGAAAACAATGTGAAATACATATAAATGACGAATGAAATGGATAAATGAATATTGAACTTTATTTTGAACTTTACTGAAGATTTTTGTTGGTGAAGAGGGTGATAAGTGGATAGGTGTACACCCCCTTTCTTCCTTGAATGTATAAGTGTTTTTCACCTTCTTTATGAAAGTGCTGGCACTCGCAACTTTATTTGGCCTCATTATGGATTATTTTGCAGATGTGCTCAATAAAAAAATGCACAGAGACTGAGTCACCAACAGGTTTGGGCACTCAAATTCTGCAGAAAGGGATTTTTTTTTCATTTATTTTTTAATAAATTCATTTAATTTGGACACAACAAACCAAAAATACTCATCACAGAGAAATAAAAAAATACCATTTTCAATATTATGTTGACATTTGGAAAAAAATAATAAATAAAAACAATAGCAATATTAAAAGAAAATTAAGAAAATAAACATATTGTGTGTCCGAAAACGAGCTGGAAGAAACAAAGATTACAATGGCCTGCCCCATCAATCAAATATAATAATCTGATTATTGATCAACAAGACAATACAAAACATTTATGAATATTATATTTAGTAAAGAAACACCTTGTAGCCTACTGGAAAGGTGGAAAGAAAATACAATAGTATGTACGCTACAATATTTTGTTGTGTTTATTACATTACACAAAATACAATAGAATTTATTTTTTCTCTAAGTTTTGCACTATTAAGATATCTATATTTCATTTTTATCAAGTGTATGTGTATCCGTTTCCTCTAAAAACTACAACAATACAATACATAATGAACAATATTTTGTTTTTTATTACAAGATACATATATATAATTACATCCATGTATTCTCACAATTTGCACTTATCGGATAGTCTGTTACGCACGATAACCGAGATGGTAAAGTATAAACAGTATATGATTTTGGTGAAAATTTTGGTTGAAAACCAAATGCTCCGAAAAGTAAGGTGACGGGAAATAACCGAGGTGACATTGATTAATAATGAATTAATTAACAATGATTCTGTTAACGATGTACCTTCTGCCATTATAAGGAAGAGCACCTAATTGCTGTCTTTCTGGCATAAAGATAAATGATTTGTGAACATGTGGCACAGTGGTTAGGAATGTCGTTGTAGACTAAGAAGTCGTTGCCATGTAAATAAATGTCCTGTCTCTCCATGCAGTGTGACATTGGCGAGCAGTGCGCGGTGAGAAAAGGTGCTCGGATCGGGAAGATGTGCGACTGTCCTCGGGGAGCTTTCTGCAACTTCTTCTTGCTCAAGTGCTTATGAACCTGCTCGGCTCTTTACGTACAATGTAGCATCCAGCTGATAGATACGTTGTCTCAGTAATAATACGCTCATACTTTTTCATGACAAGGCTTGGGATGTGACATGTTAAGGATAGAAAATAATATATTGTATTTTTTTTTTTTTTTTATATATCACGTGTGTATATTATGCAACTACAGGGATGACCAGTCTTATGAGAGCTGCATCTAAAAATGTTGCCTTTGCAAGGATAATGCTCAGGTATTTATGTTGCAATACGTCTATTTTTTTGTAACTACATGACTGGAAAGGTTAAACAGATTCAGTTTGTTCAAAGAATACCCTGACTGAGCTTTGTTATCTTTGTAAAACGCTATTTTCAATACAGCTCTCTTATTGGCTCTCATTGCTTGTACACTCTGTATACTTTAAGGAGCTCATGAAATGTATTTGTTCCAGCCAAAAAAGCTGTTCAACGCCACCAGTCTTCAAGTTCTCAAACTGTTTTCTCACAGATGAAGTGTTGTATCATGTCATCCGAAATAAATTGTGTTTTGTAAAGCAGCGCAGTTGTCACACTCTCGTTTTTATAACAGAACGCGTGGCATCGACTACAGACAGCCCACATACCGTATTTTTCGGAGTATAAGTCGCACTGGAGTATAAGTCGCACCTGCCGAAAAGGCATAATAAAGAAGGAAAAAAACATATACCGTATTTTCCGCACTATAAGGCGCACCGGATTATTAGCCGCACCTTCAATGAATGGCATATTTCAAAACTTTGTCCACCTATAAGCCGCCCCGGACTATAAGCCGCGCCTACGCTGCGCTAAAGGGAATGTCAAAAAAACAGTCAGATAGGTCAGTCAAACTTTAATAATATATTAAAAACCAGCGTTCTAACAACTCTGTCCCAAAATGTACGCAAATGTGCAATCACAAACATAGTAAAATTCAAAATAGTGCAGAGCAATAGCAACATAATGTTGCTCGAACGTTAATGTCACAACACACAAAATAAACATAGCGCTCACCTTCTGAAGTTATTCTTCATTCGTAAATCCTTCGAATTCTTCGTCTTCGGTGTCCGAATTGAAAAGTTGGGCAAATGTGGGATCCAAAATGGCCGGTTCCGTCTCGTCGAAGTCATCGGAGTCAGTGTCACTGTTCAGCAGTTCTGTGAATCCCGCCTTCCGGAAAGCTCGGACCACAGTTGTGACCGAAATATCTGCCCAGGCATTTACGATCCACTGGCAAATGTTGGCGTATGTCGTCCGGCGCTGTCTGCCTGTCTTAGTGAAGGTGTGTTCGCCTTCGGTCATCCATTGTTCTCACGCCGTTCGCAGTCGTGATTTGAATGCCCTGTTGACACCAATATCCAGCGGTTGGAGTTCTTTGGTTAATCCACCCGGAATGACGGCGAGTGTTGTATTTGTGTGCTTCACTTGTTTTTGACACCATCTGTGATGTGGGCGCGCATAGAGTCGTATATCAACATGGACGGAGCTGTGTGAAAAAAGCCACCCGGCCTCTTCGCGTAAACTTCCCTTAACCACTCGCTCATCTTTTCTTCATCCATCCATCCCTTCGAGTTAGCTTTTATGATGACGCCGGCTGGAAAGGTCTCTTTTGGCAAGGTCTTCCTTTTGAATATCACCATGGGTGGAAGTTTCAGGCCATTAGCATGGCAAGCTAGAACCACAGTGAAGGACGACTTCTCATTCCCTGTGGTGCGAATATTCACCGTACGTGCTCCCGTTGTATCCACAGTATCCACAGTGCGGTTCACAGGAATATCAGTTGCTGTGAAATAGTAATCCGTGTGAGGATGGAGAGATTGCGTCTTTTCATGAACCGGATCCTTGTCGCTTAGTAGGAGCCATTTTGTGGTCTTTACAGATGTAAACAGGAAATGAAACGTACGGTAATATCCGCGCGCTTTTTCTTCTTCTACGCGGGCGGGTGGTTGCTTACAGTAGAAGAAGAAGCGCTTCCTGTTCTATGGGGGCGGGTGCTTACCTTGGCGGTTGCTTGCGTAGAAGAAGAAGCGCTTCCTGTTCTACCGGGAAAAAAGATGGCGGCTGTTTACCGTAGTTACGAGACCGAAACTTTATGAAAATGAATCTTAATATTTATCCATATATAAAGCGCACCGGGTTAAAAGCCGCACTGTCAGCTTTTGAGTAAATTTGTGGTTTTTAGGTGCGGCTAATGGTGCGGAAAATACGGTATAAGTCGCATTGGAGTATAAGTCGTATTTTTGGGGGAAATTTATTTGATAAAACCCAACACCAAGAATAGACATTTGAAAGGCAATTTAAAAATAAATAAAGAATAGTGAACAACAGGCTGAATAAGTGTACGTTATATGAGGCATAAATAACCAACTGAGAACGTGCCTGGTATGTTAACGTAACATATTATGGTAAGAGTCATTCAAATAACTATAACATATAGAACATGCTATACGTTTACCAAACAATCTGTCACTCCTAATCGCTAAATCCCATGAAATCTTATACGTCTAGTCTCTTACGTGAATGAGCTAAATAATATTATTTGATAATTTACGGTAATGTGTTAATAATTTCACACTTAAGAAGTGACTTTAAGGTTTTACTACTTACGTATAAAATACTACACGGTCTAGCTCCGTCCTATCTTGTCGATTGCATTGTACCATATGTCCCGGCAAGAAATCTGCGTTCAAAGAACTCCGGCTTATTAGTGATTCCCAGAGCCCAAAAAAAGTCTGCGGGCTATAGAGCGTTTTCTATTCGGGCTCCAGTACTATGGAATGCCCTCCCGGTAACAATTAGAGATGCTACCTCAGTAGAAGCATTTAAGTCCCATCTTAAAACTCATTTGTATACTCTAGCCTTTAAATAGCCCCCCTGTTAGACCAGTTGATCTGCCGTTTCTTTTCTTTTCTCCTCTGCTCCCCTTTTCCTTGAGGGGGGGGGGGGCACAGGTCCGGTGGCCATGGATGAAGTGCTGGCTGTCCAGAGTCGGGACCCGGGGTGGACCGCTCGCCTGTGCATCGGCTGGGAACATCTCTACGCTGCTGACCCGTCTCTGCTCGGGATGGTGTCCTGCTGGCCCCACTATGGACTGGACTCTTACTATTATGTTGGATCCACTATGGACTGGACTCTCACAATATTATGTCAGACCCACTCGACATCTATTGCTTTCGGTCTCCCCTAGAGGGGGGGGGTTACCCACATATGCGGTCCTCTCCAAGGTTTCTCATAGTCATTCACATCGACGTCCCACTGGGGTGAGTTTTTCCTTGCCCGTATGTGGGCTTTGTACCGAGGATGTCGTTGTGGCTTGTGCAGCCCTTTGAGACACTTGTGATTTAGGGCTATATAAATAAAGATTGATTGATTGATTGACATAAGTCGCTCCTGAGTATAAGTCGCACCCCCGGCCAAACTATGAAAAAAACTGCGACTTATAGTCCGAAAAATACGGTATTGTACTCAGAGATGGTGATTAAATATTGAGAAGAAATAATAAAAAATAATAATGGATTGGAGTAGATACTCTTTTCTAGACACTCAAAGCGCTTCACAGAGAACCCATCACTCATTCACTCCAACTTCATGGATGGTGGTAAGCAGAGGTGGGTAGTAACGCGCTACATTTACTCCGTTACATCTACTTGAGTAACTTTTGGGATAAATTGTACTTCTAAGAGTAGTTTTAATGCAACTTACTTTTACTTTTACTTGAGTATATTTATAGAGAAGAAACGCTACTTTTACTCCGCTACTTTTATCTACATTCAGCTCGCTACTCGCTACTAATTTTTATCGATCTGTTAATGCACGCTTTGTTTGTTTTGGTCTGTCAGACAGACCTTCAAAGTGCCTGCCTTACTGGTGACGTTTCACTCCGTTCCACCAATAAAATGCAGTCACTAGTGACGTTTGACTCCGTTCCACCAATCAGATGCAGTCACTGGTGACGTTGGACCAATCAAACAGAGCCAGGCGGTCACATGACCTGACTTAAACAAGTTGAAAAACTTATTGGGGTGTTACCATTTAGTGGTCAATTGTACGGACTATGTACTGTACTGTGCAATCTACTAATACAAGTTTCAATCAATCAATCAAAAGTGTGAAGGAAAAAGACACTTTTTTATTTCAAACGTACATCCCGTCACATGCCTAAAGACTGACTGCACAGTTCCTGTCTTCACAATAAAAGTGCCGCTCCATCGCGCCTGCGCTTTCAAAATAAGAGTCTCCGAAAGCCAGCGCAAACAAGCTAGCAAGCTACGGAATTTGCCGCCAATGTATTTCTTGTAAAGTGTGTGAAAACGAATATGGAAGCTGGACAAATAAGATACCAAAAACCAACCGCTTTCATGTGGTATTAGACAGAAAGGAGGAACTTTTTTTCTCCTGCATTTGAAAACGTGGACGTTAAGCACTGCTGTCAGGATTACAATCAATGCAAGTCATCAGAATCAGGTAATACACCAACTTATATTCTTGTCAACATGAAAGAAAGGAATCTTTATGTGTTAAACATGCATGTATATTCAGTAAAACACTTTTAACATGTAAACAAAAACGGCAAAATAAATAAATATAAATGATATACTGTATATATCAATGTATGTGTATATATGTATATATATATATATATATATATATGATATGTGTGTGTATGTTACTCATCAGTTACTCAGTACTTGAGTAGTTTTTTCACAACATACTTTTTACTTTTACTCAAGTAAATATTTGGGTGACTACTCCTTACTTTTACTTGAGTAATAAATCTCTAAAGTAACAGTACTCTTACTTGAGTACAATTTCTGGCTACTCTACCCACCTCTGGTGGTAAGCTACATTTGTAGCCACAGCTGATCTGGGGTAGACTGATGGAAGTGAGGCAGTTATTTTGCGCCTACAGCCCCTCTGACCACCACCAAACATTCATTCACCACTGTAAGCGTCACTGGGAGCAAGGTTGGTGAAGTGCCTTGCCCAAGGACACAAAGGCCGTGACGATGATGTCGGAAGTCGGAATCGAAGCTGGAACCCTCAAGTTGCTGGCACGGCCGATTTACCATCTGATAGTCTCCTTCCTTTGTTGAAGAAGGAGTGGAAAATAATTCCAACCTGTGCAACTCTGTTCAATTTCATGTTGAAGAGGATTAAGGGAATGTTCAACAGCAGTTGTTAACCAACTATTCACATGCACAAATATTCAAGCACACAATTTGGACATGGCCGCTGTGAGGTGTTGCCAGCTATTAGGACAGTAAATATATCCTACTGTCCAAAGATATACAGCAGTGACGTGTCTAGGGCGTGACCTAGAATCTGATAGGCCACCCCAAGAGCCATCTCATTCAGAGGCGGAACGATTTGCAGCAGTGTTATTCAAACTGTGGTGCGTGTACCACTCGGGCTCCATCTAGTGGTACCCCAAAGAATTGCTTAATTTAGGGGTCCCCAAACTACAACCCGCGGATTGTCTCAAGTTATTACTCAAACATTAACTGAGAGAAACTGAAATTCCACAAAGGGGATGAATACGCAGCAATCATTGTTGACCATGTACATCACAGGAGTGCACTATGCAGACTTATTATATACAAAACCCAAAACCAGTGAAGTTGGCACGTTGTCCATCCATCCATCCATCTTCTTCCGCTTATCCGAGGTCCGGTCGCGGGGGCAGCAGCCTAAGCAGGGAAGCCCAGACTTCCCTCTCCCCAGCCACTTCGTCCAGCTCCTCCCGGGGGATCCCGAGGCGTTCCCAGGCCAGCCGGGAGACATAGTCTTCCCAACGTGTCCTGGGTCTTCCTCGTGGCCTCCTACCGGTCGGACATGCCCTAAACACCTCCTTAGGGAGGCGCTCGGGTGGCATCCTGACCAGATGCCCGAACCACCTCATCTGGCTCCTCTCGATGCGGAGGAGCAGCGGCTTTACTTTGAGCTCCCCCCGGATGACAGAGCTTCTCACCCTATCTCTAAGGGAGAGCCCCGCCACCCGGCGGAGGAAACTCATTTCGGCCGCTTGTACCCGTGATCTTGTCCTTTCGGTCATAACCCAAAGCTCATGACCATAGGTGAGGATGGGAACGTAGATCGACCGGTAAATTGAGAGCTTTGCCTTCCGGCTCAGCTCCTTCTTCACCACAACGGATCGATACAGCGTCCGCATTACTGAAGACGCCGCACCGATCCGCCTGTCGATCTCACGATCCACTCTTCCCTCACTCGTGAACAAGACTCCGAGGTACTTGAACTCCTCCACTTGGGGCAAGATCTCCTCCCCAACCCGGAGATGGCACTCCACCCTTTTCCGGGCGAGAACCATGGACTCGGACTTGGAGGTGCTGATTCTCATCCCAGTCGCTTCACACTCAGCTGCGAACCGATCCAATGAGAGCTGAAGATCCTGGCCAGATGAAGCCATCAGGACCAAATCATCTGCAAAAAGCAGAGACCTAATCCTGCAGCCACCAAACCGGATCCCCTCAACGCCTTGACTGCGCCTAGAAATTCTGTCCATAAAAGTTATGAACAGAATCGGTGACAAAGGGCAGCCTTGGCGTAGTCCAACCCTCACCGGAAACGTGTCCGACTTACTGCCGGCAATGCGAACCAAGCTCTGACACTGATCATACAGGGAGTGGACACGTTGTGTTAATCGTAAATAAAAACAAAATATAATGATTTGAAAATCCTTTTCAACTTACATTTAATTGAATAGACTGCAAAGACAAGATACTTAACGTTCGAACTGGTACATTTTGTTATTTTTTGCAAATATTAGCTCATTTGGAATTTCATGCCTACAACATGTTTCAAGAAAGCTCACACAAGTGGCAAAAAAGACTTAGAAAGTTGAGGAATGCTCATCAAACACTTATTTGGAACACCCCACAGGTGAACAGGCTAATTGGGAACAGGTGGGTGCCATGATTGGGTATAAAAGCAGCTTCTTTTCCTCTTTGTTTCGGAGAACACGTCATCCACAGTTTCCAAAAACAATTTGAAATATGAACTCGGCAGACCACAGAACACTTTTCCATCAGTCCATCTTAGATGAGCTTGGACCCAGCGAAGCCGGCAGCGTTTCTGGGTGTTGTTGATAAATGGCTTTTGCTTTGCATAGTATAGTTTTAACTAGCACTTACAGATGTAGCGACGAACTGTAGTTACTGACAGTGGTTTTCTGAAGTGTTTCTGAGCCCATGTGGTGATATCCTTTACACAATTATGTCGCTTTTTGATGCAGTACCGCCTGAGGGATCAAAGGTCCGTAATATCATCGCTTACGTGCAGTGATTTCTCCAGATTCTCTGAACCTTTTGATGATATTACGGACCATAGATGGTGAAATCCCTAAATTCCTTGCAACAGCTCGTTAAGAAATGTTGTTCTTAAACTGTTTGACAATTAGCTCACCGCATTTGTTCACAAGTGGTGACCGTCGCCCCATATTTCAGCAAGACAATGCCAAGCCATGTGTTTCAACAGTGTGGCTTCATAGTAAAAGAGTGCGGGTACTAGACTGGCCTGCCTGTAGTCCAGACCTGTCTCCCATTGAAAATGTGTGGCACAATATGAAGCCTAAAATACCACAAAAGGGATCCCCGGCCTGTTGAACAACTTAAGCTGTACAGCAAGCAAGAATGGGAAAGAATTCCACTTGAAAAGCTTAAAAAATTGGTCTCCTCAGTTCCTCAGTTGTTAAAAGGAAAGGCCATGTAACACAGTGGTAAAAATGCCCCTGTGTCAACTTTTTTGCAATGTGTTGCTGCCATTAAATTTTAAGTTAATGATTATTTGGTTTCTCAGTTCGAACATTAAATATCTTGTCTTTGCAGTCTATTCAATTAAATATAAGTTGAAAAGGATTTGCAAATCATTGCATTCTGTTTTTATTTACGAATTACACAACGTGACAACTTCACTGGTTTTGGGTTTTGCAGGCACTAATTTGGATAACCTCTCCAACTCGTGGCCTAATTAATCAAAAACCAACACAGAAAACACACAACCTGCCCACTGAACTAGGTGGTCATTACTTTAAAAATGTCTAATAGTACCATACAAATTTAAAAAATACACCCATTTAACCCATTTACTTGGCCCTGATGGGTAATATGCAAAACACTCTACACACTTCGACATGTTTGATGCATTTTAGTTGCTTGAGGGACATCGATAGAAAATGGATGGATGGCTAGAAATTTCTGATAGATTACAAAACTTTAAAGAGGTAGTCAGGAAAGTACATTACAAACAGGAGAACTGAAGAAAACAGAATGCGTTAAGCAAGGTTTCTGGGTGTACATAGAAAACCAATGCGGAGAAAAAATAACCACACCCAAGCTCACTGCAGCAAGGCTTAAAAAGGCCTAATTGCTAAATTCTCCACAGGTGTGTCTCCAGGCTGCACCCCCATGTCAGTCTCAGAGCAATCTGAAAAGCAGTGCAGAGGTCAACAAAACAATCGGGGGAAGAAACTCAACTGCCAAGCAATACATAGAAAATTAATAAAGACACAAACAAAATTCCCAAAACACAACAGTACCCTCTCGCGAACGACTGCCACCTGAGAGTCAATTTGGTGGCCCACCTGGTTTACCAGGAAATTTGGTGTGGAAAATCTTGAAAGTGAGAGGGGTAAAGAATGAGCTTTGTCGAAATCCAGGAGCAATCTTCATACCCAGCCAAATACTGAACACCCTAACGTGTCGCCTCGAGTTAATTATAGTGCTCACGTCAAAAGCTGGAGGAGGGCTTGAGGAGCTGGTCTCTACATGCTTGAGCTTGGACACATGGTAAGTGGGGTGGATGTTGAGTGGAGCAGGCAATTTGAAATTAACTACACAAGGGTTAATGACGTGCTCTATCGTGTAGGGACCAACAAAACGAGGAGCAAGCTTCTTAGATGAAACTGCAAGAGGTAAGTCTTTGGAGGACAGCCACACCTTTTGATCAGGAACATAAGTGGGAGCTGGGGTGCGATGGCGGTTGGCCATCTGCTGATTGCACTCAGTAGTGCGTCCCAAAGCTGCCCGGGCGTTGCAGCAAGATCTGTGTGCCCGTCGAACATGCTGCTCCACCAGGGTACAGCAACACTCCTCTCCGATGACGGAAGGGCTGGAGGCTGGAACCCGTACGCTGCCCATGCAGGGTGACATCCCAGTGGCTATGCTGACCAAAATGTTTTAGGCGTACTCAATCCAAGGAAGTTGCTCCGCCCACTTACCCGGGTTCTGATGACAGACACACCGGATGGCAGCCTCCATGATCCAATTAGTTTGTTCAGATTGTCCATTGGTCTGTGGATGGTATCCTGACGACAAACTGGATGACGCCCCATTGCCTTGCAGAAAGCTCTCCATACTGCCGACGTGAACTGTGGACCTCTGTCTGAGACCATATCCATCAGGATGCCATGAAGTCTGACCACATGCATGACAAGTAGCTCCGCAGTCTCTCATGATGAAGATAGCTAAACCAGTGGAATGAAGTGTGCCATCTTGGAAAAATTGTGCACAATTGTGAGGACTGTCGTGTAGCGATTAGAAACAGGTAATCCAATCACAAAGTCCATAGAGATGTGGCACCAGGGTCTCAAGGGTATGGGGAGAGGTCGGAGCAGACCTGCATGGGCTTGATGCAATAACTTATTCCGGGGGCAAACAGGGCAGGATGCCACAAACTGCTTGGCGTCCTTGGCGACGGTAGGCCACCAGAAGTGCTGTGACAACAGGAATAGAGTTTGTCGAAGTCTCGGATGACATGCTAGCTTCGACAAGTGACCCCAGTCGAGGACCTTAGCCCGCAGCTTACAACAAACAGCAGACCCTGAGGGCACCCAGCTGGTGCAGGAATATTCAACGCACCCACCACTTTGTCCTCCACGTTCCACTGAAGAGCCACCACCAACTGGGAGCGGGAAAGAATGGTCTCAGCCTCCACCTCCAGCACCAGTGCTGAATAGAGTCTGAACAGTGCGTCAGGTTTACCCAGGGCCGGCCCGTGGCATAGGCCGTATAGGCAAATGCTAAGGGCGCCGTCCATCAGGGGGCGCCACGCCAGTGCCACAAATGTTGGAGAGAAAAAAAAAAAATTGGTACTATTATTTCTAAATACAAAAAAATAATCCCACGTTAATTAAAATGTAAAGTAAAGCCTATTTAATAGAAATATTATTTGTTACAACATTACGCCCCCCCCCCCCCCCCCCCCTACCCCCGGCACGGTGCGCCCCTCCCTTCCCGTATCATGACTCGGACGTCACCACATCAAAAAATCAACACAAGATGTCAAAACGGCCAAAACTGTCAGGTGCCCAGGGAAGAAAAAAGAGAAAAGAAGAGGAGGAGAAATGAGAAAAGACAGAGGTAGCAGGTAGGTAACGTTAGCCTACATGAAATTATTTGTCTGTTAAAGAATGTGATAGTAACCTGCTTTTTAGCATTAAGCTAATGTTACATGATTCGGCAATTGCTAATCAATAAATAGCTAGTTCTGTTTTAACGTCGGGTTAATATCGGGTTAATATTGTGGAGGGGGCTAAATTGTTATGGAAAATATTAATGTAACGTTAGGTAATTACAGTACTCCCACCTTACATTCCTCAGGGACGTTTGTATTAGATCTTTTAAGCAGGTGTTTTTTGTTTACATTGTTATTGCCTTCTGGTTAGCTAATGTTTGCCCTGCAGGTAATAGTCACTTTTCCACCCCTTTATATATTAGGTATAGTTGTAAACCGAGTTGTTAAAGTGCACATCAATAATGTTAATTAAGCAATATCACATGAGAGGGAATGCTGTTTTTTAATTTAAGCACTGCTGTGATTCGGTTAAAGATAATCATAACATAACATTCTCATATAATATATTATACTGTTACTTTGCATTCTGCTATTCAGCATTTCACTGTAATGATGACAATAAATTGAATCTAATCTAATTTGCATATCAGTTAACATCATACATATATCTCTTTGGTTTTTCATCTATATTATATCATTTCATTTTATTCCTGGAATCATATGTTTTTATTATTAAACTGTAATACTCAATGGTGTCACATACTCCTCTCTTCAGATGCACTGTTGAAGTTTCTAAATCCCACCCCTGGGCCATCTACCACATCTACCGCTGCTGCCTCCACTTCAGCAGCACAACCCACCAGTGATGCAGCATTAGCAGCACAACCCACCAGTTTTGCAGCAGCAAAACATACAGCCATCTCTTCACTTGATGAGAGATTTCAGAGCTTTGGCGAGGTGAATGACAAGTTTGGAGTACTCCTCAATTTCCACAACTTACAAAAAGAAGAGCTGCTACAGCCCTGAGTACTACTCTGACCCATGACAGCCAGCTGGACATTAATGGCACAGAACTTGCAATGGAAATGCAGAATTTCCCACCATTGCCATCAAAGAACATGACAAACATGGAACTCTTGACCTTCCTGCATGAGAAGAAGCTGGCAGAAATGTACCCCAACATGTGGGTTGCTCTGAAAATCTCTATTAAAAAGCACACATAGAGAACTCTGTAGGATCCCCTTTTTTTGTAATATAGTTGTTAAAGTCATACTGGTTTGATATCTTGTTTTGTGCAGTGCCTTATTTATATTGTATTTTTAATTTATTTTATGCAACTTGTTGACACGTTTTATTTTGTGTTTATGTACCGTATTTTCCGCACTATAAGGCGCACCGGATTATTAGCCGCACCTTCAATGAATTACATATTTCATAACTTTGTCCACCAATAAGCCGCCCCGGATTATAAGCCGCGCCTACGCTGCGCTAAAGGGAATGTCAAAAAAACAGTCAGATAGTTCAGTCAAACTTTAATAATATATTGAAAACCAGCGTTCTAACAACTCTGTCCCAAAATGTACGCAAATGTGCAATCACAAACATAGTAAAATTCAAAATGGTGTAGAGCAATAGCAACATAATGTTGCTCGAACGTTAATGTCACAACACACAAAATAAACATAGCGCTCACCTTCTGAAGTTATTCTTCATTCGTAAATCCTTCGAATTCTTCGTCTTCGGTGTCCGAATTGAAAAGTTGCGCAAGCGTGGGATCCAAAAATGGCCGGCTCCGTCTCGTTGAAGTCATCGGATTCAGTGTCGCTGTTGTTGTGCAGCAGTTCTGTGAATCCTGCCTTCCGGAAAGCTCGGACCACAGTTGTGACCGAAATATCTGCCCAGGCATTTACGATCCACTGGCAAATGTTGGCGTATGTCGTCCGGCGCTGTCTGCCCGTCTTAGTGAAGGTGTGTTCGCCTTCGGAGCTGTGTGAAAAAAGCCACCCGGCCTCTTCGCGTAAACTTCCCTTAACCACTCGCTCATCTTTTCTTCATCCATCCATCCCTTCGAGTTAGCTTTTATGATGACGCCGGCTGGAAAGGTCTCTTTTGGCAAGGTCTTCCTTTTGAATATCACCATGGGTGGAAGTTAGCATGGCAAGCTAGAACCACAGTGAAGGATGACTTCTCATTCCCTGTGGTGCGAATATTCACCGTACGTGCTCCCGTTCCACAGTGCGGTTCACAGGAATATCAGTTGCTGTGAAATACGGTAGTAATCCGTGTGCGGATGGAGAGATTGCGTCTTTTTATGAACCGGATCCTTTTCGCTTAGTAGGAGCCATTTTGTGGTCTTTACAGATGTAAACAGGAAATGAAACGTACGGTGATATCCGCGCGTTTTTTCTTCTTCTTCCGGGGGCGGGCGGTAGCTTACAGTAGAAGAAGAAGCGCTTCCTGTTCTATGGGGGCGGGTGCTTACCTTGGCGGTTGCTTGCGTAGAAGAAGAAGCGCTTCCTGTTCTACCGGGAAAAAAGATGGCGGCTGTTTACCGAAGTTGCGAGATCGAAACTTTATGAAAATGAATCGTAATAAAGCGCACCGGGTTATAAGGCGCACTGTTAGCTTTTGAGAAAATTTGTGGTTTTTAGGTGCGCCTTATAGTGCGGAAAATACGGTATGTAAAAAATATTGTATTTCATATATTCATTTTTTATTTTTTGTATTCATTTATTTATCCTTTTTTTTTTTTAATCTTGTTAACTATTCTGATTGTTAATTTGCTTTCTTTAAGTAAAAAAAAAAGGTCAAAGACAAAGCTATTCGGTTTCTTGAGAGTATATACACTTCACTGCCGATGTGGGGGGGCGCCACCTAAAATCTTGCCTAGGGCGCCAGATTGGTTAGGGCCGGGCCTGGGTTTACCATTAGGTGAACCAGGGCGATAAGTGAGTCTTCAGTTCAGTTCAGTTTCAGTTTATTTCGAACATGCATACGATACAATGTAATGCATCACATATTTCCAGTTGTTTCATTACAGCATGTCCGAAAAGGAGTAGGAAGAAGCAGAGCTTATTTAATCCTACCCCTTGTCATATCATAGCAATTTTATCCCATTTCCTTGTTCTCTGTAACAGAACAGTGAATAAATAAGTAGTATACCATAGTAAGTAAACAATAATCATTATTCCAAAAAAAAAAAAAAAGGGTTCAAGATGTTTATCATAATTGTTCTTCTTTGTACTTCGTTAAAACACTTGTAGTATGAACAGTCTCTTAAACTGAATCATATTGGTGCTTTTTTTGAGTTCTTTGGTTATTCCATTCCATGATTTAATTCTACATACTGAAATCATAAAGGTTTTAAGTGTTGTAGGCGCATACAAAAAATCAGGATGACATCCAGATACACAAACATAAAACGACCCCATTGCTCAAACTCTGAAAAGTGGCCGACACATTGGGGAGTCCAAAAGGCATCACTCAATCAATCAATCAATCAATGTTTATTTATATATCCCTAAATCACAAGTGTCTCAAAGGGCTGCACAAGCCACAACGACATCCTCGGTACAGAGCCCACATAAGGGCAAGGAAAAACTCACCCCAGTGGGACGTCGATGTGAATGACTATGAGAAACCTTGGAGAGGACCGCATATGTGGGTACCCCCCCCCCCCTCTATGGGAGACCGAATGCGTATTCCAAATTCCCCACAGGGGTTTTATACGCCTTCTTCCACTCATCCCCCTCTCTTATGCAAACCAGATGATAGGCAATCCGTAAATCTAGTTTGGAAAAGATTGTGGCTGAATGCAGTGGCGTAAAAGCAGACTCCATAAGTGGCAGGGGATACTTATTTTTAAAGGTGCCATGTGTAATAATGTGGCCAGAAATGGTACTGCAATCACTGTCAAAATTCTGTCATCCCCTCCCACTCTCCATGACTGAGTGTTGCCAGATATTCAGCCGAATCCAAATCCTACTCCAAGCAACTTTAAATGGCAATCGACGAGTCCTACGGTGTAGGTTTCTCTTGTGTATGCTTCTTGCAAGATGGTTTACTAAGTAATTGTGCCACATTTTACTGATGTTGATTAGCCAAATGTATTTGTAAAGTTACGCAGCGATATTTTCGTCGGGAGTCAGGACAGATTGTTGGCATTCCATCCATCCATCCATCTTCTTCCGCTTATCCGAGGTCGGGTCGCGGGGGCAGCAGCCTAAGCAGGGAAGCCCAGACTTCCCTCTCCCCAGCCACTTCGTCCAGCTCCTCCCGGGGGATCCCGAGGCGTTCCCAGGCCAGCCGGGAGACATAGTCTTCCCAACGTGTCCTGGGTCTTCCTCGTGGCCTCCTACCGGTCGGACATGCCCTAAACACCTCCTTAGGGAGGCGCTCGGGTGGCATCCTGACCAGATGCCCGAACCACCTCATCTGGCTCCTCTCGATGTGGAGGAGCAGCGGCTTTACTTTAAGCTCCCCCCGGATGACAGAGCTTCTCACCCTATCTCTAAGGGAGAGGAAACTCATTTCGGCCGCTTGTACCCGTGATCTTGTCCTTTCGGTCATAACCCAAAGCTCATGACCATAGGTGAGGATGGGAACATAGATCGACCGGTAAATTGAGAGCTTTGCCTTCCGGCTCAGCTCCTTCTTCACCACAACGGATCGATACAGCGTCCGCATTACTGAAGACGCCGCACCGATCCGCCTGTCGATCTCACGATCCACTCCTCCCTCACTCGTGAACAAGACTCCGAGGTACTTGAACTCCTCCACTTGGGGCAAGATCTCCTCCCCAACCCGGAGATGGCACTCCACCCTTTTCCGGGTGAGAACCATGGACTCGGACTTGGAGGTGCTGATTCTCATCCCAGTCGCTTCACACTCGGCTGCGAACCGATCCAGTGAGAGCTGAAGATCCTGGCCAAATGAAGCCATCAGGACCAAATCATCTGCAAAAAGCAGAGACCTAATCCTGCAGCCACCAAACCGGATCCCCTCAACGCCTTGACTGCGCCTAGAAATTCTGTCCATAAAAGTTATGAACAGAATCGGTGACAAAGGGCAGCCTTGGCGGAGTCCAACCCTCACCGGAAACGTGTCCGACTTACTGCCGGCAATGCGAACCAAGCTCTGACACTGATCATACAGGGAACGGACCGCCACAATCAGACAGTCCGAAACCCCATACTCTCTGAGCACTCCCCACAGGACTTCCCGAGGGACACGGTCGAATGCCTTCTCCAAGTCCACAAAGCACATGTAGACTGGTTGGGCAAACTCCCATGCACCCTCAAGGACCCTGCCGAGAGTATAGAGCTGGTCCACAGTTCCACGACCAGGACGAAAACCACACTGTTCCTCCTGAATCCGAGGTTCGACTATCCGGCGTAGTCTCCTCTCCAGTACACCTGAATAGACCTTACCGGGAAGGCTGAGGAGTGTGATCCCACGATAGTTAGAACACACCCTCCGGTTCCCCTTTTTAAAGAGTGGAACCACCACCCCGGTCTGCCAATCCAGAGGTACTGCCCCCCGATGTCATAATTGTTGGCATTACCCTGCTAAAATGTCTAGTTTGACCGCACGGACCACCATCGAAATAATCATAATCATAATAATCTACTAAAATTAGCGCCACATTTCGTTCAGCATAACTCCATGTTGCGTCCAACCTGTCGCATTGCATTCTCTTCCATGTACGCACATCACCTTTCAGTGCAGTCAAGGATGTTAAAATAATATATGAATGGCGCACATTTATCTATGAAAATATTGAGAAGCTACTGATTAGTTTGAAGTTTGAAGGAGATACAGTAGAAGGCCACGGTGTGGCTCGGTTGGCAGTGCAGCCGTGCCAGCAACTTGAGGGTTCCAGGGTCGATCTCAGCTTCCGCCATCCGAGTCACTGCTGCTGTGTCCTTGGGCAAGATACTTTATCCACCTGCTCCCAGCATACTCGCCAACCCTCCCGATTTTTCCGGGAGACTCACGAATTTCAGTGCCACTCCCGAAAATCTCCCGGGGAACACCAATCTCCCGAATTTCTCCCGATTTTCACCCGGACAACAATATTAAGGGCGTGCCGTGATGGCACTGCCTTTAGCGTCCTCTACAACTTGTCGACGCGTCCGCTTTTTCACCATACTAACAGCGTGCCGGCCCAGTCACATGTTGCATGTGGCTTCTGCATACACACGAAAGTGACTGCAAGACATACTTGATCAACAGCCATACAGGTCACACTAAGGGTGGCCGTATAAACACTGTTACAAATATGCGCAACACTGTGACTCCACACCAAACAAGAATGACAAACACATTTCGGGAGAACCACCAAACCCAGCCCCCCCCAACCCAGCCCACCTCAAACACACACACACACTTGCTTGTGGCTGTCCATCGATTACGATGATGACGTTGCTCCAGTAATGGGTTATTGAGGGGGGTTTCGTATATGCCATTGCATGTGGCTGTGCAGGCCAATGCGCGACCCGCATGGTTTGCCACATGTGGGGCAGATGTAGTCCACGCTTGAGAGGGGGGCCCCTGCAGCGCGCTGATGTCGCTGTAAACGTTGTTGTTTTCTCCTCTCAGTGGTCTGCTCCTGGAGATGAGCAATGCCGGCGTGACTGCAGTTGCGCCAGGTGTGGCGATCAGCAGCCAAGATTTCCAGTGCGGAAGGCTGGATAGCACAGCGCTTCAGGAGGGTTTTTATGTGGTCCTTGTAGCGTTTCCGCTGACCCCCAGGAGACCTACAGCCTTCCTGGAGTTGGCCGTAGAGGATCTGTCGGGGGAGCCTCTGGGTGGGCATGCGGATTACATGCCCCACCCAGCGCAGATGTCTTTGCGCAAGGAACACTTGGATGCTGGGTGTTTGGGTCCGGTCATAAATATCCACATGTGGGACTCTGTCCTCCCAGGTCAGACCCAGGATCCGTTGCAGGCAGCGGATGTGGTATCTCTCCAGGATTCTGACGTGCCTTTGGTAAGGGGTCCAGGCTTCCGAGCCGTATAGCAGTGTGGACAGACAAACTGCTTTGTAAACAGCTGCTTTGGTGGAAACTGTCAGGTTTCTGTTCAGGAAGACCCTGGTTTTGAGCCTACCGAAGGCAGCAGACGCTAACCCAACACGAACCTGGATGTCATTATCGATGTTACAGGTGGGGGACAGGACGCTTCCGAGGTAGGTGAAATGTGGAACGATGGTGAGCTGCTGGCCATCAATGTTGAAGACAGGCACTTCTGACTGGTGGGTAGAGTGTTGCGCAATGATCTGTGTTTTTGAAATGTTGACCTTGAGTCCTAGGGCGCTGTATGTGGATGAGACCACGTTAAGTGCACGTTGTAGAGATTCTGGCGTGTGGGCAAGGAGAGCACAATCGTCAGCATACTGAAGTTCTAGGATCTGTTGTTTTGTAATTTTAGTGAAGGCCTGGAGGCGCCGGATGTTGAAGAGACTGCCGTCCAGCCGGAACTGTATGTGGATGCCATCTGTGGTTCCCAGATGGCAAACACAGATTTGGTGTGACTCCACACCAAACAAGAATGACAAACACATTTCGGGAGAACCACCAAACCCAGCCCCCCCAACCCAGCCCACCTCAAACACACACACACACACACACACACACACACACACACACACACACACACACGCACACCTCAAACCCCCCCCCCCCCCCCCCCCCCTCTCAATCTCCCGAATTCGAAGATCTCAAGGTTGGCAAGTATGGCTCCCAGTGCCACCAACACTGGTTTAAATGTAACTTAGATAAGTAAATGCTATACATTATTATTGCATTACTTCGAATAAATACTGTAGTTGTTTGTAGTACATTCCATTGTATTGTTTTATACAATATTTACTGTATATCTAAAAGTGTTTTGTTTAAATAATAAAAAAGGCATGTTACATGTTCAAACTGCTTTGGGAGGCAAGCATTAATTAAATTAATTAAAATTCATTTCAATGGGAGACTGGTGGATTTGAGACCCATGTGTTTTAAATAAAGAGCTCCGTCACAGAACCAATTAAGCTCGTAAGTTGAGGTGCTACTGTACAGTGACTACTCTAAGTTATATCCAAGTTTAAGCAGTATAGTATTGTCCCTTGAGAAGATGTGCTAAAATGGTAGCTAAGCATCAATGTTTGTTAACCATAGAACTGGGGCCCAATGTTGGGCCACGAGCGCACCCTAGAGGGCCGCCAAAAAGTATCTGTTTCTCAGCTGGAGTCCGTATGGGCCGCAGCCGTACTCAGTTGTAATACACTTTTTCACCACTTGTGGCAGTAATGACAATATCAAACAGAAGAAGTCTGGAGCTAAAAGTTTCTTAAGCGCAAAAAATATGACTAAAGTGGTGAAGCTGTATTTTCATTTGCTCTTTAATTTTATTGATAGGAGAGTAAAAACTAATACTCCCAAATGAATTTTGAAAACTTTTTACAGATTTTCCAAATGTAATAAGGGGCAAAAAAAAATATATATATTTTAGTTTAATGGTACACGCATCAATCAATCAATCTTTATTTATATAGCCCTAAATCACAAGTGTCTCAAAGGGCTGCACAAGCCACAACGACATCCTCGGTACAAAGCCCACATACGGGCAAGGAAAAACTCACCCCAGTGGGACGTCGATGTGAATGACTATGAGAAACCTTGGAGAGGACCGCATATGTGGGTAACCCCCCCCCTCTAGGGGAGACCGAAAGCAATGGATGTCGAGTGGGTCTGACATAATATTGTGAGAGTCCAGTCCATAGTGGATCCAACATAATAGTAAGAGTCCAGTCCATAGTGGGGCCAGCAGGACACCATCCCGAGCGGAGACGGGTCAGCAGCGCAGAGATGTTCCCTGCCGATGCACAGGCGAGCGGTCCACCCCGGGTCCCGACTCTGGACAGCCAGCACTTCATCCATGGCCACCGGACCTGTGCCCCCCCCCCCTCAAGGAAAAGGGGAGCAGAGGAGAAAAGAAAAGAAACGGCAGATCAACTGGTCTAACAGGGGGGCTATTTAAAGGCTAGAGTATACAAATGAGTTTTAAGATGGGACTTAAATGCTTCTACTGAGGTAGCATCTCTAATTGTTACCGGGAGGGCATTCCATAGTACTGGAGCCCGAATAGAAAACGCTCTATAGCCCGCAGACTTTTTTTGGGCTCTGGGAATCACTAATAAGCCGGAGTTCTTTGAACGCAGATTTCTTGCCGGGACATATGGTACAATGGTACCATATGTCACGCATCTGACCTGGTTTTGATTCCCAGCCAAGGTTGCATCAGGAAGGGCATCCGGCGTTAAAACCAATCATGCAAATTCACATGACAAGCCGAAAGTGAAAAAAAAAGGAACGAAACAGGAAGTACGCTAGTAGGCTATAGCACAATCACTCGTCGACAGTAACATTTAGGGTGCACACATGCATGTGCACAGTGTTTGTCGGGGTGTGATTAACAAAGGCACACACAGTATAGCCTACTGTACTGCAATCTCTCCTCTATTTACATTTTCACAATTTAAAGCAATTTAATTAATGCGATCATTCTTCTGCACGCAATACACATGGTAGATGATATATTGTGAATCTGTGAAAATAAGATAAACAGGGAAAATGATCTCCCAAATGTAAAACAATTCAGACAGTTATCCGGATCCGCTGTTAAATGTAATCACTTGTTAATGATGTAATCCTCCAATTTGCATAATTGTCTATGACGCATTTAAGAAAGGGCAGCACGGTGAAACAGGGGTTAGTGGTACGACCTCTGCTTAAAAAACCCAGCCTCGACCCCTCTCTCCTCTCTAACTTCAGACCTATCTCTAATCTTCCATACATTTCCAAAATATTAGAGAAGTTGTTGCCCTTCTTAGAGGATAATGGTATCACTGAGCTGTTCCAGTCCGGTTTTAAAGCCCTCCACAGCACAGAGTCAGCACTTCTAAAAGTTTTTAACGATATCCTCTTGTCCACTGATTCTGGTAAATATGTTGTCCTGGTGCTTTTAGATCTGTCTGCTGCGTTCGACACCGTCGACCACGCCACCTTAATCACTCGTCTTGAGAACTGTGTGGGCATTAAGGGCGCCGCCCTCAACTGGTTCCGGTCGTACCTAACCGACAGGAGTTTTTGTGTAAAAGTAGACAGTTTTATGTCGTCCACAGCTCCTTTACCACATGGGGTCCCCCAGGGCTCAATCCTTGCCCCAATTTTATTTGCGCTTTACCTTCTCCCCCTTGGTTCTATTTTTAGGAAGTACAGTATTGCATTTCATTTTTATGCCGATGATTGCCAGATTTATTTTCCCATGGCACAAAATAACACGGTTCAACGTCTTATTGACTGCCTGCACGACATCAAAGTCTGGCTTTCAGCTAACTTCCTGAGCCTAAATGAAGACAAAACAGAAGTTATGTTGTTCGGTCCAAGTCGCTCTTCCTCCCCCAACGTTGACCTCGGCACTCTGACCCCGTATCTCAGCGACTCTGTCACAAACCTGGGGGTAAAGTTTGACTCAGATTTTAAATTCGAAAAACAAATCAGCAGCGTCTTTCAAAAAAGCTTTTATCAATTACGGCAAATAGCGAAAGTGAAACCGCTTCTATCAAGACATGATCTTGAGAAATTAATCCACGCTTTTATCTCGACTCGTCTTGATTATTGTAATGCCCTGTATGTTGGCATTAGCCAGGCCTCCCTCGCCCGCCTGCAGCTCGTGCAGAACTCTGCTGCTCGTCTGCTAACACAGACCCGCAGACGTGAGCACATCACCCCTATTTTAGCGTCCCTTCACTGGCTCCCTGTGCGTTACCGAATCCATTTTAAACTCCTTTTATTTGTTTTTAAATGTCTAAACAACCTCGCGCCAACCTATCTCTCCGACCTCCTTCAGCCTTACTGCCCCACCCGATCCTTAAGATCAGCCGATCAGCTGCTGTTGACGGTCCCTGACACAAGGCTGAAGCTTAGAGGTGACAGAGCTTTCGCCGTTGCTGCTCCCAAGCTCTGGAACGACCTACCCCTGAGTGTTAGACAAGCCTCCTCTCTTCCTGTTTTTAAATCTCTCTTAAAAACATACTTTTATTCCATGGCTTTTAACACTGAGTGATATCCATCCTGCAATGGCGCCCCATAATACACCTGCTGTGATCCTGTTTTTATGTTTTTATGTTTTTATTAATTCTATTTTAATTATTTATTTTTTATCGTGTTCTGTTTGTGTTGTGTTGTGTTTGCTCGGTACTCGTTTTATCTTTTAACCTGCTCATTGTACAGCACTTTGGCTACCCCTGTGGTAAATTTTAAATGTGCTTTATAAATAAAGTTGATTTGATTTGATTTGATTTAGTGCATGTGACTCTCAATGCGAAGGTCCTGGGTAGTCCTAAATTCAATCCCGGGCTCGGGATATTTCTGTGTGGAGTTTGCATGTCCTCCCCGTGACTGCGTGGGTTCCCTCCAGGCACTCCGGCTTCCTCCCACCTCCAAAGACATGCACCTGGGGATAGGTTGATTGGCAACACTAAATTGGCCCTAGTGTGTGAATGTGAGTGTGAATGTTGTCTGTCTATCTGTGTTAGCCCTGTGATGAGGTGGCAACTTGTCCAGGGTGTACACCGCCTTCTGCCCGAATGCAGCTGAGATAGGCTCCAGCACCCCGCGCAACCCCGAAAGGGACAAGCGGTAGAAAATAGATAGATGGATGGCATTTCAGAAGAAAAAAAAATTCAGTCTAAGCCTGGGCCCCTGGAGAGGGGGTCCAGACTGAGGCCAAGGGGGAAAAAACCTCATAGCCATAGCACACATAAACATGTGTGTAAGAGGGAAACATCAAAGGACATTAAAAGACGGAAAAAGTGGGAGCTGATGCAACCAGCAGTGCCACTTCTACACACAGCGACAAAAGTAAAACAACAAAAAATAATCAACCAATTATATACATTGCGCACAGACGATTGCACCATGCATAGACAAGCAACCAAACAAAAGCATCATTTCAACACCCACACACACTGTGGTGGCCTCTGCAGTGTTCCACGCCATCGTCTGCGGGGGTGGCGGAGAGCATGGCCAGAGAAAGGAGCAGACCCAACAAAGCAACCAAGAGAGCCCACCAACTCTCGGCCAGTGTTACTCGCTAAATATAGAGACAAAGTCGCTTAGTTGGCAACACTGTTTCCTCCTGCGATGTCTTCTTATTCTGTGGTTGACCAGGTGTGTTATAATGTGTTTATGATCCAGGGGAGAAAAAGCAGCGCCAGATTTATTTGTGGAAAGAATGGGAAACACTGTAAGATACTAATATAGTTGGGGAAACATTGTTTGTTGTACTTTTAGGTATTACAGGTAAAAGCCAGTAAATTAGAATATTTTGAAAAACTTGATTTATTTCAGTAATTGCATTCAAAAGGTGTAACTTGTACATTATATTTATTCATTGCACACAGACTGATGCATTCAAATGTTTATTTCATTTAATTTTGATGATTTGAAGTGGCAACAAATGAAAATCCAAAATTCCGTGTGTCACAAAATTAGAATATTACTTAAGGCTAATACAAAAAAGGGATTTTTAGAAATGTTGGCCAACTGAAAAGTATGAAAATGAAAAATATGAGCATGTACAATACTCAATACTTGGTTGGAGCTCCTTTTGCCTCAATTACTGCGTTAATGCGGCGTGGCATGGAGTCGATGAGTTTCATCACTGATGGTGGAAACTTTACACTAGACTTCAGGCAACGTGGATCCTGTGTCTCTCCTGTCTTCCTCCAGACTCTGGGACCTCGATTTCCAAAGGAAATGCAACATTTGCATGGTTGGGTGATGGTTTGGGGTGCCATGTCATCTGCTGGTGTCGGTCCACTCTGTTTCCTGAGATCCAGGGTCAACGCAGCCGTCTACCAGCAAGTTTTAGAGCACTTCATGCTTCCTGCTGCTGACCTGCTCTATGGAGATGGAGATTTCAAGTTCCAACAGGACTTGGCGCCTGCACACAGCGCAAAATCTACCCGTGCCTGGTTTACGGACCATGGTATTTCTGTTCTAAATTGGCCCGCCAACTCCCCTGACCTTAGCCCCATAGAAAATCTGTGGGGTATTGTGAAAAGGAAGATGCAGAATGCCAGACCCAAAAACGCAGAAGAGTTGAAGGCCACTATCAGAGCAACCTGGGCTCTCATAACACCTGAGCAGTGCCAGAAACTCATCGACTCCATGCCACGCCGCATTAACGCAGTAATTGAGGCAAAAGGAGCTCCAACCAAGTATTGAGTATTGTACATGCTCATATTTTTCATTTTCATACTTTTCAGTTGGCCAACATTTCTAAAAATCCCTTTTTTGTATTAGCCTTAAGTAATATTCTAATTTTGTGACACACGGAATTTTGGATTTTCATTTGTTGCCACTTCAAATCATCAAAATGAAATGAAATAAACATTTGAATGCATCAGTCTGTGTGCAATGAATAAATATAATGTACAAGTTACACCTTTTGAATGCAATTACTGAAATAAATCAAGTTTTTCAAAATATTCTAATTTACTGGCTTTTACCTGTATATCACACAATTGCACATACAGCTATCACCATCCAACCTATTGCACACACAGAGAGAAGACACATGCCAGATTAGAGTCTAATGTAAAAGTAGAATGTACCTCTTGCTGGAGATGTGGTTATAATGAGCTAAAAAGACACTGATGGAAGACATGTGGGCAATTAGGAGGATTGGCTGCGACAGAATCAGTCTGACACTTTTCAGTTCAAATATCACAAGAACAAGAACAGAGTTACAGACACATTGAGGACAGACGAGGCAATTTCACCTCAGTGTGATCATTGTTAGACCAAGCACAATAGACCAATTATCAACTGCATGGCAATAGACAAATAAAAAATGTAAATATTTCTGGCAAGAAATTACAAAAAAGAAAACTAAATACACAAAAAAGAAAAACATGTAGAAATTTTTGTCTGCCCTCATTATCCCGACAGGTAATACAATTCTAACTTTGTTTCATGTCTGTGTGCACTTTTACTGTAGTTTTGTCATAACCAGTAAAATAAATGTTCGGTGAAGTGTAGAGTGTTGTATGGAATACTTAAATACATTTTCGACATTCCTCATATTGTGATGTTTTGTTCAATCAATCAATCAATCTTTATTTATATAGCCCTAAATCACAAGTGTCTCAAAGGGCTGCACAAGCCACAACGACATCCTCGGTACAAAGCCCACATACGGGCAAGGAAAAACTCACCCCAGTGGGACGTCGATGTGAATGACTATGAGAAACCTTGGAGAGGACCGCATATGTGGGTAACCCCCCCCCCCTCTAGGGGAGACCGAAAGCAATGGATGTCGAGTGGGTCTGACATAATATTGTGAGAGTCCAGTCCATAGTGGATCCAACATAATAGTAAGAGTCCAGTCCATAGTGGGGCCAGCAGGACACCATCCCGAGCGGAGACGGGTCAGCAGCGCAGAGATGTTCCCAGCCGATGCACAGGCGAGCGCTCCACCCCGGGTCCCGACTCTGGACAGCCAGCACTTCATCCATGGCCACCGGACCTGTGCCCCCCCCCCCCCCCCCCCTCAAGGAAAAGGGGAGCAGAGGAGAAAAGAAAAGAAACAGCAGATCAACTGGTCTAACAGGGGGGCTATTTAAAGGCTAGAGTATACAAATGAGTTTTAAGATGGGACTTAAATGCTTCTACTGAGGTAGCATCTCTAATTGTTACCGGGAGGGCATTCCATAGTACTGGAGCCCGAATAGAAAACGCTCTATAGCCCGCAGACTTTTTTTGGGCTCTGGGAATCACTAATAAGCCGGAGTTCTTTGAACGCAGATTTCTTGCCGGGACATATGGTACAATGCAATCGACAAGATAGGACGGAGCTAGACCGTGTAGTATTTTATACGTAAGTAGTAAAACCTTAAAGTCACATCTTAAGTGCACAGGAAGCCAGTGCAGGTGAGCCAGTATAGGCGTAATATGATCAAACTTTCTTGTTCTTGTCAAAAGTCTAGCAGCCGCATTTTGTACCAACTGTAATTTTTTAATGCTAGACATAGGGAGCCCCGAAAATAATACGTTACAGTAGTCGAGACGAGACGTAACGAACGCATGAATAATGATCTCAGCGTCGCTAGTGGATAAAATGCACTCACATATGTCACATATGCACTCTCATAAATTATCCATAGCCTACTGTACAAAAAAAAACAGAACTCGGATGTGCCCAGTGTGAGGAAATAAGTGGGCGTAATAATATATAGTCAGTGTTGCTACACCGAGGAAGGAAAACATCACTCTCGTTGTTTTTAATTAACTTGTTTTCCAAGTGTGAGGCAGACTCTTCTGATGGCAGTGCATCAAAGAAAAGAAAGGTAAAAGTGAAGGGAGTTTAGACATCGCAAAATGCTGAGAAAATGGAGAAACACCAACCCATATTGGCTTCATGCCCGGTCCGAGTGTCACAGTCGCGCATTGTTAAGCTTGTCGTGACCCCAGAATGAAGAGATAGACAGCAATGTGCAGGTAACAGAGTTTATTTAAACTGAAAAAAATAACAAAATGTTGCAAACAGCACGCTACCGCAGCAAGACATGCAGCGCACAGGCAAACAGTGACACTAATTCAGGCGAACCAGAAGAACTTAAATAAGCCTAAATGCCAATTGAAAACAGGTGCGCTAGAAGGAAACAGAACAGAAAATGGAGATCTTAAAAACCCTATAGGAACTACAACTCTAAAACCGGAAAGTAGAAGCTCTTCAAACGCCGTGACCATCACCAAGGATGAAGATGGTATTTTGATCAGGTGAAAGGATCTGCTCCCATAAAATGGACAGTGACAGCTTAAGACTGTAAACTTCCTGCTTTGCCTCCGCATTCTTGGAATCCACCTCCTTTGTGTTTCACACCCCCAACATAATCTCCCAGTAATTCATTAATTTTGTGGAGGACGAGGCTGTCCACCAGGCCCTCCGATCACAGAGCCAACGTATCTCCATGAGCAAGTTTTGGAAAGCCTCTCCACTTTGGTAGGAGAACTGTATGCTCAAAGCGCTGGAGTGCCGCTCAAAGCGCTGGCGTGCCGCCGAGAGCCTTCGCCGCACCCCCTTAAACTGCAGCAAGAGCCCCTCCAGCTGCGTCGCTCGTCAGCTTCCCGCTTCGGGAACCCAATATCCCTCACCCAGCGAGGTATGGAGGAGGCTTTGGCAAGTGTAGACTTTTTATTTACCAAAGCTCCCTAGTCTTCGCTCAGCAGCCGCAGACGTATGCCTGGGACCCCCGCACAGAGTTTCCTCTCCGGCCAAGCTGCTAACTTCCATTATGTGAAAGTAAGCCAGAATTATTTTCTAGTCTCCCTTCATTTGTCACAGAGCTACGGCCACCCAGTGAGAGAGTGGGAGGCAGGAGCCCGCCTTCTCGCCGCACGTCAGGGTGCGTCCTCAGCGGCTGACCACTCTGTTGCCTTTCGCATTGTTGCGACGGTGAGTGGGTGGGGTGAAAAGGCTTTGAGGAGCATAATCCATGGCTAGCCTTAACAGGATGTCTACAGGATGAGATGGCATACTGCGATGAGACCCGCATGTTGGAGGAGCTCATCGTGCTATGTATCAGCCTGGACAGCTGGCTGGAAGAACAAACCCGTCAACGGAGGGCGGAGCATTCACCATCTCGTCGACACCCCATTCTGCTTCTTGATTCTGCTTTTACGCCACTTCACGGTGCATTTGTGTTTACAAAACTCGATCTAAGTAATGCCTGTCACCTTGTGCGCATCCACGAGGGGGACAAGTGACAGCGTTTAACACCCCACTTGGTCATTTTGAATATTGCGTAATGCCCTTTGACCTCACTAATGCCCCGGCAGTCTTCCAAGGGTTAGTTAATGTTATTCCCTGTGACATGATAGGCCACTTCATCTTCGTCTATTTGGATGATCTTCTCATCTTTTCACGTTCCATGCAGCAACACCACCAGCACGTCCGTAGTGTACTGAGTCGTTGAGGCAGATCAAACTTTTCAGCGCCTTAAATCTGGGCTTACATCTCCTCCTGTCTTAATTAATCCTAACAGGGCTTTCTAATTTTTTTGTAGAGGTGGACGCTTTCAACACTGGAGTACAGTCCGTGCTCTGCCATTTGCGCTAGCTCAGATCAGAAACTGCATCATTGTGCCTTCTTCTCCAGGCGTCTGCAGTTAAATTATAACATTGGCAACCGAGAGCTACTGGCAGTAAAACTCGCCCTTCAGAAGTGGAGGCATTGGCTTGAGGGTGCCACACATCCCTTCATCATCTACACAGACCATCAGAACCTCTCATATATCCGCTCTGCTCAGCGCTTTAATCCCCACCAGGCACGGTGAGCACACTTCGTCACAAGGTTTGACTTCTGCATTACCTACCGTCCTGGTTCACTTAACGGGAAGCCTAAGACCATTATTCCCTGACCCTGGGAGACCTGCATTGGGAGATTGAGAAATGTGTGAAGGATGTCAATAAGGAATAACCCCCCCAAGTCGGATGTCCCCCAAGGTTGCCTGTTCGTGCCAGAGTCCCTACGCTCTGAGGTTCAGAGATGCACAGCCTTCCTGCTCGCTCAACACTTCTGGTGGCCTTCCCTTCAAAACGACACAAGGAGCTTTGTTGGGGCCTGCACGGTCTGCACCAGGAACAAGTCTTCCCACCAGGCTCCGGCAAGGCTCTTGTAAACCCTCTCCATCCCGTCCTGCCCATTGTCGCACATCCTGCTGGATTTTGTCCCTGGACTGCTAGACTCTATAGGTTTTACTGTGGTGGATAGAGTTTTAAAAGCTGCCCATTTTAGGCCTTCTATAAGTCCCTGGGAGCCATGGTGAGTCTGTCTTGGAGCAAGCCAATCAGGACCTGAAGGCAGCCTTAACAACTGACCTCTTGGTCCCTCTTCCTCCCCTGGGTGGAGTATGGGCATAACACTTATCTTCTCATACACGGGACTGTCACACTTCCATGTGGTGTATGGCTATTAACCAGTCCCAGGAAGTCAAGTTGGCAGTGCACTTGGTAAATGCCCACACCAAGACAGCGTTATCTAGCACGACTAAATGCAACCAGAGACTGGCAGATCACCACCGCAGGCTATCCCCTGTCTATCAACCAGGTCAAAGGGTTTGGCTGATATCCCAGGACCTTCCCCTTGCCGCTACATCCAGGAAGCTGGGTCCCAGATGTGAGGGTCCCTATGTGGTGGTGCGGATGGTGGACTCAGTGGCTGCTCTGTTGAGGTCCTGTCTAAAAACGTATCCAGTTTTCCTCATGTCCCATCTGAAGACAGTGTCATCCGTGGTTGTGGCACTATTGTGCCCCTGCTGTGATTTTGTTTTTATTATTAAAGACATTCTTGGAATCTGCCTTCTCTGTGTTTCACACCCCCAGCAGTAACAATATTACCAACAACTAAAACACACAAATATTTATAAAAATGTAAAATAAAACAGAAAAATATCAATCTTACACTATAAGAGAATGTAATATGCATATTTATATTCTAGACCAGGGTTGCACATACGTCGATCGCGAGGTACCGGTCGATCGCGAAGGTTGTGACAGTCAATCGCCAGCCAGGCATTAAAAAAATAGTCCTAAAAATTTGTGATCTTCACTA
The DNA here is from genome assembly GCF_033978685.3 of Nerophis lumbriciformis. NCBI lineage: Eukaryota > Metazoa > Chordata > Actinopteri > Syngnathiformes > Syngnathidae > Nerophis > Nerophis lumbriciformis. The sequence goes on from NC_084562.2 coordinate 33,816,283, forward strand.
TGATGTCACTTTCGTCACTTGATTGACATTCGCGGCACCCAAGGATTTTGTGAGATGGCGCTGGTGGCTGCAAACTCAGTATTAAGAAAAAACGACCGTCAGGAAGGCAAGAAACACTTTTTATTTCAACAGACTTTCGCGCCGTACATGCCGTCAAAAGCCTAAAGACCGACCGCACAGTTCCTGTCTTCACAATAAAAGTGCTGCTCCATCCTGCCTGCGCTAACAAAATAAGAGTCACAGAAAGCTACTGCACACAAGCTAGCAAGCTATGGAGTTTGCCGTCAATGTAGTTATTGTAAAGTGTTTAAAAACAAGTATGGAAGCTGGACAATTAAGATGCCAAAAACCAACCACTTTCATGTGGTATTGGACAGAAAGGAGGACTTTTTTTCTCTTCCACAATCTAAATTCGAAAATGTGGAAGTTATCAGCACAACTGTGAATGATGTCTGATTCCAATCAATGCAAGTTATCAGAATAAGGTAACACATCAACTTATATGTTTGTCTTCATAAAAGAAAGGAATCTATATGTTATGGTTATGCATACTTGCCAACCTTGAGACCTCCGAATTCAGGAGATGGGGGGGGGGTATAGGGGGGGGTTGGGTGTTAGCGGGGGTGTATATTGTAGCCTGGAAGAGTTAGGGCTACAAGGGATTCTGGGTATTTGTTCTGTTGTGTTTATGTTGTGTTACGGTGCGGATGTTCTCCCGAAAAGTGTTTGTCATTCTTGTTTGGTGTGGGTTCACAGTGTGGCGCATATTTGTAACAGTGTTAAAGTTGTTTATACGGCCACCCTCAGTGTGACCTGTATGGCTGTTGATCAAATATGTCTTGCAGTCACTCACGTGTCTGCAGAAGCCGCATACGACATGTGACTCGGCCGGCACGCTGTTTGTATGGTGAAAAAGCGGACGCAACGACAGGATGTAGAGGACGCTAAAGGCAGTGCCATCACGGCACGCCCTCAATATTGTTGTCCGGGTGAAAATCGGGAGAAATTCGGGAGAATGGTTGCCCCGGGAGATTTTCGGGAGGGCCACTGAAATTCGGAAGTCTCCCGGAAAAATCGGGAAGGTTGCCAAGTATGTGGTTATGGTTATAGTTTGAGTTTATTTCGAACATGCATACAATTACAACATAATACATGTGTTAAACATGCTTGTATTTTTATTATACACCTTTAACATGGTAACAAAAAATGTGTGTTTCATAAATAAATCAATATAGTATTTATATACAGGTAAAAGCCAGTAAATTAGAATATTTTGAAAAACTTGATTTATTTCAGTAATTGCATTCAAAAGGTGTAACTTGTACATTATATTTATTCATTGCACACAGACTGATGCATTCAAATGTTTATTTCATTTAATTTTGATGATTTGAAGTGGCAACAAATGAAAATCCAAAATTCCGTGTGTCACAAAATTAGAATATTACTTAAGGCTAATACAAAAAAGGGATTTTTAGAAATGTTGGCCAACTGAAAAGTATGAAAATGAAAAATATGAGCATGTACAATACTCAATACTTGGTTGGAGCTCCTTTTGCCTCAATTACTGCGTTAATGCGGCGTGGCATGGAGTCGATGAGTTTCTGGCACTGCTCAGGTGTTATGAGAGCCCAGGTTGCTCTGATAGTGGCCTTCAACTCTTCTGCGTTTTTGGGTCTGGCATTCTGCATCTTCCTTTTCACAATACCCCACAGATTTTCTATGGGGCTAAGGTCAGGGGAGTTGGCGGGCCAATTTAGAACAGAAATACCATGGTCCGTAAACCAGGCACGGGTAGATTTTGCGCTGTGTGCAGGCGCCAAGTCCTGTTGGAACTTGAAATCTCCATCTCCATAGAGCAGGTCAGCAGCAGGAAGCATGAAGTGCTCTAAAACTTGCTGGTAGACGGCTGCGTTGACCCTGGATCTCAGGAAACAGAGTGGACCGACACCAGCAGATGACATGGCACCCCAAACCATCACCCAACCATGCAAATTTTGCATTTCCTTTGGAAATCGAGGTCCCAGAGTCTGGAGGAAGACAGGAGAGGCACAGGATCCACGTTGCCTGAAGTCTAGTGTAAAGTTTCCACCATCAGTGATGGTTTGGGGTGCCATGTCATCTGCTGGTGTCGGTCCACTCTGTTTCCTGAGATCCAGGGTCAACGCAGCCGTCTACCAGCAAGTTTTAGAGCCCTTCATGCTTCCTGCTGCTGACCTGCTCTATGGAGATGGAGATTTCAAGTTCCAACAGGACTTGGCGCCTGCACACAGCGCAAAATTTACCCGTGCCTGGTTTACGGACCATGGTATTTCTGTTCTAAATTGGCCCGCCAACTCCCCTGACCTTAGCCCCATAGAAAATCTGTGGGGTATTGTGAAAAGGAAGATGCAGAATGCCAGACCCAAAAACGCAGAAGAGTTGAAGGCCACTATCAGAGCAACCTGGGCTCTCATAACACCTGAGCAGTGCCAGAAACTCATCGACTCCATGCCACGCCGCATTAACGCAGTAATTGAGGCAAAAGGAGCTCCAACCAAGTATTGAGTATTGTACATGCTCATATTTTTCATTTTCATACTTTTCAGTTGGCCAACATTTCTAAAAGTCCCTTTTTTGTATTAGCCTTAAGTAATATTCTAATTTTGTGACACACGGAATTTTGGATTTTCATTTGTTGCCACTTCAAATCATCAAAATTAAATGAAATAAACATTTGAATGCATCAGTCTGTGTGCAATGAATAAATATAATGTACAAGTTACACCTTTTGAATGCAATTACTGAAATAAATCAAGTTTTTCAAAATATTCTAATTTACTGGCTTTTACCTGTACATATAGATATAATACATATATTATTTATTATTTATATATTTTACAGAGTGCTGAGAATGAAATCTCGTTGTACTTGTGCAATGATGTCTTATTTTGTTTAAACATTCACTCATAAGTTGGTTTAAAATTGATAAAATGATAAACTCATTCAAGGAAACATTTAATGTAAAAAGCATCGGTATCAGTAGCCATATCGTCATTACTGACTTTGTACTAAGTTGTTATTGAATGGATAACGTCATTTGCAGTACAACCCAACCCTACTGTCAGCCCTTTGAACGGCAAAGGTCAGCTGTTCTAACTGCCAGTTGTAATAAAGCAGAATAATGCATAATTTATTTAACATTGACAACATTCCATCAATCTGGTGATACGTTTTTATTACAACAAGGTAAACAACAATGTTAATTAGGTTCTGCCTGCACAAAATCCTGTTAATCTTTGTTCGTGCGCATCCACAATTTGTCCAGACGGGGAGGATTTGTCAGTGGTGCCCTCAGGAATCGCCTTTCGTCCCAATTTGACGCCATGCAAGTTGGGCTTTTCTTCACTCCGTCCAAAACGGCAGGCCAGCGGTGCTCATTTGAGTGTAGTAATTTGATAGAGCTGTAAAGAATGACGAATGATATAAAATAAGTAAAAGAGGCAAAGAGTGATTGAGAGCGGAAAAGAAGAGGAGACAAATGACGACGTCGCAAACAGATATTGCTTCCTGCGGGGCCCTTGTTTGTTCGAAAAGTCTCAATCTGTCCCAAAAGGAATTCCTGAGGCACAGATGTTAATTTATAACACATTTACACAATCACAAGCACAAAAGCACAAACTAAGGTTGTGTCTGGAAAAAAAAAGTTTTGTTTTTTTTCGCAAGTCATCTTTTCTCTGTTGTTTTTATTGACAGGTGGCTAAGTATTGGTCAATATAAATGCTTGACCACCATGACACAGTAGCCACAAAAAAGGTTAAGCTTACTAACGCACACTACAGGTACAGCAGGGAAGGGATTTATATGGCCCCATTACTGGGTGGATCATGTGTGAGAGGAAGAGAGGGGGTAATCATTTTGCAATTCAGTCAGCTGAAATTGATGGAAAGCGCCATCAATCAAAGTCAATCAAAGTTTATTTATTTAGCCCTTAATCAGTGTCTCAAAGGGCTGCACAAGCCACAACGACATCCTCGGCTCAGATCAATCAATCAATCAATCATCAATCAATCTTTATTTATATAGCCCTAAATCACAAGTGTCTCAAAGGGCTGCACAAGCCACAACGACATCCTTGGTACAAAGCCCACATACGGGCAAGGAAAAACTCACCCCAGTGGGACGTCGATGTGAATGACTATGAGAAACCTTGGAGAGGACCGCATATGTGGGTAACCCCCCCCCCTCTAGGGGAGACCGAAAGCAATGGATGTCGAGTGGGTCTGAAATAATATTGTGAGAGTCCAGTCCATAGTGGATCCAACATAATAGTAAGAGTCCAGTCCATAGTGGGGCCAGCAGGACACCATCCCGAGCGGAGACGGGTCAGCAGCGTAGAGATGTTCCCAGCCGATGCACAGGCGAGCGGTCCACCCCGGGTCCCGACTCTGGACAGCCAGCACTTCATCCATGGCCACCGGACCTGTGCCCCCCCCCCCCCCCCCCCCCCCCCCCCCTCAAGGAAAAGGGGAGCAGAGGAGAAAAGAAAAGAAACGGCAGATCAACTGGTCTAACAGGGGGGCTATTTAAAGGCTAGAGTATACAAATGAGTTTTAAGATGGGACTTAAATGCTTCTACTGAGGTAGCATCTCTAATTGTTACCGGGAGGGCATTCCATAGTACTGGAGCCCGAATAGAAAACGCTCTATAGCCCGCAGACTTTTTTTGGGCTCTGGGAATCACTAATAAGCCGGAGTTCTTTGAACGCAGATTTCTTGCCGGGACATATGGTACAATGCAATCGACAAGATAGGACGGAGCTAGACCGTGTAGTATTTTATACGTAAGTAGTAAAACCTTAAAGTCACTTCTTAAGTGCACAGGAAGCCAGTGCAGGTGAGCCAGTATAGGCGTAATATGATCAAACTTTCTTGTTCTTGTCAAAAGTCTAGCAGCCGCATTTTGTACCAACTGTAATTTTTTAATGCTAGACATAGGGAGACCCGAAAATAATACGTTACAGTAGTCAAGACGAGACGTAACGAACGCATGAATAATGATCTCAGCGTCGCTAGTGGATAAAATAGAACGAATTTTAGCGATATTACGGAGATGAAAGAAGGCCGTTTTAGTAACACTCTTAATGTGTGATTCAAAGGAGAGAGTTGGGTGGAAGATAATACCCAGATTCTTTACTGATTCGCCTTGTGTAATTGTTTGGTTGTCAAATGTTAAGGTGGTATTATTAAATAAATGTCGGTGTTTAGCAGGACCGATAATCAGCATTTCCGTTTTCTTGGCGTTGAGTTGCAAGAAGTTAGCGGACATCCATTGTTTAATTTCATTCAGATCCCATGTCAAGGCAAGAAAAAAATAAACCCGATGGGAACAACCAGAAAACTTGAGAGGGATGGCAGATGTGTGTGACCGGTGCAATGGATACCGAGAGGATACAGTTAATAATGTGAGAGACAAGTCCATAGTGGGGCCAGCAGGGGAGCCTCTTGCATGTAGACACATTGCGGCGCAGAGACGTCAACGACTGATGCATAAGGAGTGGTCACCCCGAGTTCTGACTTGTTGTGAAAGTCCAGTCCATTGGGAGGCCAGCAGGGGATCATCTGGAATGGAGACAAGTCAGCAGCGCAGACGTCACCAACTGATGCAAGTTTGAACAGCTAGCGCTTCCTGATCCGCGGTCACCTGATAACCTTTCCACGCAGGAGAGGGGGGCAGAGCAGAAAAGAGAGATGGCAGATCAACTGGTCCAAAAAAGGGTCTATTTAAAGGCTAGAGTATACAAATGAGTTTTAAGATGGGACTTAAATGCTTCTACTGAGATAGCATCTCTAACTGTTACTGGTAGGGCATTCCAGAGTACTGGAGCTTGAATAGAAAAGGCCCTAAAGCCTGCAGACTTTTTTTGGGCGCTGGGAATCACCAAAAAGCCGGAGTTATTTAAACACAGATTTCAGTAGTAAAACCTTAAAGTCGCTTCTTAAGTGCACAGGAAGCCAGTGCAGGTGAGCCAGTATAGCCGTAATATGATCAAACTTTCTTGTTCTTGTCAAAAATCTAGCAGCTGCATTTTGTACCAACTGTAATCTTTTAATGCTAGACATGGGGAGGCCTGAAAATAATACGTTACAGTATTCGAGACAAGATGTAACGAACGTGTGAATAATGATCTCAGCGTTGGTGGTGGACAAAATGGAATGATTTTTAGTGATATTACAGAGATAAAAGAAGGCTGTTTTAGTAACACTCTTAATGTGTGACTCAAATGAGAGAGTTGGGTCGAAGATAAAACCCAGATTCTTTACCGAGTCGCTATGTGTGTAATTGTTTGGTTGTCAAATGTTAAGGTGGCATTATTAAATAAGTGTATAATAGTTTGGTTGTAGCATAACAGTGAAAGCTAACACTGTATTTGCGTATGATGTCGCCTAGCGGCAGCATGTGATTCTGAAGAGTACAGGGCCAAGAACCGAACCCTGGGGAACTCCACACATTACCTTAACATACTCCAATGTTACATTGTTATGGGAGACGCACTGCATCCTGTCAGTAAGATAGGAGTTAAACCAAAAAAAAAGGCTAGGTCTGACATACTAATACGTGTTTTGATACTGTACGTGCTAATAGAAAGTTATGCTCGACGGTATCGAAAGCAGCGCTAAGCTAAGATCAAGAAGCAGCAACAAGGATGATGCATTAGCATCTCTAGTTAGCAATAGAGCATTAGTCATTTTTGCGAGGTCTGTCTCCGTAGAGTGATTTGCCCTGAAACCGGACTGAAAGGGTTCACAGAGATTGTTAGACGCTAAGTGTTCATTTAGCTACTGTGCAACAATTATTTTGAGGATTTTTGAGGTGGGACACCGGCCGGTAGTTCACCATGAGGTCAGGATCGAGGTTAGGTTTTTTGAGCAGAGGATGACTAACCACTTTTTTGAATGCTAGGGGAACAGTGCCAGAGGAAAGTGATAAGTTTAATAAAATTTAACACTGATGGTCCTAATAATACAAACAGTTTCTTTGATAAGTTTCCCAGGAAGTGGGTCAAGTAAACATGTTGTTTGTTTTGTCCCGATTACACATTGAAGGAATTCCTCTAATGTTATTTCTTCTAAAAGAGAGAGACTATTTTGGAGGGCAATATCCATCCTACATACATTCACATCTGTGTTAATAGAATCCAGTGGTTATCTTTAATCTCCTTTCTAATGAGTTACATTTTCTTATTAAAGAAATTCATAAAGTCATCAGCCGAGTAGGTGGAGCTACTGGGAGGAGTCCCTCGTTGGGTTTGTGATGCTACTCTACTTGAATAAATATTTAGGATCGTTTTTATTGAGGCGGATGAGATTTGAGTAGTAATTAGCTTTAGCTATAAGTTATTAAACTATCACTCCATGCTTGATAGAAAACCTCAAGTTTAGTCGCACGCCATTTGCGTTCCAGCTTTCTACATGATAGTTTAAGAGCTCTGGTTTTTTCTGTAAACCAGGGGGTACGTCTTTTAGGGGCCTTTTTTAGCTTTAGCAGTGCGATACTATCAATGGGGTTGCACAGGGCATTGTTAAAGTTGTTAGTGAGGTTATCGATTGAGCCCACATAATTTTGGAATGGCACCATTATCGAAGGCAGTAGGCCAACAGGAGCCGTAGTTTGACAGCATTAATGTTGCGGCTGCTAAAGCAGTGATTATTATTAGCTTGTTGACTGTGGCTTCGATGGGAAAAGGTCCCATGTAGCGGGGTGCCAATTTCGGGGAAGGTACCAGTAGGTGGAGGTCCTTGGTCAATAACATCACCTGCTGCTCGGGCCGATAGGAGAGTGCCGGGATGCGATGCCGGTTGGCGTTGCGGGGCATCCTGTCTGACGTCTTTAATAAGGCAGCCCGAGCAGTCTTCCAGATGGTCTGGCAGTGTTTACGGTGGCCTTGGGTGGAGGGTACTGATGCCTCGACCTCTTGCTGAGAAAACAAGGGTGGTTGGTTGCCTAGTGAACATTCAAATGGGGACATACCTGTGGCGGAGCTGGTCATGGAGTTATAGGCGTACTCCACCGAGGGTATGTATCTGCTCCAGTGGGAGGGATGGCGGGCAGCGACTAAACGGAGCATGGTCTCTAACCCCTGGTTGACTCTCTCTGCTTGTTCATTACTCTGTAGGTGGTAACCAGAGGTGAGACTGACTATTGCCCCAATTCCCTTGCAGAATGACTGGAGACCACGGTCAGAGACGATGTCCTGGGGGATGCTGTGAACTCTGATTATGTACTGCACGAGTAAGTCGGCAGTCTCAGCGTTGGAGGGAAGCTTGTGGAGGGGGACAAAGTGTGCGGCCTTGGAGAATCTGTCCACAATGGTGAGCACAGTCGTTTTACCTTGGGATGTGGGGAATTCGGTCATAAAGTCCAAGGCGATGTGAGACCAGGGTCGGCCGGGAACAGGTAGGTGGCATAAGAGTCTCGCCGGAGGGCTGTGGGAAGCCTTGTTGCGGGCGAACGTGGAACAAGCGGCGATTAATTAAAGGGTGTCAGTCTCCATGGATGGCCACCAGAATAGTGCCGGATGAATGATAGCAAGCGGTGGACCCCCGGGTGGCATGCAAAAATGCTGGAGTGACCCCAGTCCAGCACCTTGGGTCGGAGGTCAGGTGGAACGAACAACTTGTTGGGGGGTCCACCGCCCGGTCCTGGGTTTGTGAGGAGTCCCGCTTTTACCAAAGTCTCTATTTCCCATGTGACCATCCCCACCACCCGGGCCGTAGGTGGGCTGATGGTCTCCTCCGAGAACTATCTGGAGAGGGCATCAGCTTTGGTGTTGTGGGAGCCTGGTCTGAAAGAGAGAGTGTAGTTGAATCTACTTTTGTAAAGACCGGGCTACGTCGCTCACCCCCACCGCCTGTACGACTGTGCCATTGATCTCCTTCCAGGGTCTCCACTACCGTCTTTGCGGCTGTACAATATTTTGCGTCCCGAGCAGCATGCTATGGAGGAGTATATCGCCTCTTCTCTCGCCGCCGGACACATCCGTCCCCCTTCCGCTCCTGTGGTGGCTGGTTCTGTTTTCTTAAGAAGGCGGATAGTGGGTTGCGAACCCTGTATAGACTACCGCACCCTTAACAAAATTACTGTTAAAAATAAATACCCTCTTCCACTGCTGGAGTCTTCGTTTGCTCCTCTGCATGGGTCAGTAGTATTTACTAAACTGGATCTACGTAACACTTCACCTTGTGCGTAATCGTGAAGATGATGAATGGAAGACCTCTTTTGGCCACTTTGAGTATTGCGTCAAGCCGTTTGGCCTCACAAATGCTCCTGGTGTTTTTCAGTGTGTAATTAATGATGTTCTCTGCGACATGATTGGCCGTTTTGTGGCAGTCTACTTGGATGACATACTTATCTTTTTAAGCTCCATTGAACTACACAATCAGCATGTCTGTTTGGTCTTGCAGAGACTTTTGGAGAACGGATCATTTTTAAGCACCAAAAGTGCACTATTCATTCTTCCACAGTGTCATTTTTGGGGTTCATTGTGGAGAGAGGGCAGGTCAAGCCAGACCCAGCTAAGGTCCAAGCTGTGGTAGACTGGCCAACGCCATCCTCCACAAAGCTTTTGCAAAGGTTTCTGGGGTTTGCAAACTTTTACCAACGTTTTATTAGAAACTTCAGTAAAGTAGCTCAACCTTCATATAGATTAACGTCCTGTAAGGTTCTTTTCGTGTGGTCTTCGGAGGCTGACCAGGCTTTTCGACACATTAAATCCCTTTTACCTCCGCTGCTGTGTTAGTTCACTCAAATCCCTAGCTCCCATTTTTGTCAAGGTGGACGCATCTGACACCTGGGTAGGGGCTGTTTTGTCCCAGCATTCCTGTTCCGATCAGAGGCTGCACCCCTGCACCTTTCACCTGCAGAAAGAAACTATGATATCGGGAACCGAGAGCTTCTGGCAGTGGTCCTTGCCCTACAAGAATGGAGGCACTGGCTGGAGCGTGCCAAACACTCCTTTGTCATGTATACGGATCATTGGAACCGAGCCTACCTCCGCTCTGCCCATCGTCTCAATCCACGCCAGGCTCGGGGGTCTCTATTCCTCAAAAGGTTTGACTTATGTATCACCTTTCACCCTGGTTCACTCAATGGAAAACCTGACCCTTTGTCAAGGATCTTCTCTCCTCCAACAGAGGACACTCCCCCAGAGACCATCCTTCCCCAGTCCCGGATCCTGGTCGCATTACAGTGGGAGGTTGAGAGGCGTGTGTCGAAGGCTATCAAGGACTCCCCATCCCCTGCTGGATGCCATCCTGGCCGCCTTTTCGTGCTGAGAACCCTCTGTTCAGAGATCCTGTCTTGGGCTCACACCTCCAAGATTGTCTGCCACCCAGGAGCCAGATGCACTGAGTTTCTGCTCACTCAGCGGTTCTGGTGCCCAACCATTCACACAGACACTAAGAGGTTCGTGGCTGCATGCCCTGTCTGTGCCAGGAGCAAAGATTCCCATCAAGCTCCTGCGAGGTTGCAGCAGCCCCTTCCAATCTCCTTTTATCTATGGTCACACATTGCTCTGGACTTTGTCACGGATCTACCCATCTCCAGGAGGTTTTCTGTCATCCTCACTATTGTAGACAGATTCTCAAAATTCCCACATTTTGTCCCTCTTCATAGACTTCCCTCCTACCTGAAAACCGCCAAGCTTCTGGTCACCCATGTGGTTTTTTCACGGGATCCCCAAGGATGTGGTGTCAGAGAGAGGTCCTCAGTTTTTATCTGCTGCATGGAGAGCCTTTTGCAACTTGCTGGGGGCCGCTGTCAGTCTGTTATCAGGGTACCACACAATCTAACGGACAGTCTGAAAGACACAACTAGGACTTCGGTGCGGCCTTAAAATGTGTTTGACACCAGCATCCATCATTGTGGTCCACCTTTCTCCCATGGGTACAGTCATACTTGTCAACCTTGAGACCTCCGATTTCGGGAGGTGGGGGGTGGGGAGGTGGAGGGGCGTGGTCGGGGTGGGGCGGGGGCGTGGCTGGGGGCGTGGTTAAGAGGGGAGGAGTATATTTACAGCTAGAATTCACAAGTGTCAAGTATTTCTTATATATATATATATATATATATATATATATATATATATATGAAATACTTGACTTTCAGTGAATTCTAGCTATCTATATATATATATATATATATATATATATATATATATATATATATATATATATATATATATATATATATATATGTCTTAATAAGATTATCCAAAAAATAGTGCTCGATACCGTGGTAGAGCGCAATATATGAAGTAGTCTTGTGATTTTTTCCCACACATACATATAGAGATGAAGTAGTCTTGTGATTTTTTCCCACACATACACACATATATATATATATATATATATGAAATACTTGACTTTCAGTGAATTCTAGCTATATATATATATATATATAGATGTAAGCACAAGTTAACACTTGCAGGGCATTACTGCCTGACGCACCTCCGACAGTGCCATGTGGTGCTGGCTGCAGGGTCATCAGCCGGGAGCCACCTTTCACGGATGTTTCGCTCCTTTAATCCCGGAACATCTCTGGGTGGTGGAGCAGCGACAGGGACGTCTCCCTTCCGCCCCCTGCAGCCAGCTGAAGGATCCATACTGTACCCACATTCTAACCCCGGTATTATTGCTGTTGTGTATATGGAATGAGTCCCAAGGGACTATGCATGGCAGGGACGTCCATCTCCCTGAGTCAAGTGTGGGCCTGACCGCATACCATAACATGGCAGCAGGGAAGTCTCCCTACTGCCCCCTGTCTACGCGCCTTGCTTTCCCCACGCCTTATCGTTTCTTCTGAGCCACAACCAGAAGCTCCCTTGTTCTGCCTCCTCTGCCAGGGCTTTGAGGGCCTTCTTTAGATTGGAGCCTTTAATCCCGAGGGACTTTAGGAGCCGCTGGGTGGACGCTCCAGTGTAGCCTCTACAGCCAACTTCTACTGGATAGGTGAAGGGCCTCCATCCTGCTTGTGCACACTCACTTGCCAGCTCTAAGTATTTGTCCCTCTTTCTTTCAAAGGCAGCCTCCATTCCCTCTTCCCATGGTACCGTTAATTCTACCATGATGACCATATATTTAATATATATATATATATATATATATATATATATATATATATATATATATATATATATATATATATATATATATATAAATAAAAGAAATACTTGAATTTCAGTGTTCATTTATTTACACATATACACACACATAACACTCATCTACTCATTGTTGAGTTAAGGGTTGAATTGTCCATCCTTGTTCTATTCTCTGTCACTATTTTTCTAACCATGCTGAACACCCTCTCTGATGATGCATTGCTATGTGGCACGCACAAAAGTGCTTTCATCAAATCCGCTCGAGTCTGGAATCTTCCATCTCTCCCTAGCATGGCCCAAAACCGGTCAATCTTTGCTTCCTGAGGAAGATCTTCACTGCCAAGCACTTGGTAGTCCACTACTTCTTCCCGGAGGCTATCCAGGTCCAATCGCAGCTGCGGCTTGGAACTTACAAGCGTATTTCTCCATCTTACTCGTCGTCGGCGTCGCCACGGCTGTATCTTCCTCGTTCTCCTGCTTCGTCTCCTTGTTGTGTGCGCAGTTGTGCACTGCACTCTCTAAAAGCTGTAGATGTTATTGTCACATATGCATGTACAGTAGATTGTGATGATACCGGGTAGAAGGAGACGGCACTGAGGCTGGGAGAGTGTTTAGCCTGGGGCGTATTTATTCAAAAGGAATATATATTATATATATATATATATATATATATATATATATATATATATATATATATATATATATATATATATATATACATACATACATATATATATATATATATATATATATATATATATATACATACATATATATATATATATATATATATATATATATATATATATATATATATATATATATATATATATATATATATATATATATATATATGTATATATATAAAATTTATATAATATATTGTATTGCATAATATATTATATTAAATATTATATATCAATATATATATATATTAGATATATTAGGAGCGGTGCTGTCAGACAAGGGCAAGGCAGGCAGGGCTTGTCCAGGGGCGGAAGCGTGGTCGGGAGGCAGGAGCGAATCGTCGTAGTCCAGAGGCGTGCGAGGAGTCGAGAACCAGGAAGCACGAGGAAGACAGGGAAGATCCAGAAGCACACGACACACAGCGTGACTCGGGGACGCACACAGGGAGGGTACGATGTACAGATTGCTACGTTCTGGCAAAGGATCTCTGGTGGCGGTTGTTTAAGTAGTCGTCCCTCTCATCAGTGTGTTGATTGAAGATGGAACGCAGCAGCTTGAGTGACGTGCGCGCAAGCGCGCTTGGAGGTGCGCTCAGCGCGGCTCCCAGATGATTGCGCACTGGTGTGCATCTGGGCCGTGACATAGATGGCAGTATTGCCCTGTTTAAGAGTGTCACAACATTGCTGTTTACGGCAGACGAACTTCTTTACGGTAGACGAAAACGTGACTGCTGTTGTTGTGTGTTGTTACCGCGCTGGGAGGACGTTAATGAAACTGCCTAACAATAAACCCACATAAGAAACCAAGAACTCGCCTTTGATCATTCTACAGTTATAACGTGATTGGGCAGGCACCCTGTTTATATTGTGGGAAAGCAGACGTGAAAACAGGTCAGGTCCGCATGGAGCTGGAGGGGGCGTGGCCTCCAGCTCGGCCTGAATTTCGGGAGATTTTAGGGAGAAAATTTGTCCCGGGAGGTTTTCGGGAGAGGCGCTGAATTTCGGGAGTCCATCCATCCATTTTCTACCGCTTATTCCCTTTGGGGTCGCGGGGGGCGCTGGAGCCTATCTCAGCTACAATCGGGCGGAAGGCGGGGTACACCCTGGACAAGTCGCCACCTCATCGCAGGGCCAACACAGATAGACAGACAACATTCACACTCACATTCACACACTAGGGTCAATTTAGTGTTGCCAATCAACCTATCCCCAGGTGCATGTCTTTGGAGGTGGGAGAAAGCCGGAGTACCCGGAGGGAACCCACGCAGTCACGGGGAGAACATGCAAACTCCACACAGAAAAATCCCGAGCCCGGGATTGAACCCAAGACTACTCAGGACCTTCGTATTGTGAGGCAGATGCACTAACCCCTCTTCCACCGTGCAGAGGGGTGCAATTCCTTTTGAATTTCGGGAGTCTCCCGGAAAATTCGGGAGGGTTGGCAAGTATGGGTACAGTATGCCTGTAACACTCTCATGTGTTCATCTACTGGCCGGTCTCCTTTTCATGTGATGCATGGGTTCCAACCTCCCATCTTTTCCTCTCAGGAAGTTGAGTCCACTGTTCCCTCCGTGACTGCCTTCCTGCGCCGTGTGTGGCATGATACCCGTGCCGCCCTGTCTCGCACAGCCAGACGGAACCAAACCATTGCAAATCGCCATCGCAGATCAGCACTCGGCTACAAACCCGGCCAGAGGGCTTGGTTATCATCCAGAGACGTTACACTGTCAAAAGAGTCTAAGGAATTGGCACCGAGATTCATTAGACCATACGAGGTGAAGCGGATGATTACTCCCGTCACAGCTTGACTCAAGGTACCCAAGTCTTTTCAAGTCTTATGCGGTCTACCATGTCTCCCACCTGAAGCCTGTTGAGTCGAGGGACCTTAGTCGTCCACCCCCGCTCCTCAACAAGTGGACGGTCATCCTGCCTTCATAGTTAACACCAGGCAGGGGTGCAGTTTCTGATCAACTGGAAGGGTTACCCCCCAGACGATCGGTCCTGGATCTCTCGTTTCCTAATAATTGATGAAACACAAATTTTTGGGGGGGGCTGGGGGGGGGTTGATACTGCCACCGCCTGCTGCCACTTTGTGGTTTGTATTGTCAGTTTTCCTCTTTTAATGCAGTTGACCTTGTACTTATTACATTTTTCCTTCCCCCTAGAGTTCCTGTTCCCTTGTGGCCGGAGTTGTGAGACGTGCACAGCTGCTTCCAATTTTCCCTGGTGCTACTTTAGCAGTACCTTGGCAGCTGGATGGCACTCGGCAATTCCAATCCTCGGCTCTCCACGCCAGATGACTTCCATGATTGAAGTATTTTGCTACTCGCTATCTTGGCCATTCCCAGTGCCATCCAGCTTGGTGTTGTTTTTTGTAGTTCGCACGTCTTGCAACTCCGACACAAGTTTAGTTTATTTTTGTTTACAGTAGTTTTTGTTCTTTCCACGGTGCACATTTTGTTTTCTCTTTTTTGCACCGTCGCCTTTTGTTACCTCCTGTTTGGATTGCTTTTGTGAGTACATTACCTCAGTAAAAGAATTGTTTTACTCACCATCCGTCTGCATCCTTGGGTTCCTCTCTACTGTGTTGCACATCGTTTTGACAGACAGCACTTTTATAAAGAATAATTTGTAGAAAAGTATAAAAGTGGCGTCTATGTGGTTCTCCCCTCTCCCCCTTAACCCCTCTCAGCTCATTGTCATTGTCCATCCTGCGGATGGAAACATGAAGAAGGACTGCCTTCTAATTATTTTTAAACCACGAGTTGGGCGGCTAAAACTCCAACACAGGACAATGATTTCAAACACATCAAAACTGTTTTTGGAAGGGATAAACCATATCGCCCCGGGAAGGTGAAACGTTATATTGCACTTGAAGTTTGGAGGCAGTGTACATGACATAGTAAAATGATCAAATAAACTTCCAGAAAACCAATAAAATATATTTTAATCGCTTCAATTGAGACACCTATTTGGAGACTACGGTCCATCCAGACCCACACCTCCCGCCACCTGAACAGTTTTTTCCCATCGGCCATCAGACACATGAACAATAGCAAGATCTGATAGCTCAGGCACAGCTCATTTTATTATCTATTCTGTGTTATATGTGTTTTGTGTTGCATGAATGCACCAAGAAAAATTCCTAGTTTGTGAACCTGTTCTCAAACAATGGCAATAAAACTATTCTGATTCTGATTCTGATTCTGACCTAGAAACATCAATGGAATTGATGATAAAAGGACCATAATGCTACTCTGAATGAATGATCAAAAATCAAAATGCACATTGCTGTCTCCTCTGCTGGAGTGGAAGAGAAGAGGATGTGCGACAACAGCGGAAGGCAACCATGCATATCGGCCGTGTTTGAACATCCTGGGACTAACAGATGTTCAATACATACAAAGATTTCATCTGGACTGTTAAAACCATCATTGAACTATGTGACTTTTGAAAAGAAATACACATATAATGTAACGTCTGACAAATGATTTGATTGACAGTCGTTATCAAACTGTCAGCTAACACACTCCCCCTCACAATCACACGCACACATGTCTAAGCACACCAGTGTTCTGAAAATTACTTTTAAAAAGTAATTAATTATAGTTACTTGTTACTTTACCAAAAATGTAATTAAATTACTAACGGAATTATTCTTTAATAAATGTAGATATTTACTAGGGAAAGTAATTTTTATGTTACTTTAAAAAAACAACTTTAAATATCCGGCATATGCAATCGAGAGATGTTAAATACAGGTAAAAGCCAGTAAATTAGAATATTTTGAAAAACTTGATTTATTTCAGTAATTGCATTCAAAAGGTGTAACTTGTACATTATATTTATTCATTGCACACAGACTGATGCATTCAAATGTTTATTTCATTTAATTTTGATGATTTGAAGTGGCAACAAATGAAAATCCAAAATTCCGTGTGTCACAAAATGAGAATATTACTTAAGGCTAATACAAAAAAGGGATTTTTAGAAATGTTGGCCAACTGAAAAGTATGAAAATGAAAAATATGAGCATGTACAATACTCAATACTTGGTTGGAGCTCCTTTTGCCTCAATTACTGCGTTAATGCGGCGTGGCATGGAGTCGATGAGTTTCTGGCACTGCTCAGGTGTTATGAGAGCCCAGGTTGCTCTGATAGTGGCCTTCAACTCTTCTGCGTTTTTGGGTCTGGCATTCTGCATCTTCCTTTTCACAATACCCCACAGATTTTCTATGGGGCTAAGGTCAGGGGAGTTGGCGGGCCAATTTAGAACAGAAATACCATGGTCCGTAAACCAGGCACGGGTAGATTTTGCGCTGTGTGCAGGCGCCAAGTCCTGTTGGAACTTGAAATCTCCATCTCCATAGAGCAGGTCAGCAGCAGGAAGCATGAAGTGCTCTAAAACTTGCTGGTAGACGGCTGCGTTGACCCTGGATCTCAGGAAACAGAGTGGACCGACACCAGCAGATGACATGGCACCCCAAACCATCACCCAACCATGCAAATTTTGCATTTCCTTTGGAAATCGAGGTCCCAGAGTCTGGAGGAAGACAGGAGAGGCACAGGATCCACGTTGCCTGAAGTCTAGTGTAAAGTTTCCACCATCAGTGATGGTGGAAACTCCGCGGTTGTGTCCGCAAACCGCGCATCTCTACCACTTACGCACTTGTCCCTCCCTTCGGCAGGGCGGGCGTGACCATAGGCAGGATGGGAGAGTACAATCAGAGAAACGGATTGTACTCAACTTAAAGCGTGTAAAACAAAACTTAAAAGGGGAACTGCACTTTTTAACGTAATTTTGCCTATCGTTCACAATCATTATGACAGACATGACGACTGATAGATTACATTTTTTATGCCTTATAACTTGTAAATAAACGTAAATATGGGAGGTCCTCTATTTTGCCCATAAAATTCAATAAATAACCATTCACAAAGCGCTAACATCCATCCATCCATCCATCTTCTTCCGCTTATCCGAGGTCGGGTCGCGGGGGCAGCAGCCTAAGCAGGGAAGCCCAGACTTCCCTCTCCCCAGCCACTTCGTCCAGCTCCTCCCGGGGGATCCCGAGGCGTTCCCAGGCCAGCCGGGAGACATAGTCTTCCCAACGTGTCCTGGGTCTTCCTCGTGGCCTCCTACCGGTCGGACATGCCCTAAACACCTCCTTAGGGAGGCGCTCGGGTGGCATCCTGACCAGATGCCCGAACCACCTCATCTGGCTCCTCTCGATGTGGAGGAGCAGCGGCTTTACTTTGAGCTCCCCCCGGATGACAGAGCTTCTCACCCTATCTCTAAGGGAGAGCCCCGCCACCCGGCGGAGGAAACTCATTTCGGCCGCTTGTACCCGTGATCTTGTCCTTTCGGTCATAACCCAAAGCTCATGACCATAGGTGAGGATGGGAACGTAGATCGACCGGTAAATTGAGAGCTTTGCCTTCCGGCTCAGCTCCTTCTTCACCACAACGGATCGATACAGCGTCCGCATTACTGAAGACGCCGCACCGATCCGCCTGTCGATCTCACGATCCACTCTTCCCTCACTCGTGAACAAGACTCCAAGGTACTTGAACTCCTCCACTTGGGGCAAGATCTCCTCCCCAACCCGGAGATGGCACTCCACCCTTTTCCGGGCGAGAACCATGGACTTGGACTTGGAGGTGCTGATTCTCATCCCAGTCGCTTCACACTCAGCTGCGAACCGATCCAGTGAGAGCTGAAGATCCTGGCCAGATGAAGCCATCAGGACCAAATCATCTGCAAAAAGCAGAGACCTAATCCTGCAGCCACCAAACCGGATCCCCTCAACGCCTTGACTGCGCCTAGAAATTCTGTCCATAAAAGTTATGAACAGAATCGGTGACAAAGGGCAGCCTTGGCGGAGTCCAACCCTCACCGGAAACGTGTCCGACTTACTGCCGGCAATGCGAACCAAGCTCTGACACTGATCATACAGGGAGCGGACCGCCACAATCAGACAGTCCGAAACCCCATACTCTCTGAGCACTCCCCACAGGACTTCCCGAGGGACACGGTCGAATGCCTTCTCCAAGTCCACAAAGCACATGTAGACTGGTTGGGCAAACTCCCGCTAACAATACACCAACAATACAAAAGCGCTAACAATACACCATTAAAATAACAATATTACTAATACTTCGTTAATATTCAAGTCCATCCATCCATCCAGCCATTTTCTACCGCTTGTCCTTTTTGGGGTCACGGGGGTGCTGGAGCCTATCTCAGCTGCATTCGGGCGGTAGGCGGGGTACACCCTGGACAAGTCGCCACCTCATCGCAGGGCCAACACAGATAGACAGACAACATTCACACTCACATTCACACACTAGGGACCATTTAGTGTTGCCAATCAACCTATCCCCAGGTGCATGTCTTTGGAGGTGGGAGGAAGCCGGAGTTCTTGCATTCCTTCACTCCCTCCAAATAAGCCGTTTGGAATTTGCCCAATTTGTAAGGTTTTCCAGTTTGGTGACGTCAGAGGCTATCTCCATATATGGTAAAGTTTCGCCTAACGAGCATTGCCCAAGCCTGCCATTGTAGCCACAAAATATTGCAATTTTTTCCGCGACTTTATGAAAAAGCTGCTGCGAAATTAGGCATTTTTGACTGCAGCTATCACACAAAAGGAAAGAAAAACAAGTTAATTCAGAATATATCATTATAATCGATGCTTTAGTAAAAGTTGATCAATTAGAAAGTGTAAAGCAGTCCAGGACTTAGTACAAGGAGTAGGGGCCAATCAGCCTTGCCCCAACTATTATTCTCAAACAAGGCTGCCCTCCCATGGTCAAACAAAGGACTGAATCGGCTGTTTTTGTTTGAGAATTTAGAACCAATGCCCTTTACAGTCATCATAATGTGATTGTTTTTGCTCAAAGTGACCAAGCATTGACTTTTATGTGATGTACAATTGACTGACCTTTGACCTTCAACCCTGACACTAATAATAATAAACTATGATGGATTATTTCTAAGACTAGACTTCAAAGATTGTTATTGTCATTTTTCCCCTACATGCAAGACATATGGAAGAAACAAGTTACTGTTTTTTAAACTTTTACTGTGAATGTTGAGTGTTATGGAGCAAACCTTGCCCACAAAACAAAATAAACATGTTTGTGCTTGGGTAAACAATATAACCTTCTGTGTTATTCTGTATTCACCTAGTCTTTATACAATGTTTAAGTCCATTTTTCTCCTTTACTATTTATTGTCTGTACTTATTATTTTTCAACTATAGCACTAGTTTAACTTCTGTATTAATTTATCCCTGCACAATATTTCTGTCAATTGTATTTTTTTATTAGTATACAGAATATGTAAAAGCTCTTAACTTTACTATTCTTTAGTCTTTTTATTTTACAATTAAAGAAATTGTAACCTGATACAAGTTAACACAAAACAGCAGTAATAGCTGAGCCATGGAGAAGACCAGAGGTGGGACCAAGTCATTGTTTTGCAAGTCACAAGTAAGTCTCAAGTCTTTGCCCTCAAGTCCGAGTCAAGTCCCGAGTCAAGACAGGCAAGCCCCGAGTCAAGTCCAAAGTCAAGACTGGAAAGTCTCAAGTCAAGTCCTAAGTCCTGCATTTTGAGTTTCGAGTCCTTTCAAGTCCTTTTAACCACAGACTAATATATTAACACAGATTGTGTATGCTTTTCAAACGCTGAATTTATTTATTAAAACAAGTGCATTTTAAATTGCAGGAAAGAAAATTGTGCTGACATTGCACTTTATAATAGCACTATTAACCAGTCATTTTAAACATTAACTCATTCCTTTACAGAACAAACACATTGAAAAATAAAGTGCAAATGTACTTATTTGTACAAAAGTGTTAACATTGAAAAAACATGACATATATGTGAACATAACAAAAAAGTTGTACTTTTTATGTCAGGGCCCTATGCTGCATTGCATTTGCAAAAGACCAAATTAGCCAAGAGTCTGTCAGTCATTTGTGCACGATGGGGGCGTAGTATGATGCCACCATGGCTGAAAACTCGCTCCACTGGAGCACTGGAGGCAGGCACTGCCAAGACTCTCATGGCCACTCGGAACAGTGAAGGAAGAGTCTTCATGTTCAATGCCCAGAACAAAAGGGGGGAGAGAGTTGTTTTGGGTTGGTGCACTACTTGTAAGTGTATCTTGTGTTTTTTATGTTGATTTAATTAAAAAAAAAAAAATTCTTGTGCGGCCCGATACCAATCGATCCACGGACCAGTACCGGGCCGCGGCCCGGTGGTTGGGGACCACTGAGGTAAACAACCAACAGTATGTCAGAAAGCTAGCTAAAACGGTACACATATTCATAACATAGTATACATTTTAACTAACCTTTAATTGACTATTTTTGTCTTTTTTTAGGTGGCTAAAATACGCGGTGCTGCTGACCGCCGTCTAACGTTACGTGTGATATATTGACTAACGTAACCCTGCTTGAAAAAAATCACTGAACAAAAAGTATGAATAAGGTAGTGAACTGCAACAGATTCCCGTGTTTGCAATAACGTTATAACGTTAGCAGTGAGTTTACAGCCTCACTGATTTAACTACACAGCAAATAAAAGTCACGTTACTTAGCCAATAAACGTTATCTTACATTCAAAACTTACCGTTCTTTGTGCAACTTCAAATGCCGGACGAAGTTGGAAGTTGTTGCCTCTCCATCAGTCATTTTCGAACCGCATGTGTTGCATACTGCAAACCGTTTTGTGTTGACCACCTCGTAATTTTTATACCCAAACAAAATTATTTTAGGTATCATTTTTTGTTCACTGGCGTGTGGTTTGGACATGTCTTCTTCGTTGGTTGTCCTGCAATTTGATTGGATGAATGCTGTGTGATGAAAACAAAGTAGATCTAATTTGATTGGCTGTTGTACTGAGACCACACCAGCTGACACACGCAACGCTGATAGACAAGTACACAATGAAAAATACGGAGCGCTCCCGAATAACTTTTTCATCTTTGGGTTTTGGGGGAAAGTAGCAAGTCATGTCAAGTCATGTCAATTCAAAAGGCTCAAGTCCAAGTGAAGTCACAAGTCATTGATGTTAAAGTCTAAGTCGAGTTGCAAGTCTTTTTACATTTTGTCAAGTCGAGTCTAAAGTCATCAAATTCATGACTCGAGTCTGACTCGAGTCCAAGTCATGTGACTCGAGTCCACACCTCTGGAGAAGACATAGCATTAAATAAACTCTTGCTTCTTCCTACTTCTTCTCTGACAAGGTAAATTGTGTAAATGTAACTTCAAACTTCCAAAATCATGTTTTACAGTATAGTAGTACAGTATGTTCGAAATCAACTAAACCAGAGGTTCTAAAACTTTTTTCACCAAGTACCACCTCAGAAAACACTTGGCTCTCCAAGTACCACCATAATGACTAGCATTAAAATACCAGTACAGTAGCGTAATATGCCTAACTATGTATTAAAAACAAGGCAGGCTTTATTTAACAAGTATATATTGGCCACTGCAAAATTACACACAGTTTGAACAGTAACACTGTGTTTAAGTATCTATGGGATTCTTTGGCATACCACTAGATGGGGCCCACAGTTTGAGAATCACCGAACTAAACCATTACCAAAACCTACACACATGAAAACACTGAACAAAGAGAGCACAGTCTAGTATTCTAATTCCTTGCGTGTTAAACATATGCGGCCAATAAAGCTGATTCTGATTGGTAGTGTTAACGAGGTGCTTTCACAGAGAAGATGTGTCCATCTATACACACATTAGAAAGTCATATGGTGAAACTCCCCACTGGGTTGGGCAAATATTAAATTGACTTGAAGATAGAGATGAGTGCAAAAGGCAGCATTGATTTTTCTAAAAGAAAAAAATCAAGAGCATATTTTTTTGTTTATTCAAAAAGAAAACATACAAACCACTGCAGTAAATTTACAGTAACAAAGAACAGCGAGAATACAGTGGTATCTCAATTTTGGACGAAAATGTTCGCCAGAAATTTGCCCCGGTTTTTGTTTACAGCCTGGGTTATTGTACAGCCGAACATCGCACTTAGGAAACTAGTCTGATTCCATGGAATCGAATGTCTGAACTAACAATCCCACGCTTAGTGACTCAGTCCCTCCCAAGTGTTTGAGTAAGACTGCAAAATAAGCCACCATGGGGCCAAAGAAAGTTGCAAGTGCCAGCACTTTGATAAGGAAGGTTAGAAACACTATCGAATTCTAGTAAGTACTTGTTGCAAAGTATGAAGGTGGCATCTGTGTGGATCTCTCCTGCCCCTGCCAACAAGTCGTCAGTCAAGGTAAAAGTCATGCTTAATGTTTATTTATCTATTTAATTCCTAATTTATATGTATTTTGCATTATTTTCCACATGTAACACTACAATTACCGATCTACACTAAGTTTGATATAATGTGGCCCAATATAATGCGATCGACTATGTAATGCTTTGTGTATTTTTGTTTTACATTATTTCTAATGGGGAAAACTGGTTCTTTTTATCTTGCTTTACAACCGAAGTACCAATGTACTCATGTTTTTAATATGACAATGTTCAACTTCAACGACAATCTTGCTTAAATAGCTCAAATGGAAACTCAACTCAGTCCAGAAAACTAGAAATTGGTGAACTTTTGCCATGGAATTTAATCAAAGCGGCCAATGGCTGGTCTAATGGTCAACTTATCAACTAACTCCTTGCAGTATTCTATTGATAGTAGGGGGCAACAGTTTGTAGGAGGGCCCATCACTAGGTGGTGCCTGTACATAATGTCCATCTAATCTGAACAAAGGTTGAAGGTAAAGATAAATATTATTCTCAAATAACAGTTGAAACGTTAATGCAGAGTAAAATTTACTTAGTGCAACTATCCTGATTCGTCGTTTTTTTCCAAGGTATCATACCCAAGGAGTGATTATTTGTGTCCTGTGGAATGGCACACACTTGGGACTCTTACCAGAATAACACACTTAACATAAGCTTGAAATGTTGAATATTTAACTGACCTAACCTTTTTAAATATATAAATCAAATATTGATTAAATAAGGAAAATACCTGGGATACACCTAAATATCAATTGCTTGCGAGTCGCGCCAACGATACTTCTTTGTGGAACCCCTTTGGTTTCAAAACTTCAAAAGTCTTGGTCAATGTATTTCAGTTGCAGCACAACCCTCTTATCAGAATGTAATGTATTGGTCAAACCAAGCAGTCTTGGTTTCCTCCGCAACTTGTTGACATCTAAACTCAAACTAGATATTAGAGAATCCTTTAGGAATGAATAAAGTACACCAAACTTAAAATGTCATCATGTAAACTAAGCGTTGTGGGGAATGCTGCACCTGTTGTGAGTTAATAACCAAACATATTGTTTGACTTTCCCCCCACAATTATAAATGTATTCTGACATTTCAGTATATTTGAAAGATGCTCAAGGGTGTGATCTCCAAACCAATGCGTCTTTCTTCAGTGCTCCAGTCAGTAGAGGCGAACAAGCAGGTCCAACATCACTTGTTCATCCAGTCTATGAGTAACCATCTCCAGTGTGATCCTCCTGGAAAGGGTAGGTGAGTGCAGGGGGGAAGCCCTGATTCCGAGGCTGTTCATCCAACAACAATAAATCCTCCACATCCTTCCCTTTGTAACGCCGTCTTGCAATCTTGACCGTCACTTTTCTCCCTTGAAACACTTTCAGGGCCTCTTTGGAAGCCATGGAACAGGCGGCGGTCTCGTCGCGCCCGTAGCCTGTGCCCATGTAGACGGTTCGGCAGCGGATTTCACACACGTGGCCTTCCTTTTGTGTGCGGCCTGCAGGGAGGCCAGTAATGTCCCTCAGCGGCACAAAGACGCAGGTAAGCGTCTGCTTACATGACTCCACGCAGCTTCGGAGTATTTCAAAATGGTCCAAGTTGGGACCGAACCCTCCGGCAGACACCAACTTCCAGGCCACAGCTTTGTAGAGGCGATTGAAGAAAGGCTGGTGCTCGGCCGGAGCCTGTGGTAAAGGCCCGCATTTCTGACTCATGGGTCGTGTGGATGTTTTCCCAGCAGGTTGACTGTCTGGCTCATTAGGACCGTATCTGGCTCTTTTTGCACAGCTGTCATCAGTAGCCCCTTCACAGAATATAACAGAAAGGACAGAGAACCAACATTTAATGAGAACAGAGATGTGGGTGCGTAAACAAGATGACTCACAGAATTTACACTGAAGTTATGCAGAGATAGAGAATACAAAAACATACATTGCTCATTTAAGACAAGCTACAAAAGACACAGAGAAATGTCTATGGATGTCCTCATTTATCAAGCTCAATGTGTTCATCAGATCTGGATCTGAACAATCTAAGTCTATGAGCATTAACGGGTGAAGCCTGATTGGATGAGAGGCAAAACGTCTTCAAAGACAAAGTGGATAGTCCAGGTGCGATCTACACTCAAAGTTCGATATAACGCAGCCCAATATAATGCAATCGTGCCGACTCCGAATTTTCACCCATTATTTTTCTACCAGAGTCAATTACGTTGTTTTTCACCAATTATTTTTATTACAAACTTACTACACAGGAAATCTTGATGAAAGGCTCCAAAAAAAAGGACCCAGTGATGTCCAAACCTACTGGAGTGGTGGTGCCTGCCCCATTTTGTGACGTGGGAGAACAACCCACCATTCACGTCACTTCACGTGGGAGCACTATCCACCAAGTGGGTTTAGGCAGCCAAGCTATGCACATAACTGTTTTGAAAAGAAAAGGGTATAAAAATAAGGATTTCTATGTAAAGCGATTTCGGGAATAATGCAATCGGTATTTTCTGGACCCCATGTCCGCGTTATATTGGACTTTGAGTGTATTGAATACATTAAGACCAACAGAGAAGCCACTACAAAAATACTTTTTGTCTTTGCCATGAGATGTCATGACAGTGTAAATGTTTGACAAAATATACACTACCGTTCAAAAGTTTGGGGTCACATGGAAATGTCCTTATTTTTTAAGGAAAAGCAGTGTACTTTTCAATAAAGATAACTTTAAACTAGTCTTAACTTTAAAGAAATACACTCTATACATTGCTAATGTGGTAAATGACTATTCTAGCTGCAAATGTCTGGTTTTTGGTGCAATATCTACATAGGTGTAGAGAGGCCCATTTCCAGCAACTATCACTCCAGTGTTCTAATGGTACAATGTGTTTGCTCATTGGCTCAGAAGGCTAATTGATGATTAGAAAACCCTTGTGCAATCATGTTCACACATCTGAAAACAGTTTAGTTTGTTACACAAGCTACAAAACTGACCTTCCTTTGAGCAGATTGAGTTTCTGGAGCATCACATTTGTGGGGTCAATTAAACGCTCAAAATGGCCAGGAAAAGAGAACTTTCATCTGAAACTCGACAGTCTATTCTTGTTCTTAGAAATGAAGGCTATTCCATGCGAGAAATTGCTAAGAAATTGAAGATTTCCTACAACGGTGTGTACTACTCCCTTCAGAGGACAGCACAAACAGGCTCTAACCAGAGTAGAAAAAGAAGTGGAAGGCCGCGTTGCACAACTGAGCAAGAAGATAAGTACATTAGAGTCTCTAGTTTGAGAAACAGACGCCTCACAGGTCCCCAACTGGCATCTTCATGAAATAGTACCCGCAAAACACCAGTGTCAACATCTACAGTGAAGAGGCGGCTGCGGGATTCTGGGCTTCATGGCAGAGTGGCAAAGAAAAAGCCATCTCTGAAACTGGCCAATAAAAGAAAAAGATTAAGATGGGCAAAAGAACACAGACATTGGACAGAGGAAGACTGGAAAAAAGTGTTGAATCCAAGTTTGAGGTGTTTGGATCACAAAGAAGTACGTTTGTGAGACGCAGAACAAGTGAGAAGATGCTGGAAGAATGCCTGACGCCATCTGTTAAGCATGGTGGAGGTAA
This sequence comes from Nerophis lumbriciformis, assembly GCF_033978685.3. Classification (NCBI taxonomy): domain Eukaryota; kingdom Metazoa; phylum Chordata; class Actinopteri; order Syngnathiformes; family Syngnathidae; genus Nerophis; species Nerophis lumbriciformis. The sequence goes on from NC_084562.2 coordinate 33,843,028, forward strand.
TGTGATGGTCTGAGGTTGCGTTGGTGCTGGTAAGGTGGGAGATTTGTACAGGGTAAAAGGGATTCTGAATAAGGAAGGCTATCACTCCATTTTGCAATGCCATGCCATACCCAGTGGACAGCGCTTGATTGGAGCCAATTTCATCCTACAACAGGACAATGACCCAAAACACACCTCCAAATTGTGCAAGGACTATTGAGAGAAGAAGCAGGCAGCTGGTATTCTATCGGTAATGGAGTGGCCAGCGCAGTCACCAGATCTGAACCCCATTGAGCTGTTGTGGGAGCAGCTTGACCGTATGGTACGCAAGAAGTGCCCATCCAACCAATCCAACTTGTGGGAGCTGCTTCTAGAAGCGTGGGGTGCAATTTCTCCAGATTACCTCAACAAATGAACAGCTAGAATGCCAAAGGTCTGCAATGCTGTAATTGCTGCAAATGGAGGATTCTTTGACGGAAGCAAAGTTTGATGCAAAAAAAATCTTATTTCAAATACAAATCATTATTTCTAACCTTGTCAATGTCTTGACTCTATTTTCTATTCATTTCACAACGTATGGTGGTGAATAAGTGTGACTTTTCATGGAAAACACAAAATTGTTTGGGTGACCCCAAACTTTTGAACGGTAGTGTACACTAATGATTGATTTCAGGCCACACTCGGAAGGTTGTTACATGAATGTTGAGACTGTCACACCCACTACAGAAAATTAGATATGCTCTTAAGATTGTGCAATTCCAAATTTTTGGGTTGTTTCACATGGGCAGCAGCAAAAGGGCCTCAGACTCCCCCGAAACACTTTGTCCACTGCTCTTGCACATGAAGAGGAGCCAGTTGAGGGGGATTGGGGCATATAGTTTTGGATTTTTCCTGTACACCACCCTGTTGAGGTGTTTCAGGTATGCTCAATAATATTGAGGCCTTGTGCATCTGGTCCCTGTTTCCACAGCAGCACACGTCTGACTTCTGGCAACAAATATCTACTTCCGGAATCAAACACGAGTTTTCTAATCATGGCAGACTTGGTAACAGACAACAAAGACAACTATTTTTGGACAAATGACGATTCACAACCTTATATTTTTGAAGCTAAATATACTGCTGCTTATAGAAGCGAGCACGAAGGAAGAGTAAGTAAGACTTTGGAGCAGACGGAAGCCGGGAGAGTGAGGTGAAAGCGATTTTGACGCTATAAATATGGAACTTGGAGCCAAGCTATTTCGACATAAATGGCGTGCTTACCCAAAATCAACAGGAATCAGAATCAGAAGTACTTTATTAATCCCCAAGGAAACGTCCCCGGCCAGCTGGACCAGACAAACAACGGTCCATCAAGTGTGTCACTTTAATATAGGTCATGATACATGCCATGCGTGTACATGTACTACAGTACATACGCTGTCTGGCTAGCTCAACTGCATACAAACAAAACATGAACTGTAGGCTAATACTTTACAGATACTGTAATATGATTGTTCCATGTTTTTCAGTCAGTACAAATTGGTGTCATATCACGGTATTGTACATTACAAACTCAAACGCGTTTTGTGTTGACATTGAAGCTATCTTTTCTCTTGCCGTAGTTAGCTTTTACGGCTATTACCGTAGCATGGCGATCAAAAAGAGTTCCTCAGTGTTCGCTTTTACTATAACAATGTTGACACGGTCCCCACATCTGCGGTCCCCTCCAAGGTTTCTCATTGTATCCCATTGGGTTGAGTTTTTTCTTGCCCTGATGTGGGATCTGAGCCGAGGATGTCGTTGTGGCCTGTGCAGCCATTTGAGACACTTGTGATTAAGGGCTATATAAATAAACTTTGATTGATAAACTGTGAACTAGGGCTGGGCAATATGGCCTTTTTTAAATATCGCGATATTTTAAGGCCATATCGCGATACACGATATATATCACCCGATCCTTAAGATCAGCCGATCAGCTGCTGTTGACGGTCCCTGACACAAGGCTGAAGCTTAGAGGTGACAGAGCTTTCGCCGTTGCTGCTCCCAAGCTCTGGAACGACCTACCCCTGAGTGTTAGACAAGCCTCCTCTCTTCCTGTTTTTAAATCTCTCTTAAAAACATACTTTTATTCCATGGCTTTTAACACTGAGTGATATCCATCCTGCAATGGCGCCCCATAATACACCTGCTGTGATCCTGTTTTTATGTTTTTATGTTTTTATTAATTCTATTTTAATTATTTATTTTTTATCGTGTTCTGTTTGTGTTGTGTGGTGTTTGCTCGGTACTCGTTTTATCTTTTAACCTGCTCATTGTACAGCACTTTGGCTACCCCTGTGGTAAATTTTAAATGTGCTCTATAAATAAAGTTGATTTGAAAGTTGATTTGATATCTCGATATTTTGCCTTAGCCTTGAATGAACACTTGATGCATATAATCACAGCAGTATGATGATTCTATGTGTCTACATTAAAACATTATTCTTCATACTGCATTAATATATGCTACTTTAAAACTTTCATGCAGAGAAGGAAATCACAACTATAAAAAATCACACATTTTTTCATACGGTGTTGATCTGGAAATGTTTGCCTCGACATTTTGATGGTGTGGGCGTGTGGCACCGAACGGAGATGTTGACGTGCGGAGTAAGCACTGCTCATTCTCTAGCAGGTGACTTTTCAAATGATGCTACATATTAGCAATAATGCTACTTTTTATAGCAACTTGAAGCCAAACCACCGCCAGACGATGGACCCTCTGCTGTTTTTCTTAGAAATTAATTATTCCTTCATTTGTTACCAGAGTCGCACCTTCTTTCGCTCGTATTACCGCTAGCATCACAGCTAACGTTAGCCATGGTGCTACCTCTTTGCTCCAGGAGCACGTATACGAATGTGATGTATGTCGTGACAGTATGTGACGTGTGTAGAAGCTGCGCTTGCTGTCTGTGAGAAGGAGACACAGGAAAGAGTGAGAAGAGCCTGTAGTGTAATGCCAGCAGCTAAAAGCAACTGCGTGAGAACGCATACTCGAATATCACGATATAGTCATTTTCTATATCGCACAGAGACAAACCCGCGATATATCGCGCATATCGATATATCGCCCCGCCCTACTATGAACGTCCTTATCCTTAAAAGTGCTAAACTTCATATAAACTCTGCTGTTCTTAAATGCAATGTTTTCCTTTTTCTAGTATTGATCGCTTTCCTTTAAAAACGATCTTGGATCGATACCTATCTTCCGGAAGGCAAACTTGCAGATATCGATGTAGTTGCATCTAAGGAATATATATCGATTAATTGATTAATCGTTGCACCGCGACAAATAATTTTTTTGAATGTAATAATAATAATATAACTGGGATTTATATAGCGCTTTTCTAAGTACCCAAAGTCGCTTTACATGTAGAACCCATCAATCATTCACACCTGGTGGTGGTAAGCTACTTTCATAGCCACAGCTGCCCTGGGGTAGACTGACGGAAGCGTGGCTGCAATTTGCGCCAACGGCCCCTCCGACCACCACCTATCATTCATCATTCAATTCACCGGTGTGAGTGGCACCGGGGGCAAAGGGTGAAGTGTCCCGCCCAAGGACACAACGGCAGCGATTTTTTTTGGATGGTAAGAGGCGGGGAGCGAACCTGCAACCCTCAGGTTTCTGGCACGGTTGCTCTACCCACTTCGCCATGCCGCCCCATGTGTATGTATATGTAGATTAAAACCATCATAGGTCCCCTTTAAGAATAATACTAGACTGCACTATGACCCTGGAGCAGATTAAGGGTAAAGCCATCCTTCCATCCATCCATTTTCTACCGCTTATTCCCTTTGGGGTCGCGGGGGGCGCTGGAGCCTATCTCAGCTACAATCGGGCGGAAGGCAGGGTACACCCTGGACAAGTCGCCACCACATCGCAGGGCCAACACAGATAGACAGACAACATTCACACTCACATTCACACACTAGGGCCAATTTAGTGTTGCCAATCAACCTATCCCCAGGTGCATGTCTTTGGAGGTGGGAGGAAGCCGGAGTACCCGGAGGGAACCCACGCAGTCACGGGGAGAACATGCAAACTCCACACAGAAAGATCCCGAGCCCGGGATTGAACCCAAGACTACTCAGGACCTTCGTATTGTGAGGCAGATGCACTAACCCCTCTTCCACCGTGCTGCCCGTTTTGTATGTTGATTTACCGTATTTTCCGCACTATAAGGCGCACCTAAAAACCACAAATTTTCTCAAAAGCTGACAGTGCGCCTTATAACCCGGTGCGCTTTATATATGGATAAATATTAAGATTCATTTTCATAAAGTTTAGGTCTCGCAACTACGGTAAACAGCCGCCATCTTTTTTCCCCGTAGAAGAAGCGCGCGGTGCATGCTGGGATATGTGACGTTTCATTTCCATTTGTGTGTTTATGTAAAGACCCCAAAATGGCTCCTATTAAGTGTGTTGTCTAATTATAAATAATGCAGACGAGGCGTGTTAACGGAGTTCTCAACGTTTACTCACAGCGTGCTCATAACCACATTCTAACTCCCAGCATACAACAACGCTTCTCAGGGCTACAGCGCATGCTCGTAACTATCGTTGCATGCTGGGTAGTGTAGTTGTTATATTTGCTAGCTCATAACAGCACATTAAGAGACACGCTTACGCGCTTAATTCAATACTCGCCGTCATTCCGGGTGGATTGACAAAAGACCTCCAGCCGCTAGATATTGGTGTCAACAGGGCATTCGAAGCTAGACTGCTAACTGCGTGGGAACAGTGGATGACGAAGAAGCGCGCGGTGCATGCTGGGATATGTGACGTTTCATTTCCATTTGTGTGTTTATGTAAAGACCCCAAAATGGCTCCTATTAAGTGTGTTGTCTGTCTAATTATAAATAATGCAGACGAGGCGTGTTAACTGAGTTCTCAACGTTTACTCACAGCGTGCTCATAACCACATTCTAACTCCCAGCATACAACGCTTCTCAGGGCTACCGCGCATGCTCGTAACTATCGTTGCATGCTGGGTAGTGTAGTTGTTATATTTGCTAGCTCATAACAGCACATTAAGAGACACGCTTACGCGCTTAATTCAATACTCGCCGTCATTCCGGGTGGATTGACAAAAGACCTCCAGCCGCTAGATATTGGTGTCAACAGGGCATTCGAAGCTAGACTGCTAACTGCGTGGGAACAATGGATGACAGAAGGCGAACACACCTTCACTAAGACGAGGAGGCAGCGCCAGACGACGCCAACATCTGCCAGTGGATCGTAAATTTGCCCAACTTTTCACTTCGGACACCGAAGATGAAGGATTTACGAATGAAGAATAACTTCAGAAAGTGAGCGCTATGTTTATTTTGTGTGTTGTGACATTAACGTTCGAGCAACATTATGTTGCTATTGCTCTGCACTATTTTGAATTTTACTATGTTTGTGATTGCACATTTGCGTACATTTTGGGAGTGAACAGAGTTGTTAGAACGCTGGTTTTTAATATATTATTAAAGTTTGACTGACCTATCTGACTGTTTTTTTGACATTCCCTTTAGCGCAGCGTAGGCGCGGCTTATAGTCCGGGGCGGCTTATTGGTGGACAAAGTTATGAAATATGCCATTCATTGAAGGTGCGGCTAATAATCCGGTGCGCCTTATAGTGCGGAAAATACGGTAATTAAAAAACAAAAACAATCCTATCTAACAATAATAAAGAACATGCCACCTTTGAAGACAGACCAGTGCACTTCTAGTTTGCCTACATCGCACACAAAGTGTGCTTTTTTTGATCGAATTTGTTTTACCTGTTGCAGCACTCCACTTTCCTTTGGCCATGGCTTCATTTCGACTTTTATGAACAGGAGGATCTACAACGACTATTCCTTCACCCATCTCTTTGATCTTGTCCATGACAGCCTGAGGATAGCTTTGGGAAGAGGGTGGTAAGAAATGCTTAGACTTATTTCCTTCTCATGCTGATCTTAAAGTGCTCTACCTGCAGCCAAGGAAAACGTTGTTTGCCCAGACCATTGACAGGGACAGTAGCCTGTCCAGACTGCTGTTGGAGACTCCTGCTTTCACTGAGGGGTACGCCTCCATGTTCTTCAGGATGAACTCTCTCCGAGCACACCATTGTTTGTTGCTCTCACAATAGCCCCTGAAACTGTCGATCCACTGGGCAACTTGCGGATTCTGGCCCAGATACTCGGAAACTACGTCATTCTCTCTCCTCAACTCTGCCATCCCTGCGATAAAACAAAGCACAACTATGTAAATACGCGAACATAATCACGACAAGCAGGTTACTTTAAACATCAACCAAGTTAGTTTTGTCGTTGTTACTACTACCTTGCCTTTAAAAAAAAAAGGGCTAATTAATTGGGCTTGCTTGTAGCTACGTCACAATAACGAGCTGTGTGTTTTACAAATAGATAATGACAAAATAGAAAGTTAGCGGCTCCGGTACAAAATTAACTATACATACGTTCAATAAGCATTACGTTTTTTCGTTCATTTCAACTTGTTTTATCGAATTACCAAGCTGTCTCCGCTGCGAAGTGTTGCTACCAGTTACTGCATGACATGACCGACTGATGACGCAATCAGACGATGTTCCGTTTTTCATATAAGAACTACAATTCCCAACAACAGTTTTTTAAATAAATATATGTCACACATACGATACGGTTTTACACAAAATCCAATATGAATGGTTTCAAACCTGATAAATCCGTTTTAAATTCGAGGAATTGTAAAGAACTATCGATACACATTATTTCCCCGGATGCTCGGTATGTTCCGCTTCCACGTCCCGCCATGCTTTGGAGCAGTGACGTCCTTAAACGGCGACAACCGAGGCGGCGGTTTGTTATGATAGATCTTGCTTTATCTTTTCTAAATTAAATCACCTGAACTAAGATGATTCACGAGTTACTGTTGGCTTTGAGTGGATTCCCTGGGACCATTTTCACGTACAACAAAAGAACCGGTTTGCAGGTAAAGTAGGATGCATTCATCAATTTCAATACTACAGCAAATTTGACAACCGATGTGGGTGCTCGTCGTTAGTGCGTTTCAATGTTCGTGTTTTGACGTGTGTCGATGAATTAGGTATATTTTTTGCATCTGTTTCGCCTTAAGGTCTTTATTAAGGTGTAAAGTGGCAAAAGGCATGACGGCAGCCTGTCCACGAAACAAGAATAAAGTTATACCAATGGAATAATAAAGTACGCATGCAATACATTTTGAATACATATTGCATATCACCTTAAAGTAAACTATATCATTTTGCAACATTTTTCAATCCTTAAGTGGCTTAAAGGCAGAGGTGGGACCAAGTCATTGTTTTGCAAGTCACAAGTAAGTCAAATCAAATCAAATCAAATCAACTTTATTTATAGAGCACATTTAAAATTTACCACAGGGGTAGCCAAAGTGCTGTACAATGAGCAGGTTAAAAGATAAAACGAGTACCGAGCAAACACAACACAACACAAACAGAACACGATAAAAAATAAATAATTAAAATAGAATTAATAAAAACATAAAAACATAAAAACAGGATCACAGCAGGTGTATTATGGGGCGCCATTGCAGGATGGATATCACTCAGTGTTAAAAGCCATGGAATAAAAGTATGTTTTTAAGAGAGATTTAAAAACAGGAAGAGAGGAGGCTTGTCTAACACTCAGGGGTAGGTCGTTCCAGAGCTTGGGAGCAGCAACGGCGAAAGCTCTGTCACCTCTAAGCTTCAGCCTTGTGTCGGGGACCGTCAACAGCAGCTGATCGGCTGATCTTAAGGATCGGGTGGGGCAGTAAGGCTGAAGGAGGTCGGAGAGATAGGTTGGCGCGAGGTTGTTTAGACATTTAAAAACAAATAAAAGGAGTTTAAAATGTATTCGGTAACGCACAGGGAGCCAGTGAAGGGACGCTAAAATAGGGGTGATGTGCTCACGTCTGCGGGTCTGTGTTAGCAGACGAGCAGCAGAGTTCTGCACGAGCTGCAGGCGGGCGAGGGAGGCCTGGCTAATGCCAACATACAGGGCATTACAATAATCAAGACGAGTCGAGATAAAAGCGTGGATTAATTTCTCAAGATCATGTCTTGATAGAAGCGGTTTTACTTTCGCTTTTTGGCGTAATTGATAAAAGCTTTTTTGAATGACGCTGCTGATTTGTTTTTCGAATTTAAAATCTGAGTCAAACTTTACCCCCAGGTTTGTGACAGAGTCGCTGAGATACGGGGTCAGAGTGCCGAGGTCAACGTTGGGGGAGGGAGAGCGACTTGGACCGAACAACATAACTTCTGTTTTATCTTCATTTAGGCTCAGGAAGTTAGCTGAAAGCCAGACTTTGATGTCGTGCAGGCAGTCAATAAGACGTTGAACCGTGTTATTTTGTGCCATGGGAAAATAAATCTGGCAATCATCGGCATAAAAATGAAATGCAATACTGTACTTCCTAAAAATAGAACCAAGGGGGAGAAGGTAAAGCGCAAATAAAATTGGGGCAAGGATTGAGCCCTGGGGGACCCCATGTGGTAAAGGAGCTGTGGACGACATAAAACTGTCTACTTTTACACAAAAACTCCTGTCGGTTAGGTATGACCGGAACCAGTTGAGGGCGGCGCCCTTAATGCCCACACAGTTCTCAAGACGAGTGATTAAGGTGGCGTGGTCGACGGTGTCGAACGCAGCAGACAGATCTAAAAGCACCAGGACAACATATTTACCAGAATCAGTGGACAGGAGGATATCGTTAAAAACTTTTAGAAGCGCTGACTCTGTGCTGTGGAGGGCTTTAAAACCGGACTGGAACAGCTCAGTGATACCATTATCCTCTAAGAAGGGCAACAACTGACTGTAGACAACCTTCTCTAATATTTTGGAAATGTATGGAAGATTAGAGATAGGTCTGAAGTTAGAGAGGAGAGAGGGGTCGAGGCTGGGTTTTTTAAGTAGAGGTCTCAAGTCTTTGCCCTCAAGTCCGAGTCAAGTCCCGAGTCAAGACAGGCAAGCCCCGAGTCAAGTCCAAAGTCAAGACTGGAAAGTCTCAAGTCAAGTCCTAAGTCCTGCATTTTGAGTTTCGAGTCCTTTCAAGTCCTTTTAACCACAGACTAATATATTAACACAGATTGTGTATGCTTTTCAAACGCTGTATTTATTCATTAAAACAAGTGCATTTTAAATTGCAGGAAAGAAAATTGTGCTGACATTGCACTTTATAATAGCACTATTAACCAGTCATTTTAAACATTAACTCATTCCTTTACAGAACAAACACATTGAAAAATAAAGTGCAAATGTACTTATTTGTACAAAAGTGTTAACATTGAAAAAACATGACATATACGTGAACATAACAAAAAAGTTGTACTTTTTATATGTCAGGGCCCTATGCTGCATTGCATTTGCAAAAGACCAAATTAGCCAAGAGTCTGTCAGTCGTTTGTGCACGATGGGGGCGTAGTATGATGCCACCATGGCTGAAAACTCGCTCCACTGGAGCACTGGAGGCAGGCACTGCCAAGACTCTCATGGCCACTCGGAACAGTGAAGGAAGAGTCTTCATGTTCAATGCCCAGAACAAAAGGGGGGAGAGAGTTGTTTTGGGTTGGTGCACTACTTGTAAGTGTATCTTGTGTTTTTTATGTTGATTTAATTAAAAAAAAAATATATATATATATTTCTTGTGCGGCCCGATACCAATCGATCCACGGACCAGTACCGGGCCGCGGCCCGGTGGTTGGGGACCACTGAGGTAAACAACCAACAGTATGTCAGAAAGCTAGCTAAAACGGTACACATATTCATAATATAGTATACATTTGAACTGACCTTTATTTTACTATTTTTGTCTTTTTTTAGGTGGCTAAAATACGCGGTGCTGCTGACCGCCGTCTAACGTTACGTGTGATATATTGACTAACGTAACCCTGCTTAAAAAAAATCACTGAACAAAAAAGTATGAATAAGGTAGTGAACTGCAACAGATTCCCGTGTTTGCAATAACGTTATAACGTTAGCAGTGAGTTCACAGCCTCACTGATTTAACTACACAGCAAATAAAAGTCACGTTACTTAGCCAATAAACGTTATCTTACATTCAAAACTTACCGTTCTTTGTGCAACTTCAAATGCCGGACGAAGTTGGAAGTTGTTGCCTCTCCATCAGTAATTTTGGAACCGCATGTGTTGCATACTGCAAACCGTTTTGTGTTGACCACCTCGTAATTTTTATACCCAAACGAAATTATTTTAGGTATAATTTTTTGTTCACTGGCGTGTGGTTTGGACATGTCTTCTTCGTTGGTTGTCCTGCAATTTGATTGGATGAATGCTGTGTGATGAAAACAAAGTAGATCTAATTTGATTGGCTGTTGTACTGAGACCACACCAGCTGACACACGCAACGCTGATTGACAAGTACACAATGAAAAATACGGAGCGCTCCCGAATAACTTTTTCATCTTTGGGTTTTGGGGAAAGTAGCAAGTCATGTCAAGTCATGTCAATTCAAAAGGCTCAAGTCCAAGTGAAGTCACAAGTCATTGATGTTAAAGTCTAAGTCGAGTTGCAAGTCTTTTTACATTTTGTCAAGTCGAGTCTAAAGTCATCAAATTCATGACTCGAGTCTGACTCGAGTCCAAGTCATGTGACTCGAGTCCACACCTCTGCTTAAAGGTGACCTATGATGGTGTTAAATTACATAAAACACTTGTGGTCTGGATCAGTAGTTCTCAGTAGTATCACCTCAGAAAAAAACGTGGCTCTTCAATTACCATCATAATGACTAACATTGAAATACAGTAGCTTAGTAGGCCCAATTATTCATTAAAAACAAGGCAGACTCCATGCATTCAACTGTGTGCGTGTGCGCATGAGTGTATCAATCAAAGCTCAATCAATCAAAGTGTATTTATATAATACTCTCCCAACGGCGTGGCGCGGTTGGGAGCGTGGCCGTGCCAGCAGCCTGAGGGTTCCTGGTTCAATCCCCACCTTCTACCAACCTCGTCACGTCCGTTGTGTCCTTGAGCAAGACACTTCACCCTTGCTCCTGATGGGTCGTGGTTAGGGCCTGGCATGGCAGCTCCCGCCATCAGTGTGTGGATGTGGAAATAGTGTCAAAGCGCTATAGAAGTATAACCCGTTTACCATTTACCATATAGTCCTTAATCACAAGTGTCTCAAAGGGCTGCACAAGCCGCAACGACATCCTCGGCTCAGATCCCACATCAGGGCAAGAAAAAACTCAACCCAATGGGATACAATGAGAAACCTTGGAAGGGGACCGCAGATGTGGGGATCGCAGATGTGGGGACCAAGCGGTGCATTTGTAGCATACCAAAGTCGTACTAAAACATTGTGACAGATTTTGGAGCTTTGTGTGTAATGTTTTACATTTTCAATAAAACATCAAAGTGTGGGTGTTGCTTGCTTATGGGTATTTGCTTATGTGATGTATTGAACAGGCCATGCTCCAGTCCACACGTATCTCTTATGTGTGACTGCCATCTACTAGTCACACTTATCATTACATAATGTACAAAATAAAATTACTTCGAGGTTGGTCGGTCAGCACAACCAGAATTAATACATACATTAGGCGCACCGGGTTATAACCCACACTGTCGATTTTTGAGAAAATTAAAATATTTCAAAAGCACCTTATAGTCCAAAAAATATGGTACTTTACCACAAAATGGACCAAGATGGTCTAGATAATATATGTATTATGTATGCTAGGACAGCAGTGTCAAACTTGTTTTCATTAAGGGTCACATCACAGTTATTCCCTCAGAGGGCCGCTGGTAACTGTGAAGAATATAGGAGTTTGTCTAGATTTTATCGTGGCAAACTGGCATCTCAAATGCCAGAATTTTACTGTAAAATGTACAGTGATTTTTACGACATAATACTGTAAACTAAAAACAGTGCTACTTTTTTTCCACTTTTGGCGACTGAGCTGACAGTTTTTACTGTAAAAAATGTTGTAACCCATCGATCTATCCATTTTCTACCGGTTGTCTCTCCCCGTGTCGCGGTGGGGTTGGAGCCTATCCCAGCTGCACTGGGGCGGAAAGCAGGGTACATTTAGTGTTGCCAATAAACCTATCCCCAACGTTTTTCCATTTATAGTAATACACCATACAAACAAAAACTGTACATTTTACTTAAAAAACAAACAAACTGGCAGCTCAGTTGACAGAATTTAATTATTTTTTTTCTGTTTTTCACAATTTACAGTTATATGCTGTGAAAACCACCGTAAATGTTATTGTAAAATCTATTGTAATTTTCCCAGCGTACAACTTGATGGATAACTTGCTTTGAAATCACAAGTCACCAGATATTTAAGTGTTTAATTTTATTTATAGTTTGGAAAGTATAATAATATTTGTTGCAATAATATAATAAGTTTTAAAGATATGCATTTTCAGTACATATACAGGTCAAAGCCAGTAAATTAGAATATTTTGAAAAACTTGATTTATTTCAGTAATTGCATTCAAAAGGTGTAACTTGTACATTATATTTATTCATTGCACACAGACTGATGCATTCAAATGTTTATTTCATTTAATTTTGATGATTTGAAGTGGCAACAAATGAAAATCCAAAATTCCGTGTGTCACAAAATTAGAATATTACTTAAGGCTAATACAAAAAAGGGATTTTTAGAAATGTTGGCCAACTGAAAAGTATGAAAATGAAAAATATGAGCATGTACAATACTCAATACTTGGTTGGAGCTCCTTTTGCCTCAATTACTGCGTTAATGCGGCGTGGCATGGAGTCGATGAGTTTCTGGCACTGCTCAGGTGTTATGAGAGCCCAGGTTGCTCTGATAGTGGCCTTCAACTCTTCTGCGTTTTTGGGTCTGGCATTCTGCATCTTCCTTTTCACAATACCCCACAGATTTTCTATGGGGCTAAGGTCAGGGGAGTTGGCGGGCCAATTTAGAACAGAAATACCATGGTCCGTAAACCAGGCACGGATAGATTTTGCGCTGTGTGCAGGCGCCAAGTCCTGTTGGAACTTGAAATCTCCATCTCCATAGAGCAGGTCAGCAGCAGGAAGCATGAAGTGCTCTAAAACTTGCTGGTAGACGGCTGTGTTGACCCTGGATCTCAGGAAACAGAGTGGACCGACACCAGCAGATGACATGGCACCCCAAACCATCACTAGACTTTAACTTTACACTAGACTTCAGGCAACGTGGATCCTGTGCCTCTCCTGTCTTCCTCCAGACTCTGGGACCTCGATTTCCAAAGGAAATGCAAAATTTGCATGGTTGGGTGATGGTTTGGCGTGCCATGTCATCTGCTGGTGTCGGTCCACTCTGTTTCCTGAGATCCAGGGTCAACGCAGCCGTCTACCAGCAAGTTTTAGAGCACTTCATGCTTCCTGCTGCTGACCTGCTCTATGGAGATGGAGATTTCAAGTTCCAACAGGACTTGGCGCCTGCACATAGCGCAAAATCTACCCGTGCCTGGTTTACGGACCATGGTATTTCTGTTCTAAATTGGCCCGCCAACTCCCCTGACCTTAGCCCCATAGAAAATATGTGGGGTATTGTGAAAAGGAAGATGCAGAATGCCAGACCCAAAAACGCAGAAGAGTTGAAGGCCACTATCAGAGCAACCTGGGCTCTCATAACACCTGAGCAGTGCCAGAAACTCATCGACTCCATGCCACGCCGCATTAACGCAGTAATTGAGGCAAAAGGAGCTCCAACCAAGTATTGAGTATTGTACATGCTCATATTTTTCATTTTCATACTTTTCAGTTGGCCAACATTTCTAAAAATCCCTTTTTTGTATTAGCCTTAAGTAATATTCTAATTTTGTGACACACGGAATTTTGGATTTTCATTTGTTGCCACTTCAAATCATCAACATTAAATGAAATAAACATTTGAATGCAATTACTGAAATAAATCAAGTTTTTCAAAATATTCTAATTTACTGGCTTTTACCTGTATATGTATATATATATATTTTTTAATCTCAAAATGGGAAAAAACAAAGACATTTAGTAATTAAATATAAAGTACTTTATTGACGCAAATATAAGATAATGTGGCAGGTGAGATTTGGCCCCCGGGCCTTAAGTTTGACACCTGTGTGTAACGGCATGAATTCTGCTCATATTTTGCTCCACACTCACTTTTACAAAACTTTTTTTTACCTCGCCCCACTGTCTCCAAAAAGTATCATAATTTATGTTTTGAAAATGTACACTGTTTAAATGTATATCTTGAAGTTGTCACCACTATTTTGTCCCCAGACAAGGTCGAAAATAAACATACAGGTTCACCCCGGTCACAACATTGGGTACACCTGCATGATTCAGCGGGTGCATACAAAATAGCTTCTTTTGGCAGCATTTATGTCACTGCATATCGCATTTCGGTGTTATTATGCGCATGCCACGATTAGATGAAAATAATGCTTTATCCTACCTTTATTATGTATCTTTAAAGAGGACATATTTGTACAGTTAATAAAGGGGACATTTAATTTAAAAAAACGGGCCCTCATTTAAACCATGCAAACTTTTGTGTCCCTGCTTATTTAATAATTGAAATGGAGAATTGTTCAAATTCAAACGATGCTCAAACCTACTTTAAATAGAAAATAGAGCAACTGAAGAGAAATATTGTAAGTTGTGGCAATTCTTGTCAAATACTGAAAATCCCTATGTTCCTTGAAAGCCCCATCAGCTGTAAAAACGTGGAGGGTAACTGCAGATTTAAGTTGGAGAACACATTGCCAGCATGACTTAGCAATTGAGGTGAAATACATATCCAAAATATTACTGAATAAAAACTCGAGTAAAGGACAAAAAAGGATAACAAATAAAGGTATATTGTGGAATGCAGATGCAGTAAAAATCCATCCATCCATCCATTTTCTACCGCTTGTCCCGTTCGGGGTTGCGGGGGGTTGCTGGAGCCTATCTCAGCTGCACATGGGCGGAAGGCGGGGTACACCCTGGACAAGTCGCCACCTCATCGCAGGGCCAACACAGATAGACAGACATCATTCACACTCACATTCACTTGATCAATACTTTTCTAACATTCCATTCCACCTTACAAAATAATACAAGTATGATTCATGTTGATATCATATCGGATTAATACTGGTATTGGCCAATACTCAAAGCTTCAATATCGGTATCGTATCTTAAGTGAAAAAGTTTGGTATCATTGATGGCATGTCCGCAAAGCTAACTATTCGCGATCCACAATATTTGTACTAATTATTTACATTTAAGGCTAGTTGTGTTTCACATTTAAAATCGCTTTGTTTGGCCCACGGCCCATTTTTACTTTGGCTCTTGGAGGTAAAATGTTTTGGCACCCCCGATTTACAGTAAGTGTTTATCCTTAACATAAATACTTAATTTTCCACAGTATGGAATTTTTTACAGGTATTATTATTTTTTTTTACATTACCGCACTAATATTGTACGATGGCCTTAATATCGTGATATCATAACATCCATACTAGATAACTATTTTATATCGCAGACATGTCCAGAATAAATTAAAACTGAAATCTTTTGAACAATCTTCAATCCTGAAGGTGACCAGATCAGCCCTATAATCTAATCAGTTGGTTCTTAGCAAATTTCTGACATTTCCTGAAAGTGTTATCCAAATCTACCCATGACATTTTGAGTTATGTTGCTGACTAACAGACAAACATACAAACCCCAATGATTACATCACCTCTAGGCGAAGGTAATAAAATATGCTTTTTCATACATACACTACCGTTCAAAAGTTTGGGGTCACCCAAACAATTTTGTGTTTTCCATGAAAAGTCACACTTATTCACCACCATACGTTGTGAAATGAATAGAAAATAGAGTCAAGACATTGACAAAGTTAGAAATAATGATTTGTATTTGAAAAAAGATTGTTTTTACATCAAACTTTGCTTTCGTCAAAGAATCCTCCATTTGCAGCAATTACAGCATTGCAGACCTTTGGCATTCTAGCTTTTAATTTGTTGAGGTAATCTGGAGAAATTGCACCCCACGCTTCTAGAAGCAGCTCCCACAAGTTGGATTGGTTGGATGAGCACTTCTTGCGTACCATACGGTCAAGCTGCTCCCACAACAGCTCAATGGGGTTCAGATCTGGTGACTGCGCTGGCCACTCCATTACCGATAGAATCCCAGCTGCCTGCTTCTTCTCTAAATAGTTCTTGCACAATTTGGAGGTGTGTTTTGGGTCATTGTCCTGTTGTAGGATGAAATTGGCTCCTATCAAGCGCTGTCCACTGGGTATGGAATGGCGTTGCAAAACGGAGTGATAGCCTTCCTTATTCAGAATCCCTTTAACCCTGTACAAATCTCACACCTTACCAGCACCAAAGCAACCCCAGACCATCACATTACCTCCACCATGCTTAACAGATGGCGTCAGGCATTCTTCCAGCATCTTTTCAGTTGTTCTGTGTCTCGCAAACGTTCTTCTTTGTGATCTAAACACCTCAAACTTGCATTCATCCGTCCACAACACTTTTTTCCAGTCTTCCTCTGTCCAATGTCTGTGTTCTTTTGCCCATCTTAATCTTTTTCTTTCATTGGCCAGTCTCAGATATGGCTTTTTCTTTGCCACTCAGCCATGAAGCCCAGAATCCCGCAGCCGCCTCTTCACTGTAGATGTTGACACTGGTGTTTTGCGGGCACTATTTAACGAAGATGCCAGTTGGGGACCTGTGAGGCGTCTGTTTCTCAAACTAGAGACTCTAATGTACTTATCTTCTTGCTCAGTTGTGCAACGCGGCCTCCCACTTCTTTTTCTACTCTGGTTAGAGCCTGTTTGTGCTGTCCTCTGAAGGGAGTAGTACACACCGTTGTAGGAAATCTTCAATTTCTTAGCAATTTCTCGCATGGAATAGCCTTAATTTCTAAGAACAAGAATAGACTGTCGAGTTTCAGATGAAAGTTCTCTTTTTCTGGCCATTTTGAGCGTTTAATTGACCCCACAAATGTGGTGGTCCAGAAACTCAATCTGCTCAAAGGAAGGTCAGTTTTGTAGCTTCTGTCCCGAGCTAAACTGTTTTCAGATGTGTGAACATGATTGCACAAGGGTTTTCTAATCATCAATTAGCCTTCTGAGCCAATGAGCAAACACATTGTACCATTAGAACACTGGAGTGATAGTTGCTGGAAATGGGCCTCTATACACCTATGTAGATATTACACCAAAAACCAGACATTTGCAGCTAGAAAAAGTCATTTACCACATTAGCAATGTATAGAGTGTATTTCTTTAAAGTTAAGACTAGTTTAAAGTTATCTTCATTGAAAAGTACAGTGCTTTTCCTTCAAAAATAAGGACATTTCAATGTGACCCCAAACTTTTGAACAGTAGTGTACATAGCTGACATGCGGGGTGTTTTTTCTTTTTTTCTTTTATATATAAAACCTTTAGCATATCTGCATGGGTTTGTTTTTATCTATTTACAAAATAAGGAAATATCTCAAAATGTCCTCCAAATTCTTGGGTATTTCATTATACGGCCATCGGTGGAAAACTGCTTTAATCAGAGCAGTCACTTATTTTTTCTGATTGAAAGTGACCTAGGTTAGCCTATGGAATGAACAGCAGTTCAGACCAGCATCTTCATCATGCCGTAAGCTGTGTGTTCTTTCAGTCCTCAAACTTCATTTTACCTTCAGGTGTCTCAGGACCTGCCATTCCTCCATCCCAGTGAGACCGGTGTCTTCAATCGCCTCTGTAAACTGGGCTCCGACTACATTCGATTTACAGAGTTTATAGAGCAACACTCTGGCCATGTGCATCAACAAGTAAGTGCAACAAGGTTTTCATTGCATATTCAGCGCTTACAATCAATGTCTTTTGTTTTTATTTTTGCTTGTTTTTTAGAATTGTATTTTTACAATGCGCTACTGACCAATAAAAAACAAGCCTCTTGACTTTGGACACACCTACAGAAAACTTGATTTACAAACCCCTCTATTTGCGAACTTTTCCGTATACAAACTTTTAGACCGCGCCAAATATGCCTCTGTGTGCGAACCATGTCTCGGCTTACAAGCACTTCATTCATTCATTCATTCATTCATTTTGTGTGCCGCTGGAAGCCTTAGGGCGCTGCCATTTCAGGGACATCACATCCTGAGCAGTACAGTACCGTATTTTTCGGACTATTAAGTCACAGTTTTTTTCATAGTTTGGTCGGGCTCCAGTGCGACTTATACAGGTAAAAGCCAGTAAATTAGAATATTTTGAAAAACTTGATTTATTTCAGTAATTGCATTCAAAAGGTGTAACTTGTACATTATATTTATTCATTGCACACAGACTGATGCATTCAAATGTTTATTTCATTTAATTTTGATGATTTGAAGTGGCAACAAATGAAAATCCAAAATTCCGTGTGTCACAAAATTTGAATATTACTTAAGGCTAATACAAAAAAGGGATTTTTAGAAATGTTGGCCAACTGAAAAGTATGAAAATGAAAAATATGAGCATGTACAATACTCAATACTTGGTTGGAGCTCCTTTTGCCTCAATTACTGCGTTAATGCGGCGTGGCATGGAGTCGATGAGTTTCTGGCACTGCTCAGGTGTTATGAGAGCCCAGGTTGCTCTGATAGTGGCCTTCAACTCTTCTGCGTTTTTGGGTCTGGCATTCTGCATCTTCCTTTTCACAATACCCCACAGATTTTCTATGGGGCTAAGGTCAGGGGAGTTGGCGGGCCAATTTAGAACAGAAATACCATGGTCCGTAAACCAGGCACGGGTCGATTTTGCGCTGTGTGCAGGCGCCAAGTCCTGTTGGAACTTGAAATCTCCATCTCCATAGAGCAGGTCAGCAGCAGGAAGCATGAAGTGCTCTAAAACTTGCTGGTAGACGGCTGCGTTGACCCTGGATCTCAGGAAACAGAGTGGACCGACACCAGCAGATGACATGGCACCCCAAACCATCACCCAACCATGCAAATTTTGCATTTCCTTTGGAAATCGAGGTCCCAGAGTCTGGAGGAAGACAGGAGAGGCACAGGATCCACGTTGCCTGAAGTCTAGTGTAAAGTTTCCACCATCAGTGATGGTTTGGGGTGCCATGTCATCTGCTGGTTTTATTGTGGTTTTATTGTAAATGCACTGTAGGACTGCTTCTTAAATGCCCATAAAAAGTAAAGCATAGCAAAACGCCATATGTAGGAGCACTATAACATGAATGTGCAGGAAATGAGACTGTCTCTGTGGTGATGCCTTGTATGGTACACGCAAATCCTTATTTAAATAAGACCGTCTGCACCACTTTTCAATTGCACACGCGTGTTTAGTTGATCACACACTACATGCCCACTAATGGTGCACACTATTTTATAGATTGCACATGCTGTTTATCATGTGATGTTTGGATTTTAGTAAATCAGGCCCATTATGTGTAAATGTCATCCTAACATAAAGAATAAACTGATTTACAACGATCGGAATTCACATGCATTTATTCGTCACAGGAACATAACACAAATCAGGCCAGCCAGACGGGACTTCATGGATTTTACTTGCGTGCGTTCTGCACAGGACTTGACTCCATGCTGCAGCCTTACAGACAGGCCCTGCTGGACCTTGAACAGGAGGTAAACGCACATGCATGCACGAACGCACACAAGTAGAAGCAGTTCAACTTCTTTCTGTTTATTTCAGTTCCTTGGAGATCCCCACCTGACCATATCCTATGTGAATTATAAGCTTGATCAGGTAAATATTTAATACGCACATACTGTATACATGATGTTAAAAAGTCCCATGGTCTTTGTATGTATACATTAAGGATGGAACGATTCACAAAAGCCACAGTTCAGATCTTGCCACAGTTTTGTGGTCACATCCAGCACTTTTTACTGCCATCATCGTCGCTCACGCTAATTCCAAATCATTCTCCTCTTCACGTTGCGAATGTCTATGACTTGAACGACACACGTTGTCCAAACCGAGTCAGGTGAACCAAACGGTCCGAGTTTTTTAATAAACCACCCCATTCTTAGTATATAAATATTTTCTTACCCCTACCCAGTCTTATGCTGTGCGCATTGAACAAGTATTTTTTTGGACATCCATCCATCCATCCATCTTCTTCCGCTTATCCGAGGTCAGGTCGCGGGGGCAGCAGCCTAAGCAGGGAAGCCCAGACTTCCCTCTCCCCAGCCACTTCGTCCAGCTCTTCCTGTGGGACCCCGAGGCGTTCCCAGGCCAGCCGGGAGACATAGTCTTCCCAACGTGTCCTGGGTCTTCCCCGCGGCCTCCTACCGGTCGGACGTGCCCTAAACACCTCCCTAGGGAGGCGTTTATCTGGCTCCTCTCCATGTGGAGGAGCAGCGGCTTTACTTTGAGCTCCTCCCGGATGACAGAGCTTCTCACCCTATCTCTAAGGGAGAGCCCCGCCACCCGGCGGAGGAAACTCATTTCGGCCGCTTGTACCCGTGATCTTGTCCTTTCGGTCATAACCCAAAGCTCATGACCATAGGTGAGGATGGGAACGTAGATTGACCGGTAAATTGAGAGCTTTGCCTTCCGGCTCAGCTCCTTCTTCACCACAACGGATCGATACAGCGTCCGCATTACTGAAGACGCCGCACCGATCCGCCTGTCGATCTCACGATCCACTCTTCCCTCACTCGTGAACAAGACTCCGAGGTACTTGAACTCCTCCACTTGGGGCAAGATCTCCTCCCCAACCCGGAGATGGCACTCCACCCTTTTCCGGGCGAGAACCATGGACTCGGACTTGGAGGTGCTGATTCTCATCCCAGTCGCTTCACACTCGGCTGCGAACCGATCCAGTGAGAGCTGAAGATCCTGGCCAGATGAAGCCATCAGGACCACATCATCTGCAAAAAGCAGAGACCTAATCCTGCAGCCACCAAACCAGATCCCCTCAACACCTTGACTGCGCCTAGAAATTCTGTCCATAAAAGTTATGAACAGAATCGGTGATTTTTTTGGACAGTATTAACAAATTATGGAGAAAAAAACCCATTAAGCATCTGTAAATTATTCTTAGGTTATATTTTCAGAGCATTGAATTGATCACAATTAGAATGTTTAGATTGTCTTAGATGCCTCTCACCTGGGCAGGCTTCATCAGTTTATGCTCACAGACTTAGAAAGGACTGCTCTAGTCTGAGTGGATGGTGCAGAGTCCAAAGTATTTATCCTGTAGAAGTCAGAGGGGTATGGCCATACAAGGATGATTTCTCTATTTTGTGGTGCAAACGAACACAAACACGAAGCGTCACAAGGACCACCTGTATAGTGAACTTTCCCATAGCTGTTCCATCTGTTAATTTTTTTTTCCTCAATTCAGTTTCAGTTGCTTTTTCCCTCTGTCATGGTGGTGGTCGAGGCTATTAAATCACAAAAGGTAGGTAGTGTTTTGCTTACAGATTTAGGTTACATTACAAGAAACATGGCAAATTCAAACAGTGAGTTTAGCTGAATCCTCATATTAGCTAAAACTACTATGAGCAACAACTGCAGACGAAAATGCTGGTGGAAAAAAATGAGTGGAATATGCCATTATGATATCTGAATTGATAAGTATCTGTCTAATATCCTGTATGTGCCACTTTAGATTCACGGCTGTCAAATCCTGGAAAGTGTGTACAAGCACAGCTGTGGGGGGCTTCCTCCTGTACGCATGGCCCTAGAAAAGTAAGTCATACAGCTAATTGTTTTCACACTGTTGTGTTGGCTTATTACTGTTTAGTGCAGCGTTTTTTCAATCTTTTATAAAGCCAACATGAGTCAAATTTCACATATGCGATTGGATTACCGTATTTTCCGCACTATAAGGCGCACCGGATTATTAGCCGCACCTTCAATGAATGGCATATTTCAAAACTTTGTCCACCTATAAGCCGCCCCGGACTATAAGCCGCGCCTACGCTGCGCTAAAGGGAATGTCAAAAAAACAGTCAGATAGGTCAGTCAAACTTTAATAATATATTAAAAACCAGCGTTCTAACAACTCTGTCCCAAAATGTACGCAAATGTGCAATCACAAACATAGTAAAATTCAAAATAGTGCAGAGCAATAGCAACATAATGTTGCTCGAACGTTAATGTCACAACACACAAAATAAACATAGCGCTCACCTTCTGAAGTTATTCTTCATTCGTAAATCCTTCGAATTCTTCGTCTTCGGTGTCCGAATTGAAAAGTTGGGCAAATGTGGGATCCAAAATGGCCGGTTCCGTCTCGTCGAAGTCATCGGAGTCAGTGTCACTGTTGTCCAGCAGTTGCTGTGAAATAGTGGTCCGTGTGCGGATGGAGAGATTGCGTCTTTTCATGAACCGGAAACACCAAGAAGCACCACCTTTAAAATCATCCAGGTGAAGTTCGCTTGCTAGCGTTGTTGCCTTCATTCGAATAGTGATGGTGCTGACACTTCTGCTTGCTGCTCTCTGCTCAACAACCCACTGTTCGAGTTTGTCCTCCAACAGTTGCCATCTTGCTTTGTTCCCTCGGAAACTCTGTTTTGTCTTCTTTACCTGGCGCAGGTCATCTTCTTGCTTCCTCCACCTACGCACCATTGATTCATTTATGTTATATTCTCTTGCTGCTGCTCTATTTCCGTGTTCTTCGGCATGACTTATTGCCTTAAGTTTAAATTCTGCGTTATACGCGTGTCGCTTAGTAGGAGCCATTTTGTGGTCTGGTCTTTACAGATGTAAACACACAAAGGAAATTAAACGAAAATCCGCGCGCTTCTTCTTCTTCCGGGGGCGGGTGGTTGCTTACAGTAGAAGAAGAAGCGCTTCCTGTTCTATGGGGGCGGGTGCTTACCTTGGCGGTTGCTTGCGTAGAAGAAGAAGCGCTTCCTGTTCTACCGGGAAAAAAGATGGCGGCTGTTTACCGAAGTTGCGAGACCTAAACTTTATGAAAATGAATCTTAATATTTATCCATATATAAAGCGCACCGGGTTAAAAGCCGCACTGTCAGCTTTTGAGTAAATTTGTGGTTTTTAGGTGCGGCTAATGGTGCGGAAAATACGGTACTTTAAGAGAGAACAGATGCATGCAACTGGGATGATTTCAATTAATTTTGTGTTGATGGTTGGCTATGGCTGGGGTGTATCCCTGCTATTGCCCAAAGTCGGCTGAAATATGATCCAGCTTCCTGTGACCCTAATGAGGACAAGCAGTATTAAAAATGGTTTGATGGATGGAAAGCCGCACTCAAAATGATTTCACCCCAACTAGAAGTTATTTATTTGCAAAATGTACAAACTTTCAATAGATGGCCGATTAAAAAAAAACCAACAACAAATAAGCAAAAAAAACCACGATTGTAATAAGAGATGTCCGTTAACATCGGACCGATAATTTCCGATATTACATTTTAAAGCATTTATTATCGGCCGATAAATGCTTTAAAATGTAATATCGGAAATTATCGGTATCGGTTTCAAAATTATCGGTATCCGTTTTAAAAAGTAAAATTTATGACTTTTTGAAACGCCGCTGTGTACACGGAAGTAGGGAGAAGTACAGAGCGCCAATGAACCTTAAAGGCACTGCCTTTGCGTGCCGGCCCAGTCACATAATATCTACGGATTTTCACAATGCAAGCCATACTTGGTCAACAGCCATACAGGTCACACTGAGGGTGGCCGTATAAACAACTTTAAAACTGTTACAAATATGCGCCACACTGTGAACCCACACCAAACAAGAATAACAAACACATTTCGGGAGAACTTCCGCACCGTAACACAACATAAACACAACAGAACAAATACCCAGAACCCCTTGCAGCACTAACTCTTCCGGGACGCTACAATATACACCCCCCGCTACCCCGGAATCGGTGATTAAGAGTTGGACAATATCGGATATCGGCAAAAAAGCCATTATCGGACATCTCTAACTGTAATATTATTTTAGTTTCCTATTTAGTTTTTATCATCTGGAAAGACTAGTTGAGTAATTGTTTTAATAGTCAATCTAGCTGACTATCAAAATAGTAATTAGTTGTTTACCGAGCTGCTATGACTCAGCTGTCTCACACACACTACTGTAGATTGTTTGATATATCCTATTAAATACATGGATACAAATGTCATAAGCTTGTCAAATGTGACAGAGGACCTTCCATTTTCGCTAATGCACATTGAATAGAACTGACCTACCGTACAGCACCTCACAAAAGTGCAAATATTTTGATATCTTTTCATGGGAAAACACTGTCAAAGATATATATTCAGTTTGATTTGAAATTCTGATTACAGAAGTACAGGGGACACAAATGGCTTGATTACAGGGGGTGTGGCTTGGAGGAGTCCATACATCAATCAATCAATCAATCAATGTTTATTTATATAGCCCTAAATCACAAGTGTCTCAAAGGGCTGCACAAGCCACAACGACATCCTCGGTATAGCCCACATAAGGGCAAGGAAAAACTCACCCCAGTGGGACGTCGATGTGAATGACTATGAGAAACCTTGGAGAGGACCGCATATGTGGGTAACCCCCCCCCCCTCTAGGGAGACCGAATGCAATGGATGTCGAGTGGGTCTGACATAATATTGTGAGAGTCCAGTCCATAGTGGATCCAGCATAACAGTAAGAGTCCAGTCCACAGTGGGGTCAGCAGGAAACCATCCCGAGCGGAGACGGGTCAGCAGCGCAGAGATGTTCCCAACCGATATACAGGCGAGCGGTCCACCCCGGGTCCCGACCCTGGACAGCCAGCACCCCATGTATTCTTCTTTGTGTGAAACTATTTTAATATTATGACTCGCAGCTAAATGTTCTGGATTATTAGGCATAAAGTACATGAGAAACAAATTATTCCTTTTTAGTGTAAAATACCAAAATCAACAATATGGGAAACGACTGTGGGCGATCGGCAACATCAGTTTTCACATTACGATTGCGCATTGTAAAGGCTCTCACAGATTCCAGCGTAGTGTGGCCAGAGCATCACCAGAGATTCCATAGTTTCACTTTGTAGTTCCCTGTGAATTTTGAAGATCGGTATCACATTAAATGCGGGTCGATGTGAAAAATACATGCCGAGCATTGATTGATTGATTGAGAAGTTGATTCAAGATCCAAGATTCAAGATTGTTTATTGTCATATGCACAGTTAAACAGACAGTTTGCCGTACAATGAAAATCTTACTTTGCTAGTCCACCCTTCAACAAGTCACACGGTACTTGGCTAAAAATAAAAATGTATATACAAGGCACAGTAAGTAACATAACATTATTGCACATTCTGATTGACAGTCAACAGTATAAATATGGAGGTGACATTTGGTCACAGCAGCAGTTAAAGTGTCTTTAGTGATCAAAGGTGAAAAGTGTCTACAGTGATGGTTCACAGTTCGGGAGTGGTCATGGTAGCTGTCTTTTGTTCAAAAAGACAAAAGTAAAAGGTTAGCATTCACAAGCCTGATGGCCTGTGGGTACAAACTGTTTGTCAGTCTCGTAGTCCTGGATTTCAGGCTCCTGTATCGTCTGCCTGATGGTAGGAGGTTGAAGAGACTGTGCTGGGGGTGTGTACTGTCCTTTATGATGTTGTGTGCTCTCCTGGTGGCCCTGGTAGAGTACATTTCCTGTAGTGAGGGGAAGGCTGCTCCTGATATGTACTGAGCAGTTTTAATCACTCGCTGGAGTGCCTTCCTGTCCTTAGCAGTGCAGTTTCCATACCAGACCGTGATTGAGCTGGTAAGGACACTCTCAATCGTACTTCTATTGAAGTTGCTGAGAATTTTGGGTGGCATGCCAAATTTTCTCAGCCTTCTTAGGAAGTACAGTCGCTGCTGGGCTTTCTTTATTGTTTGTTGGGTGTTGTGATCCCAGGTGAGGTCTTCGCTGATGTGATCCCAGGTGAGGTCTTCGCTGATGTAGGTCCCGAGGAATTTAAAGGTTTTCACCCTGTCCACCTTTGTCCCCCCTATGTACAGAGGTGTGTAGTGGGTAATCCTTCTCTGTGGGTCAATAATCATCTCCTTGAACACAGACAAGAATCTGTGTTCAAGGAGAGATTATTATCCTGACACCAGGCCACCAGTTCCGCTACCTCCCTTCCTCCTCCCTCCTCCTCCTCTACCTCTACCTATTGACATCTTAAAGAATTGAATCCATGTAATGCTTTAAAAAGGTAAATGGATGTCACAAAAAGCCAAAAGGCTATTCATCACATTTGATACATTCAATAATAAAAGATATATAACCTGTAACATGTATATAAAAAATTACGTCAAAAAAATGTCATGTACATAGTGTCATGTACACTATGTACATGACACTATGTACCGTATTTTCCGCACCATAAGCCGCCCTGGGTTATAAGCCGCGCCTTCAATGAACGGCATATTTCAAAACTTTGTCCACCTATAAGCCGCCCCGTGTTATAAGCCGCATCTAACTGCGCTAAAGGAATGTCAAAAAAACAGTCAGATAGGTCAGTCAAACTTTAATAATATATTAAAAACCAGCGTGATGTGGGCGCGCATGGAGTCGTATATCAACATGGACGGAGCTGCGTGAAAAAAGCCACCCGGCCTCTTCGCGTAAACTTACCTTAACCACTCGCTCATCTTTTCTTCATCCATCCATCCCTTCGAGTTAGCTTTTATGATGACGCCGGCTGGAAAGGTCTCTTTTGGCAAGGTCTTCCTTTTGTATATCACCATGGGTGGAAGTTTCTGGCCATTAGCATGGCAAGCTAGAACCACAGTGAAGGATGACTTCTCATTCCCTGTGGTGCGAATATTCACCGTACGTGCTCCCGTTGTATCCACAGTGCGGTTCACAGGAATATCAAAAGTCAGTGGAACCTCGTCCATGTTGATAATGTTCTCTGGTCGGATCTTTTTTTCAGCTATCTTCTTTTTACAATATGCACGGAAAGTAGCCAGCTTTTCTTGAAAGTCTTTAGGCAGTTGCTGTGAAATAGTAGTCCGTGTGCGGATGGAGAGATTGCGTCTTTTCATGAACCGGAAACCTGTCGCTTAGTAGGAGCCATTTTGTGGTCTTTACAGATGTAAACACACAAAGGAAATGAAACGTAATATCCGCGCGCTTCTTCTTCTTCTATGGGGGCGGGTGGTTGCTTACAGTAGAAGAAGAAGCGCTTCCTCTTCTATGGGGGCGGGTGCTTACCTTGGCGGTTGCTTGCGTAGAAGAAGAAGCACTTCCTCTTCTACGGGGAAAAAAGATGGCGGCTGTTTACCGTAGTTGCGAGACCGAAACTTTATGAAAATGAATCTTAATATTAATCCATATATAAAGCGCACCGGGTTATAAGCCGCACTGTCAGCTTTTGAGTAAATTTGTGGTTTTTAGGTGAGGCTAATAGTGCGGAAAATACGGTACATGACTATGCACATGTTGACTCCAAGAGTGCAAAATAGAATTAGAAAATATATATACACTATAACCACATATAAACCTGTTTGATGCTTCGGAAAGTTGCTAGGGATCAATTTTGGTTCAGATCAGGTAGAGTTTGAGCTGAGCCAGGATTTTACGGCAGTTTTAAAACTTTGTAGGGAAGTTCGAATTTTAAGGTCTGTTGGTAGTGCATTCCACTGTGTGTTGGCAAAATAGTAGAATCCATTTTTTCCCATGAGAGTCTTGAATTTGGGGGGCACGAGGTCTGAGGAACTCCCTCTCGTGTAGTTCCTGTGAGCATCATTTACTCTGGTGAAATAGTTCGGCAGGTACTTGGGGACAGTTTCTCTGAGTATTTTGAATACCAGGCACATTGCAATTTGGTGTACTCTTTCCTCAACTCTAAGCCATCCCAATTTGGTAAAGTACCGTAGGCTTGAGTTAGGTGAGTCCTATATGGGAGGTTGAGCAGGAGTCTCCCCAGCTTGTTTTGGGAAGTTTGCAGTTTTGTTTTTAGTGGCTTGGGGATCCTAGTGAACCATGAGGTGCAGGTGTAGTCAAAATGACACTGTATGAGGGCACCGGCAAGGGTCTTAAGTAGAGATGTCCGATAATACTGGCCTGCCGATATTATCGGCCGATAAATGCGTTAAAATGTAATATCGGAAATTATCGGTATCGTTTTTTTTATTATCGGTATCGTTTTTTTGTTTTTGTTTTGTTTTTTTATTAAATCAACATAAAAAACACAAGATACACTTACAATTAGTGCACCAACCCCAAAAACCTCCCCCATTTACACTCATTCACACAAAAGGGTTGTTTCTTTCTGTTATTAATATTCTGGTTCCTACATTATATATCAATATATATCAATACAGTCTGCAAGGGATACAGTCCGTAAGCACACATGATTGTGCGTGCTGCTGCTCCACTAATAGTACTAACCTTTAACAGTTAATTTTACTCATTTTCATTAATTACTAGTTTCTATGTAACTGTTTTTATATTGTTTTACCTTCTTTTTTATTCAAGAAAATGTTTTTAATTTGTTTATCTTATTTTATTTTATAATTTTTTTTTAAAAGTACCTTATCTTCACCATACCTGGTTGTCCAAATTAGGCATAATGATGTGTTAATTCCACGACTGTATATATCGGTTGATATCGGTATCGGTAATTAAAGAGTTGGACAATATCGGAATATCGGCAAAAAGCCATTATCGGACATCCCTAGTTTTAAGTGTATCCTTGTTGATAAATGCAGAATTCCTGCCCAAAAATCTAGTTTTATTATTGATCTTAATGTTTTGTGTGACATGAGGACCAGACACCGCACGGTCTTAAAATTTGAGCTTAGCGCGCACAGGCCGGGTGGATGCTCTCTTTTGGTAAGCGCCTACCTCTCTGGATTCCGCGTACGTTCCGCTCGAGTCTGTGAGAATATTAACAGTGAGACCATCACAATATGACAAGTTATCCGCTGCCATTATAAATATATCGGTGATAAATGTGATAAATGCTCGGTGGCAAGGCCCCGGGGGTGGATGAGATCCGCCCGGAGTTCCTTAAGGCTCTGGATGCTGTAGGGCTGTCTTGGTTGACAAGACTCTGCAGCATCGCGTGGACATCGGGGGCAGTACCTCTGGATTGGCAGACCGGGGTGGTGGTTCCTCTCTTTAAAAAGGGGAACCGGAGGGTGTGTTCTAACTATCGTGGGATCACACTCCTCAGCCTTCCCGGTAAGGTCTATTCAGGTGTACTGGAGAGGAGGCTACGCCGGATAGTCGAACCTCGGATTCAGGAGGAACAGTGTGGTTTTCGTCCTGGTCGTGGAACTGTGGACCAGCTCTATACTCTCGGCAGGGTCCTTGAGGGTGCATGGGAGTTTGCCCAACCAGTCTACATGTGCTTTGTGGACTTGGAGAAGGCATTCGACCGTGTCCCTCGGGAAGTCCTGTGGGGAGTGCTCAGAGAGTATGGGGTTTCGGACTGTCTGATTGTGGCGGTCCGCTCCCTGTATGATCAGTGTCAGAGCTTGGTTCGCATTGCCGTTCAGAAAGTCGGACACGTTTCCGGTGAGGGTTGGACTCCGCCAAGGCTGCCCTTTGTCACCGATTCTGTTCATAACTTTTATGGACAGAATTTCTAGGCGCAGTCAAGGCGTTGAGGGGATCCGGTTTGGTGGCTGCAGGATTAGGTCTCTGCTTTTTGCAGATGATTTGGTCCTGATGGCTTCATCTGGCCAGGATCTTCAGCTCTCACTGGATCGGTTCGCAGCCGAGTGTGAAGCGACTGGGATGAGAATCAGCACCTCCAAGTCCGAGTCCATGGTTCTCGCCCGGAAAAGGGTGGAGTGCCATCTCCGGGTTGGGGAGGAGATCTTGCCCCAAGTGGAGGAGTTCAAGTACCTCGGAGTCTTGTTCACGAGTGAGGGAAGAGTGGATGGTGAGATCGACAGGCGGATCGGTGCGGCGTCTTCAGTAATACGGACGCTGTATCGATTCGTTGTGGTGAAGAAGGAGCTGAGCCGGAAGGCAAAGCTCTCAATTTACCGGTCGATCTACGTTCCCATCCTCACCTATGGTCATGAGCTTTGGGTTATGACCGAAAGGACAAGATCACGGGTACAAGCGGCCGAAATGAGTTTCCTCCGCCGGGTGGCAGGGCTCTCCCTTAGAGATAGGGTGAGAAGCTCTGCCATCCGGGGGGGGCTCAAAGTAAAGCCGCTGCTCCTCCACATCGAGAGGAGCCAGATGAGGTGGTTCGGGCATCTGGTCAGGATGCCACCCGAGCGCCTCCCTAAGGAGGTGTTTAGGGCATGTCCGACCGGTAGGAGGCCACGAGGAAGACCCAGGACACGTTGGGAAGACTATGTCTCCCGGCTGGCCTGGGAACGCCTCGGGATCCCCCGGGAGGAACTGGACGAAGTGGCTGGGGAGAGGGAAGTCTGGGCTTCCCTGCTTAGGCTGCTGCCCCCGCGACCCGACCTCGGATAAGCGGAAGAAGATGGATGGATGGATGGATGGATGAAATGTGTCTAGTAGGGCGATTTATTTATTTATTGACATTTTACAAGTTTTTTTTGCTCTCCCCCACCCCCAAATGACATCCATGTATTCAACAATTGACTTATGTGTTTGTTTTGCAATGTCCTCCAGGATCCTCGCAGTGTGCCATGGTGTGATGTACAAACAA
The DNA here is from genome assembly GCF_033978685.3 of Nerophis lumbriciformis. Lineage (NCBI taxonomy): Eukaryota > Metazoa > Chordata > Actinopteri > Syngnathiformes > Syngnathidae > Nerophis > Nerophis lumbriciformis. Next base: position 33,873,610 of record NC_084562.2, read on the forward strand.
CTCGCAGCATGGATGTTGCATGGATTATTGCTGGACCAAAATGAGGAGTTTTTCGTGAAACAGGGTCCAAGCGCAGGAGGAGCGGCGTCAAACCAGGAGGAAGAAGAAGAGGATCTTGGTCTAGGAGGCTTAAGTGGCAAACAGCTGAGAGAACTGCAGGATCTGGTGAGCAGCACAGGTGACATCTAACAGGACTTTTCCAGGACTGGTTGTGAATCCTCACAGTCATTCTGTGTGTGACTTTGCAGAGGCTGATAGAGGAGGAGAACATGTTGGCTCCATCTCTCCAGCAGTTCTCCCTGCGAGCAGAGATGTTGCCTTCTTACATCCCCATACGAGTGGCGGAGAAGATCCTCTTTGTTGGAGAATCTGTCCAAATGTTTGAAAACCACAACCACAGCCCATCTAGAGCTGGTACTGTATGTTACACAAGTATTTAAAAGAATTCGCTTCTTTGGTGTGGCTAAAAGCTTTTCACTGATTGTTTTAGGCTCCATACTGAAACACCAGGAGGACAGTTTTGCTGCCGAGTTGCACAGACTCAAACAAGAGTCTCTCTTTAGCCTGGTGGATTTTGAAAATGTAATTGATGGCATTAGAAGCACTGTGGCAGAGGTAAGCTAACTCACTATTGTAATTGTTGTCTTTCATCTAATATGCTCTTTAAATTATCCACCATACTTGATGCTAATATTCAATCTTCTGATTGACTCTCAGCATCTTTGGACACTGATGGTGGAGGAGTCTGATCTTCTTGAGCAGCTCAAGGTACTGTCATGCTTGTTTTCAGATGCCACAGCAAGATCGGTGACGCCATTTATTTTTCCTTGACTTTCCACCAGATCATTAAGGACTTCTACTTGCTGGGTCGCGGCGAGCTCTATCAGGCTTTTATCGACCTTGCGCAGCACATGCTGAAGACCCCACCGACGGCTGTCACCGAACATGGTCAATCTAATTTTTGCTGTTTTTCCTTCCGTCGCGCTATGTAAGGGTTTAATGAGAGCCTGCAGGTCTGGTTTTGTCCTTCAGCATGCTTTAACAGTAAATACATTTATTATTAATGTGATACATTATTAGCAGCGCTGTCAAATTATTACATTTGTTTAATCGGAATAATCACATTTTGAATTCAGATTAATCCTGATTAATTAGAGGTTATTATCAATCAATCAATCAATCAATCAATCAATCAATGTTTATTTATATAGCCCTAAATCACAAGTGTCTCAAAGGGCTGCACAAGCCACAACGACATCCTCGGTACAAAGCCCACATACGGGCAAGGAAAAACTCACCCCAGTGGGACGATGATGTGAATGACTATGAGAAACCTTGGAGAGGACCGCATATGTGGGTAACCCCCCCCCCCTCTAGGGGAGACCGAAAGCAATGGATGTCGAGTGGGTCTGACATAATATTGTGAGAGTCCAGTCCATAGTGGATCCAACATAATAGTAAGAGTCCAGTCCATAGTGGGGCCAGCAGGACACCATCCCGAGCGGAGACGGGTCAGCAGCGTAGAGATGTTCCCAGCCGATGCACAGGCGAGCGGTCCACCCCGGGTCCCGACTCTGGACAGCCAGCACTTCATCCATGGCCACCGGACCTGTGCCCCCCCCCCCCCCCCCCCCCCCCCCCTCAAGGAAAAGGGGAGCAGAGGAGAAAAGAAAAGAAACGGCAGATCAACTGGTCTAACAGGGGGGCTATTTAAAGGCTAGAGTATACAAATGAGTTTTAAGATGGGACTTAAATGCTTCTACTGAGGTAGCATCTCTAATTGTTACCGGGAGGGCATTCCATAGTACTGGAGCCCCAATAGAAAACGCTCTATAGCCCGCAGACTTTTTTTTGGGCTCTGGGAATCACTAATAAGCCGGAGTTCTTTGAACGCAGATTTCTTGCCGGGACATATGGTACAATGCAATCGACAAGATAGGACGGAGCTAGACCGTGTAGTATTTTATACGTAAGTAGTAAAACCTTAAAGTCACATCTTAAGTGCACAGGAAGCCAGTGCAGGTGAGCCAGTATAGGCGTAATATGATCAAACTTTCTTGTTCTTGTCAAAAGTCTAGCAGCCGCATTTTGTACCAACTGTAATTTTTTAATGCTAGACATAGGGAGACCCGAAAATAATACGTTACAGTAGTCGAGACGAGACGTAACGAACGCATGAATAATGATCTCAGCGTCGCTAGTGGATAAAATAGAACGAATTTTAGCGATATTACGGAGATGAAAGAAGGCCGTTTTAGTAACACTCTTAATGTGTGATTCAAAGGAGAGAGTTGGGTGGAAGATAATACCCAGATTCTTTACTGATTCGCCTTGTGTAATTGTTTGGTTGTCAAATGTTAAGGTGGTATTATTAAATAAATGTCGGTGTTTAGCAGGACCGATAATCAGCATTTCCGTTTTCTTGGCGTTGAGTTGCAAGAAGTTAGCGGACATCCATTGTTTAATTTCATTAAGACTCGCTTTCATAATTTAAACAAACTTAAAAAAAGACCCCAATATTTGGACACGAATGCTATTCTATTGTCAGAAAGTCATCCAGGATTTTTTTTTATGTTTTAATTGGATGAACATCATGTATTTGTTAAAAACTTGCTAACAGTTTCGCTGTACAGTCGGGGTGTATTTTGAATGGAATTGGACCACTGGCAATATAAGAAGCAGTGCCACCTTACAGGTAACAATCCGCGGTTAAGGTAAAGGAGCATGTACAGTCAAAATGAAGTGTGTGATTAATCTGCGTATATAAAGTTAAAGTACCAATGATTGTCACACACACACTAGGTGTGGCGAGATTATTCTCTGCATTTGACCCATCACCCTTGATCACCCCCTGGGAGGTGAGGGGAGCAGTGGGCAGCAGCGGTGGCCGCGCCCGGGAATCATTTTGGTGATTTAACCCCCAATTCCAACCCTTGATGCTGAGTGCCAAGCAGGGAGGTAATGGGTCCCATTTTTATAGTCTTTGGTATGACTCGGCCGGGGTTTGAACTCACAACCTACCGATCTCAGGGCGGACACTCTAACCACTAGGCCACTGAGTAGTATATACACAATAATGTGATAATTTTTTGGAATTAATCACATAAATTAACTTATTTTTGACTGCCCTAATTAGATTTTACAATAAGCTGTCAGCTATGACATAAAACTAAATGTGGATGTTTTTTTAAGATAGTTTGGCATAAATTTACCAACATTGGGTTGGTTTTAAGTTGATTGGCAACACTAAATTGGCCATAGTGTGTGAATGTGAGTGTGAATGTTGTCTGTCTATCTGTGTTGGCCCTGCGATGAGGTGGCGACTTGTCCAGGGTGTACCCCGCCTTCCGCCCGATTGTAGCTGAGATAGGCTCCAGCACCCCCCGCGACCCTATGCGGTAGAAAATGGATGTATGGATGGATGGGTTGGTTTTATTATCTTTAGCACAAAATGTATCAAAGTGGCCCCTTTTTACGCAACCCCCAGGGTAAAAAGTTTGGACACCTGTGTTTTAAAGATGGACACATTGAAACATGTTTTTAGTTTGCAAGGGAAATCCTCAACAGAGTAGCAGCATCACTTGCCGCGCTGCAGGTCAGCTGTCGCGGTAACTTCTCATCCTGAAATGGGTGTTTTGTCACTGACAGGCTAAAAGGATGCTTTCCAGTGACTCATGGTTTGTGTTTTACAGATGTAAATGTGGCATTTCAGCAAGCAGCCCATAAGGTGCTGCTGGATGATGACAATCTGCTGCCTTTACTGCACCTCACTGTTGACTACCAAGGCAAAGACAACAAAGGTAGGATGTGGACTCTTGTCTCAAAGGGGGACTGCACTTTTGGGTAGAATTATTCACAATCCTTATGTGATACAAGAACAAATATGCCTTGCTTTTTTGATGCATTCTATTCTTCATTTGTAATATACAGCAAGAATGTGGTGAAGACAATGGGAGTTATCTATTGCGCTCACAAAGCCATCTAAAAAACATCCAAAAACTGCCAACAATACCCCAGTTACACGTTGTGTAACCAAGTATTAGCGATATTGTTATTATAAGCGCTACCGCCAAAGAACTACTTGAAGTGGCACCGTGGTCAGCTGCTGCATCGTTTTGAGTTGGTAAAAGTTAATTCTAGATTATAAATCATGCAACACACTTTTATAGTAAAAGATTGTGGCCATAAACCGATAAATTGGTCAAGTTTGACATTAACTTAGACCCGAAAGACGCTCGTTTGCGCCCACCTTTGGGGTGCCATGATTGGGTATAAAAGCAGCTTCCATGAAATGCTCAGTCATTCACAAACAAGGATGGGGCGAGGGTCACCACTTTGTGAACTAACGCGTGAGCAAATTAAGAACAACATTTCTCAACGAGCTATTGCAAGGAATTTAGGGATTTCAATCAATCAATCAATCAATCTTTATTTATATAGCCCTAAATCACAAGTGTCTCAAAGGGCTGCACAAGCCACAACGACATCCTCGGTACAAAGCCCACATACGGGCAAGGAAAAACTCACCCCAGTGGGACGTCGATGTGAATGACTATGAGAAACCTTGGAGAGGACCGCATATGTGGGTAACCCCCCCCCCCCCCTCTAGGGGAGACCGAAAGCAATGGATGTCGAGTGGGTCTGACATAATATTGTGAGAGTCCAGTCCATAGTGGATCCAACATAATAGTAAGAGTCCAGTCCATAGTGGGGCCAGCAGGACACCATCCCGAGCGGAGACGGGTCAGCAGCGCAGAGATGTTCCCAGCCGATGCACAGGCGAGCGGTCCACCCCGGGTCCCGACTCTGGACAGCCAGCACTTCATCCATGGCCACCGGACCTGTGCCCCCCCCCTCCCCCCCCCCTCCCCCCCTCAAGGAAAAGGGGAGCAGAGGAGAAAAGAAAAGAAACGGCAGATCAACTGGTCTAACAGGGGGGCTATTTAAAGGCTAGAGTATACAAATGAGTTTTAAGATGGGACTTAAATGCTTCTACTGAGGTAGCATCTCTAATTGTTACCGGGAGGGCATTCCATATTACTGGAGCCCGAATAGAAAACGCTATATAGCCCGCAGACTTTTTTTGGGCTCTGGGAATCACTAATAAGCCGGAGTTCTTTGAACGCAGATTTCTTGCCGGGACATATGGTACAATGCAATCGACGAGATAGGACGGAGCTAGACCGTGTAGTATTTTATATGTAAGTAGTAAAACCTTAAAGTCACATCTTAAGTGCACAGGAAGCCAGTGCAGGTGAGCCAGTATAGGCGTAATATGATCAAACTTTCTTGTTCTTGTCAAAAGTCTAGCAGCCGCATTTTGTACCAATTGTAATTTTTTAATGCTAGACATAGGGAGACCCGAAAATAATACGTTACAGTAGTCGAGACGAGACGTAACGAACGCATGAATAATGATCTCAGCGTCGCTAGTGGATAAAATAGAACGAATTTTAGCGATATTACGGAGATGAAAGAAGGCCGTTTTAGTAACACTCTTAATGTGTGACTCAAACGAGAGAGTTGGGTCGAAGATAATACCCAGATTCTTTACTGATTCTCCTTGTGTAATTGTTTGGTTGTCAAATGTTAAGGTGGTATTATTAAATAAATGTCGGTGTTTAGCATCTACGGTCCGTAATATCAAAAGGTTCAGAAAATCATTGCGAGGTGCATTCACAAACCCAAACACATTTAGCAAGTTGTTATACTAACCTAATTTTGCTCGATTAATACACAACTCCTGCATGTAGGATTCTAGCAAACACTGTTGCAGTGCTAGTCTGACATTGCAACAATATTTTGCAACTTTATTTCATAGTTGTGAGTTTACCACATAGTTATAGTTTGATATTATCCATCCATCCATCCATTTTCTACCGCTTATTCCCTTTTGGGGTCGCGGGGGGCGCTGGAGCTTATCTCAGCTACAATCGGGCGGAAGGCGGGGTACACCCTGGACAAGTCGCCACCTCATCGCAGGGCCAACACAGATAGACAGACAACATTCACACTCACATTCACACACTAGGGCCAATTTAGTGTTGCCAATCAACCTATCCCCAGGTGCATGTCTTTGGAGGTGGGAGGAAGCCGGAGTACCCGGAGGGAACCCACGCAGTCACGGGGAGAACATGCAAACTCCACACAGAAAGATCCCGAGCCCGGTTTTGAACCCAAGACTACTCAGGGCCTTCGTATTGTGAGGCAGATGCACTAACCCCTCTTCCACCGTGACGATATTGAAGTATTTAATTGAATATTCCGATCAACTTGCAAGACCTTGTAAAAATGAAAAGGCATTGTTTTTGGACAGAATTTGTATATTTTCCTTTTTTAAGTACCAGTTTGTGTGTCGTTTAAGCACTAGTAGCATTTTAAAAGTACCAATTTGGCACCTGTAATAGATAATATGTAAAGGATACATAACCTTACGCATGAACCATCTTCATTGTTGAGGCTGAGGCCAGATTGTACAGACTAAGGCTGAGCGATTTGGGGGGGAAAAAAGTTTTTTAATAATATTCGATCTCGATTAATATCACCATTTTTACATTTCACATGCTTATGTGTGCTATGGCTAGAAGTTATTTTTTCCTTGGCCTCAGTCTGGACCCAGGTTTAGACTGATTGGCTCTTCTGCCATGTTTGATGGAGTTGTAGTATGCTCACAGCTGATCACCGTGATCGACCTGAAAGTTATAAAGATCATTGATCATTCAATCGCCCAGCCCGAGTACAGACATGACCTCGTTCATCAGCCCCTCCTGTACCCTTAGCACAAACAACAGCTCCAAAGAAAAAAGTTCCACCTCTACGAGGAATGATTTCAGTCAGGCCTGTACATGTCAGAGGGGAACTTAGAAAACCAGCAAAGGATCAAATCAATATTTACCTTCCTATTATATCAGTGTGTCCAACGTATTCCAAGGACCCTTCGGTTTGTACAGGTAAAAGCCAGTAAATTAGAATATTTTGAAAAACTTGATTTATTTCAGTAATTGCATTCAAAAGGTGTAACTTGTACATTATATTTATTCATTGCACACAGACTGATGCATTCAAATGTTTATTTCATTTAATTTTGATGATTTGAAGTGGCAACAAATGAAAATCCAAAATTCCGTGTGTCACAAAATTAGAATATTACTTAAGGCTAATACAAAAAAGGGATTTTTAGAAATGTTGGCCAACTGAAAAGTATGAAAATGAAAAATATGAGCAGGTACAATACTCAATACTTGGTTGGAGCTCCTTTTGCCTCAATTACTGCGTTAATGCGGCGTGGCATGGAGTCGATGAGTTTCTGGCACTGCTCAGGTGTTATGAGAGCCCAGGTTGCTCTGATAGTGGCCTTCAACTCTTCTGCGTTTTTGGGTCTGGCATTCTGCATCTTCCTGTTCACAATACCCCACAGATTTTCTATGGGGCTAAGGTCAGGGGAGTTGGCGGGCCAATTTAGAACAGAAATACCATGGTCCGTAAACCAGGCACGGGTAGATTTTGCGCTGTGTGCAGGCGCCAAGTCCTGTTGGAACTTGAAATCTCCATCTCCATAGAGCAGGTCAGCAGCAGGAAGCATGAAGTGCTCTAAAACTCGCTGGTAGACGGCTGCGTTGACCCTGGATCTCAGGAAACAGAGTGGACCGACACCAGCAGATGACATGGCACCCCAAACCATCACCCAACCATGCAAATTTTGCATTTCCTTTGGAAATCGAGGTCCCAGAGTCTGGAGGAAGACAGGAGAGGCACAGGATCCACGTTGCCTGAAGTCTAGTGTAAAGTTTCCACCATCAGTGATGGTTTGGGGTGCCATGTCATCTGCTGGTGTCGGTCCACTCTGTTTCCTGAGATCCAGGGTCAACGCAGCCGTCTACCAGCAAGTTTTAGAGCACTTCATGCTTCCTGCTGCTGACCTGCTCTATGGAGATGGAGATTTCAAGTTCCAACAGAACTTGGCGCCTGCACACAGCGCAAAATCTACCCGTGCCTGGTTTACGGACCATGGTATTTCTGTTCTAAATTGGCCCGCCAACTCCCCTGACCTTAGCCCCATAGAAAATCTGTGGGGTATTGTGAAAAGGAAGATGCAGAATGCCAGACCCAAAAACGCAGAAGAGTTGAAGGCCACTATCAGAGCAACCTGGGCTCTCATAACACCTGAGCAGTGCCAGAAACTCATCGACTCCATGCCACGCCGCATTAACGCAGTAATTGAGGCAAAAGGAGCTCCAACCAAGTATTGAGTATTGTACATGCTCATATTTTTCATTTTCATACTTTTCAATTGGCCAACATTTCTAAAAATCCCTTTTTTGTATTAGCCTTAAGTAATATTCTAATTTTGTGACACACGGAATTTTGGATTTTCATTTGTTGCCACTTCAAATCATCAAAATTAAATGAAATAAACATTTGAATGCATCAGTCTGTGTGCAATGAATAAATATAATGTACAAGTTACACCTTTTGAATGCAATTACTGAAATAAATCAAGTTTTTCAAAATATTCTAATTTACTGGCTTTTACCTGTAGATGTGATTTTGTCTTTTCAGAGATGGCTGGTCCAAGAGATGGAGTCACTCCTCCGCAAGACATCTCCCCTCGTGAGATGCCTCCCACAGGCTGGGCGGCTCTCGGCCTCATCTACAAGGTTCAGTGGCCACTGCACGTCCTGTTCACTCCTGCTGTTCTGGAAAAGTCTGTACCTTTCCTGTTCTCTGGTACAAATGTGTTGAAATGTAGTTTATTGTGGTGAAATCCTCGTTCTCCTGCCGTCTGTGTGGTCAGATACAACATCGTGTTCAGGTACCTGCTGAGTGTGCGACGAGTGCAGTCGCAGCTGCAGCACTGCTGGGCTTTGCAAATGCAGAGGAAACATCTCAAGTCCAGTCATAGCGACGCTATCAAGTGGAGGCTACGCAACCACATGGCTTTCCTCATCGATAACCTGCAATACTACTTGCAGGTAACACACAGGGTTCAGAACTAAAATGTGCACTTGCCTGCTGTTTTGAACTTTTGAATATTTGGCAAGTTTCTGTTTAGTAATACAGTGAAGTTCAAATCCCTGCAGGTTAAACCTTCCAAAGTTGGACTTAAGGTAAACACGTTCAAGATGAAAGAAATGAGGATACTGTAAGTGCTCCGGCAAATGCAGGAGCAGATATTACGTGCAAATGTTAAGTTTTGGAAGAAGTTACCAACTTCCCTTATTTAGGCAGGATTGTCATAACTACTTGAAGCTCAGAGGAAGATGCTGAGGCAAGGTGTACAAAAACACAAACTGTTTCTTACATACCTGGAGAACTTGATATATTGACCTGTGGACAATCCTCAACTCCAATGTTAAATATGTTCTTTTGTTTGGCTCAGGAACATGGTGACTGCCCTCAAACATAATAAAGAAGCTAGAGACATTTAACAATTTAAGGCTTTGATGTACAGTGCATCCAGAAAATATTCACAGTGCTTCACATTTTACACCCTTACTTTAAAATGGAATACATTCATTTTTGTCCTCAAAATTCTACACACAATACCCCATAATGACAATGTGAAAATGTTTTTTTTTAATAATTTTTTTGCAAAAACCAATCTCTGTGCATAAATATTCACAGCTTTTGCTCAATACTCTGTTAGTCCACCTTTGGCAGCAATTACAGCCTCAAGTATTTTTGAATACCATGCCACAAATTTTGGCACACCTATCTTTGGATAGCACCTCTCAAGCTCCATCAGGTTGGATGGGAAGCATCAGTGCACAGCCATTTTCAAATCTCTCCAGAGATTGAAGTGGAGGCTCTGGCGGGGCCACTCGAGCACAATTACAGAGTTGTACTGAAGCCATTCCTTTGATAAAGCATAACAAAAGCCGAGACACAGTTGTATCTTAAGGTATCTGTAAGTTAAGACAGTGTTTCTTAACCCTACGGCTGGGGCCCATTGTTGGACCGTGAGCACTCCCGACAGGGCCGCCAAAATATCTGTTTCTCATCTGTGGTCCGTATGGGCTGCAGCTGTACTTAACTTGTAATACACCTTTCTACCACTTGTATCACTAATGACAATATCAAACAAACATAAGAAGTCTGGAGTTAAAGTCATAGAGAAGTTTCTTAAGTGCAAAAAATATGACTAAATTGGTGAAGCTGTATTTTCATCTGCACTTTTGCACAGTTTAGCTAAGAAACATATTCATTAAAATGTATTTTAGCACAACAATTGTATGTACATTAATGTCATAAGTCAGTTCTTATACAGTATATTTGATTAGTACCGTATTTTTCGGACTATAAGTCGCAGATATTTTCATAGTTGGGCCGGGTGTGCAACTTATACTCGGGAGCGACTTATGTGTGAAATTATTAACACATTACCGTAAAATATCAAATAATATTATTGATCTCATTCACGTAAGAGACTAGACGTATAAGATTTCATGGGATTTAGTGATTAGGAGTGACAGATTGTTTGGTAAACGTATAGCATGTTCTATATGTTATAGTTATATGAATGACTCTTACCATAATATGTTACGTTAACATACCAGTTGGTTATTTATGCCTCATATAACGTACACTTATTCAGCCTGTTGTTCACTATTCTTTATTTATTTTAAATTGCCTTTCAAATGTCTATTCTTGGTGTTGGCTTTTATCAAATACATTTCCCCAAAAAATGCAACTTATATTCCAGTGCGACTTATGTTTTTTTCCTTCTTTATTAAGCATTTTCGGCAGGTGCGACTTATACTCCGAAAAATACGGTACTTATTTTTAGAATCAGCCTGCAGCCTAAAGTTTGTGTTAAATGGATGATAATCTTTGTGATTAACACGTTTTCATATAATTTGACAAGGTTGTGAACTGTAAGTAGGTTAGATATGATTATTATTATTATTAAGAGTAAGATTACTATATACTAATGCATGAGTTAAGGTACTCATAAGTTCAGGTATCACTGTATTGGGTTTGTAACTGATCAGAGCCCAGCCGATCTTTACCGCAGCTGTGTCCCAGTGTTTAAATGGCTGAAGATAGTACTCACGTAAAAGATGACATGCATGAAGGAGTTGCATGAATTCTAGGTGTCTGTGTCTTGCCAAAACACTGGCTCGAATTTGAGCGTAAACTACAATGAACACATCGTCTATCCACAGTGCAAACCACTTTCTAAGATACTAATCCTCCCTACCATGGCAACAAAATAACTACAATTCTTCTATTTATCATTAAAACTGGAGTACTAGAGGGAAAGGAATGGCTAAATGTGTTACACACAAACACCAAACAGAACGACACAAGAAGCAAACTGCTAAAGCTTCAATGTAAAGTAGGGGTGATCGATCCAGATTTCGATACTATCGAGTAATAAGATACATCTTTTTATTTATCTTGTTCATATTACAAAATCAAGAAGGAAACATCAAGAACAAAAAGGAGGATACACAGGACACTAGGGTGTCCTGTGTATCCTTGGAAAAATATTTGTTTACAGGTAAAAGCCAGTAAATTAGAATATTTTGAAAAACTTGATTTATTTCAGTAATTGCATTCAAAAGGTGTAACTTGTACATTATATTTATTCATTGCACACAGACTGATGCATTCAAATGTTTATTTCATTTAATTTTGATGATTTGAAGTGGCAACAAATGAAAATCCAAAATTCCGTGTGTCACAAAATTAGAATATTACTTAAGGCTAATACAAAAAAGGGATTTTTAGAAATGTTGGCCAATTGAAAAGTATGAAAATGAAAAATATGAGCATGTACAATACTCAATACTTGGTTGGAGCTCCTTTTGCCTCAATTACTGCGTTAATGCGGCGTGGCATGGAGTCGATGAGTTTCTGGCACTGCTCAGGTGTTATGAGAGCCCAGGTTGCTCTGATAGTGGCCTTCAACTCTTCTGCGTTTTTGGGTCTGGCATTCTGCATCTTCCTTTTCACAATACCCCACAGATTTTCTATGGGGCTAAGGTCAGGGGAGTTGGCGGGCCAATTTAGAACAGAAATACCATGGTCCGTAAACCAGGCACAGGTAGATTTTGCGCTGTGTGCAGGCGCCAAGTCCTGTTGGAACTTGAAATCTCCATCTCCATAGAGCAGGTCAGCAGCAGGAAGCATGAAGTGCTCTAAAACTTGCTGGTAGACGGCTGCGTTGACCCTGGATCTCAGGAAACAGAGTGGACCGACACCAGCAGATGACATGGCACCCCAAACCATCACTGATGGTGGAAACTTTACACTAGACTTCAGGCAACGTGGATCCTGTGCCTCTCCTGTCTTCCTCCAGACTCTGGGACCTCGATTTCCAAAGGAAATGCAAAATTTGCTTTCGTCAGAAAACATGACTTTGGACCACTCAGCAGCAGTCCAGCTGGTGTCGGTCCACTCTGTTTCCTGAGATCCAGGGTCAACGCAGCCGTCTACCAGCAAGTTTTAGAGCACTTCATGCTTCCTGCTGCTGATCTGCTCTATGGAGATGGAGATTTCAAGTTCCAACAGGACTTGGCGCCTGCACACATCGCAAAATCTACCCGTGCCTGGTTTACGGACCATGGTATTTCTGTTCTAAATTGGCCCGCCAACCCCCCTGACCTTAGCCCCATAGAAAATCTGTGGGGTATTGTGAAAAGGAAGATGCAGAATGCCAGACCCAAAAACGCAGAAGAGTTGAAGGCCACTATCAGAGCAACCTGGGCTCTCATAACACCTGAGCAGTGCCAGAAACTCATCGACTCCATGCCACGCCGCATTAACGCAGTAATTGAGGCAAAAGGAGCTCCAACCAAGTATTGAGTATTGTACATGCTCATATTTTTCATTTTCATACTTTTCAGTTGGCCAACATTTCTAAAAATCCCTTTTTTGTATTAGCCTTACACAATATTCTAATTTTGTGACACACGGAATTTTGGATTTTCATTTGTTGCCACTTCAAATCATCAAAATTAAATGAAACAAACATTTGAATGCATCAGTCTGTGTGCAATGAATAAATATAATGTACAAGTTACACCTTTTGAATGCAATTACTGAAATAAATCAAGTTTTTCAAAATATTCTAATTTACTGGCTTTTACCTGTATATTTAGCAAGTACTCAACCAGTCAAACTGTAATTATTAAGCCCTTTTCATACATGACAAATAAATACAGTGCCCTGATTTGTCTATCTGTGCTTATTAGCTCATGACATTTGTGTCAACGTGTGCGTGTCACCAGGTGGACGTGTTGGAGTCGCAATTCTCTCAGCTGCTTCAACAAATCCACTCCACCAGAGACTTTGAGAGCATCAGACTAGCGCACGACCATTTCCTCAGCAACCTGCTGGCCCAGTCCTTCATCCTCCTCAAGCCAGTAAGAATCCTAACTTCCTCACATTTGTGCCTGGACCACTTTGGGCCAATAAACAATCCCGCCATCAGGTCTTCCATTGCTTGAATGAGATCCTGGAGCTCTGTCAGAGCTTCTGCTCCTTGGTTAGTCAGAGTGTGGCCATACTGGACGAGAGGGGAACAGCTCAGCTGGACATCCTGGTCAAGGTGGGCGCGCCTGACAATTGTGTGTGAAGAGGAAATGTCAGTGACACCGTTTGTGATTACGTTCAGGGCTTCAGGCGTCAGTCCTCGCTGTTGTTCAAAATCCTGTCAAGCGTGAGGAATTACCAGATCAACTCGGATCTGGCTCAGCTGCTTCTGCGACTGGACTACAACAAGTACTACACCCATGCTGGAGGAACCCTGGGCAGGTGAGACCCCACACATGGCACATAAACATGGTCTCCCAGAGAGCGTGATGGTAAAGGAGTTAATAATAAAGAGGTTAGTGTTTTTCATTGTTCTGACTCATTTCACTTGATCATCCATCCATTTTCTACCGCTTGTCCCGTTCGGGGTCGCAGGGGTTGCTGGAGCCTATCCCAGCTGCACATGGGCGGAGGGCGGTGTACACCCTGGACAAGTCGCCACCTCATCGCAGGGCCAACACTGATAGACAGACAACATTCACACTCACATTCACTTGATCAATACTTTTCTAACACTCCACCTTACAAAAATAATACAAGTATGATTCATGTTGATATCGTATCGGATTAATACTGGTATTGGCCAATACTCAAAGCTCCAATATACAGGTAAAAGCCAGTAAATTAGAATATTTTGAAAAACTTGATTTATTTCAGTAATTGCATTCAAAAGGTGTAACTTGTACATTATATTTATTCATTGCACACAGACTGATGCATTCAAATGTTTATTTCATTTAATTTTGATGATTTGAAGTGGCAACAAATGAAAATCCAAAATTCCGTGTGTCACAAAATTAGAATATTACTTAAGGCTAATACAAAAAAGGGATTTTTAGAAATGTTGGCCAACTGAAAAGTATGAAAATGAAAAATATGAGCATGTACAATACTCAATACTTGGTTGGAGCTCCTTTTGCCTCAATTACTGCGTTAATGCGGCGTGGCATGGAGTCGATGAGTTTCTGGCACTGCTCAGGTGTTATGAGAGCCCAGGTTGCTCTGATAGTGGCCTTCAACTCTTCTGCGTTTTTGGGTCTGGCATTCTGCATCTTCCTTTTCACAATACCCCACAGATTTTCTATGGGGCTAAGGTCAGGGGAGTTGGCGGGCCAATTTAGAACAGAAATACCATGGTCCGTAAACCAGGCACGGGTAGATTTTGCGCTGTGTGCAGGCGCCAAGTCCTGTTGGAACTTGAAATCTCCATCTCCATAGAGCAGGTCAGCAGCAGGAAGCATGAAGTGCTCTAAAACTTGCTGGTAGACGGCTGCGTTGACCCTGGATCTCAGGAAACAGAGTGGACCGACACCAGCAGATGACATGGCACCCCAAACCATCACCCAACCATGCAAATTTTGCATTTCCTTTGGAAATCGAGGTCCCAGAGTCTGGAGGAAGACAGGAGAGGCACAGGATCCACGTTGCCTGAAGTCTAGTGTAAAGTTTCCACCATCAGTGATGGTTTGGGGTGCCATGTCATCTGCTGGTGTCGGTCCACTCTGTTTCCTGAGATCCAGGGTCAACGCAGCCGTCTACCAGCAAGTTTTAGAGCACTTCATGCTTCCTGCTGCTGACCTGCTCTATGGAGATGGAGATTTCAAGTTCCAACAGGACTTGGCGCCTGCACACAGCGCAAAATCTATCCGTGCCTGGTTTACAGACCATGGTATTTCTGTTCTAAATTGGCCCGCCAACTCCCCTGACCTTAGCCCCATAGAAAATCTGTGGGGTATTGTGAAAAGGAAGATGCAGAATGCCAGACCCAAAAACGCAGAAGAGTTGAAGGCCACTATCAGAGCAACCTGGGCTCTCATAACACCTGAGCAGTGCCAGAAACTCATCGACTCCATGCCACGCCGCATTAACGCAGTAATTGAGGCAAAAGGAGCTCCAACCAAGTATTGAGTATTGTACATGCTCATATTTTTCATTTTCATACTTTTCAGTTGGCCAACATTTCTAAAAAATCCCTTTTTTGTATTAGCCTTAAGTAATATTCTAATTTTGTGACACACGGAATTTTGGATTTTCATTTGTTGCCACTTCAAATCATCAAAATTAAATGAAATAAACATTTGAATGCATCAGTCTGTGTGCAATGAATAAATATAATGTACAAGTTACACCTTTTGAATGCAATTACTGAAATAAATCAAGTTTTTCAAAATATTCTAATTTACTGGCTTTTACCTGTAGGTATCGTATCTTAAGTGAAAAAGTGTGGGATCATTGACGGCATGTCCGCAAAGCTAACTACTCGCGATCCACAATATTTGCACTAATTATTTACAATTAGGGCTAGTTGTGTTTCACATTTAAAATCGCTTTGTTTGGCCCACAGCCCATTTTTACTTTGGCTCGCCCGATTTACAGTAAGTGTTTATCCTTAACATACTTAATTTTTCACAGTATGGAATTTAAAAAAAATAAAATTTGACATTACTGCACTAATATCGTACGATGGCCTTAATATCGTGATATAAGATCCATACTAGATAACTATTTTATATCGCAGACAGGATGGTAGATTATTGATGTACAATTTGACTATTTAGCACTTGTTATGAGTCTTAGTCTTTTCAGTGCATAATGGCACAGTAATGCAGTGCGCTGTCAGAACTCAGCCTGAATGGTGAGTGTGGAGTGATGGCGCTAACCAACCACCCTCAGTAGTCGCCATCTTGGCTCGGTAGCGAAATAAAAAAACTATGTTGAAACCTGTAGCGGTGGAAAGCAGGTAAAGTTAAAGTTAAATTTCACCACACACAAGGTGTGGTGAAATGTGTCCTCTGCATTTGACCCATCCCCTTGTTCACCCCCTGGGAGATGAGGGGAGCAGTGAGCAGCAGCGGTGGAATATTTTTTGGTGATTTAACCCCCAATTCCAAGCCTTGATGCTGAGTGCCAAGCAGGGAGGTAATGGCTCCCATTTTTATAGTCTTTGGTATGACTCGGCCGGGGTTTGAACTCACGACTAGGGATATCCGATATTTCGATATTGTCCAACTCTTGAATTACCGATACCGATATATACAGTCGTGGAATTCAATCAATCAATCAATGTTTATTTATATAGCCCTAAATCACAAGTGTCTCAAAGGGCTGCACAAGCCACAACGACATCCTCGGTTCAGATCCCAAAACAGTTTTCTTTGAAGTAATACAAACATTTATCAGAGCTGTTTATCTATTTAATGTAGGAATGTAGTTAATCAAAGAACTGACACCCAATGTCATTAAAAATTTATGAATTTTGAATGTAGAATCGATTCTGAATCGAATTGTTATCCTCAGGAATCGAATCGAACCGCGCCGTGCCCAAAGATTCACGGCCCGAGTGTCCATGCCACTTCTATTTCGATACTACATTACAGTGTCTTAATGTGTATTTAAATACATTTAAACTCATGGAAGAATTACCTGGTGAATCTAAAAATATATTCAAAATAAAGTATAATCAACCAAAAAGTGCAGTACCTACATGGACCCCCTAGGGCAGTGGTTCTCAACCTTTTTTCAGTGATGTACCCCCTGTGAACATTTTTTTAATTCAAGTACCCCCTAATCACAGGAAAGCATTTTTGGTTGAAAAAAAGAGATAAAGAAGTAAAATACGTCATCAGTTTCTGATTCATTAAATTGTATAACAGTGCAAAATATTGCTCATTTGTAGTGGTCTTTCTTGAACTATTTGGACAAAAAGATATAAAAATAACTAAAAACTTGTTGAAAAATAAACAAGTGATTCAATTATAAATTAAAGCTGCAAGCAGCGTTGGTCGGGCCCGCGTATTTGGCAGGTGCTAGTCCTAAGTGTCCCAATACTTTTGTCTACTTGTAGTCTGAAGTGTCCCAAGACTTTTGTCTAGTGTACCTACCTTGTCTGCATTGTGTGGGCACGTTGGTGCTTCCTGCTTTTAAGCAGCCATCTTAAAAAAACAGCACCGCAGGAGCATCAGTGCAGCGGGTCTTTGAAGGGTCATAAAATCAAAACCGGAGCAGGTATTAAAAATCCCATCTATATTTTTAATCACAAGGGTTTTATCTCTCTCCTGTGTTAGTTTGAAGGCGAAACGACAAACGCTCTCAGAGGAGATAGATTTTGAAGAAAGGTGACCGCTTTTTACAAAAATGTTGTGTTGAAGGGGGAATAGCAAACTTCCTGTATATTTTTGCTGGGGGTTGTCAATTTATGAAAAGTAGGTCTAAGTAAGACCTACATAGAGGTTTTTGTTTCATGTCTCTCCGACCTTCCCAGTGGGAGTTACAGGCAGTTTTGTAGTTTTATTCTTCCGAGGAGCAGTTTTTGGTGCGTTTTATGAAAAAATTGCTGTAGAGCAAAATTTTTGGATTTGGGGTTAGGTTTTTTCATTAGATCACAGTTTTAGCCAGTCCTGATGTGTGTGTTAAGTTTGGTGAGTTTTGAAGCATGTTAAGGGGGTCAAATTATAGCTCAAAGAGGCAAAAGTGACTGTTTTTAGTACATTTTTGTCTTGAAGGGGGAATTGCCAACTTCCTGGTGATTTTAGCCCGAAGACATACAATTATGAGAACTAGGTCTAAGTCAGACCTACATAGAGGTTTTTGTTTCATGTCTCTCCGACCTTCCTAGTGGGAGTTACAGGCAGTCTGTTTTTTTTTTCCCCTAGGGGGCGCTAGAGCGCAATTTTGATTTTTGGGGTTCGGTTTTTTTATCAAAAGACAATTTTCGCAGGTCCTGATGAGTGTGTCAAATATGGTGAGTTTTGAAGCATGTTGAGTGGGTCAAATTAGTGTTCAAAGAGGCGGCGGAATAATAATAATTAAAGCTGCAAGCAGCGTTGTTCGGGCCCGCGTATTTGGCAGGTGCTAGTCCTAAGTGTCCCAATACTTTTGTGTACTTTTAGTCTGAAGTGTCCCAAGACTTTTGTCTAGTGTACCTACCTTGTCTGCATTGTGTGGGCACGTTGGTGCTTCCTGCTTTTGAGCAGCCATCTTAGAAAAACAGCACCGCAGGAGCATCAGTGCAGCGGGTCTTTGAAGGGTCATAAAATAAAAACCGGAGCAGGTATTACAAATCCCATGTATACTTTTAATCACAAGGGTTTTATCTCTCACCTGTGTTAGTTTGAAGGCGAAACGACAAACGCGCTCAGAGGAGATAGATTTTGAAGGAAGGTGACCGGTTTTTCCAAAAATTCTATATTGAAGGGGGAATAGCAAACTTCCTGTTGATTTTTGCTGGGGGTTGTCAATTTATGAAATGTAGGTCTAAGTGAGACCTACGGAGAGTTTTTCGTTTCATATCTCTCCGACCTTCCCAGTGGGAGTTACAGGCAGTTTTGTAATTTTTTTCTTCCGAGGAGCAGTATTTTATCAGTTTTATTCAAAAATTGCTGTAGAGCGCAATTTTTGAATTTGGGGTTAGGTTTTTTTATTAGATCACAGTTTTTGCCAGTCCTGATGTGTGTGTTCAGTTCGGTGAGTTTTGAAGCATGTTAAGGGGGTGAAATTACAGCGCAAAGAGGCAAAAGTGACTGTTTTTAGTACTTTTTTGTCTTGAAGGGGGAATTGCCAACTTCCTGTTGATTTTAGCCCGAAGACATACAATTATGAGAACTAGGTCTAAGTCAGACCTACATAGAGGTTTTTGTTTCATGTTTCTCCGATCTTCCTAGTGGGAGATATAGGCAGTCTAGTTTTTTTTTTTCCTAGGGGGCGCTAGAGCGCAATTTTGAGTTTTGGGGTTCGGTTTTTTTAAAAAAAGGTAATTTTCGCAGGTCCTGATGTGTGGGTCAAATATGGTGAGTTTTGAAGCATGTTAAGTGGGTCAAATTACAGTTTGTTGTGGCGGCGGAAGAATAAAGAATAATAATAAAACGGACGAATAACAATAGGTCCTTATGTCCCATTGCATAAGGACTCCCTGTGGGAGTCCTTTTGCAATGGGCCATGGCGGGCCCTAATAAAGAATAATAATAAAACCTTAGAATAACAATAGGTCCTTATGTCCCATTGCATAAGGACTCCCTGTGGGAGTCCTTTTGCAATGGGCCATGGCGGGCCCTAATAAAGATTTCTGCACATAGAAGTAATCATCAACTTAAAGTGCCCTCTTTGGAGATTGCAATAGAGATCCATCTGGATTCATGAACTTAATTCTAAACATTTATTTTGTTGAAGTATTATTCAATAAATATATTTATAAAGGATTTTTGAATTGTTGCTATTTTTAGAATATTTAAAAAAAAAAAAAAATCTTACGTACCCCTTGGCATACCTTCAAGTACCCCCAGGGGTACGCGTACCCCCATTTGAGAACCACTGCCCTAGGGGTCCCCTGTTGAAGACCTCTGATGGTATGATAATGAACTTAAACATGATTTTTATGTGTGAGTTGCTTCGTAAAGATGAGGTCTTTAATGGAGGAATGAACACATTATTATGCCTAATTTGGATAACCAGGTATGGTGAAGATAAGGTACTTTAAAAATAAATAAATAAAATAAGATCAATAAATTAAAAACATTTTCTTGAATAAAAAAGAAAGTAAAACAATATAAAAACAGTTACATAGAAACTAGTAATTAATGAAAATGAGTAAAATTAAGTGTTAAAGGTTAGTACTATTAGTGGAGCAGCAGCACGCACAATCATGTGTGCTTACGGACTGTATCCCTTGCAGACTGTATTGATATATATTGATATATAATGTAGGAACCAGAATATTAATAACAGAAAGAAACAACCCTTTTGTGTGAATGAGTGTAAATGGGGGAGGTTTTTGGGGTTGGTGCACTAATTGTAAGTGTATGTTTTTTATGTTGATTTAATAAATAAAAATTTAAAAAAACGATACAGATAATACAAAAAATTAAAGCTGCAAGCAGCGTTGTTCGGGCCCGCGTATTTGGCAGGTGCTAGTCCTAAGTGTCCCAATACTTTTGTGTACTTTTAGTCTGAAGTGTCCCAAGACTTTTGTCTAGTGTACCTACCTTGTCTGCATTGTGTGGGCACGTTGGTGCTTCCTGCTTTTAAGCAGCCATCTTAAAAAAACAGCAGCGCAGCAGCATCAGCGCAGCGGGTCTTTGAAGGGTCATAAAATCAAAACCGGAGCAGTTAATTAAAAAGCGCTTCTGTTGTTGTAATCACAAGGGTTCAATCTCTCTCCTGTGTTAGTTTGAAGGCGAAACGACAAACGCGCTCAGAGGAGTTCGTTTTTGAAGGAAGGTGACCGGTTTTTACAAAAAAATTGTTTTGAAGGGGGAATAGCAAAATTCCTGTTGATTTTTGCTGGGGGTTGTCAATTTATGAAATGTAGGTCTAAGTGAGACCTACATAGAGGTTTTTGTTTCATGTCTCTCCGACCTTCCCAGTGGGAGTTACAGGCAGTTTTGTCAGATTTTTCATCCGAGGAGCAGTTTTTTGTGCGTTTTATTAAAAAATTGCTGTAGAGCACAATTTTTAGATTTGGGGTTAGGTTTTTTCATTAGATCACAGTTTTAGCCAGTCCTGATGTGTGTGTTCAGTTTGGTGAGTTTTGAAACATGTTAAGGGGGTCAAATTAGAGCTCAAAGAGGCAAAAGTGACTGTTTTTAGTACTTTTTTTGTCTTGAAGGGGGAATTGCCAACTTCCTGTTGATTTTAGCCCGAAGATGTACAATTGAAAAATGTAGGTCTAAGTCAGACCTACATAAAAGTTTTTGTTTCATGTCTCTCCGACCTTCCTAGTGGGAGTTACAGGCAGCGTAGTTTTTTTCTTCTTCCTAGGGGGCGCTAGAGCGCAATTTTGAGTTTTGGGGTTTGGTTTTTTTATTAAAAGGCAATTTTCGCAGGTCCAAATATGGTGAGTTTTGAAGCATGTTAAGTGGGTCAAATTAGTGCTCGAAGAGGCGGCGGAAGAAGAAAGAAAGAAAGAATAATAAAACCTTAGAATAACAATAGGTCCTTATGTCCCATTGCATAAGGACTCCCTGTGGGAGTCCTTTTGCAATGGGCCATTGCGGGCCCTAAAAATACAGATAATTTACGATATTACATTTTAACGCATTTATCAGCCGATAATATCGGCAGGCCGTTATTATCGGACATTTCTACTCACGACCTACCCATCTCAGGGCGGACACTCTAACCACTAGGCCACCGAGTAGGTTGTAGGCATTCTCAAATGGCTTAATTGCACTTCAGTAAGTATAGTTGAGTTTAAGTGCGTGAAATATGACAGCAAAGTGCTGTCCCAAATCCATAACTGTCGTTATTCAATTACCATAATACGTGAAAAGCAACCGCTCAAGTTAGTCCCTCCAATTCCGCGATGATTAATTGTGGTGTCCACTCTGCACAATCGCTATTTTGGGCACACATTTTTCTAAGCATGAACACACTAATAGTATGCACTCAAAATGCCAAGTGCACAAACTGAGACATAGCTGTTGGAAAGTGTGTGAACAGAAAAAGAGGAAGCAAGTAAATACTGTATTGCGATGGTCTTTTCCACTAAGTGCGCATCAAGATTATGTACACATAAAAAAAAAATCCCAATTAGTGCGTTATTGATTTAAAACCATCTTTTTAATATGCATGTAAACACATGAATTAGATCATGTTTAACTGTTGATTGACGGGATGAACACATGTAGACTACGTGATTGGAAACTAGATCAATCAATGTTTATTTATATAGCCCTAAATCACAAGTGATTACACCTGAGATCACTCAGGTGTAAGAATGGTCATCCAGTCAGTCCAGACTTGGGCTCCAACTATCAACCACAAATCTCCACGGAATGAGAGTTGACCAGCGGATTGAGGTTTACACAACATACCGTATTTTCCGCACCATTAGCCGCACCTAAAAACCACAAATTTACTCAAAAGCTGACAGTGCGGCTTTTAACCCGGTGCGCTTTATATATGGATAGATATTAAGATTCATTTTCATAAAGTTTCGTTCTCGCAACTTCGGTAAACAGCCGCCATCTTTTTTCCCGGTAGAACAGGAAGCGCTTCTTCTTCTACGCAAGCAACCGCCAAGGTAAGCACCCGCCCCCATAGAACAGGAAGCGCTTCTTCTTGTACTGTAAGCAACCACCCGCCCCCGGAAGAAGAAGAAGCGCGGTGCATGCTGGGATATGTGACGTTTCATTTCCATTTGTGTGTTTATGTAAAGACCCCAAAATGGCTCCTATTAAGTGTGTTGTCTGTCTAATTATAAATAATGCAGACGAGGCGTGTTAACGGAGTTCTCAACGTTTACTCACAGCGTGCTCATAACCACATTCTAACTCCCAGCATACAACAACGCTTCTCAGGGCTACCGCGCATGCTCGTAACTATCGTTGCATGCTGGGTAGTGTAGTTGTTATATTTGCTAGCTCATAACATCACATTAAGAGACACGCTTACGCGCTTAATTCAATACTCGCCGTCATTCCGGGTGGATTGACAAAAGACCTCCAGCCGCTAGATATTGGTGTCAACAGGGCATTCGAAGCTAGACTGCTAACTGTGTGGGAACAGTGGATGACAGAAGGCGAACACACCTTCACTAAGACAGGGAGGCAGCGCCAGACGACGCCAACATCTGCCAGTGGATCGTAAATGCCTGGGCAGATATTTCGGTCACAACTGTGGTCCGAGCTTTCCGGAAGGCAGGATTCACAGAACTGCTGGACAACAGTGACACTGACTCCGATGACTTCGACGAGACGGAACCGGCCATTTTGGATCCCACATTTGCCCAACTTTTCATTTCGGACACCGAAGACGAAGAATTCGAAGGATTTACGAATGAAGAATAACTTCAGAAAGTGAGCGCTATGTTTATTTTGTGTGTTGTGACATTAACGTTCGAGCAACATTATGTTGCTATTGCTCTGCACTATTTTGAATTTTACTATGTTTGTGATTGCACATTTGCGTACATTTTGGGAGTGAACAGAGTTGTTAGAACGCTGGTTTTTAATATATTATTAAAGTTTGACTGACCTATCTGACTGTTTTTTTGACATTCCCTTTAGCGCAGCGTAGGCGCGGCTTATAGTCCGGGGCGGCTTATAGGTGGACAAAGTTTTGAAATATGCCATTCATTGAAGGTGCGGCTAATAACCCGGGGCGGCTTATAGTGCGGAAAATACTACTATCGCACAGCCACAATAGCTGGTATCTGTTATGCATGTACAGTATACGTCAAAATGTGCACACAAGAATGAAGCAGATATTTACTGAATTGTCATTTTCTTTCATTTTAGTGTTTAAGAAGACTAGAAGAGAAACCCCATCAGTCTTCTCCATGTGGTCTTTCCTGTGAAGTATGACATTCTAAAGAGGTGATTTTTGTACAAAGTGTAAATACTGAATACTGTAACATTTTGTGTCTAAAATAAAACAATCGACACAACTGAAACGGCTCAAAATGTATTCCATAAAAACAGACAGAACGATGTCATAGAAAGTATCGGCATGCAACAGAACAAATTTAGTGATCGGGAATTTGAACATACATTATTATGACGACGACGATGATGATGAAGAGGAGGTGAAGTTATGACTATACTGAGGCTTGCTGTGGAAGTCCAGGCACTCCCCACAGATGACGCTCTGGATGAGCCACTCGGGAGACACCAGTGGGACCTCCAGTGACGTCATGTTTTTCTCCAACGTTGGTGGGCAGGAGTGGTCCGTCACCACCACCTCATATTTGCCAGCAGGAATATCTACCCATGAAAGGCACACATTTATTAGTGAATCCAAGAAATAATATTCTAATTATTGTTTTTGGTTGAGGACTGACCGGTGCTGTCCTTGTCAGCATGGAAGTGTCGGACAGCGGAGGCTCCGCCCATAGTGGCGAGCTGGGACCAAAGCTCCACTGGCTTCTCAAACGCCACAAGAACCCGCAGATCCTTAAAAGGGCTACAGCGGGGATGCCTGGAAAGCACAAAGAAGCACACATCTTACTGTACTCTAAAAAGAACTCAGGAGATTTAAGGCAGTATTAAAAAATATTTCAACACAATTTGGACATGACTGAAACATATTCACTACAATGGATGTGTGTATATACAGGTAAAAGCCAGTAAATTAGAATATTTTGAAAAACTTGATTTATTTCAGTAATTGCATTCCAAAGGTGTAACTTGTACATTATATTTATTCATTGCACACAGACTGATGCATTCAAATGTTTATTTCATTTAATTTTGATGATTTGAAGTGGCAACAAATGAAAATCCAAAATTCCGTGTGTCACAAAATTAGAATATTACTTAAGGCTAATACAAAAAAGGGATTTTTAGAAATGTTGGCCAACTGAAAAGTATGAAAATGAAAAATATGAGCATGTACAATACTCAATACTTGGTTGGAGCTCCTTTTGCCTCAATTACTGCGTTAATGCGGCGTGGCATGGAGTCGATGAGTTTCTGGCACTATCAGGTGTTATGAGAGCCCAGGTTCCTCTGATAGTGGCCTTCAACTCTTCTGCGTTTTTGGGTCTGGCATTCTGCATCTTCCTTTTCACAATACCCCACAGATTTTCTATGGGGCTAAGGTCAGGGGAGTTGGCGGGCCAATTTAGAACAGAAATACCATGGTCCGTAAACCAGGCACGGGTAGATTTTGCGCTGTGTGCAGGCGCCAAGTCCTGTTGGAACTTGAAATCTCCATCTCCATAGAGCAGGTCAGCAACAGGAAGCATGAAGTGCTCTAAAACTTGCTGGTAGACGGCTGCGTTGACCCTGGATCTCAGGAAACAGAGTGGACCGACACCAGTAGATGACATGGCACCTCAAACCATCACCCAACCATGCAAATTTTGCATTTCCTTTGGAAATCGAGGTCCCAGAGTCTGGAGGAAGACAGGAGAGGCACAGGATCCACGTTGCCTGAAGTCTAGTGTAAAGTTTCCACCATCAGTGATGGTTTGGGGTGCCATGTCATCTGCTGGTGTCGGTCCACTCTGTTTCCTGAGATCCAGGGTCAACGCAGCCGTCTACCAGCAAGTTTTAGAGCACTTCATGCTTCCTGCTGCTGACCTGCTCTATGGAGATGGAGATTTCAAGTTCCAACAGGACTTGGCGCCTGCACACAGCGCAAAATCTACCCGTGCCTGGTTTACGGACCATGGTATTTCTGTTCTAAATTGGCCCGCCAACTCCCCTGACCTTAGCCCCATAGAAAATCTGTGGGGTATTGTGAAAAGGAAGATGCAGAATGCCAGACCCAAAAACGCAGAAGAGTTGAAGGCCACTATCAGAGCAACCTGGGCTCTCATAACACCTGAGCAGTGCCAGAAACTCATCGACTCCATGCCACGCCGCATTAACGCAGTAATTGAGGCAAAAGGAGCTCCAACCAAGTATTGAGTATTGTACATGCTCATATTTTTCATTTTCATACTTTTCAGTTGGCCAACATTTCTAAAAATCCCTTTTTTGTATTAGCCTTAAGTAATATTCTAATTTTGTGACACACGGAATTTTGGATTTTCATTTGTTGCCACTTCAAATCATCAAAATTAAATGAAATAAACATTTGAATGCATCAGTCTGTGTGCAATGAATAAATATAATGTACAAGTTACACCTTTTGAATGCAATTACTGAAATAAATCAAGTTTTTCAAAATATTCTAATTTACTGGCTTTTACCTGTACAGTACATTCAATGCGTTTTCTTTATTTTCATGACTATTTACATTGTAGATTGTCACTGAAGGCATCAAAACTATGATTGTGGAGTTATATACTTAACAAAAAAGGTGAAATAACTGAAAACGTGTTTTGTATTCTAGTTTCCTCAAAATAACCACCCTTTGCTCTGATTACTGCTTTGCAAACTCTTGGCATTCTCTCGATGAGTTTCAAGAGGTAAATGGTTTTCACTTCACAGGTGTCATAGTTTTGACCAAACTTTTGGCCTGTACTGTATATTAGGGTTGTTAACGATAGACCGATGCGACCAGATCATCGGTTTGGCACACCAGTGACAGCCCCGTCAATCAATAAGATTCAGCTGTGAATTCTCAGGTTTATCGAGTGCAGACACAAACCGGTTATTGCACCAAAGTAAAAATCAGTTGATGGTTTTTGTCTTTAAAACGAGCGCTTGTTATGTAACTTGGTATGGTTATAGGCTATACATCAGAGGTGTGGACTCGAGTCATGAATTTGATGACTTTAGACTCGACTTGACAAAATGTAAAGAGACTTGCAACTCGACTTAGACTTTAACATCAATGACTTGTGACTTCACTTGGACTTGAGCCTTTTGACTTGACAAGACTTGCTACTTTCCCCAAAACCCAAAGATTAAAAAGTTATTCAGGAGCGCTCCGAATCTTTCATTTTTTACGTGTGTGTCTGTCAGCGTGTGTGTTCTCAGTACAATAGCCAATCAAATTAGATCTATGTTGTTTTCATCCCACAGCATTCATCCAATCAAATAGCAGGACAACCAACGAAGAAGAGTTGTCAAACAACGCGGCAGTGAGAGAAGTTATACCAAAGTTGGTTTCGTTCGGGTATAAAAACTACGACTTGGTCAACAAAAAACAAATTGTAGTATGCAAAACATGCAGTTCGAATATTACAGACGGAGACGCAACAACTTCCAACTTCGTTCGACATTTGAAAATGCACAAAGAAGGGTAAGTTTTGAACGTTTATTGGCTAAGTAACATGACTTATTTGCTATTGTATTTAAATGAGTGAGGCTGTAAACTCACTGCTAACGTTATAACCATAGACATCTTATAAGTAGACGCAGCATCGAGCGCTACTGCCTGCTGGCGCGGACGAGACGCGGGGCCGCCATCTTGGAGTGGTGATCCGCTCCACTCAGTGCAATTCATTTGGCAGGAGCAATGAACTGTCACTTTCACGCGGTTTTTTGTCATACGTGTAGCTATGATAAAGGACACATGTTTTGGCGTGTTTTATTATTCATAGTTTGCTTAACAGTAATAGAATATTCTTATATGCTATAAGTGACCAGATGTCCGAGATCAAAACTGGGAATGTAATCCCAGAGAAGGAGGGAAAAAAACGGTCAGCTATTTTTAAGTTGAAGAAACAATATGATTAGGTTATATACAGGTAAAAGCCAGTAAATTAGAATATTTTGAAAAACTTGATTTATTTCAGTAATTGCATTCAAAAGGTGTAACTTGTACATTATATTTATTCATTGCACACAGACTGATGCATTCAAATGTTTATTTCATTTAATTTTGATGATTTGAAGTGGCAACAAATGAAAATCCAAAATTCCGTGTGTCACAAAATTAGAATATTACTTAAGGCTAATACAAAAAAGGGATTTTTAGAAATGTTGGCCAACTGAAAAGTATGAAAATGAAAAATATGAGCATGTACAATACTCAATACTTGGTTGGAGCTCCTTTTGCCTCAATTACTGCGTTAATGCGGCGTGGCATGGAGTCGATGAGTTTCTGGCACTGCTCAGGTGTTATGAGAGCCCAGGTTGCTCTGATAGTGGCCTTCAACTCTTCTGCGTTTTTGGGTCTGGCATTCTGCATCTTCCTTTTCACAATACCCCACAGATTTTCTATGGGGCTAAGGTCAGGGGAGTTGGCGGGCCAATTTAGAACAGAAATAGCATGGTCCGTAAACCAGGCACGGGTAGATTTTGCGCTGTGTGCAGGCGCCAAGTCCTGTTGGAACTTGAAATCTCCATCTCCATAGAGCAGGTCAGCAGCAGGAAGCATGAAGTGCTCTAAAACTTGCTGGTAGACGGCTGCGTTGACCCTGGATCTCAGGAAACAGTGGACCGACACCAGCAGATGACATGGCACCCCAAACTGATGGTTTGGGTTGGTTTGGTTTGCATTTCCTTTGGAAATCGAGGTCCCAGAGTCTGGAGGAAGACAGGAGAGGCACAGGATCCACGTTGCCTGAAGTCTAGTGTAAAGTTTCCACCATCAGTGATGGTTTGGGGTGCCATGTCATCTGCTGGTGTCGGTCCACTCTGTTTCCTGAGATCCAGGGTCAACGCAGCCGTCTACCAGCAAGTTTTAGAGCACTTCATGCTGCTGACCTGCTCTATGGAGATGAAGATTTCAAGTTCCAACAGGACTTGGCGCCTGCAAACAGCGCAAAATCTACCCGTGCCTGGTTTACGGACCATGGTATTTCTGTTCTAAATTGGCCCGCCAACTCCCCTGACCTTAGCCCCATAGAAAATCTGTGGGGTATTGTGAAAAGGAAGATGCAGAATGCCAGACCCAAAAACGCAGAAGAGTTGAAGGCCACTATCAGAGCAACCTGGGCTCTCATAACACCTGAGCAGTGCCAGAAACTCATCGACTCCTGCCACGCCGCATTAACGCAGTAATTGAGGCAAAAGGAGCTCCAACCAAGTATTGAGTATTGTACATGCTCATATTTTTCATTTTCATACTTTTCAGTTGGCCAACATTTCTAAAAATCCCTTTTTTGTATTAGCCTTAAGTAATATTCTAATTTTGTGACACACGGAATTTTGGATTTTCATTTGTTGCCACTTCAAATCATCAAAATTAAATGAAATAAACATTTGAATGCATCAGTCTGTGTGCAATGAATAAATATAATGTACAAGTTACACCTTTTGAATGCAATTACTGAAATAAATCAAGTTTTTCAAAATATTCTAATTTACTGGCTTTTACCTGTACAGTACATTCAATGCGTTTTCTTTATTTTCATGACTATTTACATTGTAGATTGTCACTGAAGGCATCAAAACTATGATTGTGGAGTTATGTACTTAACAAAAAAGGTGAAATAACTGAAAACGTGTTTTGTATTCTAGTTTCCTCAAAATAACCACCCTTTGCTCTGATTACTGCTTTGCAAACTCTTGGCATTCTCTCGATGAGTTTCAAGAGGTAAATGGTTTTCACTTCACAGGTGTCATAGTTTTGACCAAACTTTTGGCCTGTACTGTATATTAGGGTTGTTAACGATAGACCGATGCGACCAGATAATCGCTTTGGCACACCAGTGACAGCCCCGTCAATCAATAAGATTCGGCTGTGAATTCTTAGGTTTATCGAGTGCAGACACAAACCGGTTATTGCACCAAAGTAAAAATCAGTTGATGGTTTTTGTCTTTAAAACGAGCGCTTGTTATGTAACTTGGTATGGTTATAGGCTATACATCAGAGGTGTGGACTCGAGTCACATGACTTGGACTCGAGTCATGAATTTGATGACTTTAGACTCGACTTGACAAAATGTAAAGAGACTTGCAACTCGACTTAGACTTTAACATCAATGACTTGTGACTTCACTTGGACTTGAGCCTTTTGAATTGACAAGACTTGCTACTTTCCCCAAAACCCAAAGATTAAAAAGTTATTCAGGAGCGCTCCGAATCTTTCATTTTTTACGTGTGTGTCTGTCAGCGTGTGTGTTCTCAGTACAATAGCCAATCAAATTAGATCTATGTTGTTTTCATCCCACAGCATTCATCCAATCAAATAGCAGGACAACCAACGAAGAAGAGTTGTCAAACAACGCGGCAGTGAGAAAAGTTATACCAAAGTTGGTTTCGTTCGGGTATAAAAACTACGACTTGGTCAACAAAAAACAAATTGTAGTATGCAAAACATGCAGTTCGAATATTACAGACGGAGACGCAACAACTTCCAACTTCGTTCGACATTTGAAAATGCACAAAGAAGGGTAAGTTTTGAACGTTTATTGGCTAAGTAACATGACTTATTTGCTATTGTATTTAAATGAGTGAGGCTGTAAACTCACTGCTAACGTTATAACCATAGACATCTTATAAGTAGACGCAGCATCGAGCGCTACTGCCTGCTGGCGCGGACGAGACGCGGGGCCGCCATCTTGGAGTGGTGATCCGCTCCACTCAGTGCAATTCATTTGGCAGGAGCAATGAACTGTCACTTTCACGCGTTTTTTTGTCATACGTGTAGCTATGATAAAGGACACATGTTTTGGCGTGTTTTATTATTCATAGTTTGCTAAACAGTAATAGAATATTCTTATATGCTATAAGTGACCAGATGTCCGAGGTCAAAACTGGGAATATAATCCCAGAGAAGGAGGAAAAAAACGGTCAGCTATTTTTAAGTTGAAGAAACAATATGATTAGGTTATATACAGGTAAAAGCCAGTAAATTAGAATATTTTGAAAAACTTGATTTATTTCAGTAATTGCATTCAAAAGGTGTAACTTGTACATTATATTTATTCATTGCACACAGACTGATGCATTCAAATGTTTATTTCATTTAATTTTGATGATTTGAAGTGGCAACAAATGAAAATCCAAAATTCCGTGTGTCACAAAATTAGAATATTACTTAAGGCTAATACAAAAAAGGGATTTTTAGAAATGTTGGCCAACTGAAAAGTATGAAAATGAAAAATATGAGCATGTACAATACTCAATACTTGGTTGGAGCTCCTTTTGCCTCAATTACTGCGTTAATGCGGCGTGGCATGGAGTCGATGAGTTTCTGGCACTGCTCAGGTGTTATGAGAGCCCAGGTTGCTCTGATAGTGGCCTTCAACTCTTCTGCGTTTTTGGGTCTGGCATTCTGCATCTTCCTTTTCACAATACCCCACAGATTTTCTATGGGGCTAAGGTCAGGGGAGTTGGCGGGCCAATTTAGAACAGAAATACCATGGTCCGTAAACCAGGCACGGGTAGATTTTGCGCTGTGTGCAGGCGCCAAGTCCTGTTGGAACTTGAAATCTCCATCTCCATAGAGCAGGTCAGCAGCAGGAAGCATGAAGTGCTCTAAAACTTGCTGGTAGACGGCTGCGTTGACCCTGGATCTCAGGAAACCGACACCAGCAGATGACATGGCACCCCAAACTGATGGTTTGGGTTGGTTTGGTTTGCATTTCCTTTGGAAATCGAGGTCCCAGAGTCTGGAGGAAGACAGGAGAGGCACAGGATCCACGTTGCCTGAAGTCTAGTGTAAAGTTTCCACCATCAGTGATGGTTTGGGGTGCCATGTCATCTGCTGGTGTCGGTCCACTCTGTTTCCTGAGATCCAGGGTCAACGCAGCCGTCTACCAGCAAGTTTTAGAGCACTTCATGCTTCCTGCTGCTGACCTGCTCTATGGAGATGGAGATTTCAAGTTCCAACAGGACTTGGCGCCTGCACACAGCGCAAAATCTACCCGTGCCTGGTTTACGGACCATGCTATTTCTGTTCTAAATTGGCCCGCCAACTTCCCTGACCTTAGCCCCATAGAAAATCTGTGGGGTATTGTGAAAAGGAAGATGCAGAATGCCAGACCCAAAAACGCAGAAGAGTTGAAGGCCACTATCAGAGCAACCTGGGCTCTCATAACACCTGAGCAGTGCCAGAAACTCATCGACTCCATGCCACGCCGCATTAACGCAGTAATTGAGGCAAAAGGAGCTCCAACCAAGTATTGAGTATTGTACATGCTCATATTTTTCATTTTCATACTTTTCAGTTGGCCAACATTTCTAAAAATCCCTTTTTTGTATTAGCCTTAAGTAATATTCTAATTTTGTGACACACGGAATTTGGGATTTTCATTTGTTGCCACTTCAAATCATCAAAATTAAATGAAATAAACATTTGAATGCATCAGTCTGTGTGCAATGAATAAATATAATGTACAAGTTACACCTTTTGAATGCAATTACTGAAATAAATCAAGTTTTTCAAAATATTCTAATTTACTGGCTTTTACCTGTATACATGCGTATATCCTACATAAACAATGTATGAATACATTAGATATCTATATATCTTAGGGACCTATAGACTGTATCTCTGTTGCTGCAGCAGCAGAGAGTTTATTCTGTCTTGACACTTTGTATTGATATTTGTATTACATTCTTCCCTTAAATGATCATGTCTACAGTGATTGTTTTATATGTATTTTTTATGTATGTCGCTTGGGATAAAAGCGTCTGCCAAATACTTAAACATAAACATATATAAACACCTGAAAGTCTTTATATTAGCTAAAACCATCAATCTGTTTCACTGGATTTAGAATAAAACCAAATTCTGTCTTACCCAACAATGTTAGTATTTGAATATTGTTACCTAAAATGAGAACACATCATAATCAGTGGCGGCTGGTGAATGTTGTTTTAGGTGGGGCTGAAAGTTTGTAAACGAAACCTCTGTAGATTTCTTTGTGATTTTCACATACAAATATTGAAGATCTTTGCTCCTTCTCAACTCTGTGGTAATATTCTTTTCACAAAATACAACCAATAGTACGTTAATGTTAAATCTTACTTGTGAAAAGTAGTCCCCCGATTCCTATTTTCAACAGTCCGCTCATTTGAGCAGGAAAACGCTGAACACCATCTTTGTTTTCTACCTGTCAACTGTCAGTTTAGGCTCCTCGCCGGCTCCTCATCACCACTTCAAGATGGCGGCCAAATTGCTCGCGTCACAGCAGCCAATGCTGCGTCTACTTATAAGATGTCTATGGTTATAACGTCATTGCAAACACGGCAATCTGTTGCGTCCACTGCAGTTTGCTACCTTATTCATACTTTTTGTCAAGTGATTTTTTTTTAAACAGGGTTTCATGAGGTACCTATACATAACGTTACGTTAGTCAATGTATCACACACAGTAACGTAACGTTAGTCAATGTATCACACACAGTAACGTAACGTTAGACGGCGGTCAGCAGCACCGCGTATTTTAGCCACCTACAAAAAGACAAACATAGTCAAATAAAGGTCAGTTAAAATGTATACTATATTAAGAATATGTGTACATATTGCATAGGGCCTTGACATCTAAAAAGTACAACTCTGTTCATTGCTATGTTCATGTATTTGTTGTGTTTTCCATGTGTACGCACACATAAACACACATACAGTATGAAATGAGATCAATGAGATAAGGTAAGAACCTGATAGAAACTGCTGTGGAACTACAAACCCCGTTTCCATATGAGTTGGGAAATTGTGTTAGATGTAAATATAAACGGAATACAATGATTTGCAAATCATTTTCAACCCATATTCAGTTGAATATGCTACAAAAACAACATATTTGATGTTTAAACTGATAAACTTTTTTTTTTTTGCAAATAATCATTAACTTTAGAATTTGATGCCAGCAACACGTGACAAAGAAGTTTGAAAGGTGGCAATAAATACTGATAAAGTTGAGGAATGCTCATCAAACACTGATTTGGAACATCCCACAGGTGTGCAGGCTAATTGGGAACAGGTGGGTGCCATGATTGGGTATAAAAACAGCTTCCCAAAAAATGCTCAGTCTTTCACAAGAAAGGATGGGGCGAGGTACACCCCTTTGTCCACAACTGCGTGAGCAAATAGTCAAACCGTTTAAGAACAATGTTTCTCAAAGTGCAATTGCAAGAAATTTAGGGATTTCAACATCTACGATCCATAATATCATCAAAAGATTCAGAGAATCTGGAGAAATCACTCCACGGAAACCAACATTGAATGACCGTGACTTTCGATCCCTCAAACGGCACTGTATCAAAAACCGACATCAATCTCTAAAGGATATCACCACATGGGCTCAGGAACACTTCAGAAAACCACTGTCACTAAATACAGTTCGTCGCTACATCTGTAAGTGCAAGTTAAAGCTCTACTATGCAAAGCGAAAGCCATTTATCAACAACATCCAGAAACGCCGCCGGCTTCGCTGGGCCCGAGATCATCTAAGATGGACTCATGCAAAGTGGAAAAGTGTTCTGTGGTCTGACGAGTCCACATTTCAAATTGTTTTTGGAAATATTCAACATCGTGTCATCCGGACCAAAGGGGAAGCGAACCATCCAGACTGTTATCGACGTCTGGATGGTCGATAACATCAAAAAGCCAGCATCTGTGATGGTATGGAGGTGCATTAGTGCCCAAGGCATGGGTAACTTACACATCTGTGAAGGCACCATTAATGCTGAAAGGTACATACAGGTTTTGGAACATCATATGCTGACATCTAAGCGCCGTCTTTTTCATGGACGCCCCTGCTTATTTCAGCAAGACAATGCCAAGCCACATTCAGCACGTGTTACAACAGCGTAAAAAAAGAGTGCGGGTACTTTCCTGGCCCGCCTGCAGTCCAGACCTGTCTCCCATCGAAAATGTGTGGCGCATTATGAAGCGTAAAATACGACAGCGGAGACCTCGGACTGTTGAACGACTGAAGCTCTACATAAAACAAGAATGGGAAATAATTCCACTTTCAAAGCTTCAACAATTAGTTTCCTCAGTTCCCAATCGGTTATTGAGTGTTGTTAAAAGAAAAGGTGATGTAACACAGTGGTGAACATGCCCTTTCCCATCAACTTTGGCACGTGTTGCAGCCATGAAATTCTAAGTTAATTATTATTTGCAAAAAAAAAAAAAGGTTTATGAGTTTGAACATCAAATATCTTGTCTTTGTAGTGCATTCAATTGAATATGGGTTGAAAAGGATTTGCAAATCATTGTATTCCGTTTATATTTACATCTAACAATTTCCCAACTCATATGGAAATGGGGTTTGTAGTTACAATGCAATATGCCATGGAAATACAATGTTAACACTTCAGTGCAAATAAGTACAGTTGCACTTGTTTTTTCAAATGTGTTTATTCTGTAAAGGAATGAGTTAAATGTTTAAAATGACTGGTTAATAGTGCTATTATGAAGTGCAATGTCAGCACTATTTGTTTCCCTGCAATTTAAAATGCACTTGTTTTAATAAATAAATACAGCGTTTTAAAAGCATACACAATCTGTGTAAATATATTAGTCTGTGGTTAAAAGGACTTGAAAGGACTCGAAACTCAAAATGCAGTACTTGGGACTTGACTTGAGACTTTCCAGTCTTGACTTTGGACTTGACTAGGGACTTGCCTGTCTTGACTCGGGACTTGAGGGCAAAGACTTGAGACTTACTTGTGACTTGCAAAATAATGACTTGGTCCCACCTCTGCTATACATCCATTCACACAATATATTACTTGAATTTGTTTCGACGTAAAAGGCCATCATCTTTAAGGTGCAGCAGGCTTTCATTTGCCGTAATACCAATTACTACTAACACAGTTTGTATGTACATTTTTAAGCCTTTTTAGAAAATATATAAATCCTAAACGGTCTTTGTTCCGTAGGACACAACGTCCACAGTTTCCAAAAATTTTTTGAAATGTGGACTCGTCAGACCACAGAACACTTTTACAGTCCATCTTAGATGAACTCGGGCCCAGCGAAGCCGGTGGCGTTTCTGGGTGTTGTTGATAAATGGCTTTTGCTCTGCATAGTAGTTTTAACTTGCACTTACAGATGTAGCGACCGACTGTAGTTACTGACAGTGGTTTTCTGAAGTGTTCCTGAGCCCATGTGGTGATATCCTTTACACACTGATGTCGCTTTTTGATGCAGCCTAAATGATCGAATGTCACGGGCATTCAATGTTTATTACGCTTACGTGCAGTGATTTCTTCAGATTCTCTAAACCTTTTGATGATATTACGCAGCGTAGATGGTGAAATCCCTAAATTCCTTGCAATAGCTGGTTGAGAAATGTTGTTCTTAAGCTATTTGCTCAGGCATTTGTTCACAAAGTGGCGACCCCCGCCCCATCCTTGTTTGTGAATGACTGAGCATTTCATGGAAGCTGCTTTTATACCCAATCATGGCCCCCACCTGTTCCCAATTAGCCTGTTCACCTGTGGGATGTTCCAAATACCGTATTTTCTGCACTATTAGCCGCACCTAAAAACCACAAATTTACTCAAAAGCTGACAGTGCGGCTTTTAACCCGGTGCGCTTTATATATGGATAAATATTAAGATTCATTTTCATAAAGTTTCGATCTCGCAACTTCGGTAAACAGCCGCCATCTTTTTTCCCGGTAGAACAGGAAGCGCTTCTTCTTCTACGCAAGCAACCGCCAAGGTAAGCACCCGCCCCCATAGAACAGGAAGCGCTTCTTCTTCTACTGTAAGCAACCACCCGCCCGCGTAGAAGAAGAAAAAGGGCGCGGATATACCGTACGTTTCATTTCCTTTGTGTGTTTACATCTGTAAAGACCACAAAATGGCTCCTACTAAGCGTCAGGGATCCGGTTCATGAAAAGACGCAATCTCTCCATCCACACACGGATTACTATTTCACAGCAACTGATATTCCTGTGAACCGCACTGTGGATACAACGGGAGCACGTACGGTGAATATTCGCACCACAGGGAATGAGAAGTCATCCTTCACTGTGGTTCTAGCTTGCCATGCTAACTTCCACCCATGGTGATATTCAAAAGGAAGACCTTGCCAAAAGAGACCTTTCCAGCCGGCGTCATCATAAAAGCTAACTCGAAGGGATGGATGAAGAAAAGATGAGCGAGTGGTTAAGGTAAGTTTAAGTTTTCGCGAAGAGGCCGGGTGGCTTTTTTCACGCAGCTTTGTCCATGTTGATATACGTATGTTTGTGATTGCACATTTGCGTACATTTTGGGAGTGAACAGAGTTGTTAGAACGCTGGTTTTTAATATATTATTAAAGTTTGACTGACCTATCTGACTGTTTTTTTGACATTCCTTTAGCGCAGTTAGATGCGGCTTACAACACCGGGCGGCTTATAGGTGGACAAAGTTTTGAAATATGCCGTTCATTGAAGGCGCGGCTTTTAACCCAGGGCGCCTTATGGTGCGGAAAATACGGGTAAGTGTTTGATGAGCATTCCTCAACTTTCTCAGTCTTTTTTGCCACTTGTGCCAGCTTTTTTGAAACATGTTGCAGACATCAAATTCCAAATGAGCTAATATTTGCAAAAAATAAAGTTTTCAAGTTCGAACGTTAAAAGTGTCTTGTCTTTGCAGTCTATTCAATTGAATATAGGTTGAAAAGGATTTGCAAATCATTGTATTCTGTGTTTATTTACCATTTACACAACGTGCCAACTTCACTGGTTTTGAGTTTTGTATATTATAGATTTATATTTACCATTCTACAACGCCATCATCTGGTCCCATGCCGGCAGGCAGCAGATAGTTTCTGTAGTTGAGCAGCTTGTTGTCGTTGCAGCAGTCTCGGACCCAAATGTGTGAAACACACGGCACACCGCTGGCCAGGCACAGCACGTACTTCCTGGTGCGGCAGTGCTGGTCCGCTATCAGCAAACTCTGGTAGGCGGCCTTACACTGTGGAGGAGATATGGGATCAGGACTACATGAGGGGGCTTAATAGTACAGGTGGTCCTCCATGGCGTCGTAAATGACATATTAGTGTTAGTCTGAACTCATTGCTAAATTATACCTGAATGGATACCTACGTCATTTATTGTATGTGAAATACATCAAATACAGGTAAAAGCCAGTAAATTAGAATATTTTGAAAAACTTGATTTATTTCAGTAATTGCATTCAAAAGGTGTAACTTGTACATTATATTTATTCATTGCACACAGACTGATGCATTCAAATGTTTATTTCATTTAATTTTGATGATTTGAAGTGGCAACAAATGAAAATCCAAAATTCCGTGTGTCACAAAATTAGAATATTACTTAAGGCTAATACAAAAAAGGGATTTTTAGAAATGTTGGCCAACTGAAAAGTATGAAAATGAAAAATATGAGCATGTACAATACTCAATACTTGGTTGGAGCTCCTTTTGCCTCAATTACTGCGTTAATGCGGCGTGGCATGGAGTCGATGAGTTTCTGGCACTGCTCAGGTGTTATGAGAGCCCAGGTTGCTCTGATAGTGGCCTTCAACTCTTCTGCGTTTTTGGGTCTGGCATTCTGCATCTTCCTTTTCACAATACCCCACAGATTTTCTATGGGTCTAAGGTCAGGGGACTTGGCGGGCCAATTTAGAACAGAAATACCATGGTCCGTAAACCAGGCACGGGTAGATTTTGCGCTGTGTGCAGGCGCCAAGTCCTGTTGGAACTTGAAATCTCCATCTCCATAGAGCAGGTCAGCAGCAGGAAGCATGAAGTGCTCTAAAACTTGCTGGTAGACGGCTGCGTTGACCCTGGATCTCAGGAAACAGAGTGGACCGACACCAGCAGATGACATGGCACCCCAAACCATCACTGATGGTGGAAACTTTACACTAGACTTCAGGCAACGTGGATCCTGTGCCTCTCCTGTCTTCCTCCAGACTCTGGGACCTCGATTTCCAAAGGAAATGCAAAATTTGCATGGTTGGGTGATGGTTTGGGGTGCCATGTCATCTGCTGGTGTCGGTCCACTCTGTTTCCTGAGATCCAGGGTCAACGCAGCCGTCTACCAGCAAGTTTTAGAGCACTTCATGCTTCCTGCTGCTGACCTGCTCTATGGAGATGGAGATTTCAAGTTCCAACAGGACTTGGCGCCTGCACACAGCGCAAAATCTACCCGTGCCTGGTTTACGGACCATGGTATTTCTGTTCTAAATTGGCCCGCCAAGTCCCCTGACCTTAGACCCATAGAAAATCTGTGGGGTATTGTGAAAAGGAAGATGCAGAATGCCAGACCCAAAAACGCAGAAGAGTTGAAGGCCACTATCAGAGCAACCTGGGCTCTCATAACACCTGAGCAGTGCCAGAAACTCATCGACTCCATGCCACGCCGCATTAACGCAGTAATTGAGGCAAAAGGAGCTCCAACCAAGTATTGAGTATTGTACATGCTCATATTTTTCATTTTCATACTTTTCAGTTGGCCAACATTTCTAAAAATCCCTTTTTTGTATTAGCCTTAAGTAATATT
Organism: Nerophis lumbriciformis; assembly: GCF_033978685.3. Lineage (NCBI taxonomy): Eukaryota > Metazoa > Chordata > Actinopteri > Syngnathiformes > Syngnathidae > Nerophis > Nerophis lumbriciformis. Next base: position 33,912,844 of record NC_084562.2, read on the forward strand.
CTAATTTTGTGACACACGGAATTTTGGATTTTCATTTGTTGCCACTTCAAATCATCAAAATTAAATGAAATAAACATTTGAACGCATCAGTCTGTGTGCAATGAATAAATATAATGTACAAGTTACACCTTTTGAATGCAATTACTGAAATAAATCAAGTTTTTCAAAATATTCTAATTTACTGGCTTTTACCTGTATACTACTAATAAAAAAGCAGGCTAATTGGAAGGAGAAAGTGTCAATAATGAGACCACTACGTTGCTTAGTTGTCACAGTCCATGTTCATAGGGGGCAGATTCTTTCATATGTTTAAAGATTCCGTTCACATATAAGATTCTACATCCTTGATGATGGTCACGGTGTTTGAGCAGCTTGATTCATCCTCCTCTTCCTGTGCATTTTACAATGTTTAATTTCTTTTCTTCTCTTTAACACTCAGAAGAGTCGTACCACTAAGGGCGGATAATACTGAGGATTTTGGGTATCAATCCAATACCTAGTAAATACAGAGATACTATCGCCATTACTGATACTGACACTTTTTTCCACTGAGGGTGGGCAATACTGGGAATTTTGGTATCACGCTGATACTGGATAAATATATAACTAGTAGAGATGCGCGGTTTGCGGACACAACCGCGGATTATCCGCGGATCGGGCGGATGAAATTAAAAAAAATAAGATTTTATCCGCTCGCGGGTTGGGTCGGGCGGATTAATTAGATGAGGTTTTTTTTGTTTTTTTTGCGGGTGGCAGTTAAACCAATTCGGAAATATATATACATAGTTAAATGTTACCCACATACGAAAAACGAGCAGGCACCTGCTGCATATGCCACAACAGAAGAAAAGAAAAGAGATGGACACTTTTACGGAGCGGAGAAGGGACGCCTCGCCGGGGTCCGGGACCGAGGCCCCTTCCCCCGAGAGGGCCCCACCGGGAGCCGTAGCTGAGGCGATCCGCGAGAAGGGCCCGACGCACGTCCAGGGTCACTACCGCGCCCACCGCACCGACACCCCGCCTCGTCCGCTTTCGCCGCGGCCGGCGTCACGCGCAGCAGGTAAGCAGCTTACCTGTCTGTGCATTGGATCAGTCTCCTTTCTTTAACAGGCAAAAGCTTTATAACCTCACCATACCTGCCAACTTTTAAATCAGAAAAACCTAGTAGCCAGGGTCCAAGGGCCGCAGGCCCCGGTAGGTCCAGGACAAAGTCCTGGTGGAGGGTTCAGGGCTTCGCCCCCCGACGCAAAATGACTATTAGCATTCAGACAGGTTAAAATGTTGCTAAAACCATCACTTTTCTATCAGTCACAGTGACTTTTCAAAACAAAAATATTACAGCAAAAATCATATGGGTTGATTGACATGTTTATTCTGTAAGCTAACTTCAATAGTTTGAAATTATTTTGACAGTTAATGCCAGTTATCCTGTCAACCTTTCACAAGACTTCAATTTGTTAATTGAAAGTATAAATAGTATAAACACTTTTAACAGTATGTCGTGCTGTGAAATACAGCCGACAGGATTGCGCATGCATGGTGCAGGAGAACAAAGGACTTCTTTCATTTAAGGTTTGTGATAAACCATCAAACTCATTCGTTAAAAGGACTCTATAGTAATATAAAGCGAATTTTTCTGGACATTATCATGCAAGAAAAGTTTATTTTTGGGATCGCGATCACCGCGTAATGATTTTTAAAGGTTGCATTACATTATTAACTGTCCCATGTGATCAGCCAGTGCGATTGGAAGTCCATGCTCAATTATTGCCTCCGTAAATAAAACTTCGGCATTTATCACATCCAAAGAATCTGTTTGGGCGACGAAAAACGTTGAAAGTTTTCCACTTGTATCGCTAGCAACGGCATTAGACTTGTGTTTTTTTGTCCCAACGTGGTCTTTTACATCGCTAATTCCTCCGTGTCCGATCGAAAAATCTTGTCTGCACAAGGTGCAATTCGCGTAGTTTTCACCCTTTTTTTTTTTTTTTTTTAAATTAATATTAGATATATAACAACGGGCGGATGGCGGGCGGGTGCAGTTCTGATCAAACGTTACATCGGGTGGATGGCGGATGGTTGACGACTTTCTGACGCGGTTGCGGATGAAATAATTGCCTATCCGCGCATCTCTAATAACTAGTATCTTTGATACTGATACTTTTTCCCCACCAACGGTAATCAATACTTGGAGTTTTGGTATCAATTAAATACCAAGTAAATACAGAGCTAGTATTGCAAATAGTGATAGCGACACTTTTTTACTAAGGGTGGGTAATGCTAGAAATGTCGGTATCAATCTGATACCAAATAAATACAAAGCTAAATGGTAAATGGGTTATACTTGTATAGCGCTTTTCTAAATTCAAGGTACTCGAAGCGCTTTGACACATTTACACATTCACATAACTTGTGTGTTGACTGTATTACGCTGATAGTATATATTTGTACCATGAATTGAATTAAACAAGTTGATAACTTATTTGGGTGTTACCATTTAGTGGTCAATTGTACGGAATATGTACTGTACTGTGCAATCTACTAAAAAGAGTTTCAATTAACCAACCAAACCCATTCACACACACATTCACACACTGATGGCGGGAGCTGCCATGCAAGGCCCTAACCACAACCCATCAGGAGCAAGGGTGAAGTGTCTTGCTCAAGGACACAACGGACATGACCAGTTTGGTAGAAGGTGGGGATCGAACCGGGAACCCTCTGGAATTTTGGTATCGATCCGAAACCAAGTAACAACAGCATTAGTATATCCAATACTGATACATTCTACTTGAAATAATATTACCATTACGTTAGTTGATTATTATTATGATAAAACACAGGACAAATATTTTATTTATGCAAATAATATTTTAGTAATTAGATACAATATGAAACAATCTCATAGTGCAAAATGATATAAAATAATTCCCTTGTTTTCTTTTTACTACATTTAAGAAATAAAGTAGTAATATATCTAAAATAATTTCAATTATAGTAATAAAGCTGTAACTGTAATCTGCATGTAGTCTAAATAGGAATACTATTTATATTTCAACAGATAACACAAAAGGGTTATTATTATGTTCAGTCATTATTTTTTTTAGGGTTTCATTCTAGAATTACACAAAAACAATAAAAAAAAATCAACTTGCTGAATATTTGAGGGAGGGGCAAAGTGCACTGGAGTGAGCAGCAGAGAGAGAGATGCATAGTTTGCGCGGATTAAGTGAGACGCTGCACTCGTCTGAATTCTGTGAGGAAATTTGAGTAATTTGCTGAACGTATAGACTAAAAACCACAACTTAAGTATCAATCCCGTAACACTGGTGTCGACACGATGCCAATGGGTCGGTCGTATTCCGTCACGTGACCAAAACCAATATGGCTACTGTGCAACAAACAGAGTGAAAACTATCTGAGTACGCAGGGGGCCTAGATCTTACCATTTAAACAGATACAAGCAAAAAATTAAAGCTGCAAGCAGCGTTGTTCGGGCCCGCGTATTTGGCAGGTGCTAGTCCTAAGTGTCCCAATACTTTTGTCTACTTTTAGTCTGAAGTGTCCCAAGACTTTTGTCTAGTGTACCTACCTTGTCTGCATTGTGTGGGCACGTTGGTGCTTCCTGCTTTTAAGCAGCCATCTTAAAAAAACAGCAGCGCAGCAGCATCAGCGCAGCGGGTCTTTGAAGGGTCATAAAATCAAAACCGGAGCAGTTAATTAAAAAGCGCTTCTGTTGTTGTAATCACAAGGGTTCAATCTCTCTCCTGTGTTAGTTTGAAGGCGAAACGACAAACGCGCTCAGAGGAGTTCGTTTTTGAAGGAAGGTGACCGGTTTTTACAAAAAAATTGTTTTGAAGGGGGAATAGCAAAATTCCTGTTGATTTTTGCTGGGGGTTGTCAATTTATGAAATGTAGGTCTAAGTGAGACCTACAGAGAGGTTTTTGTTTCATCTCTCTCCGACCTTCCCAGTGGGAGTTACAGGCAGTTTTGTCAGATTTTTCATCCGAGGAGCAGTTTTTTGTGCGTTTTATTAAAAAATTGCTGTAGAGCACAATTTTTAGATTTGGGGTTAGGTTTTTTCATTAGATCACAGTTTTAGCCAGTCCTGATGTGTGTGTTCAGTTTGGTGAGTTTTGAAGCATGTTAAGGGGGTCAAATTAGAGCTCAAAGAGGCAAAAGTGACTGTTTTTAGTACTTTTTTGTCTTGAAGGGGGAATTGCCAACTTCCTGTTGATTTTAGCCCGAAGATGTACAATTGAAAAATGTAGGTCTAAGTCAGACCTACATAAAAGTTTTTTCATGTCTCTCCGACCTTCCTAGTGGGAGTTACAGGCAGCGTAGTTTTGGGGTTTGTTTTTTTTATTAAAAGGCAATTTTCGCAGGTCCTGATGTGTGGGTCAAATATGGTGAGTTTTGAAGCATGTTAAGTGGGTCAAATTAGTGCTCGAAGAGGCGGCGGAAGAAGAAAGAAAGAAAGAATAATAAAACCTTACAATAACAATAGGTCCTTATGTCCCATTGCATAAGGACTCCCTGTGGGAGTCCTTTTGCAATGGGCCATTGCGGGCCCTAATAAATACATAAAGATTTGTTGAGGGATCCCAAGGATTATCCGTTGGTCGCGTTGCCAGACATATCGAACTATCTGGTGCTCCAGATGTCATTCTACACAACAAAACAGATGAAAACTTGGAAAAGCATGAAGTTCTACAACTTCTTCTTGTGTGGCTTGGTCAGGGAAATTAGTATCAAGATTCTCCCGAATAAATCATGCATCAATTTTGCTCGAGTAAGATTGCAGTTCCTGATTTAACTTCCCCTCTACTGCCATGTTTGTTGCCTTATTTCTGTTGCACGCGCAGTTAGCGTACAAAGTTAGCGTGCTTTTCCCCGTCTTGATAAAATATAACTATGATCACAACGTTGTGTATGTGCTTTCATTTATAATTGCTGTAAGTATATCAAACAAACTTTTAACAATGTGCACACTGCTAACTGCGTTCTTCGACTGGATCGGAGTGCGTGCCACTTTTCGTGTCGTTTTCCATAAAATCTTGTACTCTTTCGCCCTTCTTGATTATCTCTCGGGGAACTCTGAATAAACTTTTATTCTTTTCAGTTTTTGAATGGTTCCAACAGCCTAAAACGGGGGTCTGCAACCTGCGGCTCTTTAGTGACACCCTAGTGCATGGGTGTTAAATTATGGCCCGCGGGCCCGCGTAATTAGGGCCCGCAATGGGACATAAGGACCTATTGTTATTGTAATGTTTTATTACCGGTATTCTTTATTCTTTCTTTATTCTACCGCCGCCTCTTTGAACACTAATTTGACCCACTTAGCATGCTTCAAAACTCACCAAATTTGACCCACACATCAGGACCTGCGAAAATTGCCTTTTGATAAAAAAACCAAACCCCAAAAATAAAAATTGCGCTCTAGCGCCCCCTAGGAAAAAAAACAACTAGACTGCCTGTAACTCCCACTAGGAAGGTCGGAAAAACATGAAACAAAATCTTCTATGTAGGTCTGACTTAGACCTACCGGTAGTTCTCATAATTGTACATCTCCGGGCTAAAATCAACAGGAAGTTGGCAATTCCCCCTTCAAGACAAAAAAGTACTAAAAACAGTCAGTTTTGCTTCTTTGAGCTGTAATTTGACCCCCTTAACATGCTTCAAAACTCACCGAACTCAACGCACACATCAGGACTGGCAAAAATTGTGATCTAATAAAGAAACCTAACCCCAAATTTAAAAATTGCCCTCTACAGCAATTTTTGAATAAAACTGATAAAAAACTGCTCCTCGGAAGAAAAAAATGACAAAACTGCCTGTAACTCCCACTGGGAAGGTCGGAGAGACATGAAACAAAAACCTCTCCGTAGGTCTCACTTAGACCTACATTTCATAAATTGACTACCCCCAGCAAAAATAAACAGGAAGTTTGCTATTCCCCCTTCAAAACACATTTTTTGTAAAAACCAGTCACCTTCCTTCAAAAACAAACTCCTCTGAGCGCGTTTGTCGTTTCGCCTTCAAACTAACACAGGAGAGACATTGAACCCTTGTGATTACAACAACAGAAGCGCTTTTTAATTAACTGCTCCGGTTTTGATTTTATGACCCTTCAAAGACCCGCTGCGCTGATGCTGCTGCAATGCTGTTTTTTTAAGATGGCTGCTTAAAAGCAGGAAGCACCAACGTGCCCACACAATGCAGACAAGGTAGGTACACTAGACAAAAGTCTTGGGACACTTCAGACTAAAAGTAGACAAAAGTATTGGGACACTTAGGACTAGCACCTGCCAAATACGCGGGCCCGAACAACGCTGCTTGCAGCTTTAATTTCACTTGGCCCTTGAGGCGATATCAAATTAACACTAGACCTGGCCCGCTGATTATATTCAGCGGCGGTGCTGCGGTAACACCGCATTCACCGCTAATTCTCATACTTGCCAACCCTCCTGGGAGACTCTCAAATTTCAGTGCCCCTCCCAAAAATCGTCACGTCCGCTTTTCACCCAGTCCAGTGAATGCTGGCCCAGTCACATAATATGTGCGGCTTCAGCACGCACACACACGTGAATGCAACGCATACTTGGCCAACAGCGATATAGGTTACACTGACGGTGCTCGTATAAATAACTTTAACACTGTTTGAAATATGCGCCACACTGTGAATCCACACCATACAAGAATGACAAACACATTTCGGGAGAACATCCGCACAGTAACACAGCATAAACACAACAAAACAAATACCCAGAATCCCATGCAGCCCTAACTCTTCAGGGCTGCAATATACACCCCCCCCCCTCTCCGTGCGTCGGTTGAGGTGGGCGGGGTTGGGGGGGCGGGGTTTGGTGGTAGCGGGGGTGTACATTGCAGCCCGGAAGAGTTAGGGCTGCATGGGATTCTGGGTATTTGTTTTGTTGTGTTTATGTTGTGTTACTGTGCGGATGTTCTCCCAAAATGTGTTTGTCATTCTTGTTTGGTGTGGATTCACAGTGTGGCGCATATTTCTAACAGTGTTAAAGTTATTTATACGGGTACCGTCAGTGTAACCTGTATCGCTGTTGGCCAAGTATGCATTGCATTTACTTGTGTCTGCGTGCTGAAGTCGCACATATTTTGTTATCGGGCCGGCACATTGTTGGAATGGATGAAAAGCAGACGTGACAACAGCTCGTGGAGGACGATAAACGCAGTGCCTTTAAAGCACGCCCCCAAGACTGCGGTCCGGGTGGACGAGATATAATGACTGATGAACACCTTTGTTCGATAATGAAAAATGCCTTAGCTCAAAGCCTGAGCCCCGACATTAATGAACTAGCATCCAAGAAAAGATGGCAGGTATCTGGCTTGGGCACATCAGATTAGATCAGTGTGTTGCAAACTGAGCAGTTTAAAGTCCTGAATGGTTGGTTTATTCATTGTTATTTTATTTTCTAATTTATTAGCCTGTGGAAAAAGTTAATGTTGATATTTACCTCAGAAGGCTGCAAATAGAAAAGAGGCATTCTATTTTTATTTAAATTGTATTTGATATGCCATTGATATTTTTTAAGTATTATTATTATTATTTGAAACTCGATTTTGCATGTCACTATGAAGTTATATAAGCCTTGCTTGTTCAATATTTAATGCAAAACTTGTTTGGGTCCCTATTAAAAGGTTAATTTGTTCAACCTTGGCCCATGGCTTTGTTCAGTTTAAAATTTTGGCCCACTCTGTATTTGAGTTCGACACCCCTGCCCTAGTGGCTCCCTGGAGCTTTTTCAAATATGTATGAAAATAGAATAAAATGGGGGGGGAAATATGTATCTTTGTTTTAATATGGTTTCTTTAGGAGGACAACATGACACAAACTAATTGTTAGAAATCCCACTGTTTATATTAAACATGATTCTCTGATGAGCGTATTTGGCGAGTGCCGTTTTGTCACACTAATTTTGGCGGTCCTTGAACTCACCGTAGTTTGTTTACATGCAGATGTGTTTTATGCCACTCCTTCTTTGTCTCATTTTTTTCCACCAATCCATTTATACTGTACGTGAATGCACACAGGTGAACTTTGTCGATGTTATTGACTTGTGTGGAGTGCTTATCAAGCATATTTGGTCAGTGCATGACTGCAAGCTAATTGATCCTAACATGCTATTTAGGCTAGCTTTATGTACATAATGCATCATTATGCCTCACTTGTAAGTATATTTGAGCTCATTTAATTTCCTATGTCCGCTGTGTATTTTATTTATATTTGCATTTCTCATGACATATTATCCGTATGTAATATTGCCTGCATTTCTGATAGTTGTTTGTGTGTCGTTATAGACCACAGCGAGCGTTACCCAGCTTGCAAAGATTATTATAAATCCACTAGAAGAAGACAGCCCGCCATTTCCTTTAACTTGGACACACACATCTATACCTTTGGCCATTCTAAGCCAGTCATTTACAAGAGTTATCACACCCCCTAAGAAGCCAGCGTTTTACTAATGTTTTCCAATGTTGTCAAAATGTGTAGAATAAATTTCAACATTTCTGTCAACGAAGATTTGTGTCAGCCTGCGACAAATAGTCATTTTGATAGTAGGATAATATAGCTAATACAGGTAAAAGCCAGTAAATTAGAATATTTTGAAAAACTTGATTTATTTCAGTAATTGCATTCAAAAGGTGTAACTTGTACATTATATTTATTCATTGCACACAGACTGATGCATTCAAATGTTAATTTCATTTAATTTTGATGATTTGAAGTGGCAACAAATGAAAATCCAAAATTCCGTGTGTCACAAAATTAGAATATTACTTAAGGCTAATACAAAAAAGGGATTTTTAGAAATGTTGGCCAACTGAAAAGTATGAAAATGAAAAATATGAGCATGTACAATACTCAATACTTGGTTGGAGCTCCTTTTGCCTCAATTACTGCGTTAATGCGGCGTGGCATGGAGTCGATGAGTTTCTGGCACTGCTCAGGTGTTATGAGAGCCCAGGTTGCTCTGATAGTGGCCTTCAACTCTTCTGCGTTTTTGGGTCTGGCATTCTGCATCTTCCTTTTCACAATACCCCACAGATTTTCTATGGGGCTAAGGTCAGGGGAGTTGGCGGGCCAATTTAGAACAGAAATACCATGGTCCGTAAACCAGGCACGGGTAGATTTTGCGCTGTGTGCAGGCGCCAAGTCCTGTTGGAACTTGAAATCTCCATCTCCATAGAGCAGGTCAGCAGAAGGAAGCATGAAGTGCTCTAAAACTTGCTGGTAGACGGCTGCGTTGACCCTGGATCTCAGGAAACAGAGTGGACCGACACCAGCAGATGACATGGCACCCCAAACCATCACTGATGGTGGAAACTTTACACTAGACTTCAGGCAACGTGGATCATGTGCCTCTCCTGTCTTCCTCCAGACTCTGGGACCTCGATTTCCAAAGGAAATGCAAAATTTGCATGGTTGGGTGATGGTTTGGGGTGCCATGTCATCTGCTGGTGTCGGTCCACTCTGTTTCCTGAGATCCAGGGTCAACGCAGCCGTCTACCAGCAAGTTTTAGAGCACTTCATGCTTCCTGCTGCTGACCTGCTCTATGGAGATGGAGATTTCAAGTTCCAACAGGACTTGGCGCCTGCACACAGCGCAAAATCTACCCGTGCCTGGTTTACGGACCATGGTATTTCTGTTCTAAATTGGCCCGCCAACTCCCCTGACCTTAGCCCCATAGAAAATCTGTGGGGTATTGTGAAAAGGAAGATGCAGAATGCCAGACCCAAAAACGCAGAAGAGTTGAAGGCCACTATCAGAGCAACCTGGGCTCTCATAACACCTGAGCAGTGCCAGAAACTCATCGACTCCATGCCACGCCGCATTAACGCAGTAATTGAGGCAAAAGGAGCTCCAACCAAGTATTGAGTATTGTACATGCTCATATTTTTCATTTTCATACTTTTCAGTTGGCCAACATTTCTAAAAATCCCTTTTTTGTATTAGCCTTAAGTAATATTCTAATTTTGTGACACACGGAATTTTGGATTTTCATTTGTTGCCACTTCAAATCATCAAAATTAAATGAAATAAACATTTGAATGCATCAGTCTGTGTGCAATGAATAAATATAATGTACAAGTTACACCTTTTGAATGCAATTACTGAAATAAATCAAGTTTTTCAAAATATTCTAATTTACTGGCTTTTACCTGTACAGACACTTACATCATGTGTTGACTTCATTATATCACTTATAAAAGGCTTTTAAATTTTTGCGGCTCCAGACAGATTTTTTTTTGTATTTTTAATCCAAGATGGCTCTTTCAACGTTTTGGGTTGCCGACCCCTGGCCCTAAAACAACGCAAGCATACAGGGTATTTTTTTTCGAGAAAGGCAAAATCCCATCACTTCAGAGTCTTGCATATTTACAAGCCGGACGTGGTGTCAGGTGACTACAACCTATACTCACCTTGGTATCAATACTATCAATATTTGTTTCTTTTTGTACAGTATTAATAAGTTATGGGAGTGCGTGGTAACACAAGTATAGAAATGGGATTTGTGAACATGTTGAGTGATTACCTGTTCTTCATTGAAGTCTGGCAAAACAAAGCCTCCACCTGCTTGCAGCTGACACTCCGTGTACGCTTTGTCGTAAGGACCTGTCTGCACATAATCTGTTCGGAAAAAAAGTATTAATAAACTGTCAAATCAAGTCAGAAGACTTAACGGACGAGTCTCACCTTCCTCCTCCTCTTCACTTGTTAGCTTATTTGTCAGTCGGTCGCTCTCGGAAGAGGCCGTCAGCATGAAGGCGAAGCCCATGAAGAGAGACGTGTTCTGGGGCATTGGGCCATGACTTTCTGCTGGATCACGTGACTGACCGGGGAGATCCGTGCCACTGCCAGAGGTGTTGCACACGGCCACCCTCTGACCTGCAGACAGTGCATGCATGTTACAGTAGAATAGTCTGAAGATCTACAAGATCAGACCAACCCAATCATAACAAGTTAACCCTGAAATTGTATAAGTGACACCAGTTATTCTGCTTTACTCCCATCTTCCCTCCACCTGTGGACCACCACCATGACTGTTAATTACCAAATCACCGTCAGAAGCAGCTGGCAACCAGCATTGGAGGACGGATGGACTTGTCCCAGTAGAGTCACTCAGCACAAAAAACAACACATCAACACACAAGTAGCGGGTGCAACAGTACGCATGATGATCACGGCTCGACGCCTACAGTACTTCTCTTTTGAGGTCAGGATTCAATTCATTTTCATTAAGAGAACAAAATGCCTTAGGTGTTCACGGCTTTTACAATAAAACCTAAAATGCTAAGATATCCAAGAAATAAAATGTTTACAAATAGCAATAGATATACAGCATACAGAAAAATTAAAGGATGTTTAATACACTTTGTGTATTAAAGATGCTAAAAGTGCTTCAATAAGGGTCAAAATGAGTAACACGTCTTTGCTTGTGTTATAGCTGAGTGTAATGTCTAATAATGAGAAATGTGCCGACCGATCGGCCGCCAATTAGTATTGGACGATTTTCACTAAAAAGAATGTGATCAATATTGCTGATTAATGCCTTTTGTGGCAATCACAAATGCTGATCCCACCTAGCTGACACTGTATTTATTTTTAGTACTCCAGCTGACAAGTGGCTAGCAGCTAATTATGTCTCCATACATACAGGTAAAAGCCAGTAAATTAGAATATTTTGAAAAACTTGATTTATTTCAGTAATTGCATTCAAAAGGTGTAACTTGTACATTATATTTATTCATTGCACACAGACTGATGCATTCAAATGTTTATTTCATTTAATTTTGATGATTTGAAGTGGCAACAAATGAAAATCCAAAATTCCGTGTGTCACAAAATTAGAATATTACTTAAGGCTAATACAAAAAAGGGATTTTTAGAAATGTTGGCCAACTGAAAAGTATGAAAATGAAAAATATGAGCATGTACAATACTCAATACTTGGTTGGAGCTCCTTTTGCCTCAATTACTGCGTTAATGCGGCGTGGCATGGAGTCGATGAGTTTCTGGCACTGCTCAGGTGTTATGAGAGCCCAGGTTGCTCTGATAGTGGCCTTCAACTCTTCTGCGTTTTTGGGTCTGGCATTCTGCATCTTCATTTTCACAATACCCCACAGATTTTCTATGGGGCTAAGGTCAGGGGAGTTGGCGGGCCAATTTAGAACAGAAATACCATGGTCCGTAAACCAGGCACAGGTAGATTTTGCGCTGTGTGCAGGCGCCAAGTCCTGTTGGAACTTGAAATCTCCATCTCCATAGAGCAGGTCAGCAGCAGGAAGCATGAAGTGCTCTAAAACTTGCTGGTAGACGGCTGCGTTGACCCTGGATCTCAGGAAACAGAGTGGACCGACACCAGCAGATGACATGGCACCCCAAACCATCACTGATGGTGGAAACTTTACACTAGACTTCAGGCAACGTGGATCCTGTGCCTCTCCTGTCTTCCTCCAGACTCTGGGACCTCGATTTCCAAAGGAAATGCAAAATGTGCATGGTTGGGTGATGGTTTGGGGTGCCATGTCATCTGCTGGTGTCGGTCCACTCTGTTTCCTGAGATCCAGGGTCAACGCAGCCGTCTACCAGCAAGTTTTAGAGCACTTCATGCTTCCTGCTGCTGACCTGCTCTATGGAGATGGAGATTTCAAGTTCCAACAGGACTTGGCGCCTGCACACAGCGCAAAATCTACCCGTGCCTGGTTTACGGACCATGGTATTTCTGTTCTAAATTGGCCCGCCAACTCCCCTGACCTTAGCCCCATAGAAAATCTGTGGGGTATTGTGAAAAGGAAGATGCAGAATGCCAGACCCAAAAACGCAGAAGAGTTGAAGGCCACTATCAGAGCAACCTGGGCTCTCATAACACCTGAGCAGTGCCAGAAACTCATCGACTCCATGCCACGCCGCATTAACGCAGTAATTGAGGCAAAAGGAGCTCCAACCAAGTATTGAGTATTGTACATGCTCATATTTTTCATTTTCATACTTTTCAGTTGGCCAACATTTCTAAAAATCCCTTTTTTGTATTAGCCTTAAGTAATATTCTAATTTTGTGACACACGGAATTTTGGATTTTCATTTGTTGCCACTTCAAATCATCAAAATTAAATGAAATAAACATTTGAATGCATCAGTCTGTGTGCAATGAATAAATATAATGTACAAGTTACACCTTTTGAATGCAATTACTGAAATAAATCAAGTTTTTCAAAATATTCTAATTTACTGGCTTTTACCTGTAGTGTAGAGCCGCTACGTTAAGTTAATAAAAGAAAGCCTCCATTACGGGAAAAAAAACAGCATTTTTTAGTATTTTCAGTATCATTATCAAGTTTTATTATCACTGGAGGACGAGATTAAACATGTTACACACCCTACACACGCCAGGAATAGGCATGCTAACCGCCAAGATACCTTTGAACAAAATATAAATTGGTGAAGATTTTTCCCTCTTCCCTGTACGTTGCTGTGGTTGATATCAAAGGTAGTATCAATGATCGATACTAGAGCAGTGGTTCTTAACCAGGGTTCAATCGAACCCTAGGGGTTCGGTGAGTCGGCCTCAGGAGTTCGGCGGAGGTCAAAACACACCCGACTCATCGTGTAAATACAAACTTCTCCCTATCGGCGTATTACGGATACGGCAAAAGCTGACTGGTTTGCAGGTCTGTAATTTGTTGTGAGTTTATGCACTGTGTTGGTTTTGTTGTTTGAACAAGGTGATGTTCATGCACGGTTCATTTTATGCACCAGTAAAAAACATAGCAACACTTTAGTATGGGGAACATATTCACCATTAATTAGTTGCTTATTAACATGCAAATTAGTAACATATTGGCTCTTAACTAGTCATTATTAAGTGCTTATTAATACCTTATTCGGCATGGCCTTATTATAACCTTAACCCTGACCCTAACCCTAACCAAATAACTCTAAATTAAGTCTTTATTACTTAGAATATGTTCACCTAGTGTCCAAATAACTCTAAATTAAGTCTTTGTTACTTATGCTCCCCATACTAAAGTGTTACCAAAAACATATAACTTTGTCTTGAATTTGAAAACATGTTTTTATTATTTTTTTCACTAAAGAAGGGTTCGGTGAATGCGCATATAAAACTGATGGGGTTCGGTACCTCCAACAAGGTTAAGAACCACTGTACTAGAGTGATTGGGTCGATATTTTTATTTCCTGAAAATATTATCTTGTTGTTTTTTGTTAATGTTTACAAACTCAGGGAATAATTCCCTGGACACAGAAGGGCTTTGAGGGCAAAAATCCAAATGACTGAAATGAGTTGTACATAGAAATGTTTGATTTTGTTTAATTATTGTGTACCATTGACTTTGTTTTGCCAAAACAATAGATTGTAATAAAATAGAAAAGTATATTGTTAAACTGTCAATAGTACTCATCATAAATACATTTAAAAATGTGCAGTTACTACATTTAATTGGTATCAGCCAATCCTAATCATGGACCATCGGTATCGTAATTGGCAGGTATAAACACTGATCGGAACTTTATTACTAATAATATATCTCTATAATAAGAAATTTGGTACGCCTCTAAAAATCTGATTCCAAATACATGTACCGTTACACCCCCACTTCCAACCATAATACCAAAGCAGCAGCATTAACAAATCATACATTTTATTTAAAAGTACCCAGTGTAACTATTAAAAATTATCAATCAGTTAATATTTGTCAAAACTCCCATGTTACATTTGATGAGTAGCGTGAGTACACACATATTTCTAATAAAAGCATGAATATTTCCATTCACACGATTGTGTTAAAACTCGTTGAAAACTGGGTAATTACATACAAAGTTATGATTAAAAACAGAGGTAAATAAGTTTTTTTTTTAAAAACCTAAAAGAGTGATTAAATATTATAATGAAATACAGTCAAGAGTTTGGTGAGAATGTCTTTGTACCCGGTCGGGCTCCAGGACCTTTGCGACCCCTTTTGGCCGCCGGGCTCTCGTTATCCAGGGCGCTCAGCCTTCTCTTACTGGAGGGACCAGGGGTGCGTTGGCTTCTGGAGGAGCTGTGGTTTGGAGTGTCTGGACCCGCAGAAATTCCTCGGCGGCGCCTTTTACCCTCCATCAAATTATCTAAAACAATGAGCATTTTAAAATATCATGTCATTAAAAATAAAACATGAAGCTCTTAATTATGTTGAGAACACTCAACAAGTAATTAATTAACTAGTCCTATCAAATCACACACAGTATATATATGTACAGTATATATATATATATATATATATATATATATAGTGTACAGTATGTACAAGCAACATGCAATTACAGCCTCAAGTCTTTTATGATGTTATGGCCCCCCGATCTTGACCTCAG